>NC_088646.1:13595404-14195404 GCF_964019385.1 Sycon ciliatum
GAGCTGAGCATCAGCGTGCGCACACACCCACACACACACATCTGCATGCTCGCGCGCACACCCACACATGCGCATGCACAAGCGCGCGCGCACACACACCCACATATACACATGCACGCGCGCACACTCCTGCCCTAGGCCCTGTGCTGTCGAGCCACTGCCACAAGGGTTGCGTGGGCCTCGAAGGCACCGGAGAGAGAATAGGAGAACGCAGTCCCATAGATACACACACACGCACACACACACATGTACACAAAACGTGCAAGTACACGCGTGGCAGCTTACTACAAGAGAACCACACAAGTTCACATGTGGGCATGAACTGTATTCACAGTTGGTCATACTGTCTTGGGCATATGAGGGAGGAGCAGGAGAGTGAGTGAGTGACTCAGACACAATGCGCTTCGACATGCTTGCACATGCACCGGTTTCGGACAGTGGCAGAACGTGACGGAGAGAGAGAGAGAGAGAGAGAGAGAGAGAGAGAGAGAGAGAGAGAGAGAGAGAGAGAGAGAGAGAGAGAGAGAGAGAGAGAGAGAGAGAGAGAGAGAGAGAGAGACAGAGAGAGAGCACCAGCGTTCCAGCTCAAGCTCCAAATTTCTAGTTGCTTCTCCTGGTCACAGTTAACACAGAACAGGGCTCAGGCAGTGCCGAGGAAGTGCTTGTACTTGGTGCAGTGTCGTGAGCAGGATAAACTTCCAACATCTCTACACAGTGTAGCTCTTCAGGCGCACACGAAGACTCAGAAACCGGAATATACTTTACATGATGATTGAAAGTCCAGCAGCACAACAAAACTTCCAAGGACTGGTTTGGCACTAGCTTCCGTCTCATTGGCGTGTGCCCAGCCAGTTTTGGAAAGAAAGAGTAGACGTTCATTCCTCGTTCAACCTGCAATGAACTGGAGACAACACAAACCAACAAGACAACGATGGTTGTCATCAGCTCATGTGTTCACCACCGCAGTGCTACCATTCACTTTCCTGCTCCAAATGCCGCGTGACTACCAGGCTGCATGGTACTACTGTCGTGGACATGGAAATCCGGCCGCACGTATAGCGGCCCCAGGGCGCTGGCCATGCAGCCGTAGCACGGTTTATCACGCACTGCTGATGGTCGCATTGGATCAACATGTGCACTGCATGCAACGTTCTGTACGCGCTGAGGGCGCCGGCCCCGGTCAATCGACTGGATTTCCATGTCCGCGACAGTACGATGTGTCAATAATAGACCGTGATTTGCATTTTCCAATGATTAGGACTGGTATTATTTCTATTTTTCACACTTAGAAAGAAAACAAGGGGCAAGATTTGATATGGATTATGTGGTTGTTGGCTATGTCAACATTTGAAAGAGGGTTGCAACCGTGATAGCACTGCAACATGAGTTTAAACCTACGTATTGCATGGTATACTCAACAGTTGGCGAGCAGAGAATTTCGTGCCGAATTCCGCCCCAAGGTTGTGCACAGCAAACAACTTGATATATCATTAGCCCTA
This sequence comes from Sycon ciliatum, assembly GCF_964019385.1. Lineage (NCBI taxonomy): Eukaryota > Metazoa > Porifera > Calcarea > Leucosolenida > Sycettidae > Sycon > Sycon ciliatum. The sequence goes on from NC_088646.1 coordinate 13,596,904, forward strand.
CCCTTGTGCTATACGTACCCGTTGTGCCGATCGAGCCTGAGCCCTCTACTCGACTCCACGGTCCAATGACATTCGGTCATCATGGCCAAATTCAAGTCACTCAAGTGTTGAGAAGTGTCTACGTCGTCGCACACAGCATGTGTCGACATACAAAAATATGTGTACGATAGAGAAAGAACTACTGAAGAGCAACCAACTGGTTTCAGCACTCTCCTTCAAAGGATAGGTCGGTGGCAGAGGGCCAAAGCCGGACAATAGTTGGAAATTCTCAGCGTTGAATTTCTACAGGCTGTAGATACCTGGAAAAGCTCGATTTCCCGCCACGGAAAATAAAAAAGTCTTGATTTGGGGTGCTGGCGCTTCGCCTGTTCATGACGTGAGTTTTTGGAAGTTTCGCTTGGTTATCCCGACCGAATTTGTGTGAGTTTCCGGAATTTTATCGAGATTTATCGAGTTTGTTGGAAGATTTTATATTTGTGCGAACTAAACCCGAATCCTGCCAGGCAAAATTTCACGTCACGTCGCACGTGTAACTTAACCTCTAAAAATTACACGTAACGTGAGATTTGCACCGCGTTTTGAAAAAGGGCAAAACACGTGTAACTTAACCTCTCTACTGTCCACGAAAGAATCCACCAAGCAAAAGGAGTGTGGGCATGCGAAATCCCACCAGGACTCCACTAGCAGCTCTTCCACGTTGACGATGTAAGCGGCAGGGCAAGGCCTCACAAATCCGACAGACTTCCACAACGCTTGACCAGTGCACTCATGACGACGAAATATTGAAGTTTCAATTCCCACCATTCCGCCATTGGGACCTTCCTCTCCGCACTCGCTCGTCCACTCCACTGAAAACAACGAGTTGTTCCAGCACTCCACCAGCCAATCCGCAATTCCCACCACTGCATTCTTCGAGCTTGGATTCTTCACAGCACTCGAGGGACAGCTACTCCACTGCGAGTGGTGGACCACGGCCGACGCAGCAGTGACAATATCGAAGTAAATTGTCCTGCAAGCTACATCGCGATTCCGCGCTCCAATCATGCAGCACTACCTTGGCAGTGTGCGAGGGTGCTCCAGGGTCGACTCTGGCTACGCCAGAGTCGCCCTGGGCAGGCAGAAAACTTGGGAGAAAGCCAAAAACACGGAGCTCAGAAAGTGTAACGTGCTCCCAAGGAGCACAAAACAACAACATGTTTTATTTTGTTTGTTTTTTCACACACACACACACACACATGTATCCACAATAACGCACACATGCACGCACACACGTTTAATCTGTCACGTCATGTGGGTGAGCAACGTGCGTCCATATCTCTGCAGAGAATTGCTATAACAGTGATTGGAAATAACAAGCCACTTTGTTCAACCATTCAACATCGTCTAGCTTCCATCCCCAGTGCCCGAGGCCAAATAGTGGAAATTTGAGTGCTGGTTAGCTCTGTACCATAAAATTGCAGGCAAGTGCCAACTCTTGTGTGTGTGTGTGTGTGTGTGTGTGTGTGTGTTTGTGTGTGTGTGTGTGTGTGTGTGTGTGTGTGTGTGTGTGTGTGTTGTGGTGTGTGTGTGTGTGTGTGTGTGTGTGTGTGTGTGTGTGTGTGTGTGTGTGTGTGTGTGTGTGTGTGTGCAACATATAATTAGCGTGTACTCGATGTTCACATGCTCCTGGCTGGCTGGGCACTTGCCCATAGTGGACGCTTGCTGGCGATCATAACAGCAAAGGTACAGTGCACATGCTTATTCAAAAACTTGGCAAGTTGCAGTTCCAGCATTTATTAATAAACTATTATAAGTAGTGAAAGAGAAGAAGAGGTCTCGCGAAGAAAATAGAGGATAATGGGAACGCTATCATACAATGTACCCACCTTCAAGGAGAGATAGGTACCAACCCTCTTCATTGTAGCAGCAGGCAAATCATACTTGTGAATGTCAGCGTCTTCTTGACGATGCTCCAAAAGTAGCAGCACTAGGTGCCTTTGCTTGTAGTTGTCCGGTGACAGTTCCTTCATCAGCAGCGTGTCTAGACAAATTGGCAAAACCTCACCTCCATCCATTGAAGCTACGGTATACTGCCATATCCACCACTGGTGGTCTTCGAAACCCTCAAAGTAGGAGCGGAGCACAGATTTGACAGAATCCTCCCTGTACTGCTTGAGTGGACACTTTGTAATGTCCAGACCGTCTTTTTCGGGCCTGGGATGAAAAGACAGTCAGAAAACAACAGACGAACATGTTGAAATAAGAAGTAGCGACGTCGGCGGTAAGAGTAGACGCAGTTTGTAGCTCATACATAGAGCACACCACTCATACATAGAGCACACCAGGGGTCATACATAGAGCACACCAGGGGCATAGAGCACACCAGGAGCATATTAATTCCGGGAAACACTGGGTATCGGGCAGGGAGTAGTGCATTCTTGCAGGATGTGCAGAGTGGAAGGTTTGACATGCTCCTCGTGTGCTCCGGATGGCAGCTGTGATTCAGTTGAGTGTCAAGTTTGGCAAGTGAGGTCCACGTTGGAGCCACACACTTAGTGGGCATGTCCTTGTTTTAGTTTAAAGAAAGCTACGAGGTGATCTGCTATTATGTGACTTCCCTATGTAACAACTTGAGTGAAGTGCATTCCTTGTCTGTGTGGAGGCAAACATGAAGTTTCTGAAGTCGTCCATGTGGAGCTATACTACCGAGGCTTCAGCTCACAAGATATTGGCTTTGTGGACAGACGGCAAGGCCTGTTGAAGCAAGCTCAATTATTACTTGAGTCGTGGGAATTGAGCGAGATAGTAAATAATGTGAACGTTGATGCCCCCCCCCCCCCCCCCCCCCCCCAGGTCAGTCATCATGTGGGTGCCCCTAAAATCGATGAAGCAATGTTACGAAGTTGTTGGCCTCGAAGGTAAAAAGTCATGGTCACGGTACGTGTCTGGGAAATGTCTCTTGTATCCAATAGTTCGTAACAAAAGACCCCTGATATAATATAATTCAAGAACATAAAGATATTATCTTACTTTGCCGGCATAATTGACTCGTCACCTATCAAGGTCTGCTCATTGTGGGATATCACCAAGTTTTTGCGCCTTGAAAAACGTCCTTTGGGCTGATTTGCAGGTAAACATGTCACCTCATCCACGTAGCGCACAGAGAGTAAATATCTCACAACAATCTGATTCTCGGTAGCCGGCACGCTGAAGACAAATTCACAGATATCGTTCCGTGTGCCAAGCAGAGTATGGTTGCCATTGCAGCAAACTTGAACCTGAAGTTCATCACCTGGAGCCAGCTCTTTGCCGGCACATTGCTTGCGGTCATACACATTGTTGATGTCTGGGCCGACTTTCAGCTTCCAGGACTGTAGCGTAAGAATTTCCTCGGACTCATTGCTGCAGATTATTGGGACAGTAGGTCGCTCCTCTAGGTCAACTCGAACATCACCCACTGTAATAATACCGTCCACAATATCATGGTCAGACGACACCTTCACAGCGCTGTGTACCAACACCTCCTTTGCTAGGGCTCTAACAGGACAGAGACAAATAAAAAAGACACAACATGAGTGTAAGATTAACATAACGTCCTTCAACAAGCTTCAATGGCAACAAGCTTCAATGGCAACAGGCTTCAATGGTAACACGCTGACAGCATGATAGCTGCAATTACTATATCCACCAATCCTCGTGCACATAAACTACATAGTTCCCTATTCCGTGATGTACTCAGGCTATGTATACGGACAACACGAGCTGCTACTTACAACGTGTGTGTATGTACTGCTACGCACAATTATGCACTGCTACGCACAACACATGCATGTGCTGCAACACGTGCATGTGCTGCAACACACAACATGCGCTGGAGGTTGCGCACTCGATTAGAAGATCAGACCTAGATCACATCAGTATAGGAATCCCCTGGATGTTGCCATGGATGAGTGCTTACAAGTAATTAGTTACAACAGTTACTGCATGTAGGTAACACTGATGAGTACTCAAGTGCTTACTAGCAATTAGGACAGCCAGACTTCTTTAGTACTACCCTGGATATAACAGTAGGAATGACTTATTATGTGTTCAAGTAGAACAATCGTCACATGCTCAGCTTCCTCGGACCAAGACCATTCAACTCAGCACCCCGAAGGCTGCGGCTGGTGAAAAAAGTTTTGATTTTTAATTTGTTATGCTAAACAGCTAAAGGCGACCTGGGTTCAGCGAGGTGTGAAACAGTCCAAACTACCACAGTGCATGATTGTACATGACAAATACTGTACTACAAAATTTTATACTGTACAACAATTATGATAATCAGATATCCACACAATTATTTCAAAATACTTGGGCCGTGATCGTTTGGTCGGATCCAGATCCAGATCCATCGGATCCACTGGATCTGCAATGATCGAATCCGGATCCAGATCCTCCGGATTTGGATCCGAGCAACCCTGCCCAGGGAGCAGGGTTGACTGGATCCATCGGATCCAAATGTGACCTTTGTGCGTATATGGCGGGTAAAAATCATTCTTGTACTCATTGTCATGTCGTACGTCTAGTGGGCTTTAATTGACTTTTCGTACGACGCACGCGATCAGTACGACGCACGCGATCAGTACGACTTTTGAATTTTTTGGGTGACCTGTCAGCGCCATTTTTTACTTCGTCAACATGGCAACAGCCAAGGTCCGCAAAAAAGTGTTCGCTTGATTCTGAAGGATCCGACGGATCTGAGATTTGGATCTGGATCTGGATCCGACCAAACGATCATAGGCTTAGTATGAGTAAGGACTATGTAGGGTAGATCTACATAGAGTAATCAGTATAATAATAGTACAGTACTTGCTAGTGATTGTAGTCGACTTCACAAAGCGCTTACTTTGAGGCTGACTTAGACTTTGAGTCAGGACCTTTCGTAGTGTCTTCCGCAGCCAGTGCAGCGGCACGTTTCTTCCGCTTTCCCTTCGCAGCGCGGCGTTTTTTCTTGGTGCTCGGACTTCGCTGCTGTACATTGGTAGCTGCAGGTACGGCCGCACCAAGCAATTCACCTTTGCTGAGTTTGATTCCTTTCGCTAGCACCACCAACAGGTCTCCATTTACCACCCGAGCTAGGCGGAAGGTCTTCAACACGTACATTGCCGTGCCCGCGCTAAGTCCGCCTGGACACCCATGCTTCTGCTTGAAACTGCTCAATTCGATACGAAGCTGCTCTCGGGTGATTCTATCGTCAGGCAGCCTGTCATTCTCGTAGAGATGGACTAAGAGGTGCTTGGCTGCCTCTAGCTTCTTCTCCATCACTACAGTGATCGCTGCCCGGTATTGAGCTACTAGTACTACTTACTTGATACGAAACGTAACGTTGTTGCAGTAAATCTACATCATCATGATTGTTCTACTACTAATACGTGTACAATGGTGTACTGCTGCACTGAAACCTAGTACCTGTAAGCACGATTGCCGGCGTGGTCTTGGACACTTTTAATTTTTTCAAGCTAAAGTAAGAATGTGAGAACCACAAAAACACAACACTCAACTTTTTCTACCTCTCGTCTTGATTCACCATTCCACAAACGTAACGTCGTTACTGTACTATAAGAAGACTGTATTATTTTATTACTCTTTCATTCTCATGCCAAAAAGCTAACTCAACTAAAACAAGTCCAATAACCTGCACCACCGAAGCAGGAACCTAAAACTAACACACCAAGGAAAATAAGCACACCACATCTAATCTACGCCTCCGCCGCTCCGGATCACAGACTAGATCTACCATCCCGATCAGGGAGTCGTACAAACTAGGGAGGTGACACGGCACAGAAATCCGTGTCACAGGGGTTGACTCGCATGTACCCGGGCCCCTCGTTGTTCTTTTTGGAATAGTTCAGACAGTCCAGTCCGAAAGGTCATACCAAGAGTAGATTTATCTACTCTTGGTCATACTGTACTCGGATCGACTCGCCTTCTGACTGTACTTCACCCGTCATCATGACCATGAATCATGATGACGGGAAGCATCAGCCCACGGGCCCGGGGATTTCCCGTGGCCCTCAAACAGCCTACAATTGTAGGCCTGATCCTATCGGAAGCTGAAGAGATCCACGCGTGTCCCATTTGATTTCATTGAGAACTGTGCGATCGAAAACTTACGGAAATACACGCGCGCCGACAATGCCGTCCGCCTCCGTCAAAACATCGTCAGGTGCATTTTCTCTTGCGCAGTGAGTTCCTTTCGTCCTCGGATGACTTCTCCGACGACGACACCCATGCTTCTGCTTGAAACTGCTCAATTCGATACGAAGCTGCTCTCGGGTGATTCTATCGTCAGGCAGCCTGTCATTCTCGTAGAGATGGACTAAGAGGTGCTTGGCTGCCTCTAGCTTCTTCTCCATCACTACAGTGATCGCTGCCCGGTATTGAGCTACTAGTACTACTTACTTGATACGAAACGTAACGTTGTTGCAGTAAATCTACATCATCATGATTGTTCTACTACTAATACGTGTACAATGGTGTACTGCTGCACTGAAACCTAGTACCTGTAAGCACGATTGCCGGCGTGGTCTTGGACACTTTTAATTTTTTCAAGCTAAAGTAAGAATGTGAGAACCACAAAAACACAACACTCAACTTTTTCTACCTCTCGTCTTGATTCACCATTCCACAAACGTAACGTCGTTACTGTACTATAAGAAGACTGTATTATTTTATTACTCTTTCATTCTCATGCCAAAAAGCTAACTCAACTAAAACAAGTCCAATAACCTGCACCACCGAAGCAGGAACCTAAAACTAACACACCAAGGAAAATAAGCACACCACATCTAATCTACGCCTCCGCCGCTCCGGATCACAGACTAGATCTACCATCCCGATCAGGGAGTCGTACAAACTAGGGAGGTGACACGGCACAGAAATCCGTGTCACAGGGGTTGACTCGCATGTACCCGGGCCCCTCGTTGTTCTTTTTGGAATAGTTCAGACAGTCCAGTCCGAAAGGTCATACCAAGAGTAGATTTATCTACTCTTGGTCATACTGTACTCGGATCGACTCGCCTTCTGACTAGGCCTTTCCGGATTATGTGTTTGCATATTTTTGCATTTTGGGGGTCAAAATGCATTTTGTCCATTTTGACCAGGGAGTAGTAAAATACAGGGAGGTGACACGAGCATGTACGTACGGCCAGTTTGACGATTGCCTCAGCACCGTTTTCACCCGGCGGGTGAGATTGGGGTACTATGGGTACCGAAGTGTGTAGACACGCGCGCGGATCAGGATTCTCTCGATCAGGGAGTAGTAAAATACCTACCGCCAAAGAGACTCCTACTGCAGCCCGTAGAAACTCAGCGCTGAGAATTTCCAACAATTGTCTGCCTTCACAAAGTTTGGTAGTCGACCAAACTACCACTATGTCAGGATAGAAGTCCAGCAAGAGTGGTATCACTTTGCGAGATATCCCTGCGCGCCGTAGATTTTTCCTGTGTCGATACAAGCTGTTTACGACGACGTAGCCCGCATTTCAATCCTTGACAAACTTAGGAACATTTCATTCCGAAAAGTGAACTCCCGAATCTCTAGCATACCTTAATATGAAATGCTCATCATCACAAAGAAGGTAGAGAAGTACTGGTTGATCACAACTGAGGAGAAATTAGGGGCGATCGTGTGGTGTCCTAGAGATTTTTTCGACTTCAAAATCTGTGCACTCGCTTTTCATCTCCAATCGTACACGTATTGTTCTCAAGGAAATCACCTTCCTTCTATTGCTCCATGCCGTCGATCGGTACGATTTTCGGAAGGGTGGTACCTTTCCATATGACGATGACACAGATGTATCACAAGAGCAAAACAAATGCTGTTCCATGAGATGGATATAGACCTTTTCACGGAATTAGTTCTTCGACAAATACTCCAGATTGATTCAGCAGATCATCTTTTTTTGCGAAAGAAAAAAAAACAAGCGCGAGGCAACCATCAAAAATCACGATTAGTGGCGTGTCACCTCCCTGTATTTTACTACTCCCTGATTTTGACCCACTTTGGGCTAGGGAGTCGTAAAATACCGGCATTTTACGACTCCCTGCAAGCGATAGGTACTTCACGATCACCATGAATGATCACCATGGTGCCAAATGTCACGCGACTAGCTGTCCCCATTTTGTTACCATGACAACGATGGCATTTTTTGTGCTTTTTGGGTAAATTTTTGCATTTTCTTTAGAAAAAAATTTGATTTATAGAGGTTTTTCAAAACACTTTCCATTTCCATTTTAGACCAAGGAAAAACGCATAATCCGGAAAAGCCTACTTCTGACTGTACTTCACCCGTCATCATGACCATGAATCATGATGACGGGAAGCATCAGCCCACGGGCCCGGGGATTTCCCGTGGCCCTCAAACAGCCTACAATTGTAGGCCTGATCCTATCGGAAGCTGAAGAGATCCACGCGTGTCCCATTTGATTTCATTGAGAACTGTGCGATCGAAAACTTACGGAAATACACGCGCGCCGACAATGCCGTCCGCCTCCGTCAAAACATCGTCAGGTGCATTTTCTCTTGCGCAGTGAGTTCCTTTCGTCCTCGGATGACTTCTCCGACGACGACCTAGCACTAGGCTAGCAGTCATTCGCTCTGGGACCGACGACAGATAGATAAATACTTCGTTCCAGCCTCCGATGCAAGCGAATTTTTTTTTTTTTTTTTCGCGCCGCGGGCAATAATATGCGATATTCCAGTGAGCATGTCATGAAAATAAATCCGAGAAGAAAGAAAAAGGCCCAACCCTGCCCTGCCAGTTATTTGGACTTACGGGGGTCGCCATGGCAAATAATAAACATAAAACTGCACACGTTCGGGCTCTCCGCCTTCTCCGTGAAATTATAATACCGTAAAAGAAAACTAGAGGGGAAAAAAGAAGCAACAATGGGGAATAGGAACTGATTTAGGAACCACTTGCAGTCAGTTACACAGGGCAGCGGGCCTCGGCAACGGCCAAGGTAGCAGATGCATCCGCCACATCGCTGACGCGCATGGGGCGTCGCCGAGCACCACGCAAACAAACCATGCTGGAGCGAACCAGAGCAAAGCCAAGTCGGCAGCGAATCCACGACATTACACGGTTGTACGGCTCCTTCGTCTTGTCGGACAGGAGCCCGGCAATCCGCTTATAGCAGGCTGTTGCCGACTTGCCCATGCCGCCTGTTGAGGAGAGAACGAGAGGTGAAAAAGTTGCATGTTCGATCTCTCGAACACGCTCCTCATAGCAGCGGCGTTTCTCCCGTTCGTGGCGCTGGTAGCAGGAGGGTACTGAGGTGGAGCGATTTGAAGCCGCGAAAGGGTTAAAAACCCGTACGTCGAAGAAAGTGCGGTCAAAACGCCCACCGGTGCACCCCAGACACCACTCGCTGCTATATCCAGCCTAGCCTGGGGGTCCGTTATGGCAGAGCGGTAGCGGAATGCTTCCCCAGTTACCGGCTGCAGGTGTGGTTCAGTGGTGACGTTGTTGGCGACCCGTTTGAGGAGACCAGCCGTAACATCTCGTACCTCGTTGTGCCTCAGTGAGGGAAACCCACCCAGAGAGCACGACAAGGCGTGGGCGACGGTGAACGATGCACCACACGGGCAGATCGATGGAAGGTGGGCTGGCGGCCAGCCATAGCGGAGCGCAAGGCCATCCCGGAACTCACCCTTCGAGAGGGCAAAGCCATGGGCCTTCAGGGGTCTACAGGTCAGCCAAGCCGACGCACCCTTCTCCGCCGCCAGACCGACACAGAGCTGGATATCAGTGTTCTGCGTCAGGATGAACTCTTTGGCTGCTTGGGCCGTTGAAGTGCGGGTACGACTTGCCACCTCCCTCTTAGTGGACCGTACCAGGTCCAGCACATGGCCAATCTGGGTGTCCTGGTCCAGAATCTTGCGGACGAGCGCCGAGGTTATCGCTGCCGATGCCCGGAACTGGTCGCCCAAGGTGGTGGGGTCGACTAAGCCGAGGCCTCCTTCACGGCATGGGAAAGCAAGGACCCTTCGCTCACGTGAGTTTACTGGCTTACCGCACAGGGCAGGAATAAGGACATTGGTGATGGTGTCTTCCAGAGGGCCAAGATTTTCAGCAGCACACTCCATGACTCTGCACAGGAAGGACCAGCGATGCTTCAGGCCTTGCGTGAATGCTGCATAGGCAGCCTGTGGCTGGGTTTCGGCAATCTTGGCCAAGGACACAATCTCGTCTTTCCACCCGTTTGCCTTCTGGGAAACATAGCTCTGGACGAACTCCGTCGATCCGAGTGCAGCACCTAGAAACCGGTGGCCGTCGGTGGTAATGTGCACACCGGTCCCTGCAAAGGCGTCCTCAGCTTCCGTCAGGTGACCGGCCTTGACAACCAGGACTGATTTCTCAGCATTTGCTGCGTACCCATATGCCGGTCCTTTCTGTCGCAGAATATCCCACCAAGCGCGTAGTCGTTGGACTCTGCCGCCCGCGGAGGAGTCGTCTGCAAACCACATCTGGATCGTTCCCTCAGCCGAGAGAGCACGAATGAGGGGTAGAATGCCCAGCGCATACATCGGCATCGCGATGGGATCGCCTTGGGTGGTGCCCTCTGCCGACATGATGACGCTGCCCCCAACAAACAGCTTTGCGGGTTGTCGGTAGCTGTTAATAACGACTGTCGCCAGGGATGGGCATAGGTGACGCATGTTGCGCAGGCATGCTTCCCTGTTCAGGTGGCTCCTACCCTCGGGTCCAAATTTTTTTGTTTGAAACGTGGCTACAAACGATTGTACTTTGTTCCGTAGGATATCTAGTGTACGGAGACAAAATTTTATCAAGTTCTACCGGCCGGTTTCACTCGGGGGAGGGGCCAAACATAGCATACTCACAATTGCCAATTTAGGCCAAAAAACACCGGAAAACCACTTTTTTGGCCGTAGCACTCGTAGTTACCCCATTTTTCTTGATGTCCAACATCAGGACAGTAGTATACTTGCTAATTACCAGCATAAGCTTTAGAAGTGGGTAGAATTCTGCTAGAAGGTGACCTTTTTCTCTTTTCGGAATCATCCCATTTCAGCGCACACGTCCCACATATTAGCCCCGCCCACAAGTATTTGACACTGGACTTGCCCTGTATTCGATGGTTATGCTATCATAACCTAATAATGGTACTGTGTAGCAAGTTTGAGCAGGTTCTACCGAAGGTAACTCTTGAAATAAAACTTTGAAGTGTCAAGTGATGCCATATTTTCAAGAATCAGCACATTGCACTGGGACATTGTCCAACGCCTTAGAACCCCTGACTCCACCATATGACAGATACGTATCTTGCAATAATTGATTGCAACATCTTCCGAACATAGTAGTAGAGCTTTGGATCAAGTTTTAGCAGTTTCCACCGAAGCTAACTACCAAAATAAAACTTTGAAGTCGCCCACATACTAAATGCAATAGCTGAGCATGTGCATTGAGTGTATGGTCTAAAGGTTTTCACAACTAGCTCCAATACGGCAGATACGTGTCTTACATTACTTGATTGCAACATCTTCAGAACATAGTAGTAGAGCTTTGGATCAAGTTTTAGCAGTTTCCACCGAAGCTAACTACCGAAATAGAACTTTGAAGTCGCCCACATACTAAATGCCATAGCTGAGCATGTGCATTGTGTGTATGGTCTAAAGGTTTTCACAACTAGCTCCAATGCGGCAGATACGTGTCTTACATTACTTGATTGCAACACCTTCAGAACATAGTAGTAGAGCTTTGGATCAAGTTTAGACAGTTTCTACCGAAGCTAACTACCAAAATAGAACTTTGAAGTCGCCCACAAACTAAATGCCATACATGTAGCTGAGCATGTGTATTGAGTGTACATGTATGCTCTAGTGTTTTTCACAACTTTCTCCAACATGAAGCCAATACTGATGTGGAATTTTTTGACTGCTTTGTCCAAAACACAGTGCTGAAGCAATGCACATTGGGCACTTTTTACTGGTAATGCAATTATTATATTATACAGTGTTTGCTGCCAACATAGCAACCAATACTGCTATACTAAATGCGTATTCCATTGGGTACGGTCCAATGGCTTTTCACTTCGCATCTAGCCACTGTTCTTCGTGCATTACTTGAACGCTTAGTCTCCATGGTAATGAAGCTAAGAGCCACACTGGAGAAGTTTCTACTGAAGCTAACTACCAAAAATATAAAATTTCCAAGATGCTACTATTACATAAAGTAGCTGTGTGCAATGCCACTCTGTTGAACACAGTAAGCAAAATTGAGTCACTAAAACCCTATTTGCCAGATATAAGCTGTTGAGACTGATAGCAGCTGAGCTGTATGATCTGATATGGATGGCGGTTCCACACTGACCAGCACATGTACATGTGCACAGGCAGAAGAACATACAAGTAATACACCTAACGTTACTTCGAAGTCCATCATGTAAATACAAGCGTATATACAAGCATCACTCCTGTTCTCCACAACCTGCAGTCCTGGGCCACTCCAGCTGGTCAGAGTGCAATAATTTCTGCAGCAGGCTTGACTTGGAAAGCTAATCACAACTGCCATGGTTGCAACATGAGTATTACCAGCGCTTTTACAGCGCTACTTGTATTATATTATTGTCAATCCATTGTGGTGCATGGCACTCGTTTTCAACAACCGAGTTTATGTCATTAGTTGCATATCCAACGCCAATAGAAAAAAGAAGGGGCGGGGCAAATTACCACGGTTCAACACTAGTCATATTGAACGGCGTTATGCCATGCCAGGCGCGCACACAAAACGCCCGCGCGAGTGCGCATGCATATACACACCCGGGTAACACACATTCGTGCGACTCTACATAGCCTGCACTGTCGTTCTATGTCATAGGAGTGAGTGCACACACATATATACGTACATGTAGATTGCCTAATTTTGCACACGTAATAAAATTGTGTAAGTATACACACATGTGCGTGCACATATAGATAGACTCAGCGGCATACGCATTAGTGTGTGCCGATAGGGCGACATGCCAATTATCGGATTAGTCTGTGAAAGTTGCACGGCACGACAAACTTTCGAACAGTCTAAAGATATGACACAATGAATGTGGAATACCCACCAGTGTGTAAGACCATTTCATACCTATTTCGCAGCGTTTGTGATTTTCGGAACGTCCCTGTTGATATTTGATGTCCTCACTTGGTTGATGACACAGTCACAAATTATCAAATTCACCTCCAATGCCATCCAATCTGCGTTCCGCGATACATGTACAGTGAACGGTGTTGAGGAAAGCCATACAGCAATAAAACAGTCGAGACTCCCAAGCAGAGGATACAATTCAACAGCGTATTGAAGTACGAATTGTTGTAAACAATTTTCAAGACACAATTACAAAATTTGAAGTGCGTCTTGAAACGTGTTTGAAGTGCTTCGATGTATTTACCTTCGATCTCCCTGAATCGATCCATCCACAGCTACCCGACGAATTTACCAGTCAGTGCGGGAGATGATCGAGCAAGTTATATTTGAAGGTCGCGAGATGTCAGTGGCACTGGCAGGAAATCTACACAAGCGTATTCTGAAATAATTTTCGACTCAGGCGTGATTCAAGAGCGGCCCAGTGACTTTGATTTCTCCCTTCTTATAGTACGAGCACCAGTCGACATTGCATTCTTGGAAAATCTTCTGCGAGTGCTGCCTTCCCCTTTCATAGAAAGAACGAGTGAAGAGGGACACTAGCACAGTAGCAGCAGGTTCTAGCTGTAGGTCGCCAGAATTGCAGAAAAGCGAGAAGACGTTTCCTACAACGATTGATCGCACAAAAATCATCGCTACCGAAAAATTTACTGAAAATCTACACTTTTCAAACGATGCGCGCGCAGAGGGTGTGAGCCACCTTAAACGCATTCGTGGCATCTGCCATTAAGACCGCTTCGGTATCCTCCTGGTCGAACGCCTGCTGCATGGCATGTATCGCCGCCTCGATCCCGCAGTCCTGGCCTGCACAGAGTTGAAGGGTGCCAGCTGCCTCTTGAATATCCTGACCAATTACGTACAGGATGGCCTTGCCCACCACTCTCCGCATCACCTCGCCAATCCCAATGGGTCTAACCCCCGGGTTCTTGTTGAGGGGGATGAGTCGGGATGCCAGGTACGCTTCCAGCGATCGGGGGTCGACAAATTCGGTCGCCACACGTCGAGCAGAGCTTGCCAGCGCATCGCATAGCGAGTCAGACGCGTCGGAGAACATTGTGCACATCCACCTCCATGCCTCAGCGTCTATACCGGACGGGCCGGCTGCGCCATGAGTGTTGAGTACCGCCTTTCTCACCAAGTCACGATTGAGACCAGAGAACCTGACCGGATGAGGCTGAGGAGGGGGAACACCTTGTATCAGGGCCTCCGTGGCTAGGGGCGCAGGGTCAGGGTGTTTGTCTTGCAGGACCTCTTGCACTGACTTGTCACCGATGCTGTCATCCAGCGCCAGGGCTCCAGCATTTCCGTTGGGGGCTAGCGATCGTAGGGCGTTGGATAGCTTCCCACTTGTCACCAGGTTTGCAAAGTGGCGTGCATCATCCTTCTCCTTGTTACCCCCGCGGTGGGGCCGGCTAGGTGCTGTGAGCTCCTCTTGAATCGTTCGGCATTCGTGCAGCAGGTCGTGTAGGTCCCCTCTGTGCCATGCTGCTAGGCGGCGCTGCAGGATATCTGCGGATTTCTCTGCAGGACCTGGCGGCTTCTGCAGCATCAGCATTTGGAAGACCATGGCTACTTTCAGAGCTATGCCTTCATATGGCCCACTGGTTCCAAAGCATACAATGTAATTGGAGAGTTGGGATACAAAGAGCTTGCCAGTGGCTCCTCGGGGTACCTGCATTGCATTCGGTCTACAGTGTACCACTTCTTCGTACACGTCTTGCACAGCCTGCACAGAATCCAAGTTGGTACGCTCGCCCAGAAGGAATCCTGTAGTGGGGGCAGTAGGGAAATTCGGGAGATCCCGTGGTCCTTCCTCCAGCTCCTGATCTGAGTGTGTCGGGGTCTGTTGCAGCTGGCTCTGATCCAGATTGGCTACGAGGTCGACCTCTTCTGGGGTGGGCACAGGGCTTTCCTGGGACACACTTGTGCGTGCTTGATGCTGGTCCAGTGTCCTCCACGCATACTGCTGGGAGTCCGACTGAGCGCCGGCAGGAGGCTCGTCCGCTCCGCCCTCCGTAACCACGGTGGTTGGTTGCAGCTGATCCAGTGCTCTCCAAGCAAACTGTTGGGAGTCTGAGGCGGCGCTAGCGGTCTGATCGCCAGTAAATCGAGTGGATTGATTGGCCTCATGGTCAGCCGCCACCTCACCGCTGCACGGTAGATCTACGGGTACGGGATCTCGACATTCTGCCAGCAGGGTGGCGGTGAGAGCTGTGGCTGCACTGGCATCCACGCTGGCATCATCGCATTGTACGGTTAGAACTGTTCCCGTAGCGTTGTCCTGCACCGTAGGTTGTCGATGGCCGTTGACAGCTTGCTCCGGCTGGGGAGGAGAAGGGATGGCGGAATTTTTACAACGATCCTTCTTTGACGGAAGGCAGCTCCAGCATTTCCGTGCCGCCTTGGTGCAGTCACACCTGACGCAGGTGCCGTTGCCGTTGCACCGGCAACACTGGCCACTCTGCATCAGGGTGAGTTGCGAACGGGGCGCCAGAAACCAGGTCCGAGTGAGAGCTCAAACTCCCATCCGGCATCCGTCAAAATTTTTTTTTCCGTGCAAGCGAATTTCAATAATTACGGAGCGGTGCGCACGCCAAGTAAATTCTCACGCAAATATGGGCTGTGGGGAGCGCCAGCCGCTGAAGACGATGTCATCGTGATGTACCTGGAAGAATCTGATGGTGCTTATGGTGGGGAAGCCATAGAGAGCGATCCCTGTGTCGACAGTCTCCCAGAGACGGAATTTTAGCCCATCGACTTTCTACGTACATGTACCTGAGTGACGGCAGCGCAGCGCGGCTTGCGTGCGACCTGACGGAGCTTTCCGACAGCGATTCTGGGGCGATGCTGCTCTCATTTGCGAGCGAGGCATGGCCACTGAAGTTTGTGATGGCTATGGCGTTTGTTTCCGCTCCGAAGTCGACTTGTTTTGGCAGTATCATGTCAATGTCGGAACTCTGACGATTTGCATGTGTACAATTTCCGAAAAAAAATTGACTAAAAAAAAACTAAAAATTGACCCAAATATTAATTAATTGCACATAACATGAAGCTGGTTTCTGAAAATTTTAAGTCGTGTATCCATGGTATCTGCCCCATTTCTTCTTTATGGCTTGCACAATACACCAGTCTTCCTAAACAACACATTTATAGCAGGGGTTAAGTACCATAATTATAAGAGAAGTACAGCCAGTGATATTGTCATGTTGAAATACTACAATTTTGACACAAATTACACATAACACGAAGCCAGGTTTTGAAAAATGTAAGTCGTGTATCTGCCCCATTTCTTCTTTATGACTTGCACAATGGTCCAGTCTGCCTAAATAACACATTTATAGCAGGGGTTATGTACCATATTAGAGAAGTACAGCCAATGATATTGTCATGTCTAAATAGTAAATACTACAATTTTGACACAAATTACACATAACACGAAGCTGGTTTTTGAAAGTCGTGTATCTGCCCAATTTCTTCTTTATGACTTGCACAATACACCAGTCTTCCTACTACATGTAAACAACACATTTATAGCAGGGGTTAAGTACCATACAAGAGAGCTACATTGTACATCTAGTCATACTGTCATAAACAGCCAGCATTTTTCCTGCAGCAGTCACACCACCATCATCATTATTTCCAGGGAAATCCTCTTACATTGTCAGCTCCTACGTCGTTAGATACAATGTAGGGAGCTGTAGGACCGGCTCGTCAAAAAAGGAGAACCTGAACAAGCGTGCTCGGGACGTCTCAGCAATCGCAGTATGCCTGAGCACTCCAATAAAAACTTGATCAATGGCAAAATCGTTCGCCACAGAAAAATCATACTTTGCGGGTCTTGCGTTGCTGCACGCTTGGAGGTGAAGTACAGAAGGCGAGTCGATCCGAGTATGACCAGTTTTGGACTGGACTGGACTCAACCAAAAATAACAACGAGGGGTCACCATGGTCACGGGTGCTAGTCAACCCCTAGCCTAGGCCCTGGCCCTGTGACACGGATTTCTGTGCCGTGTCACCATGGTCACCTCCCTAGTTTGAGTACGACTCCCTGATCCCGATCCTAGCATAGCGGCAAATGATACACACTACAGTCTACACTAGTACTGTCACTACAAATGTAGGCGCGCGGGTAGGCCACCCAGTTCGTTGTTTCGGGGGTCACCAGTAGGGCCCGGTGTTATGCCCGAAACTACCGTAGATCCACGAGTCTTTTGACGGCGTGTGCGGAGGATTACAAAAAAGTGAGCATTTTCGGCAAGGTTTGGGAGCATTTTCAGCAAGGTTCACGAGAATTTCCCAAAAGCATTTTCGGCAAAGTTACTTTGCGAAATTCTCGTAAACCTTGCCGAAAATGCTCCCAAACCTTGCCGAAAATGCTCGGAAAATGCTCACTTTTTTGTAATCCTCAGCACACGCCGTCAAAAGACTCAAAACCAGTTAGTCAGAAAATACCGGTATTTTACCACTCCCTGGTCAAAACCATTATTTTCAATTTATAAACTACTCAACAAGAAGCTAACCCACGGAATGCGGAAGTGACGTTCTTGTTTGGGAAGTTTTTCTTCTCTCAATGTTGATACACAACGGCCAAGTGCTCCGTTTCCCCCAAAATGCTGCATCACGAGCCCAAAGTGCTGGGTTCGCGGATTGTACCGAAAATGCTCAAAAAAATGCCGGCATATTACACGGGGGCCTAGTCACCGGCCCGACCGACCGTCTTTTTTCACCCGACCGCAAAATGCTTTTTTTTAGAGTGCATGCAAATGTCATGTATTTATTTTTATAATAATCTCCGACCCGCAATCGGTCCTGAAACACCATCAGCAGCTCTACTCCGCCACTGCGTCGCTCATCAGTGACAGAAGTTTTCAAGATGAGAGCTGCTCGTCAGACTCGTTTGTCAGCGAAGCCAAGATCTGGTCCTGGAGGGGGCCTGGATCTGATGGGACAATGACTGCGCTGGATCGTCTACAGCCAGATTTGATCGACTGGCTTGATGGACAAAAGCTATTCGATATGCACAATTGTACAATCATGTATGCACATACATGTACATGTACATGGTAGTCACTTGAACCAAAATAAAAATAAAATAAAATGAAAAATAAACCCGACCGAGCGACCCTGGTACGGATGAGTGAATTGAAGTGACCCGAAACAACGAATTAATTCTAGGTGGCCCTATAGTATTTTTTTGTATATTTTTCACTCACAAAGCAACTGTTCAGTACATGTAGGCATGGGGCAGTGGTCTACCAGAGCAATCACACTCACCACCGTAGTGGTTTTCCAGAAATGAGTAGAAGCAAAAACCACACTCGCAGCCACATAATAGATAGATACCCGAAAACATCTAAATCCATCAAAGAACCGCCAGCAAGCACAAAACTTTTCACTCACAAAGCAACTGTTCAGTACATGGGGTAGTGGTCTACCAGAGCAATCACACTCACGATAAACTCCAGGGCACCCTCTGCGACTGATCAACCGGCGAATTGCCATGATGGTACGGTCTGTTGTCAAGTCGTGTGACAGCTCCAGGTGTACAGCTCGGGTTGTAAGGCAGGTGAATATCACGCCGTACCGCTTCTCGTGATGTCGTCCGATAGTGACTGTCAGTGGCCCGAAATAGTCCATGCTGCCATGTGTGAACATGGCAACGCGTGCGTCGGGAATCTGTCCCATCTGAGGTGGTGTTGGCTGGGCACGTTCATTTTTACACTGCTGGCATACGGTCTAGGTACGGCGGACGGCTGTGCGTAGTTTCAGGACCCAATACGTCTGGCGGACGTCGTTTGCCACACTATCCTGGCCATGGTGTCCATGCCAGACATGGTACTGCTGAAGGAGCATCTGTGTGAATGGGTGCGACGGGTCCAGGATGACGGGCTCGGGCGTCAATGGACTTCCGGGTGGTGCACTTCGAATTCGACCATGCATTCTCACCACACCGTCGCTATCTAGCACAGGTGAGAGGTCTCGAAGTTCGCTGCTACTGCTCACATTGCTGTGCTTCTGCAGGTCGCCAATTTCCTCCCGGAAGCTGTCTTGCTGTGCTTTCTTCCACCACAGCTTCTGGACCTGCTGGTATTCTGATGGTAGCAACTCAGGGTAAGTGACTGTTGGCTTGCTTGACGCTTTTGCACGCAGGTTGTTGACGTATCTGACGATCCATGCTGTCGTTCTCATCAGCCGAATCCAGGATGAGAAGCGGCTGATGTCTGGCAGGGCTAACGGCGCTTCTTTGGTGACTACCGCAGTAAACTCTGCCTTCATCTCGGCTTGGTCGTCGCTGGTGGTAGTGTCTCGCCCAGGATTCTCTCCTGGCCACTCAGACTCTGGCTTGGTCAGAAACTCAGGACCATTCGTCCAGATGTGCCCCGCTGCTGAAGTCTCGGATGGGGCTCTGCTTGCTGCATCTGCTGGGTTGCCGTGTGCGGGACCCACCGCCATTGCAATACGTTAGTGAACTCCTCAATCTCTCCGATACGATGTGCTACGAATGGCTTGAATCGCCGGGCGTGTGCTCTGATCCATCGTAGGGCAGTGATAGAGTCACTTCAGAGCACGATGCGGTCGATAGGTAGATCGTGCTCTTTCCGGACGGTGTCGGCCATTCTGCTGGCCATCAGTGCAGCTTGCAGCTCCAGCCGCGGTATGGATATGGGTTTCAGCGGTGCGACTCGGGACTTGCCAAACACGAATGCGACTCTGGTGCTGTCATCAGGTAGTGATAGCCTGAAGTAGGCTGCTGCGGCAAATGCCGACTCACTGGCGTCTTCGAACACGTGAAGCTCCAGGTCCTTTCTGTCCACAATAGCCATGCAGTAGCAACGCGGAATTGACCTGCTTCCGAGGTTGTGCACTCCCACCCACCAGTCCGTCCATCCTGGTAGGGGCTCGTCCCATCCGACGCCTGTGCGCCAAATGTCTTGTAGCAGAATGCAAGCCGACATGGTGTAGTAGGTGAAGAAACCAAGGGGGTCGAACACAGACATCAGCTTGCGTAGGAATTCACGTTTTGTCACTTCTGTTGTGTTGCTTTGCTCCAGTCTACGGCTCAGACTAAAGCCGAACACGTCTTCCCGTGGCAACCACTTCAGACCGAGTGTCTTCTCCACTACAGTCTCGTTGTCGCTGCTAATAGTGACTACTGATGGTGAGCATGTATCTGGGGGTACGGCAGCAAGTGCATCAGGTGAGTTGCTGACCCAGCCTCTGATGGTGAAGCATCCGGCTTCTTGGATTCAACTCACTTCCTTGATCCGTTGGGCTGCTTCTTCTGCCGTCGGCGTCGAGTCGAAGTAGTCGTCCATGTAGTGCTTGTCATGGATTGCAGTAACTGCATCTGGCGCGCTGTGCCGGAATTCGTCTGCATTTCTTCGCATTACATACTGGGCTGATGCTGGCGAACATACAGCGCCGAATGTCATGGCTCTCATCTGGTAGACATCATGTTCACGGCCTCTGTCACTGCCTCACCTAAGGAACCGCTGTGCAGGCTGATCGTCAGGTCGGATGTGCACTTGGTGAAACATCTGTCGGATATCCCCTCCGAACCCCACGCGGTGTTGTCTGAACTTGAACAGCACACTGGTGAGAGGGTTGAGATAGTCGGGGCCTGGCAGCAGGGCATCGTTGAGGCTGACCCCATGGCTTGGCGCAGCTGCATCAAATACTAGGCGCAGCTTGCCTGGCTTGTTGGGGTTTATCACTCCAAAATGTGGCAGGTACCACGCTCTCTGAGAAGGCATCTGGAGCTGGGAGTGTGTGAGCTTGGTGTCGTATCCGTCGTCAATATACTGTGCAATCTTAGCGCAGTACGCTTCAGAGAATGCAGGGTTCCTGTCCATCTTGCGTTCCATGGACAGGAGGCAGCGCATTGCTGGCGTTTTACTCTCCGATAGGCTTACGTCAGCGTCTCGCTACAGCAAGTCGGTCTCCCATCGTTCCCCGATACGTCTCGTGGTGGATTCCAGGATCCTTTCCGCCTTTTCTTCCTGTCGCGAGCATATTTTCTCGCTGCAGACTTGTACACCAAACGATTCTGTGGTGCAGTAGTGCTTCACCTGTTGGTGGAGGCCGATATCCGTGTCCTCAGCGCTGCCTTCTTCCGCTGTATCGTCAAGTCGGGCATGCAGTACCGGAGCATTGTGACCGAGTTGGCCGTGCATTGACCACCCTAACTTACACCGGCTCAGTGTGGGTGGGTTGGGTGGGCCCTCGATGGTTTCCCTGGGCAAAATGACATAGCAGTTGTCCTGGACAATCAGCAAGCGCGGCTTCTTTGTCGTGCTGAGAGGGATGCCAGCGCTGTCGCTGATGGTTGACGTCGACATGCTGGGCTGGTAGGTGCAGCTCACGAGCAGTCCGGGCCGACGGCTGGAGGTCTCCGTCCTGACCGCCCACCGTGATCGTGACCTCTCTGAAGTTAGAATCTTGCTGGCACATGTCGTTCGTCCATGCTAGCATCAATGGCCTACATGGCCCTTCTGCGCCCACCTGCTTTGCGATGTCTGAATCCAGCAGGGTGACCGTTGATGCTTCATCCAGTAGTGTGGCCGTGTTCACCACACCTTTGGGTTCGTGGATTGCTACCGGCACTGTCCTCAGAACGACTCTGGTTTGCTGCTGGACGCTAGCTAGGTTCGCGTGTTCGACATCGTCCTTCCTCTTTGGTGGGTGCAGCATCGGATGGTGAAGCCGGTCACAGCCATCTTTCTTACAGGGTGTACTGTCAGGGCACTCTCTAGTACGGTGGCTTTGGCCAAGGCAGGTGAAGCATCGTCGTTCTGCCTTGACCCATCTCCAGCGTTCGTTGTTCGTCTCGCGTGCGAATTCTCGGCACTCAGCCACCTTGTGGCCTGCCCGTCCACAGAAGTCGCACTTTATCTCGTTGGCCACGAAGGCAGTCTGCCGCTGGCCGCTCTGTCGAGCAGTCGGTTGCGGCTTCATATTGCTGCCTGTAGAGACACACTTTGCTGCCGTCGTGTCGATTCTCCAAACACAACAGAGCGCATCTGCTCTCTTTGCGAGCCACTCTGCCAGTGTTTTCATTGTCACTGGATCTTTGCACTCTGCCACGTGCTCTCCCCATTGACGGGTCAAGCCGCTCGGTAGTTTCTGCACGATCTCCTGGCGGAGCTGTGGGTTAGCTTAGTGGCCTGTGCTCTTGAGGAGCTCCATGGTCGACACCAAGTTGCTAACTGAGTTCGCCAAGTCAATAAGCTGCTCAAAGTCGTCTCGCAACTTAGGGCCCGGTCACACATGCACTGGGGTTTCGCTTCGGCGACGAGGTTCTGCGGCAGCGAGCCTGGTGTCGCTCCAGCGGAACCACGTGTGTATGGTCACACATACAAACAGGGCAAACTCCTACTTTGGCGGAAAATGAGAGTAAAGTGGACTGTGGTGCATACGGTATGGAGAATAGACGAGGTCAATGACTGTCTTGCACGCATTTTTGTTGCATGGACATCATACGCATACAAATTTCTCGGCGCAAGTCCATATACAGCAGACCGCGGTGTTTTCCGCTGAAGCGACACAATTTTGGAGGAAGTGGATTGAGTTTCCGCTGAAGCGGAAGTTCCGCTTTTCGCCGTTGCCATGCCATTTTTCGCTCCTGCGACCTCGCTTCAGCGTATACGCTACTTTCGAGTGCATGTGTGACCGGGCCCTTAGGCATGGAGGCTTGACCTGGGCAATCATGGACTGGACCACATGGTCCGGCTGGCCGAATTGCATCTGGAGAGTGTGCATCACTCGATCAATGTTGTCTGGTACGACGAGCATTGACTTCACACTCTCCAAAGCCTTTCCCTTCAAGGCTCTCTGCAGACGGGTCATGTTCTCCTGGTTGGAGAAACCACACTCTGCAGTGGAGGCCGTAAACGTCCGGTTGAACATCAGCCACACTGTAGGATCACCTTTGAAGGCCGGCAAGTCTGTTGTGGCTGATTGTCTAGCCATCATTCTCCGCAGGTCCTTGTCCGAGGTGTTCTGGTGGGCTGGAGTGGTCGCACTTGGTGACGTCAGCTTATCCGACAATGCCTGGGCCAGCTGTGACACTGCTGGTGCAACAGCTGTCTGTATGCTGTCATCTGATGTGGCCTGTGTCTGCAGGCTAGCAGGACCATCAGTACTTGCTGGTCGTGTTGGGGGTCCATCGTCACCCTGCCCCCGCGCTCTTGGACGAAGGGAGATCACATGTGGAGGTGTCGGCACCGGCCGCACCACGTGGCTCACTTTGCGCTTTGGTCTGCAGCTTGCGCCTTTCCCGGTTGGAAGGTGCCATGTCCACCTGCATGACTGCTAGTGGAGCTCTGGTTTCCTCCAGCTCATACTCTAGATTCTGCACTTGGTCCTCCAGGTCGCATGACGTGCTGGTGAGCTGGCTGATGCGATGGTCTCTGGCTACCAAGTCACTTTGGAGACGGCCGTTGCTTGCTTCGGCCTCGGCAAGATCTTCCTCCAGGGACTTGATCACCTGCACCTGGTCAGCATGCCTCGCGTCTTCCTGGTAGATCTGCTGCTTCAGAGTTGCAATCGTCTGTTGCTGTAGCTGGAGTTCGTCTTTGAGTCGTCTTTTTTCTTCAAGCTCCAAAGTGAGCTTGTCGCCATAGGCTCGCTCAATGGAGCCAGTGTTCTGTCGGCATAACTTCAGCTGCCCCTCAAACTCTTGGATCCTTATCTCCGCAGCGCACAGAGGCTGCACAAGGCTGGTGGCGGGGAATTACTGCTGGAGTAGCGTCCTGTGGGTCACTGTCCGTGTACCCCTGGGCTGGCATGACATTTCAGTCACTTCGACCTCCCCGTGCTGTGGGTGCTGTTCTGCGTCTTGAGCAGATACTGATTCTTCACCGTCCCTCACGAGGTAGTGTGACTGAGCTGTCTATTGCCCTCTCGCTGTGGCCGTAGTCGAGCACGGGTGCTGCTGTACCTCCGTTGTCGACCTCCTCGTCGGCGTGAATCGCCGCCAGGTCCGCGGCGAGCTGGAGATTGAAGAGTCTCTTCTCGCTTTCCAGCCTATGGTTTCTCGCCTCCTCAGTTCAAGTGCAGCCAGCACACCGCACACGCTGCGCTGCCACCAGCGCCGCTTTCCGCTTCCTGGCTTCAGCAGCACTGCTCGAAGAGCGTCGAGACGCACTCGAGAATCGGCTCAGTGTCGAGGAGGAGATACTTTCGGCTTCCTCCGCGACGCTGCCTGCGACAACGTTAGTGATCGCCTGACCTGTTCACCATGTTCACTGTGCCGCTTGTCGAAGTCCATTATCTTTCGGTTCGGCTGGTTCGAATCCGGCTCTCGAAGGACCAATGTTTCTACCTCTCGTCTTGATTCACCATTCCACAAACGTAACGTCGTTACTGTATAAGAAGACTGTATTATTTATTACTCTTTCATTCTTATGCCAAAAAGCTAACTCACCTAAAACAAGTCCAATAACCTGCAACACCGAAGCAGGAACCTACACCTAACACACCAAGGAAAACAAGCACACCCATCCTATCTACCATGATCTACGCCTCCTACAAGTGACCTAGATCCTCCGAATCACAGACTACCAAGTACCATCCCGATCTAGCGGCAAATGATACTACAGTGCTGGCAACTGAAATCCGACCCCCTAGCGGCGCGCTAGCCGCGTTATTCGTACGAGACGCTAGGGTCGGATTTCAGTTGCCAGCACTTGGACGCATGCGCACTAGGCAATATTTGCAAATTAGATGCAGCTGCAAGTGCAAGATCAGGCGTTGTTAGTGTTCTTCTGGAGTCCGTTGGCATGGTTGGGTGTCCCCTAGCCTTGGACGTAACTCGTTGGCAACGAAATGGGTTTAAACTTTTGTTAGCGGTTCCTTGGTTAGTAACCTGGCGCCGGCGGCGAACGTGAGACCTCCAGGGTTTCAGACTTACAGGCCGTTAGAAAACTGTTTAGCGCAGGTTCGGGCCGAAGAGGTTGGAATAGTGTGCCAGGATTTCACCATTATTTTCACGAATACAGAGAAGCAAGAAATTCTATGAAGAAGAAAAGCGAACAGGGCCGTCTTCCATCTTCCAAGAAGGTGAGCAACAATCTCGAATCAATACGTCGATACACGCAATACCGAGTAGTGTAGAGGGGACGGCTCGATACCGGGACGCTTTGACAGCCAAGTTTGTATAGACCCAAACCGATCATCAGCGTTGATTTTTCACTCGAAATATGTTTGTGGAAGGAAGCTGGCATGTTGAAGTTTGCTCTGGGGCCAGAGTCAATCGAACTGAGCCACTCCTTTGTGTTGACCCATTGCCTCCAAGTTGCCCAATTTTTCGCTTCAAAAAAGTTCAAATCAGAGGTGGCTCCAAACCGGACACGTTTTAGAGTGTACGTCAAATTCACTCTGGGTCTGAAATTAGGTAATTGCTATCGCTCCACGACGGCCAGTACAGAGTAACAATAAGCCTTGTGTGTGCTTCCATTAGTTTTGATTGGTATGCGGTGCTTTATTGGCGAGAGGCGAGCCGCTGTTTACCTGCGACAAGAAGTTGATTTTTCGAAAGTCGTAAAACTCAAGTCGCAGTGCGAAGCAACACGTCAAAAACTCACCTGCTTGATACATGTATGGCGCTTCTGGTCATCGCAGAGCCATGAAATTTTGGCTCAGAGTATAACACATCGTAGTCTCACTGTGACATATGTTTTCTAATCAAAATACCAAGAGAGAAAGTGAATATTGAGTCCGTTCCGGTTTGCAACCTATGTCCTATTTGAAACCGTGCCCTCTACATGCACGGCATCTACATGTACATGTACTTGTGTGTCTTCCGCCTGTTGTTCCGTAATTATTCGAGTACATCTAATTTTAAACTTTCATCCTTCAGGAAGGTGTAACGTTCTGAATTGCTTGATGATATACGGTTGGGACAGTCTTGCAACTCCATACCCTGTGATCCGGGGAATGTGTTGCTTGGCAGTGAATGAAGGCTCAGTCTTGCATTCAACCTCACTCCTTCAAGGGAAGTATGGGGCTCTGATACGCTCGAACGATTTCGGCAACCTTGCAACTCCATACCCAGTGATTCGGGGCGTGTGTTGCTTGGCAGTGAATGTTGGATCGGTCTTGCATTAAACCTCACTCCTTCAAGGGAAGTGTGGGGCTCTGATACGCTTGACAAAATGTACGGTTTGGGCAGCCTAGTAACTCCATACCCGGTGATTCGGGGCGTGTGTTGCTTGGTGGTGAATGTTGGATCAGTCTTGCATTCAACCTCACTCCTTCAAGAGAAGTGTGGGGCTCTGATACGCTTGACAAAACGAACGGTTTGGGCAGCCTTGCAAGTAAATTCCCAGTGATCCGGGGTGTGTTGCTTGGCAGTGACTGATGGCTCGGTCTTCCATTTAACCTCACTTCTTCAAGGGAAGTGCCGCGCTCTGATACCCTTGACAAAACGAACGGTCTGGGCAGCCTTTCAAATACATTCCCGGTGATTCGGGTTGTGTTTTGCTTGGCAGAGAATATTGGATCGGTCTGGCATTCAACCTCACTCCTTCAAGGGAAGTGTGGGGCTCTGATACGCTTGACAAATTAAACGGTTTGGGCAACCTAGTAACTCCATACCCGGTGATTCGAGGCGTGTGTTGCTTGGCAGTGAATGTTGGATCGGTCTTGCATTCAACCTCACTCCTTCAAGGGAAGTGTGAGGCTCCGATACGCTTGACAAAACGAACGGTTTGGGCAGCCTTGCAAATACATTCCCGGTGATTCGGGTTGTGTGTTGCTTGGCAGTGAATGATGGCTCGGTCTTGCATTCAACCTCACTCCTTCAAGGGAAGTGCCAGGCTCTGATACCCTTGACAAAACGAACGGTCTGGGCAACCTTCCAAATACATTTCCGGTGATTCGGGTTGTGTTTTGCTTGACAAAATGTACGGTTTGGGCAGCCTTGCAACTCCATACCCGGTGATACGGGGCGTTTGTTGCTTGGCTGGTAATGCTGGATCGGTCTTGCATTCAACCTCACTCCTTCAAGGGAAGTGGGGGGGGGGGGGGGGCTCTGATACCCTTGACAAAATGAACGGTTTGGGCAGCCTAGTAACTCCATACCCGATGATTCGGGGCGTGTGTTGCTTGGCAGAGAATATTGGATCGGTCTTGCATTCAACCTCAAGCCTTCAAGGGAAGTGTGGAGCTCTGATACGCTTCACAAAATGAACGGTTTGGGCGGCCTAGTAACTCCATACCTGGTGATTCGGGGCGTGTGTTGCTTCGCGGTGAATGTTGGATCGGTCTTGCATTCAACCTCACTCCTTCAAGGGAAGTGTGAGGCTCCAATACGCTTGACAAAACGAACGGTTTGGGCAGCCTTGCAAATACATTCCCGGTGATTCGGGTTGTGTGTTGCTTGGCAGTGAATGATGGCTCGGTCTTGCATACAACCTCACTTCACAAGGGAAGTGCCAGGCTCTGATACCCTTGACAAAACGAACGATCTGGGCAGCCTTCCAAATACATTTCCGGTGATTCGGGTTGTGTTTTGCTTGACAAAATGTACGGTTTGGGCAGCCTTGCAACTCCATACCAGTGATACGGGGCGTGTGTTGCTTGGCTGGTAATGCTGGATCGGTCTTGCATTCAACCTCACTCCCTCAAGGGAAGTGTGGGGGGGGGGGGGGGGCTCTGATACCCTTGACTAAATGAACGTTTTGGGCAGCCTAGTAACTCCATACCCGATGATTCGAGGCGTGTGTTGCTTGGTGGTGAATGTTGGATCGGTCTTGCATTCAACCTCACTCCTTCAAGGGAAGTTGTGGGGCTCCGATGCGCTTGACAAAACGAACGGTTTGGGCAGCCTTGCAAATACATTCCCGGTGATTCGGGTTGTGTGTTGCTTTGCAGAGAATAATGGATCTGTCTTGCATTCAACCTCACTCCTTCAAGGGAGGGGCTCTGATACGCTTGACAAATTGAACGGTTTGGGCAACCTTGCAACTCCATACCCGGTGATTCGGGGCGTGTGTTGCTTGGCAGTGAATGTTGAATCGGTCTTGCATTAAACCTCACTCCTTCAAGGGAAGTGTGGGACTCTGATACGCTTGACAAAATGTACGGTTTGGGCAGCCTAGTAAATCCGTACCCGGTGATTCGAGGCGTGTGTTGCTTGGCTGTGAATGTTGGATCGGCCTTGCATTCAACCTCACTCCTTCAAGGGAAGTGTGGGGCTCTGATACGCTTGACAAAATGTACTGTTTGGGTAACCTTGCAACTCCATACTCGGTGATTCGGGGCGTGTGTTGCTTGGCAGTGAATGTTGGACTGGTCTTGCATTCAACCTCAATCCTTCAAGGGAAGTGTGGGGCTCCGATACGCTTGACAAAATGAACGGTTTGGGCAGCCTTGCAACTCCGCACCCGGTGATTCGGGGGGGGGGGGGGGGGGCGTGTTGCTTGGCAGTTAATGCTGAATCGGTTTTGTTTTCAACCTCACGCCTTCAAGGGAAGTGTGGGGCTCTGATACGCTTGACATAATGAACGGTATGGGCAGCCTTGAAACTCCATACCCGGTGATTCGGTGTTTTCTTTGCTTGGCAGTGAATGATGGATCGGTCTTGCAGTTAACCTCACTCCTTCTGATACCCTTGACAAAACGAACGGTCTGGGCAGCCTTCCAAATACATTTCCGGTGATTCGGGTTGTGTTTTGCTTGACAAAAAGTACGATTTGGGCAGCCGTGCAACTCCATAACCGGTGATACGGGACGGGTGTTGCTTGGCAGTTAATGCTCGATCGGTCTTGCATTCAACCTCACTCCTTCAAGGGAAGTGCGCGGCTCAGATACGCTTGACAAAATGAACGGTTTGGGCAGCCTAGTAACTCCATACCCGGTGATTCGGGGCGTGTGTTGCTTGGCAGTGAATGTTGGATCGGTCTTGCATTCAACCTCACTCCTTCAAGGGAAGTGTGGGGCTCTGATACGCTTGACAAAGTGTACGGTTTGGGCAACCTTGCAACTCCATACCCGGTGATTCGGGGCGTGTGTTGCTTGGCAGTGAATGTTGGATCGGTCTTGCATTCAACCTCACTCCTTCAAGGGAAGTGTGGGGCTCTGATGCGCTTGGCAAAACGAACGGTTTGGGCAGCCTTGCAAATACATTAACGGTGATTCGGGTTGTGTTTTGCTTGGCAGAGAATAATGGATCGGTCTTGCATTCAACCTCACGCCTTCAAAGGAAGTGTGGGGCTCTGATACGCTTTACAAAATGAACGGTTTAGGCAGCCTAGTAACTCCATACCCGGTGATTCGGGGCATGTGTTGCTTGGAAGTGAATGTTGGATCGGTCTTGCATTCAACCTCACCCCTTCAAGGGAAGTGCCAGGCTCTGATACCCTTGACAAAACGAACGGTTTGGGCAGCCTTCAAAATACATTTCCGGTGATTCAGGTTGTGTCTAGCTTGACAAAAAGTACGGTTTAGGCAGCCTTCTAACTCCATACCCGGTGATACTGGGCGTGTGTTGCTTGGCAGTTAATGCTGGATCGGTCTTGCATTCAACCTCACTCCTTCAAGGGAAGTGCGGGGCTCTGATACGCTTGACAAAATGAACGGTTTGGGCAGCCTAGTAACTCCATACCCGGTAATTCGGGGCGTGTGTTGCTTGTCAGTGAATATTGGATCGGTCTTGCATTCAACCTCACTCCTGCAAGGGAAGTGTGGGGCTCTGATACGCTTGACGAAATGTACGGTTTGGGCAACCGGTTCAGGCAGCCTTGCAAATTCATTCCCGGTGATCTGGGGGGGGGGGGGGGGGTGTTGCTTGGTATTGAATGATGGCTTGGTCCTCCATTCAACCTCACTTCTTCAAGGAAAGTGTCGCGCTCTGATACCCTTGATAAAACGAACGGTCTGGGCAGCCTTCCAAATACATTTCCAGTGCTTCTGGTTGTGTTTTGCTTGGCAGACAATATTGGATCGGTCTTGCACTCAACCTCACGCCTTCAAGGGAAGTGCGGGGCTCTGATACGCTTGACAAAATGAACGGTTTGGGCGATCTAGTAACTCCATACCCGCTGATTCGGGGCGAGTGTTGTTTACGGTGAATGCTGGATCGGTCTTGCATTCAACCTCACTCCTTCAAGGGAAGTGTGGGGCTCTGATACGCTTGACAAAACGAACGGTTTGGGCAGCATTGCTAATACATTCCCGGTGATTCGGGTTGTATTTTGCTTGGCAGTGAATGATGGCTCGGTCTTGCAGTCAACCTCACTTCTTCAAGGGAAGTGTGGGGCTCTGATACGCTTGACAAAATGTACGGCTTGGGCAGCCTTGCAACTCCGCACCCGGTGATTCGGGGTGTGTGTTGCTTGGCAGTTAATGCTGAATCGGTTTTGTATTCACCCTCACGCCTTCAAGGGAAGTGTGGGACTCTGATACGCTTGACAAAATGAACGGTTTGGGCAGCTTTGCAACTCCATACCCAGTGATTCGGGGTGTTTTTTGCTTGGCAGTGAATGATGGATTGGTCTTGCAGTTAACCTTACTCCTTCAAGGGAAGTGTGGAGCTCTGATACGCTTGACAAAACGAACGGGTTGGGCAACCTTGCAAATACATTCCCTGTGATCCGGGGGGGGGGGGGGGGTGTTGCTTGGCAGTGAATGATGGCTTGGTCTTCCATTCAACCTCACTTCTTCAAGGGAAGTGTCGCGCTCTGATACCCTTGACAAAACGAACGGTCTGGGCAGCCTTCCAACTACATTTCCGGTGATTCGGGTTGTGTTTTGCTTGGCAGAGAATATTGGATCGGTCTTGCATTCAACCTCACGCCTTCAAGGGAAGTGCGGGGCTCTCATATGCTTGACAAAATGAACGGTTTGGGCGGCCTAGTAACTCCATACCCGGTGATTCGGGGCGAGTGTTGTTTACAGTGAATGCTGGATCGGTCTTGCATTCAACCTCACTCCTTCAAGGGAAGTGTGGGGCTCTGTGTGGGGCTCTGATACGCTTGACAAAACGAACGGTTTGGGCAGCCTTGCTAATACATTTCCGGTTATTCGGGTTGTGTGTTGCTTGGCAGTGAATGATGGCTCGGTCTTGCATCCAAACTCACTTGTTCAAGGGAAGTGCCAGGCTCTGATACCCTTGACAAAACGAACGGTCTGGGCAGCCTTCCAAATACATTTCCGGTGATTAAAGTTGTGTTTTGCTTGACACTGAAATATACAGTTTGGGCTGCCTTGCAACTCCATACCCTGTGATACGGGGCGTGTGTTGCTTGGCAGTTAATGCTGGATCGGTCTTGCATTCAACCTCACTCCTTGAAGTGAAGTGCGGGGCTCTGATACGCTTGACAAACTGAACGGTTTGGGCAACCTTGCAACTCCAAACACGGTGATTCGGGGCGTGTGTTGCTTGGCAGTGAATGTTGGATCGGTCTTGCATTCAACCTCACTCCTTCAAGGGAAGTGTGGGGCTCTGATATGCTTGACAAAACGAACGGTTTGGGCAGCCTTGCAAATACTTTCCCGGTGATCCGGGTTGTGTGTTGCTTGGCAGTGACTGATGGCTTGGTCTTGCATTCAACCTCACTCCTTCAAGGGAAGTGTGGGGCTCTGATACCCTTGACAAAATGAACGGTTTGGGCAGCCTAGTCACTCCATACCCGTTGATTCGGGCATGTGTTGCTTGGCAGTGAATGTTGGATCGGTCTTGCATTCAACCTCACTCCTTCAAGGGAAGTGTGGGGCTCTGATACGCTTGGCGAAATGTATGGTTTGGGCAACCTTCCAACTCCATACTTGGTGATTCGGGGCGTGTGTTGCTTGGCAGTGAATGTTGGATCGGTCTTGCATTCAACCTCACTCCTTCAAGGGAAGTGTGGGGCTCTGATACGCTTGACAAAATGTACGGTTTGGGCAACCTTGCAACTCCATACCCGGTGATTCGGGGCATGTGTTGCTTGACAGTGACTGTTGGATCGGTCTTGCATTCAACCTCACTCCTGCAAGGGAAGTGTGGGGCTCTGATACGCTTGACGAAATGTACGGTTTGGGCAACCTTGCAACGCCATACCCGTTGATTCGGGGCGTGTGTTGCTTGGCAGTGAATGTTGGATCGGTCTTGCATTCAACCTCACTTCTTCAAGGGAAGTGTGGGACTCTGATCACTTGACAAAACGGACGGTTTGGGCAGCCTTGTAAATACATAAACGGTGATTCGGGTTGTGTGTTGCTTGTCAGTGAATGATGGCTCGGTCTTGCATTCAACCTCACTTCTTCAAGGGAAGTGCCAGGCTCTGATACCCTTGACGAAACGAACGGTCTGGGCAGCCTTGCAAATACATTTCCGGTGAGCCGGATTGTGTTTTGCTTGGCAGAGAATAATGGATCGGTCTTGCATTCAACCTCACGCCTTCAAGGGAAGTGTGGGGCTCTGATACGCTTGACAAAATGAACGGTTTGGGCAGCCTAGTAACTCCGTACCCGGTGATTCGGGGCGTGTGTTGCTTGGCAGTGAATGATGGATTGGTCTTGCATTCAACCTCACTCCTTCAAGGGAAGCGTGGGGCTCTGATAGGCTTGACAAAACGAACGGTTCGGACAGCCTTGCAAATTCATTCCCGGTGATTCGGGTTGTGTTTTGCTTGGCAGTGAATGATGGCTCGGTCTTGCAGTCAACCTCACTTCTTTTAAGGGAAGTGTGGGGCTCTGATACGCTTGACAAAATGTACGGCTTGGGCAGCCTTGCAACTCCATACCCGGTGATACGGGGCGTGTGTTGCTTGGCAGTGAATGATGGATTGGTCTACCATTCAACCTCACTCCATCAAGGGAAGTGTAGGGCTTTGATGCGCTTGAGAAAATGATCGTTGTGGGCAGCCTTGCAACTCCACACCTGGTGATTCAGGGTGTGTGTTGCTTGGCAGTGAATGATGGATCGGTCTTGCATTCGACCTCATTCCTTCAAGGGAAGTGTGGGGCTCTGATACGCTTGACAAAATGAACGGTTTGGGCAGCCTTGCAACTCCGCACCCGGTGATTCGGGGCGTGTGTTGCTTGGCAGTTAATGCTGAATCGGTTTTGTAATCAACCTCTCACGCCTTCAAGGGAAGTGTGGGGCTCTGATACGCTTGTTAAAATGAACGGTTTGGGCAGCCTTGCAACTCCATACCCGGTGATTCGGGGTGTTCTTTGCTTGGCAGTGAATGATGGATCGGTCTTGCAGTTAACCTCACTCATTCAAGGGAAGTGTGGGGCTCTGATACCCTTGACAAAACGAACGGTCTGGGCAGCCTTCCAAATACATTTCCGGTGATTCGGGTTGTGTTTTGCTTGGCAGAGAATATTGGATCAGTCTTGCATTCAACCTCACGCCTTCAAGGGAAGTGCGGGACTCTGATACGCTTGACAAAATGAACGGTTTGGGCGGCCTAGTAACTCCATACCCAGTGATTCGGGGCGAGTGTTGTTTACAGTGAATGCTGGATCGGTCTTGCATTCAACCTCACTCCTTCAAGGGAAGTGTGGGGCTCTGATACCCTTGACAAAACGAACGGTCTGGGCAGCCTTCCAAATACATTTCCGGTGATTCGGGTTGTGTTTTGCTTGACAAAATGTACGGTTTGGGCAGCCTTGCAACTCCATACCCGGTGATACGGGGCGTGTGTTGCTTGGCAGTTAATGCTGGATCGGTCTTGCATTCAACCTCACTCCTTGAAGGGAAGTGCGGGGCTCTGATACGCTTGACAAACTGAACGGTTTGGGCAGCCTAGTAACTCCATACCCGGTGATTCGAGGCGTGTGTTGCTTGGCAGTGAATGTTGGATCGGTCTTGCATTCAACCTCACTCCTTCAAGGGAAGTGTGGGGCTCTGATACGCTTGACAAAACGAACGGTTTGGGCAACCTTGCAACTCCGTACCTGGTGATTCGGGGCGTGTGTTGCTTGGCAGCGAATGTTGGATCGGTCTTGCATTCAACCTCTCTCCTTCAAGGGAAGTGTGGGGCTCTGATACGCTTGACAAAATGAACGGTTTGGGCAGCCTAGTCACTCCATACCCGTTGATTCGGGGCATGTGTTGCTTGGCAGTGAATGTTGGATCGGTCTTGCATTCAACCTCACTCCTTCAAGGGAAGTGTGGGGCTCTGATACGCTTGGCGAAATGTATGGTTTGGGCAACCTTCCAACTCCATACTTGGTGATTCGGGGCGTGTGTTGCTTGGCAGTGAATGTTGGATCGGTCTTGCATTCAACCTCACTCCTTCAAGGGAAGTGTGGGGCTCTGATACGCTTGACAAAATGTACGGTTTGGGCAACCTTGCAACTCCATACCCGGTGATTCGGGGCATGTGTTGCTTGACAGTGACTGTTGGATCGGTCTTGCATTCAACCTCACTCCTGCAAGGGAAGTGTGGGGCTCTGATACGCTTGACGAAATGTACGGTTTGGGCAACCTTGCAACGCCATACCCGTTGATTCGGGGCGTGTGTTGCTTGGCAGTGAATGTTGGATCGGTCTTGCATTCAACCTCACTTCTTCAAGGGAAGTGTGGGACTCTGATCACTTGACAAAACGGACGGTTTGGGCAGCCTTGTAAATACATAAACGGTGATTCGGGTTGTGTGTTGCTTGTCAGTGAATGATGGCTCGGTCTTGCATTCAACCTCACTTCTTCAAGGGAAGTGCCAGGCTCTGATACCCTTGACGAAACGAACGGTCTGGGCAGCCTTGCAAATACATTTCCGGTGAGCCGGATTGTGTTTTGCTTGGCAGAGAATAATGGATCGGTCTTGCATTCAACCTCACGCCTTCAAGGGAAGTGTGGGGCTCTGATACGCTTGACAAAATGAACGGTTTGGGCAGCCTAGTAACTCCGTACCCGGTGATTCGGGGCGTGTGTTGCTTGGCAGTGAATGATGGATTGGTCTTGCATTCAACCTCACTCCTTCAAGGGAAGCGTGGGGCTCTGATAGGCTTTACAAAACGAACGGTTCGGACAGCCTTGCAAATTCATTCCCGGTGATTCGGGTTGTGTTTTGCTTGGCAGTGAATGATGGCTCGGTCTTGCAGTCAACCTCACTTCTTTTAAGGGAAGTGTGGGGCTCTGATACGCTTGACAAAATGTACGGCTTGGGCAGCCTTGCAACTCCATACCCGGTGATACGGGGCGTGTGTTGCTTGGCAGTGAATGATGGATTGGTCTACCATTCAACCTCACTCCATCAAGGGAAGTGTAGGGCTTTGATGCGCTTGAGAAAATGATCGTTGTGGGCAGCCTTGCAACTCCACACCTGGTGATTCAGGGTGTGTGTTGCTTGGCAGTGAATGATGGATCGGTCTTGCATTCGACCTCATTCCTTCAAGGGAAGTGTGGGGCTCTGATACGCTTGACAAAATGAACGGTTTGGGCAGCCAAGTAACTCCGTACCCGGTGATTCGGGGCGTGTGTTGCTTGGCAGTGAATGATGGATTGGTCTTGCATTCAACCTCACTCCTTCAAGGGAAGCGTGGGGCTCTGATAGGCTTGACAAAACGAACGGTTCGGACAGCCTGGCAAATTCATTCCCGGTGATTCGGGTTGTGTTTTGCTTGGGAGTGAATGATGGCTCGGTCTTGCAGTCAACCTCACTTCTTTTAAGGGAAGTGTGGGGCTCTGATACGCTTGACAAAATGTACGGCTTGGGCAGCCTTGCAACTCCATACCCGGTGATACGGGGCGTGTGTTGCTTGGCAGTGAATGATGGATTGGTCTACCATTCAACCTCACTCCATCAAGGGAAGTGTAGGGCTTTGATGCGCTTGAGAAAATGATCGTTGTGGGCAGCCTTCCAACTCCACACCTGGTGATTCAGGGTGTGTGTTGCTTGGCAGTGAATGATGGATCGGTCTTGCATTCGACCTCATTCCTTCAAGGGAAGTGTGGGGCTCTGATACGCTTGACAAAATGAACGGTTTGGGCAGCCTTGCAACTCCGCACCCGGTGATTCGGGGCGTGTGTTGCTTGGCAGTTAATGCTGAATCGGTTTTGTAATCAACCTCTCACGCCTTCAAGGGAAGAGTGGGGCTCTGATACGCTTGTTAAAATGAACGGTTTGGGCAGCCTTGCAACTCCATACCCGGTGATTCGGGGTGTTCTTTGCTTGGCAGTGAATGATGGATCGGTCTTGCAGTTAACCTCACTCATTCAAAGGAAGTGTGGGGCTCTGATACCCTTGACAAAACGAACGGTCTGGGCAGCCTTCCAAATACATTTCCGGTGATTCGGGTTGTGTTTTGCTTGGCAGAGAATATTGGATCAGTCTTGCATTCAACCTCACGCCTTCAAGGGAAGTGCGGGACTCTGATACGCTTGACAAAATGAACGGTTTGGGCGGCCTAGTAACTCCATACCCAGTGATTCGGGGCGAGTGTTGTTTACAGTGAATGCTGGATCGGTCTTGCATTCAACCTCACTCCTTCAAGGGAAGTGTGGGGCTCTGATACCCTTGACAAAACGAACGGTCTGGGCAGCCTTCCAAATACATTTCCGGTGATTCGGGTTGTGTTTTGCTTGACAAAATGTACGGTTTGGGCAGCCTTGCAACTCCATACCCGGTGATACGGGGCGTGTGTTGCTTGGCAGTTAATGCTGGATCGGTCTTGCATTCAACCTCACTCCTTGAAGGGAAGTGCGGGGCTCTGATACGCTTGACAAACTGAACGGTTTGGGCAGCCTAGTAACTCCATACCCGGTGATTCGAGGCGTGTGTTGCTTGGCAGTGAATGTTGGATCGGTCTTGCATTCAACCTCACTCCTTCAAGGGAAGTGTGGGGCTCTGATACGCTTGACAAAACGAACGGTTTGGGCAACCTTGCAACTCCGTACCTGGTGATTCGGGGCGTGTGTTGCTTGGCAGCGAATGTTGGATCGGTCTTGCATTCAACCTCTCTCCTTCAAGGGAAGTGTGGGGCTCTGATACGCTTGACAAAATGAACGGTTTGGGCAGCCTAGTCACTCCATACCCGTTGATTCGGGGCATGTGTTGCTTGGCAGTGAATGTTGGATCGGTCTTGCATTCAACCTCACTCCTTCAAGGGAAGTGTGGGGCTCTGATACGCTTGGCGAAATGTATGGTTTGGGCAACCTTCCAACTCCATACTTGGTGATTCGGGGCGTGTGTTGCTTGGCAGTGAATGTTGGATCGGTCTTGCATTCAACCTCACTCCTTCAAGGGAAGTGTGGGGCTCTGATACGCTTGACAAAATGTACGGTTTGGGCAACCTTGCAACTCCATACCCGGTGATTCGGGGCATGTGTTGCTTGACAGTGACTGTTGGATCGGTCTTGCATTCAACCTCACTCCTGCAAGGGAAGTGTGGGGCTCTGATACGCTTGACGAAATGTACGGTTTGGGCAACCTTGCAACGCCATACCCGTTGATTCGGGGCGTGTGTTGCTTGGCAGTGAATGTTGGATCGGTCTTGCATTCAACCTCACTTCTTCAAGGGAAGTGTGGGACTCTGATCACTTGACAAAACGGACGGTTTGGGCAGCCTTGTAAATACATAAACGGTGATTCGGGTTGTGTGTTGCTTGTCAGTGAATGATGGCTCGGTCTTGCATTCAACCTCACTTCTTCAAGGGAAGTGCCAGGCTCTGATACCCTTGACGAAACGAACGGTCTGGGCAGCCTTGCAAATACATTTCCGGTGAGCCGGATTGTGTTTTGCTTGGCAGAGAATAATGGATCGGTCTTGCATTCAACCTCACGCCTTCAAGGGAAGTGTGGGGCTCTGATACGCTTGACAAAATGAACGGTTTGGGCAGCCTAGTAACTCCGTACCCGGTGATTCGGGGCGTGTGTTGCTTGGCAGTGAATGATGGATTGGTCTTGCATTCAACCTCACTCCTTCAAGGGAAGCGTGGGGCTCTGATAGGCTTGACAAAACGAACGGTTCGGACAGCCTTGCAAATTCATTCCCGGTGATTCGGGTTGTGTTTTGCTTGGCAGTGAATGATGGCTCGGTCTTGCAGTCAACCTCACTTCTTTTAAGGGAAGTGTGGGGCTCTGATACGCTTGACAAAATGTACGGCTTGGGCAGCCTTGCAACTCCATACCCGGTGATACGGGGCGTGTGTTGCTTGGCAGTGAATGATGGATTGGTCTACCATTCAACCTCACTCCATCAAGGGAAGTGTAGGGCTTTGATGCGCTTGAGAAAATGATCGTTGTGGGCAGCCTTGCAACTCCACACCTGGTGATTCAGGGTGTGTGTTGCTTGGCAGTGAATGATGGATCGGTCTTGCATTCGACCTCATTCCTTCAAGGGAAGTGTGGGGCTCTGATACGCTTGACAAAATGAACGGTTTGGGCAGCCTTGCAACTCCGCACCCGGTGATTCGGGGCGTGTGTTGCTTGGCAGTTAATGCTGAATCGGTTTTGTAATCAACCTCTCACGCCTTCAAGGGAAGTGTGGGGCTCTGATACGCTTGTTAAAATGAACGGTTTGGGCAGCCTTGCAACTCCATACCCGGTGATTCGGGGTGTTCTTTGCTTGGCAGTGAATGATGGATCGGTCTTGCAGTTAACCTCACTCATTCAAGGGAAGTGTGGGGCTCTGATACCCTTGACAAAACGAACGGTCTGGGCAGCCTTCCAAATACATTTCCGGTGATTCGGGTTGTGTTTTGCTTGGCAGAGAATATTGGATCAGTCTTGCATTCAACCTCACGCCTTCAAGGGAAGTGCGGGACTCTGATACGCTTGACAAAATGAACGGTTTGGGCGGCCTAGTAACTCCATACCCAGTGATTCGGGGCGAGTGTTGTTTACAGTGAATGCTGGATCGGTCTTGCATTCAACCTCACTCCTTCAAGGGAAGTGTGGGGCTCTGATACCCTTGACAAAACGAACGGTCTGGGCAGCCTTCCAAATACATTTCCGGTGATTCGGGTTGTGTTTTGCTTGACAAAATGTACGGTTTGGGCAGCCTTGCAACTCCATACCCGGTGATACGGGGCGTGTGTTGCTTGGCAGTTAATGCTGGATCGGTCTTGCATTCAACCTCACTCCTTGAAGGGAAGTGCGGGGCTCTGATACGCTTGACAAACTGAACGGTTTGGGCAGCCTAGTAACTCCATACCCGGTGATTCGAGGCGTGTGTTGCTTGGCAGTGAATGTTGGATCGGTCTTGCATTCAACCTCACTCCTTCAAGGGAAGTGTGGGGCTCTGATACGCTTGACAAAACGAACGGTTTGGGCAACCTTGCAACTCCGTACCTGGTGATTCGGGGCGTGTGTTGCTTGGCAGCGAATGTTGGATCGGTCTTGCATTCAACCTCTCTCCTTCAAGGGAAGTGTGGGGCTCTGATACGCTTGACAAAACGAACGGTTTGGGCAGCCTTGCAAATACATTCCCGGTGATTCGGGTTGTGTGTTGCTTGGCAGTGAATGATGGCTCGGTCTTGCATTCAACCTCATTTCTTCAAGGGAAGTGCCAGGCTCTGATACCCTTGACAAAACGAACGGTCTGGGCAGCCTTCCAAATACATTTCCGGTGATTCGGGTTGTGTTTTGCTTGGCAGAGAATGATGGATCGGTCTTGCATTTAACCTCACGCCTTCAAGGGAAGTGTGGGGCTCTGATACGCTTGACAAAATGAACCATTTGGGCAGCCCAGTAACTCCATACTCGGTGATTCGGGGCGTGTGTTCCTTGGCAGTGAATGTTGGATCGGTCTTGCATTCAACCTTAATCCTTTAAGGGAAGTGTGGGGCTCTGATACGCTTGACAAAACGAACGGTTTGGGCAGCCTTGCAAGTTCATTCCTGATGATTTCGCTTGTGTTGCTTGGCAGTGAATGATGGCTTGGTCTTGCAGTCAACCTCACTCCTTCAAGGGAAGTGTAGGGCTCTGGTACGCTTGAGAAAATGATCGTTTTGGGCAGCCTTGCAACTCAACACCCAGTGATTCAGGGTGTGTGTTGCTTGGCAGTGAATGATGGATCAGTGAATGATGGATCGGTCTTGTATTCAACCTCAATCCTTCAAGGGAAATGTGGGGCTCTGATACGCTTGACAAAATGAACGGTTTGGGCAGCCTTGCAACTCCACACCCGGCGATTCGGGGCGTGTGTTGCTTTGCAGTTAATGCTGGATCGGTCTTGCATTCGCCCTCACGCCTTCAAGGGAAGTGCGGGGCTCTGATATGCTTGACAAAATGAACGGTTTGGGCAGCCTTGCAACTCCATTCCCGGTGATTAAGGATTAAGGAGGTAAGTGTGAAAGACGAATAACTCTCCATGCTGTACGGGGCATATTTTAACGGCTTGCTGCCATTGCAACACTCCTAGGACAGTTTGTGGGGGGTCTCAGCAGATCAAGCAGGAAATGTAGCTCATCTTACCTCTGCCATCATGGTCTGTTCCGAGTAGCGTTCCAGGCACGTTCGCGATCGATGGCCGCGTGTCGTGATCCAGGAAGCGTCATCCTACGTCACAGAGCACGCGATCTCACCGTACATCTTGCAATAAAATTCAAAAACTGCGCTCAGGCCTTCAGTCACTTTTGCATCAACAGTCGCACAAAAAAATATTGGTTGCGCAAGGATAAGCTTGTCGTTTGGAGTGACAAGTGATCACTGCTGCTTTTCCTTGTCAGAGTCAACAATACACTTTGTTCTGCGGCCTTGGGAGTAGTGTTGGAGTAAAAATTGCTGAGGAGACGTCGCGGAGGGGCGAGCTTTCCTGCGCAGTATGGCTTTGGGCGTATTTCAGCATGGTCGAGTGGAAAAATTCAAAAAAGTTTATTTCAAGAAAACCCCAAAAGGAAGATGGGGGACATGTCCTCAGCGCTAGAAGAGGTGTTCTACTATCTGCCGGTGCATAGTTCTGGCCAATGGAGAACATAGCTGGCTGTTTTGCCAGCGCTTGCAAATTGGCTATTTTCAAGACGATCATGTGTGGCGTCAGAGGGTGATGGACCTCGTCTTCTGGGATGCTGGCGTGGCGAAGCGGTACTGCTCCAGGAACTCTTCTAAGGTGAGGCAATGTTGGCTTGATGGAGTTTTGTTCATAGCTTGTTCGTATGCTGTGGCGTGACTCATTTCTAGACCCATAGATATTTTGATATTTCGGCCATTTTGAGGGGTATGCAAATTTCAAGGTTCCCTTCAGAAACTTTTCCAAGGGCTTTGCACAATCGATCCACACCCCAAAGGGAACCTACCTGCAAATTTCGAGCAAAATCGGAGAGATCCACTTGCACGCATACGTTGGTATTCTCAGCCATGCTCTCTTAACTGCTTCAAGGGAAGTGTGGGACTCTGATACGCTTGACAAAATGAACGGTTCTGGCAGCCTTGCAAATACATCCCCGGTGATCCGGGGTCTATGTTGCTTGGCAGTGAATGATGGCTTGGTCTTGCATTCAACCTCACTCCTTCAAGGGAAGTGTGGGGCTCTGATACCCTTGACTAAAAAAAGTGAACGGTTTAGGCAGCTTTGCAACTCCATGCCCGGTGATTTGGGTTGTGCGTTGCTTGGCGGTGGACAAGTTCTCCCTTCGAAGGGAAGTGTGGGGCTTTGATACGTTTGACAAAATGAACGGTTTGGGCAGCCTTGATACTCCATACCCGGTGATTTGGGGTGTGTGTTACTTTGCAGTGAATAATGGCTTGGCTTTGCCTTAAACCTCACTCCTTCAAGGGGCGTGTGGGGCTCTGATACGCTTGACAAAAGAACTGTTTGGGCAGCCTTGCAACTCCATACCCGGCGATTCGGGCGCGTGTTGCTTGGCAGTGGATAATGGCTTGGTTTTGCATTCAACCTCACTCCTTCAAAGGAAGTGTTGAGTTCTGATACGCCTGCGCTGACAGTATGAATAAAGTGGTAGGAAGCACTCATACATGTAGATAGACCCACAGCGCTATCCCAGCAGCATACTCTTTTGGGTTGGGTCTATGACTATCACATAGTTACTGATTGTCTTCTGTGATAGCTGCCTCAGATTTAATGTACAGTCAACTTTGCGTATAACGACACTCGGCCGGGCATCAGAAAAGTGTCCTTATTCGCGAAGTGTCCTTATTCCTGAAGTCTCATTATATGTATACAGGTAGAATGGACTTTGCTCTGGGCATGGCAATTCTGTCGTTTTTCGCGAATTGTCGTTATATCCGCAGTCGTTATTAGCGAAGTTGACTGTACACAGTGAATTGTCCTTTGTCGTGTCCACTGTCCGTCAATGTATCTATGATCTTCATGCAGACCATAGATACATCCGGGATGTTCTTGTGCCTGTGGCTGATCAATCTATGCTCACATTGTCATCATCGCCATGTCTATTTAAAGCAGTACCCAATCAGAGATGTGGCGGATGTTGCCTGCTACTCAACATGGTTTAAAGGCGTCTGGAAAGTGTTTCGGAGGTAAGCACTGCAGAATTGATCGCATGCTTCAAATAGTTATAGTGGTGGACAAGGAAACATGCGGCACACAACACATGCCAGTGCTGGTGTTGCTGTGGGTGAAACTGTTCACAATCCAGGATGTCAAGGATAGCCTTTCATGTTGCTGTACAGAGTACTGCCCTTGGCAGCCAGGATCAAATCCCCACCCCCACCCCACCCCCTTGCCGAAAATCAGCAAAAGGAACGCAGCGGGGGCTGTGTGTGAGTGGTTTAGGTGTGGGTGTGTGTGTGTGTGGGGGGGGCACTTGGCGATACTATTAGGGCTTCGAAGTGTGATGTCAGATCCTTGTCAACTTCGTAGCAGCTGGGTACAAACAACCATTGCGTTCCCCAGCACGTGGTGTTTTGCACTGAAAATTGTTATTAATTGTACATCATGGCTTGTGCAGATTAGAGTAGATACCTCACATGAAATACCTGGTCAACCTCTTATTGTCCTTTCGGGAAGTCGACCCTATGCTTAAAGCAAAGGCGTTTTGTGATATTGCTCTGCTCCCTACATAGACATGTGTCGCTCATTATTCTATACCTGAATTTAAGAGAGCATGTCTGAGAATACCAACGTATGTGTGCAAGTCAATCTCTCGGATTTTGCTCAAAATTTGCAGGTAGGTTCCGTTTGGGGTGTAGATCGACTGTGCAAAGCCAATGAAAAAGTTTCTGAAGGGAACCTTGAAATTTGCATACCCCTTAAAAAATGGCCACAAATTGCATTATTTATGGGTCTACAGACGAGTCACGCGACAGCGTACACGGACAAGCTACGAACAAAAATCAATCACGCCAACATTGCCTCACCTTAAAAGAGTTCCTGGAGCAGTACCGCTTAGCCACGCCAGCATCCCAGAAGACGAGGGCCATCACCCCCTGGCGCCACAAATCATCGTCTTGAAAGTAGAAGATAGTAGAATACCTCTTCTAGCACTGAGGACATGTCCCCAATCTTCGTTCTAGGGTTTTCTTGAAATAAAACCTTTTTGAACTTTTTCCACTCCATGCTGAAATACTGTCAAACTCATACCTGCGCAGGAAAGCTCTCCCCTCCGCGACGCCTCCGCAGCAATGTATACTCCAACACAAAGAGCCCGGGCTGTGATGGCATACCAACCCGCCTACTGAAAGAGGCAGCCAGTTCACTTTCGCCGTCCCTAGCAACCCTTTTTAACATCTCCTTCTTCACTATCCCGCAAGAGTGGAGGGACGCAACAGTCACCCCCATCCACAAGAAGGGCAGCAAAACCGAGCCCTCCAACTATCAACCGATATCGCTACTCAGCGTGACGTCGAAAGTACAAGAGAGGATAGTTGCTGACCGCATCTCGAAGCACATCCAACCTCACCTCCCCAACGGCCAATCAGGCTTTCGGCCAAACGATGGCACCACACAGCAGCTATCTCGGTTAATCCATCAGATCACCGAGGAAAGAGACGCCGGGCAAACAGTAATTGCTTGCTTCTTCGACCTATCTAAGGCGTTTGACCGGGTGTGGCACCAAGGACTGCTTGCAAAATTGGCCCAATTCGGACTCGATGGCAAATGCCTCCAGTGGCTTGCCTCTTATCTCACCAATAGACGACAACGTGTGCAAGTGGAGAGCAGCAAATCAACCTGGCTAAACATTCCAGCGGGGGTCCCCCAAGGCTCTGTCTTGGGGCCGCTTTTGTTCACGGCCTACACAGTTGATCTGCCAACCGCCTGCATAAATGCCAACACTGAGTGCAGCCAGTTTGCCGACGACACTGCCATCATTGCCGCTCACGAGAATTTTCTAGCCACAGAAGAGCACCTCCAGTCAGCTGTGACAACCGCGGCACAGTGGCTGAAGGATTGGCATCTCCTGGTCAACGAAAGTAAGACCACTGTCATCCACTTTCACCACACCAACCGGCCACCTCCCAGACCACCATCAATCACACTCAACGATACCAACCTCACTGTGGCAAGGCATCGCCACCTTGGCCTCCTCATACAGCAGAATCTATGCTG
The DNA here is from genome assembly GCF_964019385.1 of Sycon ciliatum. Classification (NCBI taxonomy): domain Eukaryota; kingdom Metazoa; phylum Porifera; class Calcarea; order Leucosolenida; family Sycettidae; genus Sycon; species Sycon ciliatum. The sequence continues at coordinate 13,641,483 of NC_088646.1, forward strand.
GAACTCGCATGTTGACTACATCATCACTAAAGCGACCAGGAAGATGTTCCTTCTCCTGCGACTACGCAATTCCTTAAACACTTCTGCTCTCTCCTCCATCTATCTAACCTACATCCGCCCTATTCTTGAGTATGCTTGCACTGTCCTCTCACCCCTCCCCGCAACCCTGAACGACCGGCTTGAGCGCATCCAACGGCGCGCTGCTCGCCTCTGTTTGCATCTCCCCCTCTTTGAACACAGAACCCACTCCGTGCTGCTGCACCGACTCAAATGGCCATCACTCAGCAGCCGCCGTACCCTCTCCCATATCCTTCTTGCACATAGCCTGCATCATAGATATGCACCACCACACCTTCTTGCAATTCACCTACCCCGAATACAACCCATTCGCACGTTCAGGTTCCCCCGAACCTTTGAGCTACCCACAACACGTACAAACCGGCTAAGAGACTCCCCCATCTATGCTTCTCTTGATCTCTTTAAGAGCATCCCAACCAGCATCCGGCAAATCAACCCCAGACGAGATTTCAAAGCAAACATCCTACCACTTGTCATCTCTTCCGTATGTACTTGCTCACATTGCTCAGCACATCTATAGCTCCATTGCGCCCAGCCTACGTGATTAACTCACAATTAGTATTGCCATCGCTACTGCCTCAGCAAGCAGCTAAACTTTGATCTCTCTGTATCTGATCCCCGTGCCTGTAATTATTTTTCTCTTATTGGCCACAGGCCATCGTGAGAAAAGAATTCAAAAACACTACTCCCAACGCTGCAGAACAAAGTGTATTGTTGACTCTGACAAGGAAAAGCAGCGGTGATCACTTGTTACTCCAAACGACAAGCTTCTCCTTCCGCCATCAACAATTTTTGGTGCGACCGTTGATGCCAGAGTGACTGAAGTCCTGAGAGCAGTTTTTTTGAATTTTACTGCAAAAGGCACTGTGGAACGTGAAAATCGGTTGAATTTGAGCAAGGAGCCGAACAAGAATGTGTGACTGAGTTGTTATTTCCTTCCGAGGCATGGTGGGCCAGTTTGGAGAAGTCGTGGAAGTGGCCCTGGTGGGACTATGGTGCTGAGAGCTTCCACGATGGATTCGCTTGGTCCTGACCTTTCCAACAAGCCCAGGATGATGAACTTCCATCGAGGTGAACTGAAATGAGAATAAATTTCGCTCGGATTATGTCGCCCAAACCCCACCAGCAGGAGAGTCCGTGCGCTGGAGTGCCAGTTGATTGGGGAAAACAGGCCAGCATGCAAAGGGTTAAAGGCTAGCTGTAGATCGTGACAGCTGGAAAAATATTTTGCATTACGTGCGCTACTTCTTTCCTGATGTGTTCTGTGCGTGCTCGTCCATGTGGGTACGTGCATGCATGTGCACATGTGTGTGCTTGCATGTGTGTGTGTGTGTGTGTGTGCGTGTGCATGTACGCGCACGTATGTATAATTATAATAAAAGTAGAGCCTCCGGATTTATTGCAATTACATACCAGTATTAAAACCGAGGTCCCCGAGGTTTTTATAACTGGTATGTAATTGCAATAAATCCTGAGGCTACTACATTTATTATACATATGTTCACCTTCACTTTCCCCGAAAAGGAGTATTTTATAAACAGTATTTATTGGCCTTAGTGGTATTTTATAAACAGTATTTATTGGCCCAAAAGCCAATAAATACTGTTTATAAAATACCACTAGGCCAATAAATACTGTTTATAAAATACTCCTTTTTAGGGAAAAGTGCAGTGCTGCATGGAAAAGTACAGTGGTATTTATTGAGTCAAGCAAATTTATTTGAATTTGATACTGTTGATGGTGTGGTCACTAATGAGTGTGGGTATTTATCAAAGGTCAATATATACGTTCGTACGTACATGCCTGCATGCGTTCTATTTTGTATACCCAGACTTTCATCAACCTGAGATTCATGCAAGGTATCGCTATCGCTATTGCTGACAAATTCGTCAGCGTTGTCTGCTGCTGCTGTTGCTGGTGTCAGTGGCTTTATCAGAGCGGGTGTGCAAAGGGTTATTTTGTGTGGCTGAATAGATTACCGTGGATGTATCCTATTATAAATTATAAATACCTCCCGGACCTTAGGCTGCATGCAAGTACTACTAGTACTTACAGTATGCTTGATATCCACCCGGTTGGCTACGCTGCGGACTTTCCAACAGATTTAATACATTCAATCTCATAATATGGAATCCAAACTTCTGTGGAACGTTGGATACGCTTATAATGCTGCAGGCCTCTCGTGTCTGTTTGGATGGGTTACTTGTTGCATTATCCCATGGAAACACGCCTCCTATGTATGTGACTTGCTCAGGGCTTGATCTCGTTTGTTTTCTAAGTTTGACCTCCCTGGCATGTGGGCTGGTTTTTTCGAATCTTGACTCCCAACGGATCCATCAGCAAACTATGACTGCAGTGCATGTGTCAGTTACCATGCTTACCCAAACTGAGAAGGAATGGTCAGTCTGCATGCTAACAATTATAGTAATAATACTCAGAGAATTAAAAAAACCCACAACTGGACTCCTTGGTCTACACAATGCAGTGCTATGCCCTTGCTGGTCCCAAGCAAGGGTTATCTCCTTCCTCATACCTAGAAAGAGAAAGAGGAACAATTCGGATATTCTACCGGAGAACAAAGTCTAAAATTCTTTATAAGCCTATCCTAGCACTGAACTTCACACCTGAAAACATTGGTCAACCGCCCTCGGCCAATCAGAGTTCAGTAGTGTCTACAAGTACATACCGGTACATTCACTGTACAGAGTCGCTCTTCTGCTAAGGACATCCAATGTACCCTATCATCAATATGGTGGGGCATCCATAAAAATGTGTTACAAAGGAAATCAATAAGCCTTTCATTGTTGAGTTTTACACACGTGCAATGCATTATTGGGGGGCATTATGACTCTGAGCCATGTGTTCAAGCACATGTGTGTGCGTCATTTTTAAACATGCGACAAGCACGTGCAATGCATTAAATTGTCAGTAGTTGAAATAGGAATGTGTAGCTGACTATGCACTATACCAGTATTGGCTCTATGCGCTATGCCAGTATTGGCTCTATGCACTATGCCAGTATTGGCTCTATGCGCTACTAAAGTCAAGATCTAGTGCAATTGCATGATGTGGTTGGCTGCCTATCATCTACAGTACGGTGGTGTGTGTATGTGTGTAATACTTGAACTTGTACTTGTACTTGTAGTACTGCAGCGGGAGTATGGACAATCTAGGCAGCCATTTCCTGTGCAATGTATTAGGCAGTGAACACACACACGCGCATGCAGTACGCAAGGTCAATGTTTCCAGTGCAATGAACGTCCTAAACCAGTCGGGAAATCTCTCGCCGGAACCATGAGACATGATGGACTGACTGGTGGTGCGCACTGGCGGAGCATACGATGGCATGCTACCATACCATTGCTTATCCTAAGAACAATTGGGCAAAACTCACGTTCGTAATGTTCATCAGCAAGCCTGCGAGGACTCCAGAGTACAAGGGGCACACATCAATGTGTCGGCAGTCTGCACTCCAGCCAGCGCATTAGATTCATGCATTGTCAGCTATCGCCATCATCCTGGACACCGTGGAGGCATCAGACACTTTATGAGAGAACTCCGCCGGGCTCAGGGATGCACCCATCTTGACGGAGCTGTTGCGGAAGGTCATTACAGAGTTCTTTACTCGAGTACGACAAGAAGCATGGAACTCAGATGCTTGGCAGCCTGACAAGATTCTGTCCAGGTTTTTCTCGGTAATACCACCACCTGTAAGCCAGCAGTCGGCAATACACATGAGAAGTTCAGCAGTCGGCAATACACATGAGAAGTTCAGCAGTCGGCAATACACATGTACACGTACGCCCGCACCTTTAGCCATGGCCGTACATTCGATTATAAAGCCATGCGAAAACATTTGAAATTTGTTTTGTGAAATGAAGCATTTTAGAACTACAGTAGAGTCGCACGCTGAAGAACGTGGAGCCCAAGAACGTCCGGCCTGAAATGCTAAGAACGCCATAGCCTTAAGTTAACAACGGCGGAGTTGGTTTTCTGGCAGCTCGTGGGATACATTGATCCAGTACGGATTGTTTCTTAGAACGTGCAATAAGAATGCAGCCAGATTGCTGAAAAATAAGAACGTCTCAGGCTAACCCCTTGGAAACAACGTTCTTGGGCGCGCGACTCTACTGTATACTAACAAAACTTCCAGGGCAGCAGAAAGGGCAAAAAGTGGAATTAGCCGAACATTTTGCGTGGACTTTGACTTTTACACCATGGCGTAGTAGGTGGGTCAATTCGCATTATAGAATAGCTAGCCAAAAGCAGCGGTGTTTTTGAGTATAAGGTCATACATAAAGTATGTTTTTCACCGGGTAACAGAGGTGCAGCGCACAGAGGTAGTAGGGCTGACATGTACAGTTCTGTACTGTACGTCGCAAGGACATTGTCACGGACACAGCCAATGACAAGCCTTAGTTCACAATATCACCCTTGCAGCTCAGTGATTGTTTGGCGCGGGAGCTACTGGCTGGATGCACGTTTCCGGATGAAAGCGACGTGAACTAAAACTAAGAGCGCACCACCACCACAACAGTTCAGTGAGCTGTTTTCTTGCATACAAGCGTCACTGCAGCTAGAGCACTGCAGGACATGTGTGCGCTGTACAGCCCGCCTGTGAGTGCGTACACAGGTGATACCCTCTCTCTGATACATGCCCACATGGCTACATCATTCTGGCATGCATCGGCCTGTATTTCCTGTGTACGCACTCACAGGCCGACTGCATACCCGGTATACTAGTAGCCATAATATTACGACATGATCATTACTATCAGCAAACACAGTTACAGCCACTTTACGGATATCATGGTAAGAACAAGTGTCCTGGGTTAGAGTCTATGGCTTCGCGTGTTTCCGAGTCCAGACTTCTACGCAGAGATGAGGATGTATACGTTGTGGCACATGCAAAGGAAATATGCACGGATCTGGGAAAATCTCAATTTTAAATTTTGGCAGCACTGCACATTCCGCTACATGTACAGTGTGTGGACATGGAGCAGAACATGTTCTCTAGGTCACCTGAAGCCCTAAGACACGAGCACTCAAATATTCGTGTAACGTTTCCGTAGCGTAGAGCAAAACCACACGATAACCAATGTAGCCACACACAGCAGTACATGTAACGTAAGTTCAATAGTAGGGAATACAATAGCAAATGTGACAACTTACCAGGCACAACAATGATGCGATTTGCCGCCTAAACATCAACAGAGAAAAGAGTCCAGGAGTTAGTCAAACAAATCTGAACTCCAACCAAACACATCCCGGCCACAGCATGAATAAAGTATCAACATGCAGGTAAATAAATAAATAAGTTGCCTGCTCCCAACACAGAGCGGACACTTCCTGCCCAAATTGACTGACACTTACCCCTCATCAGTTGAGCTGGAGTAGGCTAATAAGCATGAGCACAATATATCGCTATAAAATGTTACCATGGAGCAAATGTACTTGTCACTGGTACTGATCGGCAGTACGGGTGGGTGCAAAACGGCAAACGTCGAAGGTGACAGAGCTAAGTGATCGGACATCGTCCATCAAGCGTCATTTGTCGGGCAGTGCTAGTTGTCGTGAGTTGTATCGTGATGATATCTTTTCTATTTTGACTCGTGGAAGGTCTAAGTTACATCTTGCTGTGTTAGAAGCTCTGTATATTCGTAAACTAGATCCAGAACTATGTGTACAGAAGAAGAATGTGTTATCGTTGCAGTTGTTTGGTGTCACACCTCGTGAAAGTGTGACAAGTGTTCCCTGATGTGTTCAACGTGTTTGTCTACAACTTGCACCTTTTGTTTTTGAGTTTTTAACACTTTAATCATTTTATCACCTATGTTGAAGTGTTGACTTTTTCTTTCTTTTTCTATAATTATAGTATGTGTTTTTCCAAATTTCCAACATTCCCTGTACTATCCTGAAGAGAAGGGAAAGAAAACGTTTGATAGAAGGAAGTGTCTACTGAATTGTGTGGATTTATTTCGTTGCATGCGAAGGTACAGATTGCGAAACTGTTTTTTCACCGCCTCCAAACTACCGGCTTGAATTATGTATTTTTGTTAATTTTTACACAGGAGAAGTTCTTGCCAGTACACCTCCAACTCGTAATGCACAAAGTCCTCGGCTACACCACGTACAACGAGTATTTCCAATTTTCACCCGGGAGGGCATCATCAGGGATATAGGAGAAGATACAAAGATGGCCTAAGTCAGTAAGTGCAATGGTGATATAGATATAAGTGATGTAAGACAGTCATGTGTGAGTTGGTGTCACAGTATGTATGTGTGGTTGTTGAGGGGGTAGGGGGTGGGGTGTAACATGTGTGGTTTAGAGAGAGAGAGAGAGAGAGGGGATATCCTCAAGTCAGGCGTCGCTATCCACTAGAGTTGTCAAATCAGAGATCTCGCGCTCAGAGTGATAACAGCGCAGTGCAAGTTCTTTGGAATACATGTACAATCATTGCCCCCTCCCCCCCCCCCCCCCCCCCCCCTCTCGACTAGTGGATACTCAATGTTAATGGGCATAGGGTATAAGAAGTTTCCAATTCAACCGCCATCGTTTAAAAACCTCATCATAAATGGATCAAATTCTAGATACCATACTGATACTGCCCTGCCAAAACACTGATGGTACCGGTCCTACTACCGGATCAATAGTATTATTGCAAATAAATACAAAACTCAAAACATTAACGAGTTCGAGGGAGTTGAAAACGGGAAACATCTGAAGAAAAAACTCAGAACAGAGCTATGGAGAGAATATAGAGTTGTTGATCTGTGAGTGACTGTGACCTACCTGTTTTACAAGCTGTGCTAACATGGGCAGTCCCTCTAGACAAGTACTTTCTCCACCACTAGTCAGTACACGCTCAATACCAAGTTCAACAAGGTCTTCTAAGGCCTGCACAAGATCCACAGCCATGTCAAATGCTACAGTCAAGCAGAGAAGAAGAAAAACACCATGTCGACGTTTTAGCGACCTTTTATTAGCGATCAGAGTAGACAGTATTTTTGGGTAATGTGGGCAAACGGAGTACTAGTACATAGATCTACAGTCGCAGATTGAGTATTTTCGCTCCTGCTCTTGTAGTAGTTGAGCACTCTCATGTGGGGTAGTGCCTTTGCTGTTTGCATTACGCAGAGCTCACTGACTTGTCAGTTTGAGCACTCTGGCAAGGTACGTTCGGGCCTGATTGGAAATTTTTATTTCCATTGCTATCAGGTTCGGCCTCATTTCCTCTGTGCTGTGCTGATGAGTTCACAAAGAACGAAACAGCATGCTGTCCGCAGATTGAGTACATCTACAGTATGTGTACTAGTGAAGAAAGGAAAAAAAAAGCTCAGAAGAAAGGTAGCTGAGTTACTACACAGTAACCATGGTAACACAGACAGGTATGCAGTGCCAAGCACATGTATGTGATGGTACCGTTTACTACGAAAAAAGAAAAAGGAAAAAAGGTGATTCGCGACCCCTGACTTTAATTATTTATTATTATTACCGGTATTATTCCACAATCACGATGACATAGTGCCAATAAGCATGTGATGCGGGCGATTTTTTTAATAGCGAATTTGACTGATATGTACATACCGTATATTCTCTATTATAAGCGCCGTGCTTATATTTTTTCAACACCCCTCTACCCCGTGCTTATATTGGAGACCGCGCTTATATTGGAGACTGCGCTTATATTTTTTCAACCAATACAATCCATACAGAGCAAGAAGAAATACATGCTAGATATCATGCATGCAGCATTGATTTCCACCAAGACCGTGCTTATAATAGAGACTGTGCTTATAATGTTTCGAAAGGTGCTCACAGTGTGCTAGTATTAGAGACTGTGCTAGTAATGGAGACCTGTGCTTATAATAGAGAATATACGGTATGTGTCGCTAGAATTAGGGGGTTCATAGTGTGTGACATATTATTACAGCAAGAGTACATAAATAAGAGTGTGCAGCATTGGTTTGCCTCACGGACGAATTTCTCGTTGACGTCTCCTTTTCTGGAGATCGTGAGTCATACCGTACAAGGCATGCACTGCGAGTCTGTGGCCGCGTGAACTCGGCAGGGTTTCACTAAACTTGCACTGCGAGTACGGTAAAAAGCTGTAGAAGCGGGAGAAAAGGATAAATGTTTCGTTATGAAAGCGGTAAAAACAACTCGCGGTGAAGGTCATCTTCCAGCGCATGCTTTGTACGACATGCGTCATAGGTTCTGAAACAGGCGACGTCGACAAAAAATTCCGCCGTGGACAATATAATGTACAAGCTAGCTATGGAATTGCACACTCTTGTTTATATACTCTTGGTAACCATAGTAACATTGATTCAGAGACTGAGCGCATTACAAAAGGAGAGCACTATACACAGATACAGGCATAGGCACATGGTGCATACAAGTGAAACAAGGACAGAGTTACAAAAGATTTTTTTTAACTCAATTTGCTTACAACACACAGTACAATCATGTAGACTGTTTTCACAAAAAAAACTCTTCTCTTGTATACCATATTTTACCGGTTGTAAGTCGACCCCGGCTATAGGTCAACCCCCGTATCCGGAGGTCTCAATTCTGCTTTTTAAAGTTTTCACCCAACGAAGCTCTACTAACCATTCCCTGCTACTAACACATCAACAAATCATGTAAACATTCCTTATCGGAGGGTATAACGTCCCAATCCTTGAAAAAGGCCAATTAACTGGCAAAATGTGTACACATGGTGCACTCATGCATGCAGTGCAGGTCATTTTTTGTAAGATACTAATAGTTCCCGGTTATAATTCGAATCCCGGTTGTAAGTCGACCCCCACCCTTTCTCCTTCTATTTTTAGTCGTAAAAGGTCGACTTACAACCGGAAAAATACGGTATACACTTAACCACTTACCTCGATGGAATGTGACAGGAAGAGGCCTTGCCAGTGCTAAAAAAGAAGAAGCAATGACACAATACATATAGACAAGAACATTATCATACTGACATACTTACATACTGACATACTGACATACTTACATACTGACATACTGACATACTGACATACTGACATACCGTATTATCTCTAATATAAGCACGGTCCTTTATTTTTTCAATGTACCTCTGCCCCGTGCTATTAATGGAGACGTTCCTTTATTGGAGACTGTTCCATTATTATTTCAACCTCATTTCAGAGGCATGTTGCCATGCCAAATTCATGTATGACACACACATTTCAGGGTTTTTTTCGCCGGTACAGATAATGAATTTACACAGTGTGCTTATAATGGAGACTGAGCACTTTATTTTTGAATGCCGCCCCAAGGTGTTCTATTATTGGAGACGTGCTATTATTGGAGACTGTGCTTATATTAGAGATAATACGGTACTTACATACTTACATACATATAGACAAGAACATTATCATACTTACATACTGTAAGACATGTATATATAACGAGGAAGTAAATCTAACGCTTTTATATAATAACGGATAACATTTCTTCGTTATAATAAGATCCGTTGAGGCCATACTGCTTCATATATATTGTGTGAGGATATGCCGGAATACTGCAAGGTCGTTAAACATATCTTCTCGTTAACTTATGAATTTTGGACAATCGTTAAATTTGCGACTCGTTATAATAACATGTCTTACATACTTACATACTTACATGTAGTTATTGTACAGTACTGCTCAGTGAAATACATACTTACATGTAGTTATTGTACAGTACTGCTCAGTGAAATACATACTTACATGTAGTTATTGTACAGTACTGCTCAGTGAAATACATACTTACATGTAGTTATTGTACAGTACTGCTCAGTGAAATACATACTTACATGTAGTTATTGTACAGTACTGCTCAGTGAAATCCGATCAAGCAAGAATTTTGGACAATCGTTAAATTTGCGACTCGTTATAATAACATGTCTTACATACTTACATACTTACATGTAGTTATTGTACAGTACTGCTCAGTGAAATACATACTTACATGTAGTTATTGTACAGTACTGCTCAGTGAAATACATACTTACATGTAGTTATTGTACAGTACTGCTCAGTGAAATACATACTTACATGTAGTTATTGTACAGTACTGCTCAGTGAAATACATACTTACATGTAGTTATTGTACAGTACTGCTCAGTGAAATCCGATCAAGCAAGAATTTTGGACAATCGTTAAATTTGCGACTCGTTATAATAACATGTCTTACATACTTACATACTTACATGTAGTTATTGTACAGTACTGCTCAGTGAAATACATACTTACATGTAGTTATTGTACAGTACTGCTCAGTGAAATACATACTTACATGTAGTTATTGTACAGTACTGCTCAGTGAAATACATACTTACATGTAGTTATTGTACAGTACTGCTCAGTGAAATCCGATCAAGCAAGCCAATGCCACGCTAGTGCTGTGCAGCCCCAGACCTGCGAACACTGGGATGCGAACTGGCGCAGGGTGCAAACTTAACACACACGATCGGATTTCAATGAGCAGCACTGTGCATTTATAATCATACAGACTCAGTGTAATCATAATTATTATCGATACTCAAAAGGTGAAGTGTTGGCAGCTTTCTACTTTATTTGGTGGAGCTGAGAGCCTGAGTTGGAGTGTTCAGGATGGAGGTGTTTTCAAGCGTTGAGATGTACTTTATGGGGAAACATACTGTACGAGTATTGACCAGAGCCAAACAAGATCCATGGAAATCAGTGACGTGTCTTTGATCCCACATATACAATTCCCTGGTTCTCACCCACAAGTTCAGCAGTCAGTTGTCTGTCAACACGTCCTTCCCTGCAGGCAGCACAATTTTAAGAAAACAACCAGACCAGCAACAGAGAGCAAGCAGGAGAAGTGAAGGCATAAGACATAAGACATAAGACATAACAGCGGCAGCAGCAGCAGCGGCGAGGCAGCGATGCCATGGATTGGCCATATGACTGGACACTGTGGACAGCCTCGGTACTGAATAGTGAACTCAGTGGTTTCACATCTTAATCGTGTGATTAAATGTGTGTAGAAAGTGATCATGGCATGGGTACAATGGAGCGAAAATGGCCAACATCATGTGACCCATTGATGCAGGGGTTGAGTGGAGTTGGAAGCAACATGGCTGCCCTGTATGGTCATGTGATAGATGTGCAGTAGCTCTATACATGATGATGAGTAAGAATGGCCGACTTGACCCTATGAACATAACGGTCAAGAGGGAGTGTGTAACTCGACGATCTCTCAGCTCACTGCGGATTTTTATGACATCAGTCTTTCGCGGACATTTAGCTCACTGATGCCATCATCTCGATAGCTTCAAGCAGTTTATCTCAATAGTTTCAAGCAGTTTATCTCGATAGCTTGAAGCAGTTTCCTTGATGATAGTACAATCTCACAGCCAAGAATCCAGCAAGGATTCCTTGCCTGTTGGTAGCATATACTACTGTCGTGGACCTGGAAATCCGGTCGCACGTCTAGCGCCCCCAGGGCGCTGGCCATGCAGCCGTGGCACGTATTATGCGCTGCTGCTGGTCGCATCGGATCAACATGATTGTGCACTGCATGCAACGACTTACGTTCTGTAGGCGCTGAGACAGTGAGGGCGCCGGCCCCGGTCAATCGACTGGATTTCCATGTCCGCGACAGTAGATAACATAGTATGCTATCTAGTATATGACCGACAGTACTACTACTACTATATTATAGTAGTAGTACTGTAGTACTGTCGGTCGCTGAAGAACTGGGGGGGGGGGGGGGGGGGGGTCAGCCTCCTAGCCTAGATCGTTCTTATTTTCATGTATTACAGTCTATGCACAGTTGAGTCACCGTGTATACATTGGTATGCTGTGCTTGGTAAAATTCTAGCCTGGCCGTTCTTTGGCGCTCCGCTCTTCGGGGCCCGCCAGTGCTGTACTGATACCGCCCTGCAGCATAAGCACACTTGCTTCATTTTCACAACCTCCCTCCGGCCAGTGCTCCTATTGGAGACGCACTGTTATGATTACAAGACCATTTTCGCTCATTTTTTGGAGTGATATTTCAATTATTACTGCACACGTCTAAAGCAATTTATTACTGGAAATTGTGTAAGAAAAAAAACAGGACGCTTGCCTTTACAGGAGACTGTCAGTCATACTGTTAGATGCATTGCAAACTCTGCTTATGATAAAGAAAATATAGTAGCGTAAAGCCTGCCTTTACTGGACACCCTTGGTGCAGCGGAAACCGTCCTGATACTAGTATGACAGGATTCCGCTTGATCCAGTGATGCATGTTCGATCCACAGCACTTTGGTGTATGAACGTTTCACCGGTCAATACAGGATTCCGTTTGGGTCACAGGGTCCCGCAAACACAGGGTTTACTGTACCGCAGTTTCTGGAGTATCAGTCGCACTTTGAACACTCAACTTCATCCCCAAAAAGTGGGTTGCGGCTTATACTCCGAAGATCAAATTAACGGTGATATAGGGTAGATGTCTTGTATTTCGTGGCAAAAGGGGGGGGGGGGGGGGGTGGTGCGGCTTATACTCCGGAAAATACGTGTGCTGAATAATGCCTGAATTTCGGCTCATTTTACACAGACTGGTGAATGCCTGCGGCAAGAGCATGTGACATTGTCTATTCATTAGTTTGGGGGAAGTGAACAGGGAAGAATGTGAAGTTTTCGTACATACCACTGCACTGATCAAAATCTGGTAGGACATAGTCACACATGTATCCATAGACAACATCACATTAATTTGTGCTTCACAGTTGCTTACTTCGTGAGGGCACCCAGAACAATACCGCTGGCACCTGCTTCCTTGAAAATGCAAATGTTTTCCTTCATCACTTCTACTTCCATGGGATCATAGCAGAAATCAGCACTGCGAGGTCGAATAATGACAAACACGTCTATGGCAGTCACTTTCTTGACTTGACGGAACATACCTGATTAGATCATGAAAACATATACAAGATGTACGTGCTTCATTAAAAGCGGCAGGAGGCTAAAGCTTCAGCTGCATGTTCAAGCCACTTCAAGGGTGCATTCATGTTTAGGACACTCATCACATCACAGCTTTACAGGGGATACGTGCAATGCACTGGCTCAGTGCACCAACACCACGCTCCTGGCAGCACACACAATGGCGTATATGGGGGGGGGGGGGGGGGGGGAGGGGATTTCCAGGTGTCCAGATGTCTCTAGTGCATGTAGTAGTGTGGTTGTGCCCAAAAATCACCACTAGTCTTGCTTCGTGACAGGGTGCAAGATACACCCCTGATACCCCCCCCCCCCCCAAAAAAAACCTGGGACATGATTCCTTCTGACCACAAGGATAATCTGTGGATAGCACTATGTATTTCATTCATTGTGAGCTCGTCTGTGAAACATACACTGAAATAAGGCTGGGCCAGACTGGTAGTAACAAAGATATTAGTACAGTTTGTAATAGTACATGTAGTACCATGTATGCTGTGCAAGGTAAGTCTGACACTATACGATACATACATTTCAAGGCAGTTTGTGACAAATTCACTTCATAAATGCATGGACTTAGGTGAAGTTACCTAATGTTGGGGTTGTGCCTCCTTCAATCAAGCCAGAACATAACTCGACGCGATGTGCCCCTGCAGCACAGTATCAGTACAAAACACAAGACCCAGGCTTTAGAACAAGGTCCCATACACTTGCGGCATATCGGATCGTGCACATACTTCCATGCAGTATTCATATTGACAGGTGTGGAGCATAGAACACTTTCGTGCCGGCAAAGCACCCATGAGTTTCACACCTCACTCAAGTGCATGCAGCGCACCCTGCACTGTCACTTGTCAATTCTGCTGGCTGCATGCACTCGCTTCTGAGCGCACTTCGACCCTGTTGCAGTCAAGCCTGCCAGCCAGAATAGCACTTTCGGCTAGTTTTGGTTGCTGGTCGCGCAACGCAGTTGGTTTCCGGTGCAGTTTCTATGCAGAACTGTCGGTGTGTGGAAAAACGGTTCAGGGATGAATTTACTGTCATGTTTTTGCATAGCAGTTTTTGCTATGCAAAATCTCAATTGTGTAGCCGTCTTTGATATTAAATATGTTTGATTAGCACTTTTCTTCGAAAGTTGGGTAGTTGCCACATCGTTCTTGTCGAGAGTGATTCCTGAAACCTCCTTGAAGTATCCACAAAATAATGACTGAAAATGCTTAGACCACGGAGGGACATCTCGCGTTCCTCACACACCAGTCAAAAGCACTGTGTGCATGTTTCTTGACAGCGTAAGCTAGGCATGGATAGCCTGTATGTATCGCAGTTTTCTGCGAGTCACTGTGACTTTTTGAGTAGCAATAGATTGATTTTGCATAGCATACTGCGATGCGATACCGGATAAATTCATCCCTGCGGTTATTACCGTAAGATCAGGTGGTCACTAATACCAGAGGTCGCTTAAAGGGGAAGTCCGGTGAAAAATTTAAATTTCAGGGTCGGTAGAGTTTCGGCCGCTGAGTCGAATGGTGTTGGTCCCACGTGTCTCCGACAAAGCGTTCTCGAGATATTTCCGTTTGAAAAACTGAGTTTCGGGGGCTGCGCCATGACGTCATGCGGCCGCGCCACACCCTCTGCAACGTCATAGCGTGCAGCTAGGTCAAAAGGAGTGCGTGAAAGCAATAGTGTCAGTGCTATTTCAAATGATTTGGCGACTGATAGTTTGGTGCAAGCGACCCCGAAGACCTGTAACTCCTTGTGAGAGTGAGGACGTAGCCATGGCTGACCTTCATGAGTTCGGTCTGGGGCTGAGAACCTCGGTATTCAGCTGAAGAAATGGCCACGCGGGCCGGTCAAGAGTGAGCGCTACTGAGTTTCCGACTGATGAAGAAGCAGCAGCTATTGCAGACGAGGCTGATCAGATCGCTGGAGAGCAGGGTCGCCAAAATGGAGAAGAGTGATGCGAGTGCTCTAAATGTTGTTCCATACCGATTAGATTCGCTTAGACTCCAGGAGCCTGCCACATGGTGATGTTTTGGTGCGAACTTGGAATATTTCGGACTACTCAATTGGAGAACAGTGCAGGCTCTTTGAACCACGGGCACGACTCTTCGCTCGCAACGCTATGGAATCTGAAAGTTCTAGGTCCGGGAGCTGTTCGCTGTTTTGTCACTTGTCACGGTTAACCGGTTGTGCACTCATCGCTGTAACATAAAAATAATGAGGCGGGTGCGGAAAACTAAAATTTTCCTTCTCAAAGCACAACCACCGGCAAGGAGAAACGCACGTTCTCTGACTACATGACTGTACAATACGACTGATACGAGTGTAGTACATGTACATGACAAGTCCGTGTGTTGACTAGTTTTCTGAGTCTTGTGTCAGTTGTGACTCGAGTCTTGTACATACTACCCCAGCTAGCACGGCAGTGCGGGAGTAGTTCCTCTGTGCATGTGATGAGTTTGTTGACTGCACTACAGCTAGATAACACACTGCACGCACTGCATGCACGCAGCGCAGAGCGCGTAGAGCTAGAGGCTGACGGAAAAGTCCAACTCGGAAACGGCTATAATACGGTATAACCTCCAGGTTTACCGAGCTGAAAATTACAGGGTACGTAGTGTTTGTAACACTGAATCGAATGGTCTTGGTCCGAAGAAGCTGCGACAAACGGTTCCCCAATCGAACGCGCTCCGAATATGGCCATTTTTGTACACAACTAGATGGTGTGGCTACCTGACTGCACGCTGTGACGTCATCACCTGGATCTGGGTGATGCGCGCTCAAATTCGCACATGTTCGATTGGGCGTATCTGACAAACCATAAGCCGCAGCCTCCTCGGACAAAGACCATTCGACTCAGCGACCCGAACTCTACGGACAGTGAAATTTAAATTTTTCACCGGACTTCCCCTTTAATACATGCGTGCATGCGCACACGCACACACACATTTTTTAAAACTTTTTTTCTATTTTATCTTCGGCCAGTATGACTACTAACTACTGTATTCACTTCGTCACAGTCTTGGGGTGAGACATTGGGGGGGGGGGTTCACTTCGTCACAGTCTTGGGGTGAGACATTGGGGGGTTCACTTCGTCACAGTCTTGGGGTGAGACATTGGGGGGTTCACTTCGTCACAATCTTGGGGTGAGACATGGGGGGGGGGGGGGGGTTCACTTCGTCACAGTCTTGGGGTGAGACATTGGGGGGTTCACTTCGTCACAGTCTTGGGGTGAGACATTGGGAAGTTGCCACACTGGGGTGTGATCGGCCGCCCCTTGGCACCGGAAGTACAGCTCGCTCGACTCGTCTCTACTGAGTGAAGACCCACACATTGATCTGGTGAGCTGTGTCATGGGGATTTGCAGTCAGATGTGCGACCGCGGAATGCTATGGACGTCAAGGAGTTTTCATGCCATTATAAGTTACAAAGCCACACTGGTTTAGAAAACCAGCTTTCATTGAAGACCAGCAGATTGATGTACGTCGATATGTGCAGGCCATTTTCAAAATTAATTAGCTTGAGGGACTAGGGTAGGGAAAGAGAGGGCCATTCTTCTATTCGCATCACCCATCAGAACGCTATGCAACACCATAAAGCGAATAAACAAGACAAAATGGAGTAGTGTCGGAGAGGCCTTTTGTTTGTACCGTGAAGAACTGCCAGAGCGCCCTGTCTCTCAAAAGTGCCCCACCTTCATTTTAGAGCCAGGGAGAGGAAAATTGTATGGCAGAAATGAGAATGCCACCAAGTTAGCACGATGTGAGAACCTTGGTGTATTTAGCTCACACTTCGCACGTTCTTTCTTGTTTGGAGTGTGCATCCACTTAAAAAGCTAAGCCGAGTACAGACGTGCAATATGTGTGTTCAAGGTAAAATACAGACAAGAGCCCACCTCGAAAACACGACCAGGTAAGGGTGACATAGGCGGGGCGCTCTTGCGGTACTAAAGGTTTTGTATACTATTAAGGTAGCAGTACTGGAAAACGGGTGTCAGATTTAGCCAAAATATCAATTTCACGGGAACTGCTTCAAGTGTGATTTTTCTGAAAGAAGGAATACCAAAGGGTCTACAAATGAATTTTTTTGGCATTCGAACCAGCCAAAGCAGAGATATGGCCCTTCAAAAACTGAAAATACCCGTCAAAATTTCAAAATTGCACTGATCAGCTGATCGATGTCAATCAATTTCGAGAGGGTTTCTGTACAATATCAGCGCATCCTTGCCAATCTCGGCCTGATTCACACTATCTGTCCAGCTAAAACCAGTTTAGAGCTGGGCTGAGTGTCGCGATCGCCACATGCAGCGCCTGCCTGGCCCAAGCTAGCTGGCCTGGCTGGCCTGCACTCAACCCACGCAATTGTATTTTCAAAAATGATAAAAAAATTCTTTGTTCTCAAACTGTTTGCCAATGCGACGAGCGTTTGTCAGCGACGTTGGAGCTCTGCGCTTGAGTTTTGTGCTGGCGCTACTTGGTCAGGAGACGGGTGATGAACACAAACGAAGGTCGCTCAGCAGGCCAAGGAAAAGCAAATTTCCTAGAGTTACGTCCAAGCTCGTCTCAAATCCTGAAGTATTTGAGCCAATTGAGGGGAGTGAAAGCGAACACGAGTCGCAGGCTGATGGAGCTGGTGAGGGCCTAGGGCGTAGAAGATGACTCTGATCTTCCAGCTGATTTTTTATCCAGTGATGCCTCGTGTGATAACGATGGAGATTAGTCTGAAGAGGATTGCGATGATATTCCATCAGGAATTCGAATTGTTCACATGGAGAGCTTACAGCAATTGGTGACGTCAGCGTGTGTATGTAGTAATTATCAAGAGGGCAACCTGACTATCAAAGATAAGTTTCGTCATGGCCTCGCCTCAACAATTAGTTTGCAGTGCGAATCGTGCTGCTCATCAACCAGTGTAGCCCTGGCAGAAAGACACCCACTTGCTAAATTGTACGATATAAACCGCCGCCGCAGTGTGCTTGCCATGCGCCTTATTGGTAGTGGACGAGAAGGTCTGAACAGTATCTGTGGGATATTGGATATGCCGCCTCCTGTTAGCAATTCTGGGCACAGCGATGCACTACACACTGCTGTGGAAACTGATGCTAGGGACAGCATGAAGAGTGCTGCACAGCGTCTTCTTGTTCGGCGAACAACAGAACAGCATTCCCACCCGGAGCATGTTGCAGTTAGCACCGATGGAACGTGGATGAAGCGCGGATTCTCATCAATGTTTGGTATGCCAACTGTTGTGTCCTATGAGACAGAAAAGGTTCTGGACGCGGAGGTGCTATCAAAACACTGCAGTGGATGTGAAACTTGGAAGAACAGATGGCAAGCAAGAAAGATTTCTAATGCTGAGTACGAACAATGGAAATGTTTTCGGCTGTGCTGGAAATGATGAGCTGCTCTAAGTTTCACTTGCCAGCTCTGGTCTTCTCAAGTTGGATAAAGAGAAGCAGTATCACAGGAGGAGAAGGTCCAGTGAGGAGCAAAAGTCAGCCAGGAAGAGAAGAAGAGCCATTCGAAAGGGATTTGCTGACACGATACAGCAAGCAGAGATAGTCACATACATTGCTGGAGGGTTTTCAGAGTGCCAAAAGTTAGTGTTTTTTGGCCTTCCGACCAAACTTTGGTACACTATATCTCCAGACTGGCTCATCACAGCCCAATAAACCTTATATGTAGATTGATCAGTGGAAAATTTCCCAGATGCTGAATATATTTATAAAGCCATAGTTTTTTGTTTGGCGGATGTTAGCTGCCTCAGTAGTAATAATCTTTTTCGACGGTGACGGGCGTCTTCACAGATGATGTTGACTGGGTGGTGCTATTTGTGTCCTATCTCCAATCTGTTCTATTCAGCATCTGCTACTATTGTAGACTGTCGCTTATGATGCATTTTTAACACTTCAGCTGATATTATGTTGCTGCTAGCATGTACCAAAAATCTGAGATGACGGCATTTTTTTACTCTCCAGTGCAGTGAACTTTTGGGACGATGCGAAGTAAATAAGTTCAAGGTAGTACTTTTATTAGGTGGTGGCGTGAATCATGAATCTGTGCTCAAAATTTTGTGGGAAAAGATTCACAGACACCGAAGTAATACCCGATTTTAGTTGTGTGTATTTGCGAATGGCATATTCCAGTACTGCTACCTTAAAGTGGTCTTGAACTGCCGCCATTAATGCCATGCCAATTGGTCAGCTCGCATCACTACTTGACCTCCAGTAGCATTCCGCGGTCGCACATCTGACTGCAAATCCGCATGACGCAGCTCACCAGTTCAGAGCCCAGAAAATTGTAGCAAACATACCCCCCACCACCACACAAGGATACAAAGGAAAGGGCAATCCTACGTCACTACTTAGTGACGCCATCCACCTCTGCCATACCTATAAAAGGAGATGAAATTAAAATAAATCCACTCGCCCCCCTGGCCACGTTCACTTAAAAAAAAGGACGATCATCAATGAATGTACATGCATTTAGCTTGACCTGAATGCACCTCATTCGCTTCTCTATCATACACTCTAGCATGATCATTATTGAAGAGGCATTATGATAAAGAAAAGACAGAGGCCTACCTCCATTCTCAGCTTCCATAGCTGACTCCACACTATCAATGCAGACTTCTAGTCTCGTTTTCTGTGCCATGTTGGAATACCTGCGGGAAGAGTGTGTTTCCTTGTCTTTATTTTCGACACCTGCAAGAAGCTAGCTACTGAGTTCTTATCGTCAGGACCCTTGACTTTGCTTTGGGATACTATTATAATACTACTACTACAGCAGCTGTACTAGTTATTGAATCAAAAGTCCAAATGATTTTTGAAAGTCTTGCAAGAAACAAGTATACAAGTGGACTCTGCAATGACATTCAAATATGCCACGAGCTTGGATTTGATGTTGTGCATGCACGCACACACGTGCACGTGCATGCGAGGCGCACGTGATGAATCGAGATGACTGTGTATCAAGATTCAAATACTCTGAAATAGGAACGGATAAACAGTGTCAAAATGTTTTCGAGTCTAGAAAGAGATGATGCTTGTATTTTCATGACCGCACAAGTTTCTTTCGTGTTGTACTCGTATTGGCACTTGTTGCAGTTGATCTAGTCTTCCTTTTCTTCACCAGTTGTTTTTACCACCGGATTGGTGGTCCACTGAAATGAGTCAAAAACGTGATGGTCTTCGAGTTTCTGACGCTCAAATGAGAGCGGAAATTCATCAAAAGCTTGTCGAGTCTGGAGAATTAGAAAGGTATTATGTTTGCTGAGGGCTAGAGGCCATTCAAACTATATGCTTTCCCCACTGCAGTTAAATTTAAAAGTCAGACACTGAGACAGAATATCGGAGCACAGAGTCAAAGAAATTTCTCATCTCGCCCACTATTACATGTATGTTATACGATGGCTTGTAGCTACGTGTATTGCGTGGTACTGAAACATTCCTTCTCTGTATTTCATGGTGATTAGATTGCAGGCTTTGGTCAGTAGCCGTCTGGAGAGTAGTGGGTGGCGTGAGCAGCTCAAGGCTCATTGTAAAGGTGAGCTTACGAAAACCATGGATATGGGTGCATGTTCTTGAACTTGTTGAAGCTTTATTTGATATCGCACACATACACTGCCACACAACGAATAAGCACTTGGATAAAAACTTGTTGGATTCACACAGCAATAGTGAAGTAGGGGCATGGGGTAGTGAGAGGAGGTAGCATGTGTGTGTGTGCGTGCGCGCGTGCGTGCGTGCGTGGCATTGTGACAGCTGTTTAAAATACAGAATGCTTGCATTTTTGTTATAATCAGTGTCGTGGTCTCTTCGCTGGAAGCGTCTTTTCTACTTCTCCAAATTTTTTGACAGGGCATTCCAGGGTGAAACTATCACAATAAACTGTTTACATGTGTGCATTTTTCCAGAGACATTTTGTATGTCTGGCTTTCAACTACCCTACATATAATATTTTGTTTCAGGTTTTAGAGCTACTAAAGTTATAGAGTGAATAGGTACTGTATCGGTCTGTATGTCATATCAATAATGATGTACTGTACGTAATGCACCAGTATTACAGTGTAGTGCAGGATTATGCAGTTTGGGAAATCATTGTTTCCTTTCCATGCAGTGTTCTCTGCTTCCTGTGATTTGCCATGTACATGTCTGACACTATCTGTGTACTGTAAGACATGTTATTATAACGAGTCGCAAATTTAACGATTGTCCAAAATTCATAGGTTAACGAGAAGATATGTTAACGATCTTGCAGTATTCTGCCATATCCACACACAGCGTATATGAAGCAGTACGGCCTCAACGAATCTTATTAAAACGAAGAAATGTCATCCGTTAAAACGTTAGATTTGCTTCCTCGTTATATATACATGTCTTACAGTACTTCCTGTGACTTGTCTTTCAGATGTTGTGCAGCGCAAGGGTGTTCAGAACCTCACTGTGGAAAGCTTAGCTCAAGAAATAATGCCCAGGGCTAAAGGTTAGTGGACATGTTTGCAATATGTGCTGTGTGGCCTGGCCTTGTGTAAATCTACTATAAATCTTCATGAGTGATGAGATGCAAGAACAAGTGCTTCACGTTCAATACATCTGTATGACATTGTGTTCATCCTCTGTGTGTGTGTGTGTGTGTGTGTGTGTGTGTGTGTGTGTGTGTGTGTGTGTGTGTGTGTGTAAAAAGTCACTTCAATCAGCTGTGTGGTGGATACCAGGCTAAAAATAGTGGTGGTCAATTCATCAGCCTTGCAAGCTGTTGAATGGTGTCATCCCAGCACAAGTTGCTATGTCTAACATAGCTGTTCGCTATCATCGCTTCCGCGATGGGCAGGTCTGAGGTCTGAGGTGTGTGTGTGTGTGTGTGTTTGTGTCGTGTGTACGCTCGTGTGCGTATTCACGGTTTGTCCACTCAGATCTTGTTCCGCCGGAAATCAAGCAGGAAGTCCTGAGTAAAATCCATGATCACTTAGCTGCAAGTTCATGACGACATGATAAGATCATGCCATAAAGGCATAAACTGTCTGTACAATTGTACCTACATGTAGTCATGTACGATAGCATCTTGTCTAGTTTGAGTGAGGTGAGCATGATGAATAGCAAGTGGTAGTCCAATGCTGATTACTCATCGCCACCATTCTGCAAAGAATTATATTGAGATTACTCTTGAGAGTGTATATATTAATTTTGTTCTCGTTACTCCGAAGTAGGACTATCCATAGCGGTATGTGACCTAACCCCATGACATAATCATGTTACAACCCGCATTCCTTTTCTCATGATCATCATACAGCTGTGTATTGTATGGTGACATGCACAGTGTGCCTTGGCTTTTGCTGTACATGTCATGTATCTTCTGCTGGGCAGAATCTCTATTGTGTGTGTGTGTGTGTGTGTGTGTGTGTGTGTGTGTGTATTTTAGTAAATGTACCTTAATGTTGTGCTGCAGCTAACTCTAGGCTAGTCTAGCTTGTCTCCGGTCCAGATACCTGTATGGTTTTTTGCACCGCCAATAAACTATTCTCAGGTTTGAGCAAGTACTGGTGCTAGTGGTGGTGCTAGTGGTGGTGATGCTGGTGGTGGTGGTGTAGGTGCAGCTGTAGGTGGTATACCAGTGCAGTCGTCCCTCTCTACTCCGGCATTTGTTAATCCGGAACCCTTGCAAACCAGCACACTTTCTGACAAAACGACTTTTCCAGTTCCTTTTCTATGCTTTTTTAATCCAGCACTTGAATTCCGGCTTCAGCAGCAATTTTCTGCAACAAATCGCTCAAATTGTACACAATTCGATTTTATAACCCAGCAATTGTACATCGCATGCCATACCGGTGCACAGCTATGCCAGTTTGGTCAGTGCATGAACTGACTTACCAGGGAGCATTTTACACATGCGACAATTGAGAGAAAAAAAATCACCCCTACGCACTGTATAGACATGCAAAGTACAGGGATTGACACAGAAAAACCCTGCGTGTTGACGCCCGACACAAACATGTGTGTTAATAGGTGGGTTGGAGAGCAGGATTTGATAATCCAGCACCCTTGTGTATCCAGCAGAAAATGCTGTTGCAAAAGGTGCCGGATTAGAGAGGGGGCCGCGGGGGGACAACTGTACTTGGATTTTCTTCACGCACCGGTCAGTAGTGAGAAGCAAGTACACACGAAAACGAGTGAAAGTACTCCGGGGGAATAATAAAAATGTAAAAAGGGCCATAAATGAATTGCTGGCAAGTGAGAAAATTCGAAGGACGTGAAAAAGAACGTTTCTGTTTAGTAACAATAAACAATAATGTTTGAGGAAGTTGCATGGCCAGATCCCTCCCGGACCTTTCAAGTTCTCCTTCCACCTTCGCTTCACAATACAGGAAATAGATTTGAAAGAAAACACGAGACTACAACATCGTGGCCTGGCAGTACCCGATAGTCAACGAAAGGCAGCTAAGCTGCTACTACATAACACGTCATATAAAAATGTTGAACGGAAGAAAAGGAACTGAAACTCAATGCAATAAGAGGATGGAATATCTGCATCTATGAATAAACATACAAACTAGAAGCAATAAAGACAAAGGACAGTACTACACCCTAGGATAAAACAGCATAAAACAACCACTCCTTCGACATGGCATAGAAAAAAGCACTCGCAAAGACTCACATGATTGCATGCTTTCTCAGCTAAAATAATGGCCAGTATAAGTAGACAAACAACTTGATCAAACCACACACACACACACACACACACACACACACACACACACACACACACACACACACACACACACACACACAACCCTGAAAGAATAGAGAATGGCCTTTGAAGCAAACCTGCACAAGTCCAAGACACAGATAGCAGCGATATAAGAAAGCAAAGGGTGCGTATCTCCTCAAAAGCAGAGGTACAGCATAGCTAAAACTTGAAGAAGGGCAAACAGTTTAATTTGTTCATTCCTCGGATGGTAAAGGAGGTTCTTTACTATCTGAGCCATCATTCAATCCTGGTGGAGGCTTGAGTTCTGTACACCCACTTGGTAATTCTGTGGAGGGAGAGAGAGAAAAAGAGTGAGAGAGTGAGTGTGTGTGTATGCGTGTGTGTGTGTGTATGCGTGTGTGTGTGTGTGTGTGTGTGCGTGTGTGTGTGTGTGTGAGAGAGAGAGAGAGAGAGAGAGAGAGAGAGAGAGAGAGAGAGAGAGAGAGAGAGAGAGAGAGAGAGAGAGAGAGAGAGGATAGTAAACACATATGCCCTGTGTTACCCATGTACTTCGAAGTACAGTACATCTGCTACCAGTACTTACTGGGTATTGAGCACTTTCTGAACAGAGTCAATTTTCTAATGTGGATACTGTACTGGTACTGGTAATCTGGTAATGTCACATTAACAAAGTAGCGGAAGGCCATTATTTTGATATCACCCAAACCACCTGAATATCGTTGACTGACACACAATCGTGGATAAGTGCTTTGTTGTAGTTAGATTTCATTGGTTGCAGCATCACTAAGGGGCCATCCGTAAATACCGATATTTATTTAGAAACGAAAACTAGTCATTTCTCTTCACCCCCGTCCGTGAGAAACGAACACAATACAGATGGTACATAGTATCGATATTTTTCCATTGTTTCTGGACGTACGTGCTCACACATACAAACTGTGCATCGGTATTTTTCTAGAAACGAACAGTGCACTGGTTCCCTACCCTCGTCTAAGTGACCACCACTCAACACTCTACACTCACCAGACAAAGCTTGTCCAATACTCCTGGGCCCAGTACTCTCTTCTGCCCCATCATGTGAAGTCTGAAGGTATAAATCAAGCACACAAAGCAAGAAAACACACACAAGGTAAAACACCGTTATGCAAGGTACAGTGCATACAGGCCCGTAGCACGGGGATTTCAGGTAATCCGGCCACATGGGATACTGGACCAGATGTGAAAATTATTGACAAACAACCCTGTTTTACACGAATTAGGAGGGTTAGTTTTGCTACAGCCCAGCCATATACAAAGCCCTGTACATATTATTATAACATTCCACTTGTCTTTCTCGTTGTCTTCTTGTAGACGCCAAAAAGTGACTGGGCCCCGGAAGTGTGCACGTGTATAGAACTTTCAGAAGGATTGACGGAAATCGAGGGGGGGGGGGAGACTATTAGCATTCTTCAAGTGAACGAGGTTTGGCTGGCTAGTGATGGTAGCAAACAGACAGGGAATTAGGAAAGTGCAGCATCGCAAAACACCAGTATTCATGCAAGTGGTTCGCCAGGGAATACACCAGTATAGATGCAAGTGGTACTACATCAAGGTATCCTTGTGTGAGAGAGAGAGAGTTAGAATGAGCAAGTGACAGCAATGCTGACGACGATGGCAACTTACTGTCTTGCCATCACCATTGCCAGGTACAATTGGGTCAACACTGGTGGTTGTGTCAGCGGCAGGGGAAGTCATGCAAAGCTCATCAGATTTCATTCCTTGTTCATCGTCCCCAGCATTGTCGCCATGCTGGCTTGGAGTAGAATTACCGGACTGGGCATCCACACTTGTCGTACTTACAGCCTCGCCAGTACAGGACTGTGGTACATCATCAGTACTGCTACATCTATTAGCAGCTTCAGCACTACTGGCAGAACAATCAGCAGCAGCAGCACCATTGATAACACTACCCGCTGTCGTTTCAGCCATACCAGCTCCATCAATGGCTAGATTGCTGGAGTTTGTATCTCCGTCCTCAGCCTCTCCAGCATCACTAACAGCAGCAGGCAAACTGTCATCAGTCCTTTCATGACAGCCGTTGCCGGATGTCATACTCGCAACATCAGTTGATTGTTGATCGCTTGGAGCAGTGGTGAGCGCAGTATTCTGCACATTGTGTTCACTACTACCATCCTCTGCTGTTTGGCTGCTGGATGCATTGTCATCTTGTGTCGACTGGCTTGTGGATGAATCATCGTCATCATCCTTCACTACTTGGCCAGCATGCGTATTGCTTTCATCACCAGATACATTTCTGAGCAGAGATCACAGAAAACACCCGAGCAACATTTTAGAGGCTTTATTTGTACTCAGGCAATGTCTTTCTGGCAGCATACCTATTATTGCCTACCCAGTTTGGCGTATACGTTTATGATCACTTGTACTCAATGACAGTACTTCAGTACAAGTGCCCCGCAGGTTCTAAACAACCCCAGATCTGTGCTATCCAATACCAGTAACTCTTTTTAAACAAGTTGTACCAAGAGAGCAATGACCCTAGCTCACCACACTGTGAAGTGAGGACACAGGCATAACAGAGTACCGTTATTATTACTGGTATGAAGTTTGCAGACGTAACTAGTCTCTTTAGTTTGCAGCACATCGGGCTTGGTAACTACACTTCAACTCAATGAAATCCGGGCGCTGTGAGTCAGCGCTAGCACTGTGCACTGTGAGCCAGCGCTAACACTGTGCACTGCGCAGCCCAGGGAGTACTGAAAACCGCTTTTTTTAGTACTCTCTGGTGCAGCCCCAGACATGCCCTGCACACCGTGCTGTGAACTGGTGCAGAGTGCTAACATATTCATGAGATCAGATTTCTGTAACCAGGACACTAGAAGACTTTGTTTTATTTATGTATAGTCTTATCTTAAATGTATATAGCAGGGTATATTCTAGGACGAATTTCCAACCGGTTACGGTCCAATGAAGAGTCGGGGGGTCCGGGGGTCCCCCCGTAATTTTTTTTCAAAATACAACCCAAATATGGCACTCGACAGCAATTTAACAGATTTCTTGGTGCACACCGTACAAACTCGTGACCCTAGTACCAGCCCACGCGGCTTCGCTGGAAGTATCCGTCCAGAAAAAGCGTTTGACCATTCACAGCTCCATTCACCCACAGAAAAGTACGGGCGGTTGGAACTGATTTGTAACTTTTCAACCGGTCGCCAACAATTTCAACTGGTCGAAAACCGGTTGGGGCGGTTCTAGAAAATTCCCTGCACGATTTCATTCCGACAGTCATTTAGTGTTGTTTCTATTGTAAGTAGGAAAGTATCAGGAGAATTCTACCGAAACACATGAAATAGAACCCTGCTCAATGCTATGAAGTTACAACGTCAAGCAGCAGTGAATACTTGTCGCACATAAAATGTGATTTAGCACAACCAAGTAAAACGGGACTTACCTCAATGGTGATGCTGGTGACGGTGTGGAATGCAAATCAAAATCGCTATCTTCACTCCGTGCTGTTGCACTCTCCTTGTCTGCATCCTGCAGAAGTCATACGCAATACAACCATGCATACACGAACACATCACACAAACACATCACACAAACACATCACACGAACACATCACACAAACACATCACACAAACACATCACACATTACACGAACAAATCACACGAACACATCACACAAACACATCACACGAACACATCACACGAACACATCACACGAACACATCACACGAACACATCACACGAACACATCACACGAACACATCACACGAACACATCACACGAACACATCACACGAACACATCACACGAACACATCACACGAACACACAAACACACACACACACACACACACACACACACACACACACACAAACACCATGTACCATGCATACGCTCGTCACAAGAGAAGCACGCAAATCTGCAAATGCACTGGATGTGCACCCACAGATTTTCTCTTTATAGCAACAATAGCAACGATTCACACAACTGGCGAAGCCATGTGAATCGACCTCCAATGCACACACGAACAAACACACACACACAAACACACACACACACACACACACACACACATGCACACAAGCAAGCACACGTGCACACACACACACACACACACCATGTACCATGTACCATGTTTACGCCCGTCGCAAGAGAAGCACGCAAATCTGCAAATGCACTGGATGTGCACCCACAGAATCTCGCAACTGCATGCAAGTCATGTGATCAACAGTTAAGAGTAGGGGTGAAATGAGTGCATCAACCCGCTCGACAACTTCGATCGTTTTTTGCTTCAAGAGTGTACAACATAAAGCATACAGTTTTTGTTGCGTGTTGCGTGGGTCTGTGCGTGCTGGAGTGGCTAGCAACATTGTATGGTCTGTGTGTGCTGGAGTGGCTAGCAACATTGTATGGTCTGTGCGTGCTGGAGTGGCTAGCAACATTGTATGGTCTGTGTGTGCTGGAGTGGCTAGCAACATTGTATGGTCTGTGCGTGCTGGAGTGGCTAGCAACATTGTATGGTCTGTGTGTGCTGGAGTGGCTAGCAACATTGTATGGATACTGTTAGCCTCTGGTAGCACTGAAACTGTCATACCTGAGCTGAAAATTCCACCAGGAACAAGAAAGAGGATTTAGGGTTGGTGGCAGAAATAGTGGGTGAGGTGTATACCAGCATTGCGCTTTGAGCACTCAATAGTTGCCGGGCTCGTTCGAAAGCAATGCACCCGCTTGACCCCTAGTTGAGAGTAGATATAAAGTCAGACTACAGACAAGCGTCACACCACCACCAGCAGCAGCAACAGCAGCAGCAGCAGCAGGAGGAGGAGGAGGTAGCGTGACAGGAATAGACTATACCTTGTCTTCGCGCACACCAGCCTCATGTACATGTAGATCTGACACAAACGGAGGTTCACTTGGCGTGTCGAGGCTGCTTGCAGACTCCACACTTTCCATGTAGTCAAAGTTACCCAGCATGGATGGATCCTGATTTTAGAAACACACACACACACACACACACACACACACACACACACACAATCATGCGGAGCTTATGCCGCTGTGTAAGCAAGTATGCAGCATGCGTTCTACACTGACATCAAGCAACTCGTCAGCACATGGCAAACCAACATGTGCTGGTCACACATCAGTCAGTGACAACAACGTCGCCTAGTGCATCTCAATAATATACTTCAAAGTATACACGTGCAGTTTTCTGTAGTTTTTCAGCAAGGTATTTTTAAAAGTCATTGGGGACATTCTCGACGGCAATGGGTGTCTGTACTTCACAATTCAGCTAATACCGTAATCCTGCGCGCACAAGAACATAGTCTCTTGTTCGAAGACTATACTAGTACCTGTTTGTTCTGATACCTAACAACAATGTACTCAGTGCACCACACAGTGTGAAGATGAGAGCAGCTATACTACATCCACGGTCCCCGACCTGCCCTACTTCATTGCGACAGTTGAGTAAAGTATTGCAATAGACAAGTAAGTTACAACGCTCTACATGTACTACCCCATGCGTGGATATGTACAACTAGTTAACTGTGCACAGACTTTCCCAGCCGGCCCTGTTCAATGTCAGCCTGGCAATGGTGTTGCTGTACACTGGGATATTGGCCTGGGAAGGGCTAGCTCTCCCAAGCTGATCTAAGGGATCTCAACCGTGGCGGAGGTGTAGGCACCAAGCATTTAGCATCCCATTTAGTACTCATCGCCATTATTCTACACCCAAACGCAAATTGTGGAACAGAAAAACAGACACACGGACACACACACGGACACACATACGGCACACACCAGACAGACATGCAGACAGACAGACAGACAGACATACTTACCACAGTACACACACACACACACACACACACACACACGCATACACACACACACATGGAGGCCCACAGATGATGTCACAGTATGATACCTGGCTGGGATCCAGCGACAATGACTTCAGGTGGTGTGTGAGGAATCTTTCCACATTGTCCGCTTGCGCCAGCAGCTCATCAAGACTAGCCTCTCGCTCTGTACCTGCCAATGCCCCCTTCATACAAAATAGACAAGAAGAAGAGAAGAAATTCATAAGTTTGAGGGAGTTGAAACAGGAGAAGAGTTAAAAAAAATAACAGTAAAGAATCAGCAAAATTCACTATGCAAGACACGGGGCTGGGGGAGTAGCTATCACAGCGCGAACCCTAAACGGTTGGTTGTATGCTGTACATGTAGGTGAAACTGGCATGGGTTGGTTCTGAACGCACTCACCATGTAATTATGTCTACATTTGGTAGAACAGTGCATTCAACAACCTCAGTCCTGGGTAGTAATAGCTTGGGCAGATATCTCGGTGGCTACGCTTAAACATGACAGGAAACGAAAACAACAATGTGGATCAATTGCCAAGCTCAATCTCCGGACAGGTAGCTGTAAAAACTCAATGTCGCCCTAGGTTAGGAGCACAAAGCAAGGCTTGCGTACCTCAGCACGCTCCTCGGTCACTTTTTCCGCTGCCGCAATTGCTGCTTCGGCTTGATGAACATCCGTGCTGGTCAAGTAGTCGGAAAGGGTGTTGGAGAGCAATTGAAGTGTCTGTTGACGTAAGTAGTCTGATGTCATCAGTTGAAGACTGCGAAACACCTCCAACTGCAAGAACACATGCACATGTGACAATCTGTTAAGGTGGCTGGGGCGGTACAACTTTTTGGGGAATTTTTTGACTGCATTTTTGTGTTTATCCGCAAGGCAGAGATGAAATTTGAAAATGTTTTCTGGTGAATATCTGGAGAATAGCCTTCTCTAGCTTCCTATAGTTTTATTTTTACTTTTGGACAAAAATTGAAAACGTTTTATGAAAGGTTCGTGTTATTTTTTCACGGACCTTTCATAAAACCTTTTCAAATTTTGTCCAAAAGCAAAAATAAAACTATAGGAAGCTAGAGAAGGCTCTTCTCCAGAGATTCACCAGAAAACATTTTCAAATTTTATCTCCACCTTGCCGATAAACTCAAAAATGCAGTCAAAATGTGATCAAAAAGACCCCTAAAAAGTTGTACCGCCCCAGCCACCTTAATTCAGGCCAAAATTGACCAACATGAAGAAAAGCATTGAATTCCGGAGGTTTTATTAAACCACAAAACAAATTGAATTTACGGGAGTTATCAAAGAGAGTCATCACCATTCCAACAAACCACTTGGAGTTGGCTGTCAGGCCACATCGCCCCAGCACTATTATTTCATCAGTGTTTTTTGTATTGAATGGGCGCTTTTGATTACACGTTTACACAATTCTGGAACTGGGTTTTGTAATTCTCGAATGACCAAAATGTACGAATTCCGGCCATGTAAACGAACGACTGGAATTCACAACGCATTTTATTCATGGCATATCACAAACAAAATTGGTCGTAAAAAGATATCACGTGCGCGCGCACGCGCGCGTCGACCCAGCTTCGCGTACCGGTCCATCCCGGCGAAGGCTCCATGCCGGCAACAATACTGGGCTTCGATAAAGCTGAACGCGTGTGCGAAAGGAACACCCAAAATGATCTGGTCTAATAATCAGCTCCCAGCGGAAACTCAACAGCGGCAATTAGCTTTTCGGGAAGACAAAAGTAGCAACTACATGCAGTTGTAGCCCTGCTTTCGCGCCACACCGGCCAGGGAGGCTCTTCCTGGACTTGAGTCATGCATGACCAGACCGGTAACACACCGAGTGTGCAATTCTGGCGCCAGAATTAGAGAAATTCCGCCCTCTCTTCAGAATTGACGGATTTGACGGAATTGGATAAAATCAATTCTAACGACGGAATTTGTCACTTTTTGTGTAATCGAACTGTGCATCAACAATAACTAATTCTAGAATTGACCGAAATGCGTGTAATCGAAAGCGCCCAATGTGGCACTAACCCCTGTGGTCTGTCAAGCTTTTCGGCGGTGATGGCTGTGCATGTACTTCGAAGTAGAAGTATCTCAATGCAGGCAGCATAGGACCAGCATTATCGTCAGTGCATGATCTGTATATCGCTATGCACAGTAGCTGTCAGGTATACATAGTCACTTTAGTAAGAGTGATGACTGTCAAACTGTCAAACAGTCACCGTCAACATACTCCAGGTACAAAGACATAACTACACGTATAGTATGTAACTAGGTCAGGCCTGTTTTCCTAATCCACTTAAAAAATATAAACAACGACAATGACGACGACTGCAACAACAACAACAACAACAACAACAACAACAACAACAACAACAACAACAACAACAACAACAACAACAAAAAGTAGCTAAACCTTGATCTATCTGTATCCGATCCCCATGCCTGTAATTATTTTTCTCATATTGGCCACAGGCCATCGTGAGAATAAAAGATTTCAAACAACAACAACAACAACAACAACAACAACAACAACTTACCAGAAAGTGTGGCCTATGTTCATGTAGAGATATGACAGTAGCAACCTCGGAGTAGATGGAGTCACGCAGAGCGTCAAACAAGGCGTATGCCTCCGTGGAACTCGCTTTGCTGCCAGATGTTGCTTGTCGTGGCTGGCTGCTCGCAGCAGCTGTGGCTGATGTAGAAATATCGCGCATCCAATCATCTAATTGCAAGTCATCCAAACCATCACCGACGCCAATACTACCAGTTAACGCAGTAGCAGGAGCGGCAGTAGCAAACGTTGTGTCTTGAATAGCGGCTTCCAGCCAGCGTGATTGCGAACCAACCTCCATCTTAGGCAGATCTGTGACAGGTCGATCTCTTACATCTAAATCACAAGGAAAACCCCAACCAACGAATCGTTAGGCCAGAGTTGAGGAATTCATAAAGCAGTACATGCGCTACATGTTTGCCAGTACAGTACAGTACTGTACTGGCCGGCGCCGAAGAACGGACCGCCGAAGAACAGCCAGGCTAGAATTTCACCAATTTTTAAGAACGGTGTAGGCTGGATTTTTTTGCAGATAAGAACGGAAACGGTAATGTACACTCAGACATATAACTCTGTATAAATGAAAAAACGTATTAAAGACTGTACCATCGAATAAGAACGAAACTGCTGTGTTCGCTAAAAATCAGAACGGGCTAGGCTAGAACCCTGACCCCCCCCCAGTTCTTCAGCACCCGGCAGTACTGTACCCAGGACACATAATTATTATAATACTAACACTAGTACCTTTTGCCACTACTGGCACAATTACAAGGCAGCTCAGCTCAGCGCGCACACGAGCGTGTGTATGTTTTCAATACTGCTATATGAAGGCTACTTCGAATTATTTTTTAAATATACAATATTCTTCACAGCAGCAGCAGCGACAGCAACTACAAAAAGCAGAGTACTTGACTTTAAGAGCAGGTACAGTAGTGAGTATGACTGCAGCCATAGCGTTGCCTTA
Organism: Sycon ciliatum; assembly: GCF_964019385.1. Taxonomy (NCBI): domain Eukaryota; kingdom Metazoa; phylum Porifera; class Calcarea; order Leucosolenida; family Sycettidae; genus Sycon; species Sycon ciliatum. Next base: position 13,674,616 of record NC_088646.1, read on the forward strand.
CCCTTTCCTGGACTAAGTGTAGCTGATGGTGTCTTCTTGCGCACAGATGCACCTTTCTTGGCTCGAGGGGAACGTGCAGCAACTTTAGAAGCACTTGGAGAAGAATGTGACATTGTGTGTCTCATATCCACGTACTGAGAAGGGTGGGATGACGTGCCTGAGAAGATGTAGGGACCAGCTCCACTACTCCGGGAATGAGTTGCAGAGCTAGTCACTGGAGCAGATGGGCGGGATGGGCTGGCAGGGAAGTAGGAGCTTGCTGTGGTTGGCATTGCGTGTGCTGCAGCTGCAGATCTCTGAAGCTGTTGCGTTGCAGTGTACATAGGTGGCATCATTAACGGTGCGCTCTGTGAATACAATCCGGATGATGTAGTGCTGGCATCAACACTGCTCCCGCTGCTGCTCACACGGACACCGGTGTCTTGCAGACTGTCTTCTAGTTGCTGCTGAAGCATGATCTGTTGACACGACGCCCAGTACATTTGCAGGCTAGACAACATATGAGGTGGTAAGGACTGTTGCTGCGCTGCTGTTGCCGCCATGTGTAAACCTTGCTCAGTTAGTAGTTGATTGGAAAGCTGCACACTGGCTAACAGCTGTGCTTGAAGGTCATCCAAGCCCTGTCCCTGAGCAGGCTGCTGGCGGTGTTGCTGTGGACGCTGCGGAGAGCCATGTCCAGCGCCAGTGATGCCTGCACTGGTTGCTGGAACCTGTACACAAACACGCGCACACACACACGCGCGCGCACACACACACACGCACACACACACACGCACACACACGCACACACACACACACCATTACAAACAGGAGCAGACAAATTTCTGCCCCTGGGCTAACTGAGTATGTAGCAGCATGGGAAACGCAGCATTATGCACTGAATGACTTCTGAGTAGTACAGTACAAGCACATTAATTTGTAATAGAATTTGTTCCTATAATTAAAAGCAGAATGATAACAATACTGAACCAACATTCTGGCAGCGTTTGTTTTGGAAAATTTCAGCAGAGATTCTATAGCGAAATACATCTCTACCACAAACGTTGCATTCTGTACACATAAGCCTGCACCAAGGGTTTGATTGCTTTTAGGAATACTACTCTCGATCTGCAACGTTTGCGGTAGAGATGTATTTCGGTATAGAATCTTTGCTGAAATTTTCAAAAACAAAAGCTGCCAGAATGTTGTTGAGAAGGTTTTTCGGTTTGCAAGCGTTATGTTCAGCTTGACTTCAAGTCCATTCCTGCTGAACGCAACCCTGAAACATCACCTAGACAAGTATCAAGCTGATGACCATGGTTTCGTCAGCGTTGCGGGAGATTCGATGTACGTTGACGACATGGCTGCTGGGGCGGAAGATGAGAAAAGCACAGTCACTCTCTACTCCAAGTTGAAGGAGCGCATGGGTGACGGTGGCTTCAACATCCGAAAGTTTGCATCAAGTTCTCTTTCCATCCAGTAGCACATCGACACAGCTGAAAAGGCAGATTTGGTGACTTGCTCCGTATCACATCAGGAAGATGACCTGACGTATGCAAAGACATCAGTGAACAGCAGCGAGAACGACAAAGTTCTAGGAGTCAAGTGGAATCGAGTGCACGATGAACTAATCGTGGACATACAGTAGCAGCCATCTTAGCCAAGCCGAGCACCCGAATGACGAAGCGCGCCGTGTCATCGGAGGCCGCCCGCAACTTCGATCCCTTGGCTTAGTATCACCCATCACGATAAAGTTGACGTTGCTTCTGCAGCAGCTGCACGTGGCCGGGTTAGATTGGGACAACCGTTATCGCCACAATTGGCTCAAGAGTGGACCACTCTCGTCAACGCACTGCAGAACGCCACGCCGAGACGAGTTCCTCGTCGCTACTGCAGCAGCACTGTCAGCAGTGGTCGGGTATCTCTGCATAGGTTCTGTGATGCTTCTCAGACGGCTCACGGTGCCGTGGTCTACTTGAAGGTAGAAACTGACGAGGTGGCGGTTCAGTTGCTCATGGCCAAGGCGCGGGTGGTCCCAACTGCCAAGCAGACAATCCTGAGACTTGAACTGCTATCAGCTCTGATTCTAGCTCGCCCAATGGTCACAGTGAGGAGGAGCTTGATTCTCTCTGTTCAGTGTTCGTGAAGAATGGTTGATCAGTAGCACTAGTGCGATTTCATGAATAATAGCAGCCTAGGCTTGTTGGTTTGGCACGAAGGTAGTATAGTACATTTGCATAAGTTGTGTTTTGCGAACTGAACGCTATGCCTTAGGTTATCACTAGTGTAGGGTTTCATTTTATCACCTACATTTCACGCTTGTTAGGTTTCTCACACTCAGTGCACCTCACACTTGCTTTACTAGCAAAACCTTTCAGATGTTGTAGAATAAGAGTGTGTGTAGCAGTGAGTTTTCTCTCTCTCGTTGTAGCATTTTAGATTCGTGGCGAAGAAGTGAAGAATTGCATTTACTATTGCTACAAGACTTGTTGCGTGTTGTGCGTGCGGGTTGAGATTACCGAGGATTCTCACCAATGGTTATCCTGAGTTTTTGTTGCAGAAGTTGTTATCCGTCGAACAAACTACTAAGGCTCCGTTGATTGGTCCTGCTTGTTGCCCCGTCTATTTACGTTTGCCTTGGAAAGGGCAGGAGTCGACTAAAGTTTGTAGTGCAGTCAAATCTGTCGTTCGTCGAACATACTACGCAGTGCACTTCGTGCCAGTCTTTACAAGCTCTGAAGAAGATGATTCCCATCGCATCCGTTCACTGTCGGGCAGACTCACAAGTCGCACTCGGGTGGATCACCAATGAGAACCAAGAGTGGAAGCAGTTTGTCCAGAATCATGTTGATGAAATCCACCGATTGACTGGCACGGACGCATGGGGATTTTGCCCAGGGACACTCAATCCAGCGGACCTCCCGTCTCGGGGCACAACACCCGCTGAACTCCACACATCAATGTGGTTGACTGGTCCAGCCTGGTTGCACACTGCAAACCGACCACCTGGCCAGCAGCCTCAAAAGGGAGAAGTGCCAGAAGAGTGTACAGCTGAGAGGAAGAAGAAAGTGGCACCAGCACCCGTCACTCTACCGTCTGTACCAAAGCGGAGGGTATCTAGAGCGGCGGCCACTCGAGTGAACAGTCTGCGGCACCAGTTGATCCTGCAAGGCAGAATATGACAATAATGTTATGTTATTTATGTTTGCTGCTCTCTCTTTTCTCTCTTTTCTCTCTCTCTCTCTCTCTCTCTCTCTCTCTCTCTCTCTCTCTCTCTCTCTCTCTCTCTCTCTCTCACACACACACCACGCATACAGACCAGCACACTCACAGTGAAACTTGGTGCAGCCCAACTACTGTTCACACTTGTCTGACTTGGCTCTCCACGGGAGAATATAACAGAGGGCCAGACACCACTGAAGCCAGATGAGGGCTTAGCAAATTCTTCGTCAGCTTCCAGAACGTAGGGCCGTACCGATGCTGCTGCTGCTGCTGTAGAGAAGTACATAAATAAATGTAGCACACACACACATGCATACAAGACAAGAACACGAGACTCATGGACCAAGCAAGAGTACCATTGTGCTTCCAGAGTAAAGCAGCTAGAAGTTGTCACTTCAGTGATATCACAGCTTTCTCGGAATCGGCCTGGCTCAGGCTGGCTACCTTCAGTGATATCACAGCTTTCTCGGAATCGGCCTGGCTCAGGCTGGCTACCTTCAGTGATATCACACCTTTCTCGGAATCGGCCTGGCTCAGGCTGGCTACCTTCAGTGATATCACACCTTTCTCGGAATCGGCCTGGCTCAGGCTGGCTACCAGATTCTTTCTTGTTTCGTGACAACAAAAGTCTTGGAAGATTTGGGACACCGACATGGCATCAGATGTCCTAAACTGAAGTATGAGAAACATCAAGACATCCTTGCGATAGTGGAAAGCTAAAATACTGACATTTCCCTATCTACTCCCATACCAAGGGTATCTCTCTGTGACGTTCTGTTACTCACAGATCTGGCCTCTTCTGGGCAAGTTATGATGTCATCATGTCACTGAATTGAGTGAAAACCTCCAGCTGCAACCAGAACAGCTACTCTGATCAGCCTTGGGGTTTCACCACTGGAATCAATGCATTTTTCACTACAAGTTGTGATGTCTTCATAACAGGTGAACATACCCTTTAATTGTAGTCGCTGAATCATCATCACTGTAGTAGTTCATGTAGAGTAATCCCACTACGGTAAAAGCCACACAAGGTCACCTATCTAATTAGAAATGGCATGTCACCAACCTGCCCTGTCTCTGCCTGGTCCAGATTGCTTTGTGCTAGGAACGGATCGGCGTCTCTTCTTGCCAACAATATCGCTACTGGCATCATCACTGTCGCTAATAAAACTGCGTCGCTGTGCTCGCTTGCCAAAACCGCTATCCCACAATAGATCATCATCACAGTCTGCAGGACGACGTGCGCGGCAGCCTGATACTTCAACAGTGTACGTCCCAGTATCCGATAGTTCTCCTTCGTCATCTTGGTCTGGCAAGGAGAGGTCTCCCCGACCAGCACTAGCAGCAGCACTAGCAGCAATGCCTACAGTGGCAGTAGCACCTGACTCTTCCGCCTGCAGAAGAGGCAGAATGCCACAGGAATAGAGAACACACGGACAGCATACTCTCTGCTCACCAAATGTACTGACTCTGACACTAAGTATACTACACCCACTGGGGAACTGTTGCAACACATGATACATTACAGAGAAACTCAAATTGCTAGGAAACACAGGTACCGTATTCTCCGGAGTACAAGCCGCACCCAGATTTTGGTCACGAAACACAGACATCTACCCTGTTTATCACCATTAATTTCCAAACACAGACATCTACCCTGTTTATCACCATTAATTTCCAAACACAGACATCTACCCTGTTTATCACCATTAATTTGACCATCATAGCATAAGCTGTATAAGACTAGTATGATGTCGAATGTGCGGCGTATACTCCAGAAAATACAGCACTTCATGCTAAGGCCACCCTTTGTTAATTCATTGTTTAACGTCCTTTTTTTCGCGAAAAGGTACGCGGGAGGGCGGAAAAAAAACAAAAGCCCATTCCAAAAACTGGAAACCCCAATCAAACATTTTGACCAGTAAAGCATGTGATATATACAATATATCTGGGTCTAACGGCACTTGCAGGCATAGAACAACACTCTTTGATGGTACATTGGAGCACATGCCTGATGAATCCAACAAAACAGGTACATAGCATGGATTTAGCATGTCATGAATTCATTACATCTGGATTTTTACTAGGACACACACCGTACGATATTTAAAAGCCAACAAAAAAAGAAAAAGAACACAAGACAAAGGCATGCCCGGGAGGCAAGATTATAAGTTTACGGTCATGATCGGCACACTGTGAAACTACACAATCATGTATTTACAACTTCGCATATTATTGGTACTACTACTTTCTTGTTTTTTTTCCCGGTCGGAGGCAAAAAGGTACGCGGGCGCGGACGTTAAACAACGAATAAAGAAAGGGTGGCCTAACAAAGGAACACACCACAAAACCTACACAGTGTCAGACATGGCAGGCGACCAAACATTGGCTGGCATTCCCATTGAGATTTTTCGACAAGATCACACATTTCCCCAGAATACACTGCTATACGGAAAACCAAGCGCATTGAAATAGCCACAGCTACTTCTCAAAGCATTCTGCTCAAAAGAACTTGAAATGAGTGAGTGTATGTGGCAGTTCAGGTAACCGCCACAGGAGTGTTCCGCCATTGCAGCCAGGTGCATGTGAGAACAGTCCAGGTGGAGTTACTCAAAGCACCTACATTACATCGGGTGCGCACTGGTTACGAGGACATCACTTACAGCTCTGGATATCATGCTGGCTTTCATTTGAATAACTTGTGCGCACTCATCCTCCAATGTCTTCTGCAAGTCTAGCTGCTGCACCATTTCTTCCTTCAAGCGACGAAGTGTGACTGAACAAAGTAGAAGCAAACAAAGACGTACTACTCCGTAAATGACACACGTCAACGTCAGATGCATAATTAACTGATGGCTTTGTCCATGCACAGGCCAATTGGATACCCAGGCTTCTATTACAACTGCCTACCCTCTATAGTATTCCACTATCATTAGCAAAACCATCCCAACTCCATTTCTTCTGTCTACTAAATTGACGATACAATTGGGTGAACTTACCCATTCCACAATATAGTGGAATGGGTGAGTTCACCCAATTGTATCTACTATGAAACTGCAGGAAGCCTCCAAACTTCTTCTCTACTAAATTGACAACATGGAAAACAGAGGAGTACAAGCTATGCGTTGGAGTCCACTAACTAGACCAGATTTTGAACAGTCAGACGTGCACAATCTAGCACAAAACTGACAAGGAGCACTGAGACATTCCACGGCATGAAAGTGAGCTTGAGCACTGCTCGATAGCGCTAGCCAACAGCCTTCCAACTTGGAAGGTTCATGGATAATATTTATTAGTGATAATTCCAAAGAGGGGAAGGTAAGCGCCATCGCATACCGCGTGCCCCACTGTTTCCATGTTTTCAATTTAATATTTCCTTGCCTCACCATCTGATTTCTTCTGCCTACATTCAATATTTGCCAGTTTTCAACATAAAAATGGCAGTGTTATCAGATAGTGAAACATGTTCATTGAATGTATCAACAAAGGAGTGGAGACAAGTAATAGCCTATGCATTGTTAACAAAACCCTGTCCTGAAACAAACACGAACGAAGATCAGCCCTGTAATAAGACTCTGTGCAAGGGCCCTTTCAACTGTGTTTGTCACCGCAACAGCTTACCCATTGCACATACTAAAATTAATAGTGGCAGAGAACTTGAATCTTTCAGCGAAACCCTATTGTTTTTAGTTAAAAATAAAATGAAATTTAGCTTACCATCTGAATGCAATCGGGCACTGGCACCATTCGCTACGTGCTATTCATGTAAGCAAACAAAAAAACCACATAAGTCCATTACGATTCACAAACACACAAACACAGACACACAGACACCCTAACATAATTCACAAAGAAACTCAATGAGCTACTCATGACCCACTGCTCTTCACAGTGTGAACATGTACACGCACATACTACATGCCACATGACCGTTGCCTTGTCTACAGCCAATCAACGACTTTCCTCTGTGGGTCACATATATCTATAATCAAGCGGGCAGATATATACTTATTACAAACTAGTATATACACGTACACATACTGATTACATACTAGTATATACAGCAAAGAGAGAGAACAATTCGCTGTGACTCTAGTTCCGTGTCCATGCACGATCATCAACCAACCCCCTTTCTCCTCTCTCCGCTTACTGAAACCCTGCTAACCTCTGGACATATGAGTGCTCTTCGTGCAGTGAAACACCTTGCTTATTTATATAATTTGTCCTACTCCATCATTCCACACAGTGCGCTTGGCCGCCTCACTCCACTTGCACAATACCACCACAATACCAGCACAGTGAGGACAATTCTGTTATGGTATTGACTGTGCCATACTGTCATCATGGTCATCCCTGCGCATCACAATATAATTCAATAGGATAGTCCTCGTGAAGGCAAACAGCACAGCGGCGAGTGGCGGTTTAAGCAATGACCGAGTCAGTTTTAACTTCCTTTTTCAGGTACTTACTAAATCACCAAAATTAGCACGTTCCAACTCATAGTTGTCAAGCTCCTTCTTCAACTTTTCCAGTCGTTCTCTTTGATCAAGCAGTTGAACATACTGTGCCATGTCATCAGCTGTCACATAACGCATAAAATTGGAATAGCCTTCTCCATCTTCATCTTCCTCCTCCTCTTCTTCCTCCTCCTCCTCCTCATCATCATCGTCGTCGTTTGTTGTATCAGCATCGTCATCATCATCACCCTCATCCTCTTCATCTTCTGCATGCTCTTCTTCCTCCTCATCCTCACCTTCCTCTTCACCATCTGAAGATGACTCATCAGCATATGCTGCACTCACCAGTGACAAGCCTCTACCAGGTGCCTGTACAAAGACATGCCGATACATGCATACACATGCCCACGTCCACACACACACACACACACACATACACGCATGTACGCACCCCCCCCCCCCCCACACACACACATAGACAGGTAACATGCAGACAGACAGACAGACACAGACACACACAAACAAACAAACACAGGTATAGGGTCTTTGCACAAGCAATACAATGACTATAGCCAGCAAACTGAGAATACAGAGGCGGCAAAGCCAGCCAGGACTAGGACGTATGTGTGCGTATGCAAACAAGTCAGACAAGGGAAAGGATGTGACTATTTCAGTGTATCAGTATTCCTTACCGTGGCTTCAAGCCGTGTAGGCTGTCTCTGACTACCTTCTTCAGCCTGAATACAACATGGCACATCCACGATACCGGTATACATGTAGAGGCATACAGTGACAGGCAGAACACATGCTGTATGAATCTACACTGATACTTGGGATGAGACTAAGGCCACACCAAGTTGATTCTATGTTTCGCGTCGGAAACTTTCTGGAACATGTATGCGGGCGAAAAAAGAAAAAAATACGGGTGGGAAAAAACAAAACTCCATTCTCTGTTTACTGATCCATGTCGCATTCTCTGTTTACTGATCCATGTCCATGCACACAGATAGCACTACTAAACAGTCAAGTATTAGTTATTACACTACACTACAGTGCACACACACACACACACACACACACACACACACACACACACACACACACACACACACACACACACACACACACACACACACACACCTGAGCATGTACATATCCCGGAGAAATAATAACAAACACTATTTATAATATGAATAGACAGAAGCAGTCGTTCCGCAGCTATCTTCCGATCACCACAGAATCGGCAAGACTCGCGGAATTCCTCGGATCCCCGAGGCTCTGGCTAGGAAAGCATTGTTGCCCCAGTCATCGAGACGGCACCGGGGTCCAGGTTCAGCTCGTTACGCATGGCGAAACGAGGCGCCGTGACATGTCATGAAATATCCAAATGACGACAATGCGCCACAGCTGGCAGACTGGGCTGGAGTGATACCGCAGTGGATTTCATCGATGGCTCCTTCTGCACTTTGCCAAGAGTCGAGTGGAATTCCTCTCCATCACAATTATCCCGGAAAATCTCGAAGTCCTTGAAACCTGGAATCTCCGCTCGCTTGGCGAGCAGGCCCTCCAGGATGGCTTTGAAAGACATGTTATCGTTCACACTTTCTCCATACTATTCCAGGCATCTACCTGGAATAGTTATCTATCGAGAAGTTGAGAACCTCCGCCATACTGGCTAGAGAATGTTTGCCAGAACAGCCTTCGATTGATTCGTATGGGGTGCTTTTTTTCCTTTCTTGTCAGCCATTCGAAAAGGTACGCGTGCGGTGACGCGAAACATAGAAATTACTTGGCGTGGCCTAATGAATAACACAAGCTTCAGGCTCTTTCCAATCAACATTTCAAATGTCCACAAACACTTTCATTGCCTTCTCTTCAGATGGATACAGGCAGAAGAAGAAACTAACCAGTGCAATACTCCTTTAAACAATGTATAGGTGATATAAGCAGCAGTAGGTAGATTAGCGAGAACAAAACACAGAATAAGGAGTAAAGTGGTACTTCTCACACACATAAAAGATAACAAATTCTACAGTCATGAACTAGCGCTGTACCAGTATGTGTGAAGAGGTGTGATTAGCGTGATAGGCGTTGCGACAACAGTAGACGACAAAATGAACCGAACTAACGATGTGTGGATGTCCTACCTAACAGCTGCGCATGAAGAATAGTCCTACCTAGTGCATGACTGTCCTGTGTGTAGGATTTGTTATGTTTCTACGTGCGTGAGAATCATCACCGTACCCCTAATACTGGGTTCGTTTATCGTCAATCTATCTACTGCTGCTTATATCACCTAGTTACAGTGTTTAAAGAGTACTGCACTGGTGAATTTCTTCTTCTGTCTGTATCCACCTGAACAGAAGGCAATAAAAGTGCGCGTGGAAATGTTGATCGGAAAGAGCGTGAGACTGAGTCCTGTGGCGTTCATCACTGACATCAGTGACATCACTGACATCAGTGACATCACTGACATCAGTCTCATCACACCGCCACACTGTCGTAACAGTTACTACTTCGAAGTAGGAACATCAATGCTTGGGTTCTGGGTGGTTTTGAAGTCAGTTCACACAGCAGCACGTCTGGAATGTCACATGATATCAGTGACCCGCTTCATAACATGCTGGTAATATGCAAAGCACACAAGTTACAGTGAAAAGCCAATGGACAAGGTTGGGAATAACCGTTGCCACAAATTCAAGAGAGAAACAATGAAATATCACCTTACTTCTACACATAAGTTAGCAATGGAACTACTGTAAGACATGTATATATAACGAGGAAGCAAATCTAACGTTTTAACGGATGACATTTCTTCGTTATAATAAGATCCGTTGAGGCCGTACTGCTTCATATATGCTGTGTGTGGATATGGCAGAATACTGCAAGATCGTTAACATATCTTCTCGTTAACCTATGAATTTTGGACAATCGTTAAATTTGCGACTCGTTATAATAACATGTCTTACAGTAGGCTATAGTGTCTGTGAGCCTCAATCTGCGGACAGAAGTGTTTGTGTCTGTGAGCCAATGGATAATGTATGTATTGCCTGTGAAAAAGGCTAGCGAAGCAAACAAGACACTGCGAGGACCTACCTTATCCCTCATCTTCATCAACCCACCGAGTTCTTCTCTGTAGGATTTGATCCTACTCTGACGGATGTTCATTTCCCGAATATGCTGAGCCAATATTGGGTCGCGGGCTTCACTGCGTGTTTTCAGATAATATTCATACTGGGCATGAGCTACAGCATCGGCTCTAGCAACTTCGAGATCTCTGCTATCATCACCATGATCTAGTGGGCTCTGCTGACTGGCTGCCATAAAACGTGGGCTGGTACCAGCATGATGTGATTCACCCTGCATACAGTGTACACATACGTGTAGAACAAAAATGGGCTCTTATTTAAACCAACAGAGCTTCTTCCCTTACAACAAGCAGGAGAGAGAGAGAGAGAGAGAGAGAGAGAGAGAGAGAGAGAGAGAGAGAGAGAGAGAGAGACAGACGGACAGAAGAAGAAGAAGAGAGGGAGAGGAAGAGAGAAATACTTAAAATAAGCTCTATACAGTATCTTCTATATTTCCTGCAGCTTGCGCTCCACCCGTAACCCTTCAGCGCCTTCAAGCTACTAGGGATTGGTCATTTCATCAGGAAAACAAATCTAGTTTCACTAAGTAGAATGTATGCATTAGTTGTGGATGAACTTGTCACATATGCAAGAAGCCCACACCCCATGATCCCTCATGCAAAGTGGGTCTGACCATATCAATCTTTTTTCTTCTTCACAAAACCAAGTTCCGTCTGTGCCTCTGTGGGTGGGTGGCTCAATCGAGGCCAGTTCCACTACACAAAATGTCGATAGCTAAACAATCAAGGCATACTACACTGAGTGCCAGGTTTCAAGACAATCCATTGTTCGGTTTCAAGGGACAGAGGTCACAAGGTTCGTGAGCAAACTTTTTCGTTCCCTGAAAACTACTGATAATGACGGATCACCCCTAAAACAGCATTGGGGCGTAGCAAAGTACTTCTACATTTAATTCCCGTAGCTATGCAGAAGACGTTACTTCAGTAACGTCTGGCGCTAGCCAGGGTCCACACAGCTTTAATTCCCGTAGCTATGCAGAAGACGTTACGTCAGTAACGTCTGGCGCTAGCCAGGGTCCACACAGCTTTAATTTGGTATTTGTGTGTGTGTTTGTTTGTTTGTTTGTTTGTGTCACGCCTGGCGCTATCCCGTATCTGTCCCGTACTGTACCGTACCAGCAAAGACAGCTGGCCACAATATTTTTGTTTGTGTGTGCCATCGACATGCCTGGCGCTATCCCGTACCTGTCACGTACCATCAAGAGTACGGTACCATCAAGAGCATGAGTATATATGCGAAGTGTATCGGGGGAATGCATTCAGTGCATTAACATTTTGTGTGGATTTGTGTGCGAGGCCGAGATCCCACTAGCAGGCTGGCTGGGCCGCCTGTGGACCAGCCTGGGAATCGCATGTAGGCTGATAGCATAATAATTATAACGTACTTATATACAGTCATGTAGATGTATAGCAGGGAGTCATATTATGTAAACGAATCCCTCCTGTAAGGGGAGATTTTCTGGAAAGAAATACGAAGTAGGGAGACGAGTAAATGCAATCAGAATGGATGTTAGTTGCCGTCAGTATAGTAATAAGAAGAAGAAGAACGCCCGTGATCGGCAGAGTCAGCGCCGGTCCCAGGAAACGTCAGGACAGACATCCCGTCGACTCCAGAACGCCCGTGATCGGCAGAGTCAGCGCCGGTCCCATAGCTATGCAGAAGACGTTACTTCAGTATCTCATTGAAACATTTTTGCAATACAATGATGTAGCTAATCAAAGGAAAAAGCATTTCCATCAGTTCTAACAACATGCACGATGAGCTAGGCAACAAAGCATAGCGCAGGGCCCTGAGCTTCCAAGCTCTCTCGTTTGGTATTTGTTTGTTTGTGTGTTTGTTTGTGTCACGCCTGGCGCTATCCGTATCTGACGGCAAAAAAGCATAGGATGTTATAAATTTTTCAATTCTCCAATTTTTTTCAGACATATCCTGGGATTCGAACCCGCACTATCGCCCTTCATGCATTCCCCCATACACTTTGCATTCATACCCATTCTTCCAAGTTGCTTCACGTTATGATCTTGCGTTTGAAAGCCCTATTTGAATATTGCGGGCAGCTGTATGTGGCCAGCTGTGTTTGCTGGTACGGTACGGTACGGGAGACGGTGTCGTATTACCCTCGATCGTACCTGTCCCGTACCTATCCCCTACCGTACCGTGCCATCAAAGACGGCTGGCCACAATGCATATTCAAATAGGGCTTTCAAATGCAAGATCACAATGTGAAACAACTTGGAAGAATTAGTATGTATGCGAAGTGTATCGGGGGATGCATGCAGGGCGCGCGATAGTGCGGGTTCGAATCCCAGATTATGTCTTAAAAAAAGGATTTTTTAAAAGAATTTATAACATCCCTATGCTTTTTTTTGTCTAGGTCATCAAGGCAAAAAAGCATAGCGTAGGGCCCTGAGCTTCCAAGCTCTCTCGTTGGTTACCCCCACACACACACGTGCACACACATGTGCACACACACGTGCACACACCATGTACCATGTATACGCCCGTCACAAGAGAAGCACACATATCTGCGAATGCACTGGATATGCACCCACAGATTTTCTCTTATAGCGACGATAGCGGATCTGAATCTGTATGAAACAGATCAAGACTAGCGCCAGATAACTATCTAATCCACACAACTGGCAAAGCCATGTGAATCGACCCCTAATGCACACCTGGTCTACACCACACGGAGTACATCGGACACACACACACACACACACACGCACACACACACACACAGAGCAGATTCTGGACAATGACTGACCTTGGGTTGTTTTCTTGGCGAAGCCCTAAGATGAGACAAAAGTCAGTCAAAACAGGAATGGCCAGTGTTTAATGCAGGTATGTCTCCACACAGATGGAACTTTAACACTCACGCTCCATACATTGCTGAAAAAGTATTCACGATTTCCAGCAATTCAGCCAACGCCATCAACAACTACAGACAGTGTCAGTGGCGCCTGGTGAATTCCAACCCTGGAAGCTGTAAAGCTGTGATCCCTGGGGTTGATTTCACCCCTGGAAACTGTAAGCCTGTGATCCTGGGGGTGAAATCCAACCCTGACCCCTGGAAACTGTAAGGTTGTAAGCCTGTGATCCCTGGGTGAAATCCAACCCTGACCCCTGGACACTGTAAGGTTGTGATCCCTGGGGTGGATTTAACCCCTAGAAACTGTAAAGATTAGATCTCTGGGGCGAAATCCCCCTGGCAACATTGTAATTTGGTACAGAGTTACTACAGAGTTGTAGAATCCACCAGGTCAATACCAAACTAAACTCTACAATAGCTGTGGGTTCTCATCTTACATGGTAGGCCTTTGGGAAGAAGTAGGAAATGGCAAGGATGAGGATGATGATGGTGCCGCCACCGCCGTTGCCTCCCGAGCACCAGCCACTGCAGCAGCTCCATTTGTTCCACTGCCTCTGGTACTCGTGCGCATCAGATCAAGCTGAGCAGCTGCTAATGCACCTAGCAAAGTAGTACAGAATAGAGCAAGAGAAGAAAACTGCCAATGTAAGATAAAATGGAGATCCTGAACGCTTTCACTGGCAACATGAGATTCAAATCACCAGTATGCTACATAGCCTTGGGCTAGTTTTCAAGAATAAGCTGATAATCGTCTGCATATTTGAGAAGCATAACAAGGTGGGTAACACAAAATTTGCAAGTCTAAACGGAAAACTGCACCTGTAGGCAGTGTAAGCTGTGTTCGTACTGTCCAAAGCAGGGGTTGCTTTTTAGAGTACTTTTTAGTGCTCCCTGGTTCACAGACTGCAGATCACCAGTTGCAGTGTACTACCTGGCCGGTGTACAGGCACCATGTTTTATGCAGGCATAGGATAGTGCCAAACCACACGTTTAGGCGACAAAAAAATAGGACGTGTTTCAGAATTTCAATTTCTGAAAATATTGGACCAGCTTTGGACACACCTGCCGCACTGGTTCCCCTGAATAATCACCCCTGCACAGAACACAAATGCAGACAAGATCATTCACAGCAACACAAGCTCATACCTGTCTGCGACTCGTGCAACCTTTTCAAGTCATCGCGCCGTGTTTCTAACTGTTGAGTTGACCTCATAACTTCTTGAAGACGTTCAGCAAGAAGAAGATAGTAATCCTGGATAGCAGTAAGCTCCTCTTGGGCTTGAGACACTTTCTCTCTTGCTTCTGCAGTGGATTCACAAGCATCACTGGCATCACCAGTGGTACTACCACTATTACTGCTGCTTGTACCAGCTAAGTGTGGTGGTAAACTATCACTGGCCTCATCCTCTGATGTTGAATCTGGAGACTAAGTAGACACACACACATGTAGACACACACGCGCACACACACACACACACACGCACACGCACACACACACACACAATCTTGTTCTGGTGACACTGCAGCCACCACCACCACCACAGTACACTTGTCCATGGCACCCAAGTGAACAATAAAATTATCCACGCCTGCCAGTCTCAGATTATCCACGCCTGCCAGTCTCAGTCGGGACCATCCCAGGATGTCGTAATCTGACAAGCCACTCGATGACGAAAATGCTGTTTTTCTCCGGGCACGCGTTGCGCACTGACCCACAGTAGCATACATGCATATGAACTCTTGATTATGGACTTACGGTACTATTGCTTAGCTAGGATTCAAAGGACGGGCATATCAACCTGGATCTACACTGCCAACATCACAAACTAAACCCAATTACTGGCACATGCGCTACACTCTATACCACACACCTTGTCTTGGCACAGTCGGAAGCCGCAATCATAAACTTGCTGACAAGTGCTCACCCTGGTGTGCATAAATGCCCAAACTAGAAAGGAGACTACGCAATACGCAGTATGCACTTATCAAAGTTATCATGCCAGTAAATCAGCGAACCATGGAAACTGTGCTCAGCTGTACTGATAGTCTTAGTTATATCCAACAATGCTACAGTCGTGTGAATGGCACTTAGAGTAACAGCAGGGAGTAGTAAGAACAGAACAGAGCAACGGCAAAAAGACATAAGTTGCCAGAAGCATACTGTAAAGAAGAAGTAACGAAAGCCTGAAACACCAGCAAGGAGCCAAAACCCAATCCCCACATGACGTCACATGCGCATGCGTGGGGCACACATAGAACACACGTGTACGTGAACGCGGTACACGTGACACTCAGCTGCACTGTCTGATCCCGGATGCATTTTTGGAGCAGGTGGGTGCTTATGTGGGTGCAGTGACCATAAGGATATCCCAAAGAGGGTTGAGGTAACGAGAGATCATCCAAGGTGAAGTCCATCCTTTGAAAGTCTCCAGAACGGTGGCTGAATTCCCTTCTACAGTCCCTCAAGTTCATTCCAATGCCTGTGTGTAAGCTCAAGAAGCCCTACCAGAAGTCAAAAGCTTTGCACGGAGGTGTGCTAACTGAAAAAGATTTGTTCCAACTTCCTTAATCCCGATGCTAACTGTCGAGGAGGGAGAATATGACTTGACTGTTTTGTGCCTGTAGTTTTAGTGTTGACTAATGGAGATGTCAGAATGAGACCGGATACCTAGATGAGGCTAGATCGCAGTACCGTCGAACGCCGAAGAACGAACAGACTAGTGTTTTCAGTAAGTACAGAACACCGGTATGCACGTGCTGACTCAAGAACACATACACTGTAGTACTTGTATAAAATAAGAACGGCCTAGGCTGGTACAACTCCGACCCCTCTGACCTCCCCCCCCCCCCTCTTTGTCAGGAGACAGTACTCTGACTGAAGTGATCTACGTGGAACTGTCACTGGACTCCTTCTTCTCTACTGTCAGCGCATTCCATATCAAGGTGGTCGAGAAAATACAGAAAAAAGTATCCCCTCGCTAATCCACGGTTCAAATGTGACCCGCTTCTTGTCATTGAAGACTCAACGGTTGTAATAGTTGCGCCATAACATTCACCAAAGCAAGCAACCACTGGACAAAGGCTGAGATACCTACATCCGGCAGCTGCACAGCCATGGTCTTCTTGACATCCGTTCGAATAGCCTGAATGTATAAAAGGCGCCTTTCCAAAGCTTCAATCTCTTGCTGCTTCCTGATGATATCCTCAAGCATTGATTCTTTGTCTTGCAGCTGACGAACATGCTCCTAAATACAAAACACAAAGTCACGGAAAGAAAATCATTGTTCATGCATAAGTACAGATTCACGTGAAGACTAAAGTGCTCAAAAGAATGATGCAACACAAGCTGGTGAAGCTACTAGCCAGGGTAGTGGGCAGGCAGCAACCAGATACGGAATGCAGTGTACTATCTAGGCCAAAGAAATTGGACCACATGTAGTATATGCTCGGGTTCCAGACCAACCAATGGCGTTCCAACAAACAGCCGGCAGGCTATCAGCTGTACCCACAACTGTCTATTTCCCTGCTACCTCACGCCGACACACTCTTTTCACACAGTGACTGCTTCATCACTTTGTCTTTGCACAACCTCTAAGGGACCAGCAGAGGCAGGAAAATAGCTGCGGAGCAATCAAGGCCCAATCACTAGCCATGGAGTTGCAGGACTGCAGACATTTTTTTAATTCAGTAGAAATGAAGTTGCGAATGACCGAGGGTCCTCGACGTCTGTCTCACCGTCCAGGAGCGACACTGACTCACGCTGCTATCTGGTGTTCACGAGGTGTTTGTCGCGCTGGAAGCGGAGCGTCTCTGTAAGTTTGTATCCCTGGTGATGTTTGTGCCTGGAGAGCACTATATAAGTGGTGCTCTTCAGGCACAATCTTCCTCAGCCTACTCAAGCTCAACTGATGAGGGGTGAATTCCCCGAAACACTGTGTATTGAGCAGGGAGTGGTGCTTTCTTGCAGGTTTGCCGAGTCGAAGGTTCGATGGACTTCTCGTGTGCTCTGGATGGCAGTCGTGAGTCAGTCAAGTGTCAAGTAAAGTCGGCGGAATAGCGCGAGCTCCGGTGTGGGGAGCAAACCTTTCTTAGAAATGAAGTTTGTAATTTTAGGCAGGTTTCAGGATTCTGAAAATTCTTGGGGGTTTCAAGCTGGTAAGCCATATCCTTTGTAATAGAGAGGTTCCGGAGTACGATTTTTCGTACCAAAATCCGTAGAGGCGCTACGGATTTTTCATACGTCCCTTTTCGAGCAGTGAAATGTTCCGGAGTATGGAAATTACCAGTATATGTTTGCCGGCATTGCCTAGGTTACGATCGCAATCACGTCATATTCCCGCGCCATGCCTTTATATTTTGAAATTTTGTACCGAAATCAAAACTTCCCGCGGAAAATCGATGTTTCTCGTACCAAGTTTGTACTCGAAAAATCTTTCTGCACTTGATGACACAAAATCTCCATACGAAACATGGTTCATATGAAAGCCAGTCCACACAAATTCTCCATGCCGAAAAATCGTATGTCGCACGCCTTGAAAAAATCCGTAGCGCCCCTTCGGATTTTGGCACGGTAAATCGTACCCCGGAACCTCTCTAATGTTAAATGCCTGCATTGTGTAGAACACGTAAGCAGGCTACACTTCAAAGTTTGCGGAGTTTTCTACATTGATGTCATTGAAATCCCAGTACATGTATGAGCGTACAATGAAAGTCTCATGCAGGTTCACGCATCTAGGTTTCGAAATGCACACTGCATACTAGTACGTAGGATGCATCATCGTGCTGCTGCTGCACTTGATTGCTAAGTCCAATGGTCAGATTTCATTGGTGACCACTGAATTTAGACTGCACTATATTCATAATAATTGTACAAAAGTTCATATTCATATAAATTATCTCACCCCATTCACAGCTTCAGTAGCTGATGATGGCAATGATTCGACTTTTGATTCCATTGGCTTATCAACCATCTGACGAAAAACATAAACATACACATACTTGACAAGTGCACAGGTAAAGTAAAAAAAACTGGGAACAAACTTTACAGCATGGAGCTAAAAGCAGGAAAGAGGCAAGATAATACAGAAGAGATACCATCACCTGCATTCTTTAAAACGTACAGTTTGCATGAAACTCAATTAAAATGAGTTTTCCGCATCGGTAGGAGCGCCACCACCCTCAAGGATCAAGACATCACCTGCATTACATGTTAGGCAATTCTTGAAACTCATCCCAGTCAGTGGTACTAAGAGAGAGAGAGAGAGAGAGAGAGAGAGAGAGAGAGAGAGAGAGAGAGAGAGAGAGAGAGAGAGAGAGAGAGAGAGAGAGAGAGAGAGAGAGAGAGAGAGAGAGAGAGAGAGAGAGAGAGAGAGAGAGAGAATGGTGGATAAAACAGCTTACATCAGTAAAGTCCATCTTCTTTCTGACATGCAACAGCCTGTCCCGCTCACGCAGTGGAGTGCTCTCAGTGATACGCCGTGGCACTGTGTGTGCCCGCCGAGGAGCAGATGCAGGCTCCTGCAGTCCGAGAGCAGCTGCACGGTACACGCTGGCTGTTGCAGGCATTTGAAGTGGGCTTCCATGCTCGTCGTGCAGCTGCGGCCAGGGCTGTACAACTTCAGGACTTTGGGAGTGGCCAGTGCGTCCTCCTGTTTTAGACTTGCTCTTCTTCTGTGGAGTGGAGCTCCGTGGTTGACTCTGGTGTTTGGAATAGATCAAAATACAGTATTATCAGTCATCATCATAATTGTGCTGCGATATACAGATTGCACAAGAAAACAGACAGGATAGAGTCACAATTGACACCACCTGATCACTCACACGTGCGACACTGAACACAGCTCACCTGTACGTTTTAAAACGATACCTGGCATAGACACCACTGGTCCTATTGCCAGTATTGGTAGGACCTACTGGTAGGACAGTCATACACAGACATGCTGCACAATCTGCATTCTAACATTCACCTAAGACTTTACCCTAAACTGTTGCCAAGGGACTGACGAAAGAGTCCACAAATTGTAGAGGTGATTCTACAAGGCATGTTACTAATTATTACGAATTCCATGGCAACAGCGGAAGTGGAGAATGGAATTTCGCACTCCACCATCATGGCAAACTTAGAAAGACCATAAGTCCTAATCGTGATCCATATGCCATTGTCAATATTCACATTCGACATAGTTGCAAGCACTCCGACCATAGCATTTGCGGCCATTTTCACTATTGTTTAAATTGCACATATATGCAATGCCCAGGACATGGTCATTCATTTGTGCAAAGCGATATCTTAGGTCCTACCAGTAGGACGGCATGCAGCTATCACTTATCAATTACCAGTACATGTACTAGCACTAGCTGCAGTATCAATCACTTGCATGTACATGCCTGCTAAGAAGTGCTATCATGCTTACCAGCAACATTTCATACACACACACACACACACACACACACACACACACACACACACACACACACGAACAGATACCATTCTCTGACCCCGTACTTCAGTATTCCACAAAATATGCATAGTGAGGTATCAGTTGCTCTTTAAAAAAATACTAACAAAGGTAGGAGCCACAGGCATTTCTTGGATCAAAAGTGACAGAAAGTTGTACAACGTCACCAAATCAAGCTGATTACTAGTCACAACTCATGAGCAGCACGGTGTACTATTCAGTGTTTCCGTACATATAGCAGGTACGCATGACATGTATTATTTCTATTTCACTTGGTATGTTGACAGAGCAGAGCAGGCTGTATGCTGCGCAGGAAAGTTAACCTTTTGAGGTGTAACAATTGTGCTCGACCTCGTGACAATAAAAAGATCGGTGACACTAGCCATGTATTTCACACACACGCACGCACGCACGCACACACACACACACACTCGTACTCCTACCCATCGCCGAAGCGATGATAGCGAACAAGCTATGTTAGAAATAGAAACTTGACACACACACACACACACACACACACACACACACACACACACACACACACCTTGAACGTGCCCATTGCCGATGGCAAAGATAGCGAAGGGACTATCTGCTAGCTTTGCAGTACGGAGCGTGGCGCTTGAGATCCCCGGGACGACGGCAGACCTTTCCACATGCGCAGCGAAAGCCAGAGCACGGGCGGGAGGACGACGGTGAGCAATCTGCCTCCAGGCAGAGCGATCTTGGGCAGCAGCAAACCAGCAGTCAGAAGGTACATGGGGGTTGATGGAGCGGAGATCATCTACGATGACATCACGCCAACTGCTTGCGTGGACCATGGCGAGGACGCGCTGCAGGGAGCTTCCCAAACAAAACTCGCTTCGGCATACGGTCGTCGGTCATCCGGCCAACATGCCCAAGCCAACGCAGTCGATACTCTCGGATGATGTCCGCGACATCGCAGTCAATGCCGAGGGTTCTGGCAATGTAATGATAATGGAGGTGACGCGGCTGTCCCACTGGTCCCGTCTGGAGATGCCAATGATGATGCGGACACACTGGTGACGAAAAGTGTTGAGACAGCGCAGGTCTGGTGCCTTCGGCGTCCACGTCTCTGGTCCGTACAGGAGGGTCGTCAGCACAAGGGCGATGTATACGCGGCGCCGACAGCGGAGAGGTAACGACCGATTCTCAAACACCGGGACACGGGAGACTGCCGAACACACGCGAAGCCTTGCCGAGACGGGACTGAACATAATGCGAAGACTGCTCATCCCGATGGATGACGCTGCCAAGGTGCGTAAAACTGCCTAAGACCAAGTGCATGACTGTCAATTCGCCAATGAATGAGCCGGTGTCTCTTGGTGACAGTACCATCGAGGCCGTTGACAGTTTTACGTACCTTGGCACACACACACGTACACACACGTACACACACGTGCATGCCTCCGCCAGATCCCTGAAAGAATACTACCGGTAGTAGATGTTTATCTCAATACACAGCGTGCAGCTTACAGTTTTGCTAGCCATGCTTGTAGTAGTACCTGTTCCACAATAGAACAGCGACTATCTTGTCAACATGGAGCCTGGATTTCGGCAACACATGGGAACAACACCACAATGATACACAACACAATGTCATATTCATTGTCCTGCCCAATCAACAAAATACATGCACCAGCATCATTATAATTTACTCATACAATGTGCTTGTATCTCCTGCCACACACACACACACACACACACACACACGCGCGCACGCACACACACACACACACACACACACGTGCACATGCACGCACACACACAAACATGCACACACACACACACGTACACGTACACACACATGCACGCGCACCTAATATACATGTATCCAAACACATGCACAAAACACACACGCACGCACGCAAACTTGTACACACACACCATGTACACACACACACACGCGCGCGCGCGCGCGTGCACACGCACACACGCACGCATGCGCACGCACACACACATATGCTGTACACAGCAAGAAATGAATCTGAAAAACAAAATCATAGCAGGGTACAGGACTTTTAAAAGTTTCACTTTGCAACTACATGACATGATTATGTACATGACTGTATGTACTACATTTTAGTACGGGTTCCGCGTTGTTTCACGGGCTGCACCACATACTAAATACTACAAACATTCACAGACGATGAAATGATGGAAACAACCCACTATACAATTACCAACGGTTGCAAAATATACAGAAAACACGCATTACTACATGTACACTTGCAGATTACAGCTTCTTCTTTTTTTATTTACCTGCTAAAGGCCACTGCAACAGTCCACCTCTACAGAAACACCAGTATAAGTCCTTGGTAAATTTATTATTGTAGTGCGACTGTGGCTGATTACAAGCTACTGCCAATACTATACTCTACTAGGCACAAGCTCTGGTGGTAGGAAATAATAATTGCGTTTTGATTTTTGTCGATCGTAGACTATCATTCTATTCGTGTCAGCTCAGAGTCAGGCTCAGTTGCACTTGCATGTGTTGTGAACTGTTACTTGTGTGCACCCACGTAGACTCTACTGACGTGCCCTTTTTCATAAAGAGCGCCAAAGTTGACAAGCTGGCGACGCCAGAGCTAGCGTCCTTCATGACGTCAACAACTCGTTGCTAAGTAGTGGTTGTCAGGAGCCTGCACTCGAGTCATATCTCAGCTGCGGGGCCCGGGGAGCCGGAGCATGCATGCAGTGCATGCAGTGTTTGTAGTATCGCTGCTCGCTGCGCGCAGTGCTGTTTTTTTTTCAGCCTGCGGGCCGAGCGGGGTAAAACCAGGTCCGGTTGGTAGATATCTACGTGCACGTACTTGTGCATAATTATGCATATGCATGCTAAAGCATGACTCCATGAACACCTTGTTTGGAGTGTCCCTGCCGAAGACCTGAGGAAAGGGCAGTCCACCGGACGACGTCAGACATATTGGACCAGTACCAAGGGTAAGGATCCGATTGGCCAATGAGCGACAGTAGAGCAGCAATCAAACTTTCCATCAAGTGTTCCGGGCCGCGAATCGTGGAGTTGCGAAGTCGTTCTTGATGTTCAGTGATTTCTTGATCTCTTTTACAGAGTTCTTTCTTCTCCAAATTTCTAATCGTTCTTGGAAGCTGGCTGCTTCGTTACATTCTCATCATGCCTGTCTCAAGAGATAATGACCGCATCAAAGCGTTCAAGAACAAGGGGAAAGATCAGGAGGTAGGACAACTTCACCTTGCTCTTACGCGTGCAGATGGATATTCACCTAGAACGTGTGTGCTTCTTCGCTTTGGATTGTTTTAGGAAATGCGGCGTCGTCGAAATGACATGCAGGTCGAGTTGAGAAAGGTTCGTATTAGTGTTTTTTCTTCCATTTGGCTCTATTGATTACCTTCATTTTCATTGATCGTATAATTTGAAATTGCAATCTTGCAGTTTCACTTTTCGGCAATTCATGTATTTTCTGCGGTTGATTCTGCATTTTTTTGCTCTCCAGGCTAAACGCGAAGAGCAGATGTTGAAGAGGAGGAATATTGCAGCCCCACCTGGTGAAAATTCTGCTTCTGGGCCAGTTAAGGTATGTAGAATTGTGTATCCTGTAACTGAGTCTGTCAATAGATCAATAACTAGAATTTGCTAGTCGTTGTGTGTGGTAATCGTCAGTGTCAGTATCATTAACGTCTTATGTCGTGTAGATTTGCTCGGACTCTTCATCTCCGAGTTTAATTTTTCTGTGTGCGATCAAGCTGCTGAACGTTTGTAACACTGTTGCATTTACAGTTTTGTCAACGTGCTTGATGTTTTTCTACCAATGAATGGGCGTGGTGGTTACACTGATCTATTTGTGTGACAGCAGTTAATAGTTAATTTTTGCCTGCTGAGTGTGTTTTGCGTTCATTAGAATAAATGGTTTCTTCTGCTGTGTGTACTAGATGATTTCCCCTTTAAGGTTAGGTTGTTTGTTGTAGCTCTGTTACGAGTCAAGGAGTTAATGTCAGTTGATGTCCGGACTGCTAATACAAACAGCAATACGAGACATTTCATCTAGAACACTAATGGCCTGGCTTTGCCACACCAAACACATGTTACTTGGACAGTTATACTTTCCTTCTGTACACACAAGAAGAAGGAAATGTCTGGACCGGTTCTATTTTTGAATGTTTTGCAGCAGTAAGACTTTTGGATACAATTGTGTTGAGAAACACAACCAAGTAGTGTAATGGGGTTAAATTAAAGGAATGGCTATCGTGTAATGTACCAAGCACGTAGCTCACATGGGGGGGGGGGGTACATGCCCGCCCTCCCCCTTTATATTTTGACCTCGGTTACGCACGCACATAATGACCAAGAATGACATGCACCAGTCGTACCACACGTACATTGTATGCGGCCGTGCACCCCATCCCCCTAAAAAGGGTACCAGCTACGCCCCTGTGTACCGTATATGTTTGAGGGAGTTGAAAACGAGACAAGTCTGAAGAAAAGCATTTGCGTTGCTTGGCTACATGGTCCACGGCGCTTGGTACCACCGTACAGAGTCCTGATTTCTTTGGAGAGGACTGCATGTGAGTCTGTCAGAAGACGGAGATGTGTCAGCTGATCCTCGATATATGTTGCCTTGTGATGGTGAACAACGTGAAATTCTGAGTTGCCGCCTGTCTTCCTCTCATTGCTATGTGATCCTCAACAGAAATATGGCATTGTTGAGGAAATAACTGACTTTGTGTACAACTCCTTTGATTTTGTGTGTGTGTTTGTGTCTGTGCGTATGCTTTTAGACTGATATGAAAATCCCAGAGCTTGTCGAGGTAAGCAATTGTGCTCAGCCCATTTTTCACTATTTTTTTTGCAATGGATGTCCAATGCAATCTCCTGATGGCTTCCTGTCCATAGCATCTTATTGGTACTGCAATGGTACTTTTTATGAGGACATAGTTGATAAGTCGGCAAGGAGACAATAATCCTATAATCAACCATGAGGGTTAGATTACAACGCATCTATTTTTATGGTGCAATCAAATGAATAATATTGGATCTGAAACTAATACGAGAAACACTGGTATCATAGAATTAGCACTTTAGAAAGTGTGTTTACAAAGCAAGCAGTATTAGAGCATGTGTGGAGTGGAGAGCGGGTGTGAGTACCTGTAAATCTGCTGTCTTCAATCATTTGGTGTCCAACCCCCAATGTTTGCAGTTGTATGCTGATTCGTGCTTCAGTATGGTGTGCTATGCAAGTAGTTACCGTCTACTTTCCTTATAAGAAGCCATGTTTATTCGTACTCGCAACCCAGATTTATGCAGACAGAAGGAATTTGTTACAGTACTCACCCTCTTTACTTGACATACCAACACCCACATACTCACTCACATACCTGTAACTTTCTCTTTTGCACCCGCTCTCCGCTCCACGCATGCTCTAATACTGCTCGCTTTGCAATCACGCCTTTTATAGTGCTAATTCTAGGACACCAGTGTTCTCGTATTAGTTTTAGATCCAATATTATTCACTTGATAGTACAGTCAGACCTCGCTTAACCGCACACATCCGTTTTCCCAACAAAAAATATCCGTATACGCTAGGGAACCGGATAGCCGAACACCGGTTATGTTGGATGCATCACACATGCTGTAAATCTGCAACCAGCATTTTCTTCCGAATGGCGAGGGGTTCGGATAGGCGAGGTCTGACTGTACCATAAAAATAGATGCTTTGTAGTCTAACCCTCATTGTGACCAAGATTTCTGAGGACATAGTTGTACTTTGAATTTCATTTGCCTTCTTCCGTTACACTGCTTGTCCTTGCCGGATCTAGAGACCAGCCATGAATGTAGGGTAATCTGGTGATTTCTTGTTACACTATGCAGCATGTGCTTGATGTGGATTTCATCTTGTTTTATGATTCTTTCCTTAGAATATTCATTCAAATGATCCTCACCTTCGCCTGATGGCAACAACTGCAGCGAGGTATGTTACTAACTTCTGTCTATGGCAGCATCTTGGTCAATGCTGTTGCCTGTTCTTGAAGAAGCCATAAGTATATTACGACTGAAGACTGACTCACCAGCTTTACTTTGCGTTTTTTGCAACCCACGAATGTCATTAATAGAGGCTATCATGTTAATTTCTCCTGTACCACTTACATGTACTTGTGTTGGCATTTTTTTACCTGAAATAGATCTCTTGTAACTGACCAGAGTCCTCTTGTCGATGAAGTCATTGCGTAAGTTGTTGCCTCTTTATCACTATGGTGATGTGCTGTTCTTGTTGTAAATCGACTCTGGTTCATGGACAGGTACTGCAGTATCATGCTGTGATGCAGTAAATGTGTGCGACTCGTCATCTCTGCAATGCACTTCTGGTGTGGCTTATTTTTTTCTCAATTTCATTGAATCTGTCTGACTCTGCATCCCATCTCTTTGAACAGCAAAAGCAGTGGTGCCCCTACAGTTGCTGGGGTCAATATTATTGAAACCTTTTTTCAAGTTTTTTGTTCATGTGCATTGCTCAACGCAGCATAATTATACAGTTCCACAAATGTATGACAGGAAATAGAAGCCTTCTCAATCCAGTATGCTATTGAAATCTTGTGAACATGTCTCAGCCCACCTGCCAACATCCTTTCGTCTCATTGATGGAATTTTATATGTAGTGCACAGTGGTTTACTTCTATGTTGATTGTAAATTACAAAAAATGCACTTCAATTTTCTTCCATGTCTTGTCTATCTGTCACAGTGCTGGTCTCCTTCCAAAGTTTGTCGAGTTCCTGAGCTGTGTAGACCAGTAAGTTGCACATTGGACATGTTTCAATGCAGTGTGTGTTTCATGCTGCGGCAAGTTGTGCTTGTGGAGAGCATATTGATGCATGCGTTCATGTGTCCATCGGGGCTGCCTACCAATGCACACAAATGGCCCCCTTGCTGTCATCGGGTATTTCTGCCAGTAGAAACATTCTGCAAAAGTTCTCAGAAATCATTGTGGTACCAGCCGTGAAACTTCTGAGGATAAAAGTTATCTAGGATATAGACTTATCAGTATAAAGATATTCACAAAACTATCTAGCAGTTGTTAGTCACCATGTGCTATTGCTGCAGGTGAGTATGTGAAGATTTATTTCACCTGCAAGGCCTGTTTCTTGTTCAGAACTGGGAAAGTTTGCGCAGACTTTTGTGACTTCTGTCATGCAGAACCTGTAGTGTGTAATTCCACTAGGTGTGCCCCCCTCTCTCTCTCTTCCAGTGGGCCATTCTAGGTGTTTAACAGTATATCAGCACCTGTATTCTAGCTAGCGTGAACCATGTTAGTAGAGGTGTTAACACTTTGTCCCCCTATACGCCATACTTGAGTGCTACTCAACTATTTTGCCAACTTTTTACAGCACCTTTTTAGTTCATGGTCAGTCTACTGCAGCACAGCTCTGTGTATTTTGTGCTAAATGTGGAACTGCTGTTATGATCTGGTATTGCTGCTTTTGGGTGACAGGTTTAGCATTGCGGCCTTACAGATTCTCTTCTAGATCAATTCCTCGCTTCAGTGGTAGCTGGTTGTTTTGTATCCCGTGGCTTGGCTATAGCTCAGTTAGTAATAGATTATAGTTGATTCTGTTTCTTGTTGTGCTGTGGGAGAGCTATGTACATTTCTTTGTTGTGGGCCTATGGTGTTATCCCTCCCTGATTTGTGTGTGTGTGTGTGTGTTGGCTGTTCCTGGTAGCCCTGAACTTCAGTTTGAATCAGCTTGGACAATTACTAATGTAGCATCGGGTACTCGGCCACAGACGCAAGCTGTTGTGCAGGCTGGTGCTGTCCCTATCTTGGTCAGACTCTTGACATCAACGGATCCTCGTCTGTGCGAGCAAGCTGCTTGGGCTCTTGGAAACATCTCTGGTACGTTTCTTCTTCTGTTGAGGCATCATAAACCGTACATGTAACGTTGTTGCCAGGTCATTTATTGTATCATAATTAGCTCTGTTTAGTGCTATACTGGCTTTGCATATGCCCTGTCCTGATATCATGTTGTACACCTTGTCTTTGTTTGCTCTCTGGTAGGTGATGGCCCTGAGCTGCGAGACTTTGTCATCCGCAATGGTATTGTTCCACCTTTGATTTCGCTTATTCGTCCCGATATTCCGGTGAGTGTCTTCTTTCCCTCGATATTGTGCACATTACCTTTTCACAGGTTTCTTTGTTACTTATTGTCTTCAGGTGATGTACAGGTACTGCTACCTGGGTACCATTCCGTTTTATGTAGGAATCTTGTAGGCAGCATCCTGGCTATTGGGGCAGCACGTAAGCGTATACCATGATTGTGTTCATTGTTATCCAAATATCTGAATTATGCTTTCTCAGCTGGATCACCTGCGTACACTGGCCTGGTGTTTGGCCAATGTCTGCCGTCATCGCAATCCTGTACCTCCTATGGAAATCATTCTTCAGGTGAGGACCACTAGTAGTAGACAATGTATCCATTTTCCTTCTGGGGTTTTTTCCACTCCATGTCTGCGTACAGTGTGCGGTCTTTGTTCTTCAGTTATGGATATTCAACCTCGTTCCATTGCTAACTTGTGTGCATGTTGATGTCTGTATGTCTTGTCTATGCTGTCATAGGTTCTGCCCTCCATGAGTCAACTGCTCTACCACACTGACAAACATGTAAGCGATTGCACCTACAGTTTCACCAGTGCTTGTTTGTTGCAGTGTAGCAAGCTGACTGCTGACTAGGAGTGCTAGTTGGTTCAGTGTTACAGTGTAGCAAGCTGATTGCTGACTACTGCTTGTTGTCATGCTGTTGCATTGTCTTTGTCCTGCTTTGCCCTTTGTTCTGTATATTGATTTATTGTGCTTTTGTCTGTTCCAAATTTCCACCACTGGTCATGCTCAATATTTAGCATGTCTACCACTGGCAAATATAGGAGTGTAAGTAACAATCTTATCTATAAACTGACCCCTATTAACTGAATGTAAATATTGGATTTTTTCGAAGCGGTTTTGTTTTACTTGTTTCTCTACTACTCAGGTTGTGGCTGAAATTACTTGGGCTTTTGTGTATGTCACGGATGGCAGTGATGAACGTATTGAGGTAAGATGCGTTGTCATGAGCTTAGTGTACTCAAAGAATGCACGCATGCGTGTCGATGTGCCTCCGCTCACTGTTAGCTTTCTCCACCGTAGCACGGAATTTCAGTCTGGAAGTAATGCCTGCCCTCTTGGGAATCAATGGACAACCATCTATATTTTCTGGTGCAGATTGATCGATTGAGTTCCAAAGGGCCGACGCTCTTGCAGTCTGTGTTCTACTTTTGTACGCCGTCTTATGCCAACTTCATTCTCATGTGTGTATTTTTTGTTGTCAGGCTGTGGTTGCTGCTGGAGTTCTTCCCCGTCTTGTCGTGATGTTGACTGCAAGCGATCCAAGTCTTCTGGTACGTTCCTTTCTACACTTTTCTGCTTTGTGCTTGACCGTGTTGTGAGTTGTCGGTCATGTAATTTGAATGCTTCTTCAAAATGTAATCCTCAGCTACCAGGATGATAGCTGGGATTTTTGCCTAACCGTTCATCAGCCCGTATGGAATGGTATGTTAGACATAGGCAATATGTTGATTATGTGCTTGCATGCGAAACCAACATATGGCAGTCCAACAAACTCGACTGCCGGTTTATCACTTGGGTCGGTGCTATTTTCCTGGCTAAATAAAAGTGTGTGTGCTGAGTTAGTGGCAAGGCCATGCTGACATCCTTCTGCTTTGCTCCTTTGTCTGCACTCTTGCATCATCGTGTTCTATTCATACTTTGAAGTTTCGTACAGCCTACTTGGATTCCATTGTTTCATTGATGTTACGTGTTTGTCTGTGTGCGTGCCTGTGTGTGCAGATTGCTGCTGTGAGAGCTGTTGGCAACATTGTGTCAGGTACTGACACTCAAACACAGGTAGGTGCTAGGAAGCATGCTTTGCTTTCCCCGGCTTTCTTCTTACTGAGACTGTTGAGCACCTGCTATAATGTGTGCATGTGCAGTTGCTATATCTATTTTATCCTTGTTCTAGGCATAACTTCTCCTTCTCCTTATGGATTTCCAATTTTCCACCATCTTGGGCTTCCTGAAAAGCTGTTCCTTAGTGAAGTACATTGACTACAAACTCAACATCATTGACGTCACACATCCATAGCGGAATATCCATGTACAAGCAGACTCCCTCTATGCCAGCCATTCACTCTTCTTCACCTTTGCCCGGATGTAGGCCGTCGTGCAGGAAATGTGCCTGGATAAATTGGCGTGCCAGGAGAGGGTTAGTCTCTTTCTTGAGGCATGCCACTGAGAGAAAAAAGTTTGACCGGGACTGTTTTATTGGAATGCTGGGCTCTTCAGCTTCTTCCTAGGTATTTCGATGGTGAAATTCCACCAGGGATCCGAATGAGTTGCGATGTTTTGTGCATGAAAATCCCATCAGTCGATTTTTATTTGATCTGGTACTAAAGACTCGTAAAGAGTTAATCTATCAAGCTGCTTCCGGATATTGCAGTGCCGCTTTGTCCTGCAGGCGTTTTTTTGTTGTTGTGTTCTTATATTTGTTTTGTCTGTGTCTCTTCTGTATTCTTTGTAGGCTGTCATTGAAGCTGGAGCATTGAATTACTTTGCAACATTGGCCATGAGTGATGATAAGAAAATTCAGAAGGTATTTTCAATTATATCAGTGCTACTTGCTGCATTGCATGTTTATGGATAATTTGTTATGCCATTTTAGAACTACAGTGCGTTTCAAAAAAATAGACGCGTGATTTCAAAAAAACGTCAGGCCAGCATCTATACCACATAACATCTGTGATCACTTTGTGCATAAAAATTTCGAAATTACTTCCTCCGCGTCATCGAAATTGTCGCAGTTTGACTTTTGATGTAAAACGCGGTATTTACTCACCAGCACTCGTACCAGAGGCAAGGAATCGGACATAGGCGATAGTCATCAGTATAGGGTGACGGCAAAGTTCTATTTTCTGTTATTGGAAGCTTGAATTTTTGAACTAGACGCAATTTCTTCGCTGATGTCGCTGCGCTGGTAATTTCGACTCGCTGAGATCAGTCAGGCGTTCCAGCCTGCACATTTCTCGTGCTTATGGCCATTCACTCAAGCCCCATCACTGTTCTACCTTAGCTGGGGTGGGAATGACTTCGTGGAACAAGTGGCAGCGCTTGGAGAAAGATCGAGGGGTCGGCAAACTAAATGCCTGCAACAGCGATAAAATGTGTCGCTCTGGCTGAGACACTCAGTACTAGTACATGATTGTACCTGCAAGAGCCGTGTAGACTCTACACGTAGTGCTAGTGATGCACGCGCAGGTGCCGCACCATGGTATACCAGTGATGCTGAAAAATAGGGCGCGCTGGTCCTGATACTACACTTACCTGCATGAGCTGTGGGCATGCCACGGCTAAAAAAAGTTCATTTCAAGATCGAGGTGATTCCGAGGTGATTCCGCCGACGGTAATCAACCGACCTCGCAACGATCGTGTATTCTTACTAGGCTTCGTTGGTGGTGAAGTAGAAATCATCCAGAGCTAGCAGACAACAAGCATAGCAGCTCTTGTCCTGTGGAAAAAGTCAAAGCGTTTGAGATGAGGCACGACCAACTTTCAACCTTCCTTGAAATATTTCGGAACGATATTTTTGCGTCCATTAACATCAGTGACAAGGAGGAATTCATCTCTGCATGAAAACTCTCAGTCCAATTGTCCTGGAACGTTACTCTAGTCTTCAGACTATCATACTGCGTAATAAGTTTTGAATGGCTTAGTTTATGGAGTTGTCAGTAACAAAAGACAAGTCACTAGTCATACGGCGACAATTTCGATGACGCGGAGGAAGTAGGTGTTTGCTATCCGATCGCTTAAAAATCTATATTATGAGAGAAATTGTGGGAAGGACCTCAGCAATATTCCGAAATAATTCCAAGAATGGGTGGGTCCACTTTTTATTTGGATTCCTGCTGCATTTGTCACTTCTTCAAGCTGGCAGCATACCAACTGCTTGACTCGTAATCTGTTCTCCAAATTTCTTCACGCTTCACAGGAGGTAGCGTGGACGATATCCAACATCACGGCCGGAACTCAGCCACAGATTCAGGTATGTGTACTTTTTTTTGGATGCCTCCGTTTTCACAGCTCCTTTGGTCTTCGTTCGTTTTTGTTTACCTGGTGGAGTAGAAAGCCTGGTTCACACTAGACCGGGGATTTTTCAGTTGACATGGAGTTATATAAAAATTGTCAAGATCGGCGCGAAAATCGCCTATTGTGAACTGAGTCGTCGTACAGGTTTTCGACAGGTTTAGGTCGATTCTCTTGTCGTACTTTTGGCCAAGTATCGACTGGTTAAAATAGTAGTGCCGATATTTGTTTATTTACAGTGCGGTCCTGGTGTGTTTTCGCCTGGTGTCCGTCTTACATTTTTGCAAATATATTCCTGTCATTCATGACCCAAAGTTCCCAGCAAATCTTCACCGAATATATCTGCTTGTTGGGTTGCTTGGGGATTTTATCGGGACTCACTGTGAAATTTCCTGGTATTTTATCCGCATTTATCAAGCCTCTTTTTAGCAGTGATTTTGTAGTCTTAGTTTGCAGTGATTTTAGGGTTTGACAATTCTGCTCTTGTTTTTTGTCTTCCTTCTTCAGTGTGTCATTGATGCTGGCCTTGTACCACCCTTGATTAGTATGTTGGAACGAGTAAGTCACAAATGTACTGTGTGTGTGCTTGTGTACATACATGTGTACTGAGCACCATGTATTGTTTTAGCAGCAGCCTCTTTTCTATCTTATTTGTCTGAGTTTGTAACAAGCTGCATTCTCCTCTTTGTGAGTTTGTTCCTTTTGCTCTCTTGTTTTTTGCTTGTACAGAATGATTACAAGGTTCAACGTGAGGCGGCATGGGCTGTTACTAATCTCACTGCTGGTGGAACTAAGACACAGACAATGACCTTGGTCAATCACGGTGTGATTGAGCCTTTCTGCAAGCTACTCTCCATCCAAGATGCTAAGGTACAGTATTAGAGTAACGCCTATTAGGCTGTCATCATACTACCGTACCAAGCGCTGTGTCTTCGTTCGCGTAAGGAGTTTTTTGGTCGGTTGTCATGATGATCTATGTACGGTGTAAAAACTGGGGCAGAAGAAATGGGAAACGTAGACGTGGTAGGGAGAGGTGGGGGGGGGGGGGGGGGAACAACTCTTTGGATGAACATGCGTATTTCCCCAGTCTAATCCAAGCGACCTTGTATGTGCGTTTTAATCTTCCAATTTTTACAAGAACGTGACTGTGTGCACGGGTCAAGAACTGTGCCTGTTTGATGGCACGACCGCCCGTTTTGGATCTTTCACCATAGACGTAAACGGGAGTCAGAGAACGTAGTGTGATGCCGGCCCTAGAGGACAGCTGTAACTTATTCCAACCCTGTAACCTTACCTTGCTGTATGCTAGATGTACAGTATGTACTTGTGTTGACATCGTGAAGCTAATGAAAACCCCAATGTATAATGATGGTGCATGTGTAAGGGGCATGGACTGATTGTCATTGGTATTATCTATAATTTCTGCATTGTTTGAGTCTTTGGTGGCCTGGTATGTCGTATTGTGTGGGTGTACATGTGTTTTGTTCTCTGGGATTAGATCTATACCCTCTCGTTGTTCTGTTTCACCACTTGCATTTGTATTGTATGGATGCTTTCTCTGTCACTGGCTAGGTTATCGTCGTGCTTCTTGGTGGTCTTGGCCAGATATTGGAGGTGAGTACATACTGTATACGTTTAGCACTGCACTGTCCCTTCGCTTGCCATATCACATACTGTCTTGTTCTTTTCTATCGAGTACTGCTGGCTATGCTCACTGCTCTTTGCACCAGTTAGCCAGTTTTGTATAGTGATTGAGGGTTGTGTGTGTGCACGTGTGCTTGCATGTGTGTGTGTGTGTGCACGTGTGTGTGTGTGTGTGTGCAACTGTGTGCAGCTG
Source organism: Sycon ciliatum (assembly GCF_964019385.1). Taxonomy (NCBI): domain Eukaryota; kingdom Metazoa; phylum Porifera; class Calcarea; order Leucosolenida; family Sycettidae; genus Sycon; species Sycon ciliatum. The sequence continues at coordinate 13,708,746 of NC_088646.1, forward strand.
TGTTCAACTATGTTCAATTGTGTTCAATTGTGTCTGTGTTCTAGGCTGCTGCCCAGTTTAACCGAGTTGAAGAAGTTGCACTAATGATTGAAGAAGCCGGTGGTGAGTCTTTCTTTTGGATTGGTCTGTTCATCTTGTGTCTTTTATTTTGTTGTCATGTTTATCCTGAGCTGTATGATCATCTTGACTTCCACTACTTCCAGTACAGAGTGGCGACTCTGAATTGAATCGAGAAACCCTAACTCATTTCGTCACTAATTCACCTGTGTTGCTTTGTCCGTGGTGTCAACTTGCAGGTGTTGACCGTATTGAGGAGCTTCAGGATCACCCCAATAAGGCAGTTGCACATGTGGCCTTCCACCTTATCTGCCGCTACTTCAGCGAAGGCGATGCTGTAAGTATCTTCTACTCGCCACCTACCAATAAGTACAGAACTCATGCGTAGCACGCACACATTCATACGCGCGCACACACAGTCTAGTAGGTTTACAACTAGGGAAAGAAATACTGTATGTCTGAGTGTGATTGATATCATACAGGGTTATAACATGATTATGTTCTCGTTGCTTCTCAACATGCGCATATTGTGAACCGTGTAATACAGTATTTTGTCCTATAAGTTGCTATGTCAGTCTTGTGTTTTGTCAGTGCAATACTCCCAGAGGTTAATAAGTATAACTCGATAACATTGCCAGAAAAACTCTAGTGCTAACAGAGTGAACTGCCTTCTGCATAGGCAGCACCAGTATCTGTTATGAATCTTATGGTCGGATTTCCTCGTGATTTGCGGCAACTGACTGTATCAATCGGCTGTTTTCATGTTCTTTAATATTGCTGTCTGTTAGTAGCGAGGTCAGCTTTGTACAAGTGCTCGTGTGCCATTATTGATGCTTCTCGCCAGCTTTCTGGGTGTTTTTTTTTGTAATAAATATTCAACCAAGCTAAAGGGTTTTGTAATTGTATGGATTCCACACTTGTGCTTTGTGTGTGTTGTCCTTTGCACAGTCTGCTGAAACAGCCAATCTTAATCCACAGGCTGGTGAGGGTGGCTTCCAATTCGGTGCGGCTGGAGCAGCTGCTGGAGCGCCCAATGCTGGTGGCTTCAACTTCTAAGTCCTTCTCTCCTTTCACTTCCTCTTCTTCACGCTATCCTTCTGGGTTTCTATTGTTTTGAGTATCCTAGCAGGTTGGTGGTGCTGCTGTTCTCTTCTCTCTTTCTCTGTCTCTCTCTTCTGTATCTCTTCTATTCTTCCCTTCTTGGGGTTGAGTGAGTGGATTCTTCCTCTCCCTTTCGTTTCCTCTGCTTGTTTCTCCAAGCTTATGTAGTTGTGAATGGTGACGCAACGGTAGAAATAATGCAGGTGTAATCTAGTCCACAGCTGTGCTGCTGTGCAGTGCTGAGGCTGCTGGCTCACTCCTCATCACTTTCTGTGTTTTTACTACTTTCTTTGCCACGTTCGCTTTTTCTGTTCTGTCCCGTGTCCTCGCACGATATTACCCAAGACTATTGTCACCCAGGAACACTAAACCTGTCCTTGTGTTGTTGTTGCTGTTTTCATCCCCGCCCTCAAGACGTTGACATTGTCATTCATTACTTGCACAAACGCTGGCATGAACATCAGGCACTCACTATAACCACATTTTTCATACTAGTTCTGTCTCAAATATCATCAATTCCACCATTCATCATCATTTGCTCTATAACTCCGCCATTAACTCTGCTACTGCCATACTCCTATGTCTTGTGTGTTGTCATGAAATGGTGCAATGGCAACCTGAGACTAATCTTTTTTTCATTTGTAAGTAATGAAATACATGACATTAACAGCTCCTTTTTTTCTTTCTTTTTTAATCATTTTAGTGCTCTCAGTTGTTTTTCTTGAGTCTTCACTTGCCATGCATGTCTGTAAGATACGATGTGTATGCCTCTCATTGGGTTTATGTATTATACCTTCGTTTTGTCCCCTTCGTCATCCTGTACAGCTTTTATGAGAGTCGCTGTCTCAGCTCTTCCTCTGTGTGTGTGTATGGCCCAGCATGGTGCACTGCAGGTGTGCGTGTGTATGTGCGCAGTGGGAGCTCTATCCCACATTGCATGACCAGTTTCTAGCCATGTGAATGCTGAATGCATGAGTTCATAAACTGCATGTGGAGCCAGTGCCTTGATGAGCATATTCTCACATGCAATATTGTATCCCCAAAGGAATGCACGATAGGCTTGACTGGCTTATACTCTTGGTGCTACGCGACTGTATCATGGTATGTTGATAAACAGCTATCATTACTTCCTAATTCTTCAAACCAAAATGCAATACATGACATGCACACATAAGTAGGACGTTCTAGCTGCCAAGTTTTGTGCATGTGGAGCCAGTGCCTTGATGAGCATATTCTCACATGCAATATTGTATCCCCAAAGGAATGCACGATAGGCTTGACTGGCTTATACTCTTGGTGCTACGCGACTGTATCATGGTATGTTGATAAACAGCTATCATTACTTCCTAATTCTTCAAACCAAAATGCAATACATGACATGCACACATAAGTAGGACGTTCTAGCTGCCAAGTTTTGTGCATGCATACATACACGCGCGCACAAGTGACAGCACTCCTGGCTAGTGAAAAATACCAACAGGATGGTGAACCCAGGGAGCCCTACACATACCATCAAGAGTATTATAACCCCAGGTTATATACTAAATAATAACTTCAATTATTAATAAGTCTCTTGATGCCATAATGTGTAGGGCGGCACTGGGTGAACCTTGATCCACTGCTCATAGCACAGTGTAGTGATGGCGTTGGCTAAAGTGATTTTTTTTAAGTGATAAAAAATACCAGATGCAATCCTCAAAGGCAAACTGAGGTAGACGTAGCCAAGTAGTCAATAAATGACAGTAAATTAAAGTTCTAAACTAGGCTAGCATACTAATTACTAAACCGAGGGCAGGGATAGGACTTTCAGGCAAGGAATGCGCTGCTGTTCTGCGCAAAGGAAAACGGATAGTGGTGCAGATACTTGGTAGCTTGAAATGCGATGTCTCTAAAAAGTCTGGCACAAGACAGAAATCCTGCATGTGTCTTATCTAAACACTGTGTAGTGATATGCAACAACTATGGTACCATGCCAGTAGGGAGACTATTCGAACTATGATACCATGGTACCGAGGGAGAATCGATTTGGAAGATAAACAATAGGCAAGACTTGAAGAAATGTGCCGTGTTTGGAATAGTCCCCATGAGAAGGTTCGGAAAGACTAATATTTTTTAAACAATAAACACAGCTCCAAAAAAGTGTACAACCTGCACTTTAACATCTGCAGACCAGTGAACCGAAAACATTATGGTAACAGCTCTAGTACATAAAGTAGGTTTTCAATATCGTCAAAAGCAGACAGCCAGTACAGCATGAAACGAAGATACCGACCGCAAGCTGCAGTACAGCCAACAGGCACTACAGTCAAAGCAATACGGTAGCCCGCCGTAGCTACTGTTGTCATGTGGCACACATTCAAGTAGGAGTGTTTTAATCAGCTAGCAATGATGCCATGAACTGTGTGCATTGGTCGCCGCCTCCGTGTGTACACTCCGTGGAGCAGCACCGCATTGCAACATGCTGCATCAGTCCCGTGTTACATGTTGTAAGCAACATAGATAGGATCTAGCTCATCCGCAAGGAAGCGGTCACGGAGGTGCATTCGCTGCTTCTCACCTCTTGTGTTCATTGGAATAGAGCCAGGGTCGACGACCACCACAATGCCGACAACGACTTGATGATCTTCAAGAACAGCACTGGTGACAACTGGCACAACGTTGAGAGCCTCTGTTTCAGGTGCTGACAGCTCCACCACCACTACAAGTAGCTTGGTCCAAGTGAAGACGGCACACTCGCCAATGGACTTGTGACACCGTACTGCTGTTGCTTCCAGATCAATGGGATGATAGCGATAGCCACGGATGGAGAGGGCTTCATCTAGGGCACCGACTAGGAACAGCGAGTCAAAACCAACCTCCCCGAGATTGGTTGAGCTTGAGCGATTGCTGCCTTCATGATGTCTGATGAAGCCCAGGAAGCCAGATCTGGCAAAGGTTTCACTCGCTGACCCTCCTGCTGACAGCTTAGCCCGGAAATGCTCAGTGGTGAGTTGGTCATTGACATCACTGGGCAGACCAAAGTAACCACTAGCATTATGACTGCTAGACACCCATAGCTCACCAATCTCATTCTGGAGGCACGGGGCACGCGTTTCCGGATTGACAACCACCACTCGCACACCCGGCAGGATCTTGCCGCATTCAAGCAGACTGAGAGAGTTTGGAGAGCCTCTCTCAAGTAGAGCAACACGATCTGTTCGCATGGCTCTGACATCCACGTACGCACTGCCTGGGTCTGGTTGCGATGCTCCTTGTGTGCACACACCAACATTGACCCGCGAGCCAAAGCTTGTGCTGACGGAGCGGGGTGATAACCCAAGCAGCTGGAAGAGCGTACAGAAAGCTGTTGTCAGCGCCGCTCTTGGACGTTCCTCCGCCACTACCACGCAGTTGCGCAGGCTGCTCAGGTCCACACCTTGCTTGTCACGCAGCTGTTCCAGCACAGGCGCTGTGCCCAGCTCTTTCATACACGTATCAATCACAGAGTAGGAGCAGAATGTGTCGCGGATCTTGTGCTGGCTAATGGCTTGTAGCCAGAGTGATGGATTGGTTTCAAGATCAGTGGGTGAGATGATTACCGCATGATGTCCCGAATAGACACCCGTCATACACCATAAAACCAAGCCAAGACCAGTGTAGGGATCGAGACACAGACCCAGCGTACGGCCAGGATACAGCTCACAGCTCAGCTTCAGCGAACGGCACAGGTTAGTAGCAGACGAATGTGACATCTTGATGCCAGCCAGCACACCAGTGGTAGACACGCTGAAATCTAAGTATGCCAGCATCTCAGCAGTCGGAGGCCGATACGCAGCTTGGACCTTCTTGCGTGACACATCGTCTGTTTCCAGGATAGGTGGCATAGCCTTGGGATCAACGATGGCTGTAGCCTCGCGTGAACGCATGAAGCGGTGAATGGGGTGATTTGTGAGAACAGCAACGGCTTTGCTCACTTCGACGATCATACGTATTGTTGGCAAATTGCTGACGCCGGTGCTGGATGTTGGCGGCCGAACAACAACTGGGATGAAGCCGTACAAGAGGCAAGCGTAGAATGCGATGATCAGGTCGAAGCCAGCTGGGTAGAGAAGCACTACATGATCACCTGATGACAGGTTAGCCTTGTCGGCTATGTACGCTCCAACACGCTCAGCTCTCTTCAGTAGCTGGCTGCAATTGAGCGTCTTGGATGCTTGTCCTCTCTCATTGACAGTTGTGTAGAGTATGTGATCTGGACTGGACTGTGCTCTCCATCTCAGCACCTCACTCAGGTACTGGTAGCGGCCAGCTGCATCGCGCTCGTCACCCATTGGCTCTAGCTGCTTGCCCACGGCAACGGCCATGCGGTTACCCGTAATGGCATCGCCCATCACACCAGCAGCAGCATTGCCCGCAGCAGCTTTGCGAGGCTCGGGAATATTGAGCACGGCAGCATGCGGGCACATGAGCAGTGATGTTGGATTGAGCGAACCATCGATGAAGCGTTGTCGTGCCTCAGTGACATGAACACCGCCATCACTATGCTTGGGAAGAGCACCTGCCGGGACGAGAGCTAAGCCGTAGAGATGCGACGCATGGATGCTTTCCACAGCCGGCAGAACATTGGTCATCCATTGGAAGGCATCCTCTTCGGTGCATAGTGGGTGCTGTTCAGCAACAACCACAATACGCTCTTCACGGTACACCGACATAGAGAAGACGGCAATGCGCTGGCGGTGTACAACCTGCTGAGGCTCAACAGCTAGCACCGTACTCATGATGTCATCAGCGTTGTGACGACGTCCGGATAGCTCCATCAAGCCGATGATGGTTCCACAGACAAAGACGAGGCCGCCCGGACCGATGAAGCCGAGAAGTCCAGAGCGCACATACATTTCGGAGCCCACTAGCTGGCCAGCATCGTTGACAGGCTGTACACGGAATACATGGTTGCTTTTGCCGCTCAGACCCCAGTACTGCGTGCCGGATGAGACGCCACTGACGCAGATTTCACCGACTTGATCCGTCTTGCAGAGTACAGGTGCACCTCTGTGGTGCACGACAGCCACACGACAGCCAGGCAGCACCACACCTAGGTCCTGCAGTGTGACGGAGCTGAGCGAGATCTGCTCCTCGACACGCACAACACCATAGGACATGCCTGAGATGCTCATGATACCACGACCGGTTGCAGCTCTGCTACCCAGACCTGGACGGCGTAGCGACAGTGTCATGGTCTCTGATGAGCACGCACACGGACAGAACATATCCGGCTGGAAGCCACGGCTGCTGAAGGCTTGCTGGAAGGAATCAGCCGCACCCAGGCACCATGGACTTGTTCCATCAGAGATGATGAGTGCGTGTAGACTCTCTAGGTTGGTGTTCTGCAGCTCCTTCAGCAGACGTGAACTGGCAGCACCCAGAACTGCAGATGATGCCAAGGTGAATGCTGCCTTGGTTTTCGATATAGTGTGTAGCCAGTGTAGCGGGTTGCTTTTGGCTTGGTTGGCCGGAATGCAGATGGTATGCATTCCCGCATATGTAGCAGCCAAGATAGCATTCCAGAAGCCAGCCTGTCGATGACACTCTACAGCCGAAACGATGACCTCGCCTTCTCTGTACTGCATGGACTGCAGAAGAGCACGACAGTGTGCAAGCAGCCCTTGACGCTCCACAGATACACCCATGACTGCACCGTCACGATCCACCGTGTACTCAACATACGCCGGTGCATCAGGTGGAGACCTGGATGGTGGGTTCCAGTCCTTAGGAGGCTTGGACACACTGTCGAGTGGTAGCCATGTCAGACGAGGCCATCCCTTGAACTGAACAATGTGATGGCTGCCCTCGTCCTTGGGAAGACCACGTAGCGTTGAATCGGTTGTTATGGCAACAGTAACGCCGAGTGATCCGAGTAGAAATCCAATTTGCTGTCCACCGGGATCATCTCGTGATGACGGGGGCTCAATGGCGACGGGAACGACGCACGCTGTCAGGCAGCCAAAGAAAGCCACTGAAAAGGCGGCTGGCTCATTGTGACCAATGATGATAGCAACACGATCTCCAGGCTTGAGGTTGGAGTCAACACCTTTCAGGTTGGATAGCTTGTTGAGAAGAGTGAAGGACAGCTTCAAGGAACGTGATGACAGCTTGCCGTAGGACAGCACCTGTGCAATCTTTCCATTCGGCTCAACTTGGCTAATGGCAGGAAGTTTGCCATTGTTCTTTGATGCGTAGCGCTGAATAGCAGCCTCTAGATTGCGCGGCATGCTGGAGTCCACTTGTAGTGGCTCGCTGCTAAATGGTGACATCATGGGTCCAGCAGGTTTTGGCGCATTGGGGTCTGCGGGAGCATCTTCTTTCTGGTCATCAGCGAAGTATTGCTCTATTGGTTTGCGATTCTTCTTCGGTCGCCGCAACGTGTTGAGCAGCTGCTGGATCTTCGCCGACACTTTGGTGTCTCCCAAATCAACAGGTCCAGGTGCTGGTGCATTACTAGCCGTATACACTGGAGCAGATTGTGCAGCGGCACTGCCAGCAGCGGCAACAGAAGCAGCGCTATTCCCACCACTATCGACTGCACGTGCAGCGGATGCACCCGGCCGTACTGATGGTTGATGCTGCCGGCCTGCTAAGGACTGTGGTGTGGCAGCCTTACCAGGGCCGGCAGCATTGGTGGTGGGGACTTGCTGCGGTAATACTTGTTGTCCGGCAGTAGGTGTTGTCCGGTGCATGAACTGTTGCTGTTGCTGAACAGGAGGGGGTGACTCCTGAGAAGGACTGGGGGAGGCAGATGAAGGACCTAGAGCTCGCTGTAAGCCAACTGATGCAGCAGCAGCAGCTGCAGCTCGTGACGCTGAGGACTGACCAGCAGCTACTCCACTCGCTGACACTGCTGCTGTTGATGCTGACGAGGTGGCGGCCGAACTGCCAGATACCGACATTGATGCTCTCTTGCTAGCCATGGGCATAACTGGTTCCTGCGATTCCTGAAATTTTGCCAAAGCTTGACGCACAGCTGCAGCTCTTTCAGCTGCTGCTCGGGACTGGGTCATGTCAATTCGATATGGAGATTCCTGTGTGGCCCTGGCAGCGGCTGCTGAAGAATCTACGCCAGCAGCACCAACGCTAGCAGCAGAAGAATTCGATGATCTTGCGGACGCCACGCTGCCATGTTTCTGACCCTCGTTCGTATCGCTTACAGGAGAAGCGTGCACAGCAGCCGCCGCTTGATACGGTGCGAGGAGTTTTTGTTTCTTCTTGTCATAGCCTTTCTGTGTGATGTCTCCCTCGGCTAACTCTAGGTCCAGGTCACTCAGCTGCTTCAGCACCGATGGTGGAAGTCCCGACGACATTTTTTCTTCTTCTAGGCTGCTGGTGTCCTACTTCCTAGAGAAGCAGTGTGAGCAGCAGCCAGAGGACACTGATCACAGCGCCACGACACTGCCGTTCTACACCCAGACTTTCTACCAGGACAAATCATTCATAGAACTAATATTGCTCTGCTAGTGCTAGTGCTACTCTCGGCTGCAGCTACTAGCTAGCGCTCCAGCGCTGCCGGACAGATACTGAGCTGGGCAGTCCTGCCGCTCAGTCAGTCTGCAGAATATTTTTTGCTTCGACTTCTGCTAGCAGCTCTATGTTGAAGCATGTAGCCTTGCAGGGACTCTGCCTCTGGCACTAGTGCACTGGCATGCATGTACATCATCATGATCATTGTAGTGATTGCATAGCCTGCGTGAGTTCTTGCGGTGCACTGGATCATGGAACTCGCTCTACACTGACTACCATGCATGGACTACACTCTACAGTCTACTGACCACAACATACTAGTCTACATCCGCACAATGATTATGATTGTATGCAAACACTCTACAGTACTCGTCTTATCTCTGGAACGGTGATCTCTACGACTACTAGTACTAGTACTAGTAGTAGTACAACTTCAGTCGACTCTAGGCTCTGGAACGGTGATCTCTGACTAGACTGTCTGTCTGTTTACCATTGCCATGTATTGAGTCTGTTCGCGCAAAGGCTCGCTAGCTAGCTGTGCCTGCGTGATACAACATTGATCAATGTCGCATTGTTGGGCATGATTTTTTACACGGAGTCGTGAAAACGGATTTTCACCGCTCCACCGACCGTGTTGGCGTCGCGTGTTTTGATGGTGGACCTTTGGACTGAGGCTTTGGTGGTGCCGTGCGAGGTGTGAGTCACACATGCAAGAAGTCAAGCCTCAAGGACTCGCCACCCGCCAGTCGCGACTCCACTCGTAGATCTACTCAGAACTCGCACCTGCTACATACTACATAGTATTTTATTTACCTGATTTATCCGTGTTGACGCAGATCAAAGCTGGACCAGGTCGCCGCGCGAGTGGCACATGACAAACGAACCGTGACCTGCATTGTTGACACCTCGGTGTCCTTTTATTTCGCACCAGTGCACTGGTAGTGTAGTGGTTCATGCTGTAGCTAGATTAGCTAGGCCAAATGAATCACAAGAATCATGTGCCTGAAGAACGATGTGTGCTAGCTAAGTGCGCTGGTCGGCGTTGTGTTGCAAAATTTCGATGTCAGAGACCTGCCAGGTTTCAGGGGTAATCACGGTAGCATTTCGGTGGTTTTAGAGACAGCCCCCAATAACATTACCCTGATGATGGGCCAGGCTCGAAAATGTGGTATACAGTCAACTTCGCTTATAACGACACTCTGCGGGCCTCAGAAAAGTGTCCTTATTCGCGAAGTGTCGTTGTACCCGAAGTCTCATTATATGTGTCACAGTTGGATGGGATTTTGCTCTGGGCATGAAAATTATGTCGTTATTCGCGAATTGTCGTTATATCCACAGTCGTTATTAGCGAAGTTGACTGTATTAAATGTGGATTTTAATTTGAATCGCAGTGAAGAGACCATTTTTGGAGGTTGGAGTTGAGAAGTGAAGTTTCCTAAACGTGCATTAAAGTGGCTGTGTTAGAGTTTGCGGAAAATGGCCTTCAGGAACGCCACCACCCTGTACGGATAAAGGCTGCACAGATGCAGCTCCACTTGAAAGCAGTGACAGTCCCAATACACCCACGGATAAAGGCACAGATGCAGCTCCACTTGAAAGCAGTGACAGTCCCAATACACCTGCCTGAAAACTTCCAGTCGCTGAAGATCACGTCACCAGTCATACTTTGATTGCTCAACAAATCGTACACCGAAGAACAAAAACGAAAAGAAACAATAGGCTCTAGACTGAGACATTCTAAGCACACAATCAAACCAAGTGAGACAATGCGGACACTGACGGCGATGAAAGAAAACCCAGAAAAGGCAACAGCCGCATGTAGAACTCCTAAAAAATCTTTGCTGTGAGCATTGTGATTGCTCCGACGTGTACAGACACACTCCCCGAGCTGAGTGCCAGCACCTGCATGCTGGACAAAATGACTCGAAGGATTCGACAAGGATAAATTGAAAACCTAAATAAAATTTTAATAGAAGATAGAACATATCAGATCAGTAAGGACTGAGAAGGAAGCCATTACCCAATTCCTTTGAACTGGTTCATAATGCCCTCAAGCTTTTTGTTCTTCTGATCAAAGGTCTCACGCTCCTGCTCCAAATGCTGTTTCTCCTTTGCTAGTGTCGCCTGCGATTGAAAGACAAACAGCAGGACAGAAAGCAGGGTGAAGCATTCTGATGAGAAAAACGGCAGTAGTTCAGCAAATCAGTATGGCGATTGTGTTGAATGTCTGTGCATAGGACGCTTATCAAGTGTGGGGTGGCCGCGCAGGCGTGTACGCAGTGTCACCTCTAGGGGCCCGGGTTTCATCATGACTCACTAACGTTTATACAGCCAAGAAGGCTACATGTGTTTTGCCGGTTTTGCAAATGATTCGCAGACTGAGGTGTGAGTTTCAAAAAATGTAGAACGGTCACTGCTGGACGACTACTACACCATAGCCTAGTGGTAGAGCATCGCTGACCATAAGCGGGGGTCCTGGTTCGAGCCCTGGTGGTAGCAGTCAATTTTTTTCTTCAGACTTTTCGAATGGATTGCCAATCCCACTAAGATGTACCTATATCACTCACAATGAGCCAATGTTTAGTTTTAAAAAACTCACGGTTCGCGTGAGACTCGGTGACTTTATAATTATGTAGAGGCCGAGTTTTCCGCATCCGTAGGAATGCCACCACCCTTCAAGGATCAAGGCGCAGATGCAGCTCCTAAAGCGGTGGGAGGTGAGTAGATCAGCTCACCAGCATGTGGTCAAAGACCGAAAATCCCATTCACTGCATCCATGGTTTCCTCGTGCCAGGCCACGAGTTCCCAATTAACTGTGGGTCGCAGCACGGCTGGAAAAAATCCTTCCGCTTCCAAGCAGGCAGGCATAGTGGGATGGTCTAAGACCATGATTGAGAAACAGAGGGTACGAGGTTCAAGTCCTGCTTGGAAGCGGAATGTTTAGTTAATGGACGATATAATCTCTAACCATTCCCTCCCATAGAATTATGTGAGTTAGTGTCATTGGAGGTTGTCATCTAACATGGTGATCAACAATCTCCAGGATCATGTGAAAGTGTGCCCCCCCCCCAATGGCCCCATCCCGTTTTCCAAGAAGTAGTTGTTACGTACTACCCAGTCTCAGATCTACTGCCGAGTGCAAAAAGAAAAGAGTATGCCCTGCGTAGGCTGCAGATCGTTTCATTCATGATTTGTAACATTAAGAATTGATATGTAAAGCAACTGGAATCAGATGCACTAAAGCTGCATTGTCTCCATCACACACTCACACATACCTTCTCATTTGCAATGGCCTGCCTTTCCTTGTCATTCTCAGCTCGACGATCTTCTAGCCATTCCTCATTACTTGTGCGCTGCTTCTCAAACAGCTCTTCATGTTCCTGCGAGATGGCAAGCCAAACAAATTATACGGTTCCAAAATAACGCAGTGAAAACCTGCTGAAAAACAGGCCAAGGTGCACAATACTGACAATACTGAAGGCAGAGCAGTGACATGGAGTAATCGAACTGGAGTAATCCAGGTACTTGTAGTTTCTCTATCATTTTAGTCACCTGATGATTGCTGACCCTGCATGAAACCCTGACTTGTGACGTCGTGTCAACATCCATTGCAATGACCTGTCCGAGTCGAATGGTCTTGGTCCAAGGCAAGGAAGCTCGGACACTCCCTTCGTCCTACATTCCCAATCGAACTCGAGCACTTCCCTTGAAACTGAAGTGGGGGGGGGGGTACCAGTAGGTAGATGGAACAGCGGTTAGAAGAAAACGGGCGAAGGGTTCAAACTAGAACCATTAATAAGATCCCTCGGTACCTTTTGCATCTTTTCAAGTTGGCGACGATCCTCTTCCAATCCAGCCCTCTCTAGTCGCAGCGTTTCCTTTTCCCTGTACAATAGAAATGGGAAAGCAAAGATAAAGTCTTCATATCAGAAACAAATGTTTCTCAACGGCGTAAAGTTGCAATTACATGTACATGTATACTAATTGTGAAAACGTACGTCTCAAAGTGGGGCAAACTAAATATCTTCCAAAGTTTGAGCCGCAGTATGAAGATGCATCAGCAATACTTAAAAAAGCGTGGTTCTCAAGTCTTTTAAAATAAGGTTGGATGGGAAGGAAGGCCAGAGGGAGAGAGCAGATCTTCCAACTTACTGGTCCAGTTTCAAATAGCTGTCCACCATTTGATCAAAGCTTTCCGCGATGCTTTTCACAATGTTTTGCTTCGTTTCCTCAAAATCACGGGCTGTGACCTGCAACCGATAAAGTGAGCAGTGTAAGTGAGCACTAGCATAAGACAGGAAGGCCAAAACGGAGAAGTGATTGCCAGTGGACCTGATGAATGGACACTTCAAGGCCAGAACAGAATTCTACTACACGGTGACATGTAACAACAAAGTTAAAATAAGTGAACACTTCAACTGATTGAGCAAACGTCGCAAACAAGATCTGTATCCAAGACCACTCAGAACCAAGACTAATGTGCAACAAAGTGTCAAGTTCATATCGTTCCCACGGAGTTTCAAACTGCCAACTTCTGTTCAATATCCGCAAACGCCATAGCGGGTCCTGGCATGTCGTGACTAAGCTAGTCAATGCCTAGGAAATCCATTGTCTGGCACTCAAGCAATAGAGAAAAACCATAGTTGCAATCAGACTGAGCAGTACTACCTACTCCATGCACATCTACCTATTAGGCTAATACCACATAGAGATATTAGGCTAACACCACATAGAGATATTAGGCTATCACCACATAGAGATATTAGGCTAACACCACATAGAGATATTAGGCTACGCAAGAGGTACACAAAAGGAAGTATATAGGGCTGTTTTTTGTTGTAACTCAGAGTTTCATGGCAAAAACCAATCATCAGACAACATCAGACTACGCTCTGCCCATTCCGGGCATTTGAGCACTGCGATTGCAGGTTAAGGCGCACACCCTCTGTGTAGAGATATTAGGCTATCACCACATAGAGATATTAGGCTAACACCACATAGAGATATTAGGCTAACACCACATAGAGATATTAGGCTAACACCACATAGAGATATTAGGCTATCACCACATAGAGATATTAGGCTAACACCACATAGAGATATTAGGCTAACACCACATAGAGATATTAGGCTATCACCACATAGAGATATTAGGCTAACACCACATAGAGATATTAGGCTATCACCACATAGAGATATTAGGCTAACACCACATAGAGATATTAGGCTAACACCACATAGAGATATTAGGCTAACACCACATAGAGATATTAGGCTATCACCACATAGAGATATTAGGCTAACACCACATAGAAATATTAGGCTAACACCACATAGAGATATTAGGCTATCACCACATAGAGATATTAGGCTAACACCACATAGAGATATTAGGCTAACACCACATAGAGATATTAGGCTAACACCACATAGAGATATTAGGCTAACACCACATAGAGATATTAGGCTAACACCACATAGAGATATTAGGCTATCACCACATAGAGATATTAGGCTAACACCACATAGAGATATTAGGCTATCACCACATAGCCTGGAGAGTCAAGGCAACTCTAACACAAGCCAATAGCCACACAACTTACCAGCTTTGGAGCTGGGATGGCACGGCGTCTTGCTGGCTGAGGTGGATTTGTATAGTGATTGACTGGCAGTGTTGTCGGCTCAAAACTAAAACACAGCAGCACAGAACATCAGATGCTTCCAACTAAAAAAACAGTGGCTGGTCATTGACCAAAACACGCCTGTGCCGGCGTCTGAAGACAACCAACCAGTTCATACCGAACACAGTGTGCAATAATACTTCTAGCCTGAAACATGCCAGGCCGGTTGTGTGTTGAACACTGCCGGTTTCCCGGAATACATTGCATGGACACCTAACTCTGCTAGGACACGTGCACGGTAGCAGTGATGCTTACCTGGCATTCTGATCTGCATTTTCCCAGTCGAGAGAGAGGACAACATAGGCAAAAGCCGCAAACAAACAAAAAAGAGGAAAAAGACGAACAAACAGGAAATCGAGAATGAATGACAACTCCATAACCTTTCAAAAGCAGAATAATAGAGAATGGCACAGAGAAAACAGGATGCGGAAAGAAGACTGGCTATGGAGAGAAGACAGACCGTGTAAAGAATGAACTGAACAGCAGTCATATTTGTTAGGATCGGTCAGTTTCACTGATTAATTTCACTAGGTAAAGAAGTTAACTAATCGCTTTCAAAGGCAACTTTTCACTAACGAATGGTCTCCCTGCATACTAATAGCACTGTGAAGGAAATGTGACCCAACACAAAGTAGCATGAAAGCACTTAGACCATTGTTATCCATCAAATCCACACAGCAGATACTATTTGCTACTAGTACTTGTACGTACCTATCTTCAAATCAGGGAAATGCAGCAAACAGACATCGTTGACATCCTTGTCTGTTTCACCATCATCAGTGGAACACGTACCACCAATGACCACCATCTGCCGGCCAACAAATAAAGACAAAAAAACACCAAGGAAAAAGAGGCGTGACCATAATGTTTACATGTACAAGTACATTCATGATACGAGTCGTACACATGCGGCATGTACATGTACCGTTCAAAGTAGTGTGTGCGGAGCGCTCGGCCTTAGTAGTCACTTACCATATTGCCACACATAACAGTGGCATGGCTGAAGCGAGCAACAGGGCTATCACCTTCTGCCTCCACCATCTTCCATTCTCGAGGCTTCTCTGTACAGTAGAAGTATCAGATGCAATATGGCAACAACGGCAGCAGCAGCAGCATATTTAAGACAACAGGAAACACTAAATACTTCCTGAAGTGCCCCCCCCACACACACTACACACTACACACCACCACCAACAACAACAACAAGAAACGTCTTTCACATGCCATCCTGTCTACATGCCTGAGCTGGTAGCACTATCAGCAACTGCACAGAAAAGGAAAGCAAACGAAACTGCAGTCTGCAAGTTGAGTGTTTCATGTATGAGTAATCATTACTCATCAAGCAGTGCGGCCAGCTTTGCTAGAGCAGTATGAATCATACACATGGGATGTAGAAAATAACTTTGCCAGCTAACTCTGGAAGGATACATACGAACTTTTGGACATGTGCCGTGGGCCACAATTCCATAAAGGAACAAATGCCGTGGACAGTATTGTAGAGCCAATAATGGCCAGGCTTATAGAAAGCAAAATAGGGTGTTTACCAGCTGACATAGGTCTCGGTTAGCGGCTTACTGGTTAGATCCAGATAGTAAGTCTCAGCGACGGCTTTCTCATCTCTCGACCCACCAAACACAACAAGTCCCTAGATGAAAAAAGAAGAAGAAAAAGGCAATACCCGCACAATGACCCATGTGAAACGATGGCACAGTCTGTTACCAATAACCAGTGAGCAGAGTGACTGTGAGTGGTGAGCGGGGCAGTGAGCAGTGAGCAGTACACACACATACCTCTTTCCCACATGGTACCATGGTGCAGTAGTCCCTAGCGCCAGGACTGGCTGTACTGCCACTTGCGTCCACTTGGGACCATGTAAGGGTAGCTGAACAGTCAGAAAACAACACACATGCATATCGGAGGGGGGGGGGGGAGAACAACAGTCACTTGCACAGCTAGAAAACATGCACTATTAAGACATCACTGTCTTAGTGACTTAGTGACAGTCCGGAAGGAAATAGCAAATTGTTGGCTAAACAGAACTCCAATGCACTGTCTCATAGTGTCGTATTGTCAGTCCTTGGTCTCCTCACTGCTGGAGGTATATCCAGACTAGCTGTTTCAAGTGTTTCCATTGCAGACCCTTCCGGATTGTGCGTGAGAATCCAGTGTAGTATTCATGCTCTGCTTCGATACTTGAATGCAGCAGAGCGGCCTGGTGGCCAGGAAACCATTTCACGGCCTCGCTACATGAACTGTACTCGTATGGACGACATAAGAAGCCTGGTGATAGCAGCTAAAGACTGACATGAAACATTCATGTTGTGAATCTATGTCCACCAGCTGGTGAGGGAAGTGGTTGAACCGGAGGACCAGTGGAATAGTCTAACACCATAGCAATCTATTAACACACTGGATCTCCACTAGAGATCTAGACTACCAATGAGGGTAAGTGTGCTACAGCATGTCACAGTGAAACTTGAAAGGTTCTTCAGGAAAATAGATTGTCTTTTCTGTTGGGAGTTGCTGGTAGGAATATTCACACAACACCGCGGACCTTTGGCACTCAGCAAACCTACAGTAAATGAACATGACCTAGTGACCACAACATACACGTGTCCAGCTGGTGTACATCACTGAAGATGAGATCCTCTCCACCACAGCCACCGTAGACATACAGGCTGACGCCATCACCTGCAGCACATGCTGCATGATCACATCTACAAGAGAGAATTCATATAAAAACAGGAAACAATGAGTACTGCAAGTATTTCCCACCTGTGTTGTAAAACCAAGTCACTTCGCTCTGGAAGTAAACAGTATTGTGGTTCCAGCCCTCTAAATGTGTCTCCCTGTCTCTATATCACCCCCCCCCCCCACACACACACCCACACACTCACATGGACACCCACTCACCCACATGCACACACAGGCACACACACATACACACACGTGCACACACGATCACATTGTGTGTCTATCATTGTAGGCTATGCCAATACTGTCTATGAACAGACATGTTCACCGCATTCGAGCAGCTAGCTCTAAAAATACTAAAATACATGACAAACCTACCGCGGCGCTGGAGAAGTTCCTGCACATTCCAGTAGAGTCCATTTTAATCCAACTGTAAACACAAATGCAGACCAAGAGGCGACCTCATATAAACATCAATATTCCGTAAAATTTAATACTAAAATTCAATACAGAATAGTTTCTGCATGTTCGCATTGATATGAAATACTGTACCAATAGTGGGGTGCTGCGCCCACAATTTGGCTTATGCAAAATGCAACCATATGCAAGTACGCTACTCAGACCCCATGTACAAGCACTCCTTGTCGAAAAATATGTTGCATGGAATTGTGTGGCAAACTGTGAGTGAATTTCTAGCACACGGTTGCTCAAAACACTGGTGTCACGATGAGTTGTTCCAGACCTACAGTGTAGTCACGTGACCACAGGTCTGCTTATACATGTACAATAGCACACTGGTGCCGTGATGAATTGATCCAGACGTGGTCACGTGATCACAGCCATGCTCATACCTCACACTGCACACACACACACACACACACACACACACACGCACGCACACACACGCACGCACACTTTACCTGTGTCGAGCATGTACACACTGTTGGTTGCCGTTCCGTCGAAGACGCCGCCAAACACAAATACCTTCTCCCCGATGTTGCAATAAGATGGACTGGTGCAGGTAGGAGATGTACCGGATACACTGACTTCATCCCATGATAGGTCATCTTTTAAAGGACAGTGTGACATTTCAAAGTACAGTGCAGTAGGTCGATGAGAAGGATTTCACACAAACCATGACTGAGCTGGTTGCAAATACCAGCACACTTTGTACTCCTCAAGTAGGCTCATGCTCAGTGTAGAAAATTGGTACTTGGACACAAACGGGCACACTCTGCAGGAACCAAATGGCTAAATGCAGTTGCCATGAATGCCTAGTACTACAAATACTACACGGGAATGCAATGCATAACTAGTTATATCAGAAGTACAGACCCCCCCCCCCCCAGAACAATTTTAATAGGCACTGATTGTGTAGTAATGATGCAGCAGACCAATGCCGAGGTCATCTCTGAAATGAACTTGAGCAAAATGTACCTTGTACCGAGATGAAGGAGCACAGGAGAGAAGTGCCCGCAAATGGCGATACCTAGTATATAGTACTAGATTGTACATAGTGCATGGCATAGTGCATGGCATAGTGCATGGCATAGTGCATGGCATAGTGCATGGCATAGCGCATGTGTGAAGATGCATACAAACACTGCGCCTATTGTTACTGACCAATGTTGAAGGCAAAGACTTTGTCACAAAACTTTCCATCCTCATCAGCTGTGGTACCTCCCAGCAAATACAGCCTCCGGCCAACTGACCTACCATGGCAAACGGAATAGAAACACAATTGGCAACACTATAGACAACACAAACCCTAAGCATTCATAGCCACCAAGTTCCGTCCAGTCAACAGGCACATCGGATATTCTGTCACCTGTTCCGGCTATACGCAGAAAGGTCAAATTCTGATGAGCAACATTCCGGCTTCAAAACAAGAAGTGCTTGGGTGACGTGTTCAGTGTCCACACCATGGCACTGGAAGATACGGAGTGCACCAGCAGGTGGACGACAAGACACTAGAAAAACTTCGCACTTTTATAAGTACAAGCTAAGCACAAGTTTTATCCTCACCTACTCGCTGTTTCATCATGGAGTGTGACAGGTTTTTGTTTGAATATAACTAAATTACTTGACTCAATCCACTTGCAGCAATAACAAAAAAAACTGATGAAGGAGATCGAATCAAGATATTTCTTTAAACTGAGAAAGTATGGGTGAAGGCTAAGTGTGAAATGACATAGGTATGAGTGTAGAGAGCCCTGGTGCTAATGTCATTCTGGGTGATGCCAAGAGTACATAACCCCCAAGAGTGTGCAACTCCATAACGGCTCAGGCTGCTGTCCTGACAGAATTTCAAGTTGTCATTTTTATGACACTTTCAGTGTAAGACAGCAGCGTATGCTTGTGAGTTGCACTCTTTTGGGGTTGATGTACTCCCGCCGTAGTCTTGGTGACATGTGATGGCTATAGCTATCCCTTGTGAAGGGGATGTGTTACATATCATGTACACAGTGACACCGAGTGAAATCACACTTACATGAGCCCATGCCCTTCCCTGCCTTGTGGAGCAGTGTAGCCAGTGGTCTTCACTGATTCCCAGTGAATAGTATTATCACCAGCCGTGGCTGTTTGCGGAATGCAGGCATGCACACAATATAAATAATTACATTTAGCCATTTACACAACACAGACAATACATACTAGTATAGAGATGGTGGTAGCAGTAAAAACACACTTGGCGAAATGGCGGTAAATACACAACATTGGATTGCATTGGAGTCCTCACAGTACAGTATCCAACAGACGATAAAATTAATCCGGCAAAAATAGCTCACATCACCGGAGGCCGCAAGTAATGGCTTGTCTCTTCCCACCTACTCATTATGATCAAGAGTACATAACCCCCAAGAGTGAGCAACTCTAATATGAGTGTCGTCCCGACAGAGTTTCAAGTTGATGTCATTTTAAAATGATGCAGTGCGCACTGAACATGTACAAGTACTATCAGACGTATCCTGGGTCTGTGGTGAACAAATCCCCATATGGTTACGTCCAAACTATTTCAATCTTGGGGGTTACAGCACTGCCAATCAACTGTTTTGCATACTCGGACTTCTGTTTTTCCGTATTTGCATACTAGAGTGTACATACTGTCATTGCATGCATACCTGCATTGTGCAGGTTTTTGACACACATACCACACACACACACACACTACACACACATGATTGTACACAAACACACACACACACATACATGTACACAAACACACACACACACACACACACACACACACACACACACACACACACACACACACACACACACACACATACATGTACACAAACACACACATGCTTGCACACACGGTAAACACCATCCAAAAACTAGTGGCATGATACGGCCGCGTGAACATCAACGTGTCTCTATTCTAGTCTATGGAGAAAGGGCGTTGACAAAACCTTGGTTAGCATGCGGATATTGCACAATGAATGTCAAGATCATTCTCTACATTGTATAAAGTTCCTTTCTCTCCTTTTCTGAAGTATTCCAGAAAGGTGCATGACATGGTCCTTATACAATGTACATTGTACATGTATGAGTGGCGATTCTTGTATAACGAGTACAGTCAGCTGTACAATGACATTATTATGTAGACTACTGTACTACAATGTCATGTAGGCAGTTGGTTTCTGCAGCGAGTCACTGCAGGCTCACCACATGCCTTACCCTGAAATCGGAACAAGCCTTCAAAATAAGGGGCTTCATCTTCATTGGACGTTCCTCCAAAGCAGTAAACGAATCCATCACTGGCCAAGCAAGCAGCTAGACCGAAGCTGTAAGCACGCAAGCCATAGCACAATGTCGCACGTCGACAGCGCACACCCATTTACCCAGTGCACGTGCCCGGATTCCTAATTGCCATAGCTAGGCTAGCGGCGCGTCCAACCCTACCTAGGAGAAACTCCATCACCATCCACTGCCGCTGCCAGCCACTTGCTGTTCGGAGAGCGACCCGCCATTCTCACAATCACCGGTCACCCCTCCTATCACACCTCAGCTCAAGCTCGCACTCATGCGAGGAATAGTCATGAAAAGGCCATGACTGTAATCGACGGCAGGGTCGATCGAAATCATGCATGATTATGATTCATTTTTATGGATGCACCTTTTGTAGTATACTGCACTCTGCAGCTGTACTGTCTGACTGACTGTAGCCCGTAGTGTAGGTAATTATTTTACCGGCGCGGCATAATGTTGCGGCGCGAGCGTGGCATGTCCGGCGGATGGCCCGCAGTCTGATCTGGTGAGTTGTTACTTTACACTAGTAGTAGTGTAGTACTACTACTACTAGTACTACTAGTAGTACAGGTAGACTCCCTCTAATTCGAATACGGTATAATTCGAACATTCCGTGTAATTCGAACTTTTTCGTCGTACCGATCTTCTGCAAGTCACTTCAAGTCAAAATCGAATGCATAATTCGAAGTACGAAAAGTGCGCCGGTTGGATAATTCGAACCCAGTCTTCGTACAGAAGAGCTGTTTACAGTACATTGGCTATGTCCTTTGAACGCTTATTTCGAAGTGAGATTGAGTTGCTATCCTTGTAATTCGAAGTTCATTCTTTTCTCCTTCGCTAGCCAAGAGTAGCTCAAAAACCGATCAATGTTCCGCTGAAGGATCGACTATAGCGTTCAAAAAACCCACCTTCTCTCGAAATTTGATTCAAGCCCGTGCGAGGCAAATTGAAAAGGTTTGATTGAAGATGACTTCTTCCAGGTGGCTGACTCTCTTCGCAGATCTCGATGGCCTTTCTTGCTGCGCCAGCTCGTGCGCAGAGATGTTGGCGCACAACAACACCATTGTCGTAAATATTGTCTATGCCTATGCTCCACTTCCGTTCCTCAGAACGACGTGCTGTGCTGCTGTCCGACGGCCTTTCATGACGCGGATTAGGCAGCGCAGTTCTTTTCCGTTGAAATTGTTTCAAGCAGTGACTGTTACTTCTTCACTAGAAGATGAAGATAATGTCAAAATGATTTTGTGTCGATCCAGTGTTTTGATGATCCGTTGTACATGACCGGTCGACCGGTACGCATACAACCACCTATCGTCCTATGCTTCGTTGATGCAAATAAAAAAGTGCAAAAAATATTCAGCATGCGATTTCAAGCATTTTGACATACATATCAGTGCATGGGGCTGCATTTGTATAATCAGAAGTTCTGGATAATTCGAAGTTAGGGCCTGGCAATTTGAGGTTCGAATTAAAGGGAGTCTACCTGTAGTAGCAGGGAGTCGTATAGACCAGGTCTATACGACTCCCTGGTAGTAGTAAGTCTTGTTGCACGCCGACAAAATGACTCTTTTGTTAGAAATCCGGGCATGATCATCATGACTGTACGAGTACTAAGTCTGTAGATCTACAAAACTTACATGGTATGACTGTATTGTTTTATTTCCCCACATTCTTGACGTTATCTTCAGTGGAACAGAATGACTCCCATGTGCATGTACATTTACAATAATGATGTAGATCTACTAGTAGTACATGTACTCGACATTGTACAGTAGAAAAATACTAGAAATCCCGCTATCCGGGCAGGTCGGGCTGGGCGCTGCCAGGAATTGCTCGCAACTCAGAACATACAAGTGTATGTGGCTGCACTTTGGAACTGTTTCCGTTGCCTGTGTCCTCATGTCTCTTTACTTGCATGTATTGCTGAGCGAACATAAAATAATTATGCTGATCCGTATTCGTGGGGGGATGATCCCCATATTGCATAGGCCACACGTACTCATCCGGCCGAAATGTGTGAATAATGTATTAATGATAGCAATCATGCAAGTATTCATTAGTTGAGGGTGTTAAAAAATAAAGTAAACACTTTTTACGCCTATCAATGATATAAGGGGGCCATTTTCCATCAAAAAGCTCGGTTTCGCCAGTCCTGATGGGTAGAAAGGTGCCCGGATCTGGGGAGTGCGGATTTGGGGTAGGTTTACTGTAAGTAAAAAGTAAATGATCGTGTCCATTCCCAAAGGGAACTCATGACGGCCGCTAACACCCGGTAAACCCTAGCGGCAGATGCAGCGCCTAACGGTTTACTGTACTACAGTGCAACATGCAGCTCTACAATAACAATACGTCTATTCATGCTCCCATGTCATGTACATGTACATATCACAGAACCATCATGATTACATGTATGTAGGCTACGTCTGATCAGGGCCAGGCCTCAGAGTCACACAATGATACCGTGACACAGGCTGACTTTTCCACATCCACAGGAATGTCACCACCCTCACGGATCAACATACCGGTAAGACAACTAGTTATCTTTGTAAGTAGTTAGTACAATAAAAGCTCTGAGGAGCGAGCATCCTTACAGGCTCTAAGCTGCCATTGAAAAACACAGGTAACGTTAGTTATTACATGAAAATCAGAACAGTGACCGAATGACAGCTGACAGCCGACGGGAACAGCTGAAGCGTAAACTACATACGCTGGCCGTCGTGCCGATCATGTTGAAGCAAATAAGTACAGTAATCCCGCACTAAGAGAGGATGACTGGAAACGTGTAGAGCATAGTGTTCAAGCACTGTGCATGGTATCTTGGCAGTTGGTAAGTTGTGGTGAAGTGTCAATGGGCATGTGGGTGGTAACACTGGTAAGATCTGCAGATATGTGCACACTGCATTAGCCTGGCTGCATGATTTCTAAAGTATCCCACTGCTCATTCCTATACCATGGCAGTGTTGATTCAAGCTCGACAGGCTAGTTCTACTGCAGGCCCGCCGGAACTGGTCCGGTCGGTCAGGTTATTACCGGACCAACTTGTTGTCCCGACCAGTGCATGTTAACTGCTAAGGAGGTTATATGTTCCCAATATCTCAGACACAATGTATGAAAGGCTTTGGCACGACCGGACCAATTGAATACTGCTTCCGGCGGTCCTGTGTAACTGCACAGCTCTGGTAACCATGGTAACTCAGTCAGTCCTACTTCTCTTTAGCGGGTCATGTAGTGTAAGTAAATGATCTACTGTAGTATACTGTCAATGAGCTACGCAAGATAAACAGAGGCACATGCGCACATGACGCCACACACATGCACAAACACACACCCGCACATCCGCACATACGCGCATCCACACACACGCACATCCCCACACACGCGCGCGCGTGCGAACACACACACACACACATACACACACACAGGAACATACAGGAATCAGTGCACAGTGGCAGATGCTGACTTTCGGTTTGACTAAGAGATTGACTTCTTCTTCAGTACACTTGAACGCTCACCTTATCTCGTGGACCAGCTTTTGCCAGAACATATGCACCCTCTTTTGACAGACCATGTGTCATAACCCAAAAGTGAATCCAGCCAACACAAAGTACTGGTTTGCGCCGGTAAACAGGATGGGTGGCTAAATTCAAGTTTCATCTTGATCCAAGCCTACAACCCACATTATTTACTATAAAAAATAAGAATACAATGCGGATAACACGAAAAGTTTAATACAATGTAGGCATAATTTAGCTTTCCAGCATTTTTGCCTCCGAAGAAACAGTTTAGCATTCATAAGTAAATCAATAATGTCTCAAGTATCATTGTATCATCCGTATGAGCACTACTAGTAGTTCATGTACCGTACTGTCGCGTATAAAAGCATTACCCGTATAGAAGAATAGAAGCCGATTGTTTGACGAGCCGTGATGCAGAAGCATATGTGCAAGTACATGTGTGCCAGTATGCACTGTACAGTGTAGACTGAAGATGGTGACGCAGAAGCATGGTTTGAACCCCGGCGTATACGGCCGTAAGCACATGCTTTTATACGCAACATTATGGTATGCATCACCGTTGTACTCTGGCATGCTGGAGAAGTGTTGCATGGTACAATCATGTAACGTTATTGCTAGGGCTGGAGTTAAACACTGGATTGGAACAATGGTGCCAGTGTGAATTCACTTGCTACCAGCGGGTACTGACCTTCATGAGAGCTGAGCCTGCATTGGTCAAGGATGCATCGATTTGGAAGTGATCATGTCCTTGTAACTCCTCATACTTCACCTTGACTCCTAGCTCAGCCTCAACAACCTATGAATGAAAAACAAAAGAGAAGAAT
The DNA here is from genome assembly GCF_964019385.1 of Sycon ciliatum. Classification (NCBI taxonomy): domain Eukaryota; kingdom Metazoa; phylum Porifera; class Calcarea; order Leucosolenida; family Sycettidae; genus Sycon; species Sycon ciliatum. The sequence continues at coordinate 13,733,865 of NC_088646.1, forward strand.
GGTTTCCTACTGCACATAGTCACATACTGCACAGATTCGGTTTTCCAAGGCCAAGTACTGACAATACACTGGAAATGAGTGGAACAGATTCTTCATGGGTATGCTTGTTGGTAACAATCTGCTGCCATACATCCTATGCACCATTTTAATATGGTGCTATGGGTGGGGAAAATCTCATAGTTCTCTGAAACATGCATTAGGGATAATCGACCGCTCGGAAAGCTGATAATCGGATAATCGGCACTCTACTATGCTTCAAATACAGGAATCACGACACCCTCAACTTTAAGAATGGTAGCGGCGAATAAAGCTAGCTTTCACAGGCTTCTGTGCTTTGCATGTTTTGTGTCTTTCGCCAGGCAATCGGCATCAGGCCAGCCCCGGTTCTACTGTAGGTAGTATGTGTATACTTGGTAGTTCTATGTAGGAAGTAAAAGCTGTGTCAGATTGGCGGTCTCTGCTTGCTGAGAAGGATGAGCACTCCTAGTAGGCCGGATGTTTCCAAAACAAAGCGAGACACTCCACCGGATGCTCTGAGGCACGGTTCTGCTGCCCAGAGCTCACTGGCACAAGCCAAACAGGTCATGCAAACCGCAGAAGCTGTAGTTCCATTGTACTGTGTCAGCGTGTCCATAGATGTTCTGGTTGCTAGGTTCGAAAAGACGATGTCGAACTTGCTGGACTCCCGTCTCGCCGCCATTATTAGCCAGAACGAAGACTTGAGGGCAGAGGTAGCAAGCCTCAGCTCTCGTGTTGAGAAGTTGGAGCGGGAAAATGCTGAACTCGCTAGTAAGGTACGTTTCGTGACAGCCGACTCCACGTGTAGCACCAAACCCCTGCCACATACAGCAGCTTAGTGAGTACCCGTACCAGTAGTGGCACCCCCTCTCCACATGGTCCAGCTTTGCAAGAGCTGGTGGCAGAGGAAGTGGAACGAGGTCAGCGGCATGCTAACATCATCGTACGAGGTGTCCCAGACGATGTCATTACCAGTACTGTCGTAAACTTCTGTTGTGAGAGTTTGAAAACAACTGAACAAGAGATAATATCTGCAGAGTTTCTTGGCAAACCACCTAGTCCTAATGGCTCAAACACCCCCACCGGACGAGTCCGCCGTGTTCGCTTTCGTGAACAAGCCAGCAAAAACCGAGTTTATATGTCAAGATTCAACCTTCGCACAGTGAGTGGCCCCATCTTTGTAAACCACGACCTAACCCAGGCGCAGCAGACAGCACGACGAGATGTGCTGCCCAAGTACAAGGAGCTACGAAAGCAAAAAGTACGGTGCTCCCTGCCATACGGAGAAATTCTTGGTGACAAGGGGCAGCCACTCAGTACTGTCGACATTCATCAACTGCTGTCAGCATAGGAAGCACAAGGGAATCCTACACTAGACACCCGAGCACCCACAGAAGTTAACACATTCGCCCGTGGGACTTTCGTGAAAGAAACCAGGACACCTAAACCAATATGCGAACCTGTGCTGCTACCCGAAGAGCCAAAAGTCATCAGTCCAGTAAGCCAACTCACCATATCATCTCACATTAATATCTGTAGTCTTAGAAACAAGGTCCATCACATTCACCATCTTCTGCACCACCATGGTCCACGTTCTATCAGTGAATGAAACCCTCCTAAACAGCAGCATACCCGATTCAAGTGTTCATATCCCAGGCTACGATCTACATCGCAAGGATAGAGATCTACATGGTGGTGGGCTATACATTTATGTCCATTCTGACATTCATTCTATCAGAATTCCCATCACTGAGCTAGGAGTGGAGTGTGTCTCTGTTCGTCTTCGCCTATGTACCAAAGCTAAGGCTATTGACCTGGCTGTGTGCAGTATATATCGTCCACCGAGTACAACTGTCGACTTCTGGAACTTGTGTAGTCAGCATCTTGACGTCATCAGCCGCAAATTTCACATGGTTATTGTGCTAGGGGACTTCAACACTGATGTGCTACAACCAACATCCAATAACCACCATTACAAGCACCTGGCCAATCTGTGTGAGGAGTTCCACCTCCGCAATGTCGTGACTTCACCAACGCGACTTGCCAAGACATGTCTAGATCTAATACTCGTTTATGCTGCCGCACCACATGCTAAGACAACTGTAGTATCTGTAGACGGCGTGAGCGACCATGATCTCGTTCTGACTAACTTCTCCTACAAAGCCACGCAACAAGCTAACTCCCGCTTCAAATTCGTGTGCAAACCGCTCCCAGATGCAATTGATCCTGCTGCACTCTGTGGTGATATCAACAGCACTCTGCAGCCTCTCCCCGACTCAGCTGATGTCAATGCACACGTCACCCAGCTTTCAGACGGTATTACTCGAGTTTTAGACAAACATTCACCAATCTGCCCCGTGGTTTCACCAGCTTCCAGTAAGCCTCAGCCTCAGCCATGGGTGACACCTCAGTTGAAACACCTCCTCCAGCAACGAATCCACCTACATAGAAAGGTATGCATTCACCCGTCAGATCAACAGCGTCTGCAGAGGTATCACGCAATACGGCGAGAAGGCACTCTCCTCAACAGGCAGCTGAAGTCACAGTATTACATCAGAGAGTTCAAAAATCGTCGCCATGACCCACGAGGCCAATGGGCCATTATCAATAGCTTGTCTGGCAGAACAGCAGCGAGGGCTGCACCAGCAGCCACACTCGCTGATCTGACGACTACCTTCGCCGAGATCGTCCATGACCCTGCCTCGACCCGTTGCAGACACCAACGGCGCTACTCTTTTGGAGTTTGATACCGTCAGCATCGATGCCATCTCGAAGTTGCTTGAATCTCTGGCATCCAACAAAGCCACCGGCTCCGACGATATTCCTTCCTGCATCCTGAAATCCTGCAGAGATTCAGTCTCGTATCCCCTAACTGTTATTGTCAACCAGTCCCTTCGCTCTGGCATCTTTCCTGCTGCCTACAAATTTGCCCATGTCTGCCCTGTTACAAATCTGGTGATAAGAGCTCAGCCACCAACTACAGACCAATCTCACTGTCACCTATCGCTGCCAAGATCCTAGAGAAGGTTGTCCAGAAGCAAGTCACTTCGTATGTCACCCAGAATCCAGACCTACCTGCCATACCAGCTGAACAATTTGCGTACCGCTCACATCATAGCTGTCACACGTCGGAGGATGCCCTGACACTTTGCATAGACAAGTGGAACAGAGTACTTGACACTTGACAACGGTGACCAGTGTGGAGTAGTCTTTGCGGATATGAGCAAGGCGTTCGACCGTGTGCAGCGCACAGGTCTACTGGATGAGCTAGCCATCACTGGCTTAGGCGGCACTGTCCGCAAGTGGTTCTCAGACTATCTCATGAATCGCAGCCAGCAGGTTGCTGTCAATGGTGAGAAGGGTGACACCAAACCCTGTACAAGAGGGGTCCTCCCCCAGGGGTCTGTTTTTGGGCCATTGCTTTTCTGCATCTACATTCGCCGAGTACCCGAAATATTTCACCAAAGAGTCGTGCAGCTGTACGCCGATGATATTGCGTTCTACGTATTCGGCTCTGATGTGGCTACAATCATGCTACGCTTGCAGGATAGTATGCGCTTGCTAGAGCAATACCTCGATGAGAAAGGCCTTCTGCTCAACCCCACTAAGACACAGTTCATGTTGATACGGCGTCCTGCCCTGCCTGCACTGAGCCCAGCCCTGTACCTGACCTGTAAAGGTTTGGTAATTTCCCCTGTCTCTGCTGTGAAATACCTCGGCATACTAATCGATGAGCATCTAACGTTCCGCCCACAAGTAGAAAAGGTGTGTTCAGCGGTCTTCGCTAAACTAGCCTGTTTTGCTCATGGCCGTCGCAACTTATCAGCTACAGCTCAGAGAACTTTCTACTTGTCAATTATACTGTCTACTCTAGAATATGCAAGTACACTCGGACGTCTCTTATCCGGGCACCTTGGGACCGGGCACTGCCCGTATCTCAGGTTTGCCCGTATCTCAGGATAACTCACCTACCATGTATCATATCATTTTTTGAAGAAGTTTATTTGGCAAGTATTGCACATGTTCAGGTTACAGAAAGAATCCATTGATAAAAAATGAGTGGATCTCACAGGATCGCAGTGAAAAAAATTAATAAGCACTTGCGCATACAAAAAAAACCCCAAATTCAAAGCATTTTTGCCATAGGAACTCAAGCTGAAGGTGGCCCGGTAGAGAGACGTGCTCGTATCTGAGGCGTCCGGATAAGAGGCGTTTGAGTGTAATGCGTATGTGCACTGTTTGAAAACTACCCTATATAACAGGCTTTTAACGGTCAGCCATATTGCGATGAAGAAGGCATTTGGTTTAGATAGAATGACCCCAACTGCATTAGTTCTACAACGGTGTCATCTGTATTCGTTTGAGCAAAGAGTTAATTTGAAACTAAACGTTTTGGTCTATCGCTGCTTGTCATCAATTGCTAGCCCCCTCCTTCAATCACTGTTTCTCCTGTGTTCAGTTGGCCCGCACACAAAGGCTCGTACTCGTGGCCAGGATACAGCTGCCGTAGTATTACCTACTGTACATATTGGGTATGGACTGCGCTCAGTTTCTTTTCTGGCGGCAGGTTGGTGGAACGCTCTTCCTCCAAACTGTCGTCAGGCACAATCTGCTGGTACTTTTGCTCACCTCACAAAGACTTACCTAGGGTTCCCTGTAACAAGGTCATGCCTGTTGGGACTCCCCCTAATTAATTTCACGGTTCGCGTGAGACTCGGCTGGAAGCCGGGTTTTCCGCATCCGTAGGAACGCCACCACCCTTCAAGGATCAAGGCGCAGATGCAGCTCCTAAAGCGGTGGGAGGTGAGTAGATCAGCTCACCAGCAAGTGGTCAAAGACCGAAAATCCCATTCACTGCATCCATGTTTTCCTCGTGCCAGGCCACGAGTTCCCAATTAACTGTGGGTCGCAGCACGGCTGGAAAAAATCCTTCCGCTTCCAAGCAGGACTTGAACCTGGTACCCTCTGTTTCTCAATCATGGTATTAGACCATCCCACTATGCCTAGGGACTCCCCCTAGTCAAATAATAAATACTACTACAGTAAAACCTGTGTTTGCCGGACCCTGTACCAAGTGGAATCCTGTATTGACAGGACCCTGTACCAAGCGGAATCCTGTATTGACAGGACCCTGTACCAAGTGGAATCCTGTATTGACTGGACCCTGTACCAAGCGGAATCCTGTATTGACAGGACCCTGTACCAAGTGGAATCCTGTATTGACTGGACACATTTTCATGAACCAAAGTGCTGCAGATCGAACGTGTATTCCGGAATCAAGCGGAATCCTGTCATATCAGGACAGTTTCCGCTGCACCACGGGTGTCCGGCTAACACAGGTTTTACTGCATCTTCACCGATGCCTCGGTTCCCATCTGGGTATATCCAAGGAGCAGAACAAGGAATAAAAAAGCAAGTGTCTCCAAACTACACTCTTACATGTCTGTAGGAGTCACTGAGTTTGCGGTATTCGCTGGAATCAAATTCACCGACTGCAATCAGGAAGTTGAGAGAGTGTTTATCATTGACAAACTGCTTCATGCTCTGGACATTGTGGATGGGGCTGAGCTGCTTTGCTTCTTCCCTGTAGCAACACGTTCCAATAGACACAACACACTATTTACTACAGCCAGAGTGTCACGGTACTAATTCTGGTAAGTGCATTGGTGGGTGGGTGGGTGTGTACGGAGCCATACATCATTCTGTGAAACGTCATTGACATCAACAAAAAAGGGACTGCCAGAATTACCACTTAACTCCGACTTCATGTCACTCACCTCACTGTGAGAGCATTATACTACCAGTTCAAATAATACACTGCACGACTCCCACATGCCAACATCAATGCTCCAAATAGTAGTCGACTACCATATGCAGCATTGGCCGGATTATTTTGGCGATGATAGAACATGGAGAGACACACACACATACATCTACATGTACACACACACACACACACACACACACACACACGCACGCACGCACGCAGGCAGGCAGGCAGACGGAGGGACGAAAAGACTTTCTACAGTGCCATTGCCCCGTGCCACCTACTCAGATAGCCTCAGGAAGTCGTTTACGTAACTGCAACGCACTAAATACAGGTCAAGGAGGCCGCAGAGTGAAATCATGGCTGTAAAACGGCAACAGCAAAGAAAGCATAGAAGAGCAACACAGGTTTTGGACCAAGTACACCAAAGTTAGCAGCAGATATCACATCAGATAGATGCAGGATTGTGATTCTGTGAAGGAAAGCAATATCCTAGCTCAGTTGCCCTGGTCAAGGGGAAGTCCCTGCTACGAGTGCCGGCAAGAGTAGATAAGCAAGAGTGTGCAACTCGCGGATGGGTAGGCCCACGGCGGAATTTTTTGTTGACATAGTCTTTTCGACGACGCACGCGCTGCGAGTCTTTCGGAAAGTTTTCCCTCATGCTCTTGGCCGGCTTTACACTACAAGGTCGGTGCCCAGCACGTGCGCTCACACTGCTCTGTGGCAAAATGCGCGTTCTTCTGAAAAAAGGTGACGTCAACAAAAAATTCCGCCGTGGGCGGGGGTATCTGCAGATTATATAGGAGAGATCCGGAGTTACACACTCTTGTTTATCTACTCTTGGTGCCGGTGATGGGATCCGCATTCTGCAATCTTGGCTTGTAGTTTCCACTGGTGAAAAGAGAAGACTAATAGCCGATTCATACGACGGTCAAATCCGCGTTTGTCAGGTGCCCGCGGAAAGTGAAGCATGACTCCGCAGTTCACACGGCTGTAGGTGGCAGCCAGAGCTCCCGCGAGTAGACAGTGTTACCGTGGTGATACCGTAGTGATACGGAATGAGTAGCTTTCTCATCTAACCGTACCCAAAGGCAAAGGGCCGAACAAACACGGTTCAAGACTACCATACTGTCGTATGACAGTACGACCTCTCTGGCTCATAACTGTTTAAGTGCCTGCAGATGAGTGCACTCGCGGGCAAAGCGCTCCTGGACACTTTGGATTCCCGTGGACAAATTTTGGTCGCGCGCAGGAAAAACTCCATGGTGATTCCCTGTAAACGTGGATTTACCCGTCGTGTGAATCGTCTATAACTGGAACATTGATGAAAAGTCTCACACTGCTATACACCGCTGATAATGCCCACAGTCATTACGTTTGGTAAATAGTAAATACAGGAATTTAAGTTAACTCACAATGAAATCTTGATGGTTCTATTCCATACGCGTCCTTCCAGTTCACTGATGCCATACTTTGGGCTAGAAGGTGTGCACCAGCTGAGAATCCACATCCTACTATTCTGAACACACACACAGACACAGACACACACATGCGCGCACACCACACACACATACCCACACACACATACACATGCACGCACGCACGCACACACACACACACACACACACACACACACACACACACACACACACACACACACACACACACACACACACAAACACAACCAGATACAAAGGATTGGCATCGTAGAGCATAGCAAGATACGTTCATTTCGAGGGGGGGGGGGGGGTGAGTACGAAATGAATGAAATGAATCGTTTCAGGGACGACAAAAAAAACTTTTGCGACGGCCCCTAAGCTGGTCAGTCCATTGCGGCACTAACCTAATGACATAGCAACGTGAACCTTATAGCTTATTTAATAAGCTACACATACACACACCAAAAATATAATAATATTAGACGTTTCATTAACGAGTTTCGATAGATGTTCGTTGAGGGCAGATACACGGCTCGTTGAATTTTCACTTCCCAGAAGGCAACCCACTTTGCATTCTCAGGGTTGGTATACTGGGTACCGCTCAGAATCAACCACGAGCACATGAGCACTCTCAAGCAAAGCTACTATGAGTGAACTAAGGAAGGCAGTTTTCTTGTACCGAAACGCTACTCAAGAAAGTTTCATCAGAGGAGACTCATAGGAAAGTCACTCGTGAAACCTTCATATAATTCCAAATGCCCTACCTTGACGTGGAGAACCTACGGGCCACATAGGCAAATGCAGATTGAACTTCTTGCACCATTAGTGAGAGATGAGCTAGATAATGCACCAGAACAACATACAAAGTGCATGGAAATAGGCTATGACCACCAAACACAAATGAATTTTCTTTAAAATAGCGACGGTCATAGGACTCATAACTACATATAGAACTGCAATATACTGGCATTACTGGGGGTGCTTTAGCAACTACATGTAGAAGGAAAGTGGAAACTTCAGCTGGATAACCAATTCCCACAAAGCTGTGCATCGCTTTGGCAGCAAGTACTTCATGCCCATTTTGCACAGTAATGCAAGGTGCTCTAGGGATAAGAACATGAACTTATATAAAGGAAGAGAAAAAGCACCTGAGAAAAAGCCAAATGCAGCACTTTAGACCATGTTAACATATGCACGAGATGACAAACAAAAAGCACTCAAGTACTTCAGTAGGTCATAATAACCAAAGAGGTGTGTGGCTCCTATAACAAGGGTCAGAAAATTGGAATGGGAAGAAGTTACTTTGCACACACACACAGTGTACACATTATGCACAGTATACTGGCAGTGGGGCAGGTAGCTGATTGAAAAGGCCAGGTGAAGAGAATTGCATGTGTGCACATACTGCAGTGCAGCAGCATGTGTGTGCAATGCTTGGAAACATGGAACAGGTACATCTACAACGACCTGGCTAGAGAAAATGCAGATTACAGAGACGAGTAGATCTGCACGCATGCGTATGTGTAAAAGTTCAACATCACACGAAAGCTGTGATGGCACCAACAGTTACACGAAAAAAGGACTTCAGCGGGGGTATAATCAATTGGAGTACCTGAACCACACACTTTTCTGTGACCTTCTGTCACTGTGATCAGTTCAGCCAGTTGCTCTGATCTCCACAGATCAGCGATGAGACCTAAAAAGGTCGAACGCATATAGGAGATGTACCCTGCACTATACGATTCTATGCTTCAAGACCACAATAAAATATATTACAAGTTACACTTGTATGACAAGGGCTAACCTTTTGGTGCAAGGCTGTAACCAACTGTGACCACTACGATACCCCTGGGGCAAATAACATTGGCCATATGTCCAGCTTCCGCTGTGCTGCAAGATCACATACATGCATGCATACACCATGTGAATGTATGCACACAACCACAGCAAACACACATAGCATGGCAACATATCAGGAACACAACTTGCATGCATCCACCAGCAAACCCCATGATATTCCATGTGCAAATGTCAGAAAGAATAACATTCATGTACGTAGAGAGCCGGATACAAATACCCGCCAAACTAAGGACATAAAGAGAGAAAGAGAGAAAGAGAGAGAGAGAGAGAGAGAGAGAGAGAGAGAGAGAAAGAGAGAGAGAGAGAGAGAGAGAGAGAGAGAAAGAGAGAGAGATGGGGTATGGAGCCAAAACACCAAAGAGCTGAGCAGAATACTCACTCAGATACACACACAACTTACCTGATTGCCTCCCAGTTTCCACCATGAACATACACAAATACATACTTTGGTTCAAACTGTTGCTGATCATTATCACTGTTTTCTGGAACAAACAGAACAGAATACCAAAGAAAACATTGACAGTGCAGTATGAAAAGATATGGCTATGCATGGGTAGTCGGGTATCTACGCTACATGTGGACCTCATAGATAATATTCTACCTGAGGTAAACGTTGGTTCTTACTTCTATCTTCCTGATTTGGAAAAATCTTGGAGAGAGAGGAATACAACACACCAAAGCTAATAAAGAGGGTACTTTCCTCTTGTAACATAAAGAAGATACGATGAAAGTTTCAGAGCACAGGGCATGCAATATGAAGGGTACTGAAGATAGGAGCCATTTGTCCAGATATCTTAAAATATATTTCACTACAGCATTGAGAGAGAGAGAGAGAGAGAGAGAGAGAGAGAGAGAGAGAGAGAGAGAGAGAGAGAGAGAGCCTATTCAACATTACCAGGCCAATAAATGTCCACAGTAGATGTTTCAGAAACCTTGACATCAAGATCATGACGAAACTGATCACGTGCTTTCATTGTTTCTGTGGAAGAATGAAAAGTGGAAAATAATACTATTAATTTGGGTCTCACGCACAAACGCACATATACAATCACACACATGCACACACACACACGCACACACACACACGCGCACACACACACACACACACACACACGCGTACACACACGTGTACATACGTATGTGTCCACACGCATACACACATACTTCGAAGTATACATGTATGCACGTGCACACACACACACACATAGTCCACAGACACAAGCGTGTGCGCACACACAGCAGCACTCACCATTTCTGGCTATGTCTACATAATCTGCGATGATAGCACCTGGCGTGAAGGTTGCTGTAACTCGATTAGAACATTGACTTGGTGAATACTCCTTATCCAACACATCCTGGAAGCAGAAGGCACAAGGACAAATTTCATAGACTACTACAGTGCATTTCAAAACTATAGACGCGTAGGGTTTTTGAAATATTTCAAATTTGGCTGGAACTTTTTGAGAATAGTTTTCGGAATATTGCTCAGGATCGCTCCACAATTACTCTCATATAGTTTCTAAAGGATTGGATGACAGACGCCCAATTTGGAAAAATTTATGCACAAAGTGATCACAGATTTTATGTGGTATAGATGCTGGCATAACGGTTTTTGCCTAGGTACGCGTCTATAGTTTTGAAATGGACTGTAGTCCTCAAAAAGAGATGCCAGTGTGACATAGATACGTGTGTGTCTGACCAGGGCTGAAATTAGGCGTATAACCCCAAGCATATAACACTCACATCAAGCTTGATCTGCACCAGGTGCAACTGGGCTAGCCTAAGTGCCCGCCTATTCGTATGTACATATAACATCACTATAGTTAACTCAAAGACATCAAACAGATGCTACGAGATGCTCGTACAGTGAGACCTCGCTTTAAAACTCATACATTCGTTTTGCACGAAAATATCGCCACACCGTTTGGCAAGAACAGCCAGATAAAAGACCACCAAATAAGCGAGGTTTGTCTGCACACAATTTCTGCATTTCAGCCGAGTCATGGATATCAATTTCTTTCATGGGTGCACTCCTGCTGTTGGTATACATACCAGCTCGTTCATCCGCCCGTATAGTAGTAGTTATCGTATTAGGCTGGTATGCATAACACACAGATTCCTCTATCATCCAGACTCATGTATAGACAAGCACTGCACGCAACGTGCAGCTTGGTACAACACGTACAGTGTTTGCAGCGCTAGCAACTCTCAGGGCTCATACCGGTATATTCACAAAGTCTGATTTCACTTCCTAAGAATCCTTGGATATGTCATCGCAGAACAAAGAGAGTAAAATAAATCTGCCCCATTCATAGGGCAGAGTGGAGTTCCCTACACGGTGTTCTCAGTGCTTGTGTCATAGAGACCTGAGGGTGCCAACCTTGTGTCATACAGAGCTGAGGATGCCATCCTTGTGTCATACAGACCCGAGGGTACTATCATTGTGTCATAGAGACCTGAGGGTGCCATCCTTGTGTCATACAGACCTGAGAATGCCATCTTAACAAGGTAGGTGTTAGGTTGCTGGCTGGCACTTGCTTGAATCACAAATTTGAAACGAGCCAGGCTACTAGCATTTGGTGAACAGGTGCATGCCTGCACACAGTTATGCTGGAGTGCCTGCCTATGTGCTCACCTGATCGAACTAGGGAAATTTTGGCTTTGCACACAGGACGTGGTTTGATTCACCAATACATTGTATTGTACAACTTACTATTATCAGCAATCACGTGACCCAGCGCCTGAAATCCTTCATCGCGCGGATGTATGGTGCAGGGGTGGTGTGCATGGAACATTTTTTTCTCTCGACGTTCTACGCCTGCCTACACGTTATTCGTGTGCCCAGCACCTTCGATTTTGCATGATGGGCAAGCATACATGAATAGCTTTCCAACGGTGTGCCACATGTCATGACTCGTGGCACATCGTTTCTCTGATGTATCGCTCCGTATTTTTAGTTTTCAAAGCAAATTTTCGACATGTCAGCTACCTTGTCTGTCAATGACAGTGTCATTCTTCCCCCGTTCCGCGTCCTCGAATTAGTTTAGATAGATGCACGACAAGGTTCTTCTCCATAGCTGTTTTAGCCGTTTGAAAAGTGTGTGCCCAGCGGTTGAAGTCGACTATTAGACACCCTTAGCAAACAACGGTAACGCTATTTTTTTTACGGTACTCGTACCTTGATCACCCAAATAGCTTTGAAGCTGCAGCGTAAAAACGTTATGGGGGCTGATTTATCGTTGTGACCAACGGTACGTGTTTTGGCCAAATACTGCATAGTCCGTACGCATTTCACCTTGTATCGCGTATATGGTGACATAAATGGTTGTACCGCGCGAAATAAAAGCTATTATCGTGGCAACAGCGTACTAAAAATAGCGTGCATCTTGCTAAAGGTCGAACCCAAATCACGGTATTTCCCCCCTTACGGTAATACCGTTACAACATAACGTTTTTTTGCTAAGGGTGTCTATTGAAGTGCATGACGGAGCGAGCAGGCTTTTGACTTGTAAATCCATGGTCACTATTGTTCATTATGTTCCTTATGTCGAGACGGTGGACGTGCTTGAGTAGGAGCTGATGATTTCAATCCAGATCTGCCCAATCTGTGTAGAGCACATCCGGGATCCAGTCCAACATCTATGACGGTCTCTCCGCCAATCTCCCACGACACCGAAATTCTACATGTCGCGCATACATTGACTGTGTATTCATGATATTCATGACGTCGGAGAATCCCACTTAGTCTTTCGTGCCATCGTTCTGAGTATGGTCTCGGATGATTGCATACCAACTTCGTGGCCTCATAATTCCGTTGTGAGACAAGGTATTACCATGCCATTTTCAATGTGTGCTCTGCAGTGGCGCGTCTATCCATAATCCAGTCGCGTAATATTGTGGCCAAACTTCCAATCTTAAAATTTTGGATTGAAGCCGCTACTTAGTGTGAAAAGTACATAAAGAAGAGTGTAAAACTCCATATCTGCACTGCATAAAATCATGCAGATGCATGCCATTTGTACTCTTGATATTGTGTACAACGACATGACTATTGTACTGTCTTTTTACAGGTTCTATATTTGAAAAAACTTCTGAAATACAAATGGATATCTCACTTTTGACAGATTGGCCCTTGGGTTCTGAGCGTCCAGGATATGCTCCATGCCGCCACGATCCACACTCGGAGCCCTGCACCCGAACTATGTGCCTGACAGTGATATGAATACTCGCTTGTCACGGAAGAAACTGAGAATATACACGCAAGATTGAATATCACAAGCACTCTGACTCGCAGATAACGTAAATCACATGCATGACGTCAGTATGAATCAGGCCGGATAATTAATATTTGGATTTGAAATGAGTTGTCACAACTAATTACTTGTCAGATCCAGGATCATGCAGAGATATCTTTGACTGAAATAATTGTAGTGAAGTAATTTGTCTTGGTTATGCCAATGCCAATGGCCTCTTACTCGTGCTACGATAGGGTTGTTTTTGGGTAACTCCAAGTAACTCGATGCAAGAGCCTCTTCACACACTATTTTCAAAATGCATCGCTATTTCACTTCTGGGGTGATTATACTTGTTGCCGCAATTCTAATTCATTTTCTTGGCATCACCAAGCTGCTGCTTCTCACCAGTCAAATTGGACTGATAGTGGTCGCGGGAATTCTTGGTGCAGTAGTAGCGTTACGCACCGGTCGGCAACGAACATGGCGAGATTTCTCTGCTCCTCAGTTTGGTTTCATCTCCCATTCTATGTCAAAAGTGAGTTGTATTGTTGTTCAAACTGACTGGAATAGTGAATTACTGAAGTGCTAGTATTAGTGGTGAAACGAATGTCAAAACCTACTAGTCGAATATTCTTCAGCTTAACGAACGAATGAACGAATATTCTTTTGGTAACACAGATGACATCACATGCCCTACTCTCAGTCATTTGATGGATATTGTCAATACTAATTTATTATTAGGTATGACAAACGGTAGTGCCACGTAAAATGTACTGCCACGTAAGGGTACTTCGAAGTTCATACCTGTTATGTGCAACATTGGCAGTCCAGTATGGACATACATGTGCATGCATGCAGTACAAAGTCACAGGCAGGCTGTACCTACTGCACTGTACCATGTTCGGCGTGCATGTACGTACATGCACTGCATTCGAAGTGACGTAACGAATACTCGAATGTGACGTAACGAATATTTGAATGTGACAAACCGAACGAATGTTCGAATATTCGAATATTCGTTTCACCACTAGCTAGTATTGATGCTACTATGCTCATGGTTGCGAGTTCACGTGGAATATGATACTGTGTGATTAGAAAATTGCTAAAGGCCGAACAATTCCTGAGAAGATTGAAGAAGAGAAGAGAAGAAAAGATTGTATGGATGGGCGAGATCAGTGTTTTGCCAGTAATAATGTACTCAGTCTGTCTTATTCGAGTGGCCGTCAGCTAGCTGCTGCCTATAACATTGGAAATTTTGCAATTAAAATCTGTTTTTGGTCTTGGTAGTGGTGATATAGAAATGAAGAGAGTGCATGCATACCTTGTGTGTACCACCAAACAATCTACAATAGCATTGGGATCGTATACGTGTTTACTCATGAGCTTTGTATGATGTCACATGGTCACGTGGTAAATCTGGCGAAGTCGGGGCCCCATCGACATTTATTCCCGTAGCTATGCCAGAAGACGTTACTTCAGTAACGTCTGGCGCTAGCCAGGGTCCACACAGCTTTAATTTGGTGTTTGTTTGTTTGTTTGTTTGTTTGTGTCACGGCTGGAGCTATCCCGTATCTGTGACTACAAAGGCTCTACAGGATTGTACATAACAGCTGTCCACAATCTTTGCGGGGCCCTGTATCTGTCCCGTACAGTTACAATATTCGTCGTATTATGTATACGACTCCCTGATGTAGAGGGAAATTTGGAAAAAAAGGGAGACGAGGAGGAAATTAAATTAGAATAGACGCCGAATAGGTGATAGGATGCGTCAGCATAAACATACTTTGGAAGAGAGATCCCGTCGTCTCCAAAATAAGCGTGAACGAGCGATTCAGCGCCGGTCACAGGAAACGTCGGAAGAGAGATCCCGTCGACTCCAGAACGCCCGTGATCGGCAGAGTCCGCCGGTTCCAGGCAACGTCAGGACAGACATCGGGTTGAGTCCAGAACGCCCGTGATCGGCAGAGTCTAAGCCGGTACCAGGAAACGTCAGGACAGACATCCCGTCGAGTCCAGAACGCCCGTGATCGGCAGAGTCTAAGCCGGCCCCAGTAAACGTCAGGACAGACATCCCGTCGACACGCAGAAAAACTAAATCTGCAGCCTATTTTGCCGTCGGACAGGATACGTATTTTAGGAGACTGTAAAGTTATGTAATGTCCAAATTTCGACGTGAGCAGCAGGTCACTCGGGTTGATTTTTCGACGTGCGAGCCAAATAACGCGAGCTGAACTTTCGCATCGCAGACATCCCGTCGACGCGCAGAAAAACTAAATCTGCAGCCTCTTTTGCCGTCGGACAGGATACATATTTTAGGAGACTGTAAAGTTATGTAATGTGCTCCACAGGCAACCATGCATTCGGCGTCGTCATTGGCTCAACAGGTCAATGTACATGTATTACTACAAAAAGGCCAGAAAATCCGATTCCTGTATTAAAATCAACTAATTTTCGCTGGCGATTTAATTTCGCTGATTTCGCCGCTTGGTACCAACCGGCCGAAGTAAATCGCAGGCCAAAGTTTGTCATAATTATAGGCAAATGATGCATGATTGAGCAATGGATGCATGTGAGGAGCAAAAATACCGATCAATTTCAAATTTGACGTGAAATTGCGCGTCACGTCGGAAATAACGTGCACCTGACCCCTCTAATAGAGAGGTTTCTATTTCTCATCGGCCAAAATTTGTTGATTTACAGTATAAGGAGATAAAAAGAAAAGAAGGAGCAAACCAAAAGTAGATGATTATTCCCGTGGCTATGCAGAAGACGTTACTTCAGTAACGTCTGGCGCTAGCCAGGGTCCACACAGCTTTAATTCCCGTAGCTATGCAGAAGACGTTACTTCAGTAACGTCTGGCGCTAGCCAGGGTCAACACAGCTTTAATTCCCGTAGCTATGCAGAAGACGTTACTTCAGTAACGTCTGGCGCTAGCCAGGGTCCACACAGCTTTAATTTGTTGTTTGTTTGTTTGTTTGTTTGTGTCACGCCTGGCGCTATCCCGTATCTGTCCCGTACCGTACCGTACAGATCCAACCAAAAACAGCTGGTCACAATATTTTTGTTTGTTTGTGCCATCGGCATGCCTGACGCTATCCCGTACCGATCTCGTACCATCAAGAGTACGGTACTGTAGTGGGTAGCCGAGTAGTCGGGTGGAGGCACACACAATAAGACTGAATATTATGTTCTCCGGCTCAATCTGCCTGGAGGGACTCTGAACGGAATATAACTGCTCCGGCTCAATCTGCCAGGAGGGACTCTGTTCTGTTCTGCTCTAAACTAAACTGATCTCTGGTAGAGCAGATAGGGCTTATATAGCATAGACAGCATATACATGGCAAGGGGAGAAATAGTAGTGCAAGGAGAAGACGTACAAGGAGCTAACGTGAAAGGAATAGGTAGGAGGAAGAATGGACCTAACTTCCTAAGTAGCGAGCAACCATTAGGTAACAGGAATGCAATCTAACAGTATGAAGGAAACTAATGTGAATGGCAGGCAGGGTAATTGGGCGTGAAGGTTACTAAGAGGACAGCGGTTGGAAACGCCATTTGACTGTGTGCGAGCTAGGACATGGATTCTGGGAAGACATCTGGCAGAAGAAGAGAAGCGGAAGATATCTTAGAACTAGTAATCAAAAGAGTTAGTGATGAGGAACGGGCTATAGGAATCAATGTAATGTAGTACAGCATGAATGTGTGCAACATGTATACAGGTCATGCCGTACCGGTCTGCAGGCAGGGTTGTCTAGTAGTCCTACTTCAAAGTATTAAAGTGGTTGCTGGGAAAAGCACTTAGGAGTAATCGGCAGTGTCGCGTGCTGGCATGAATACATGTACTACTAGTCATGTGTAAACTGTAAAGCAGGGATACTACAGTACCATCAAGAGAATGAGTATATATGCGAAGTGTATCGGGGGAATGCATTCAGTGCAGTAACATATTGTGTGGATTTGTGTGCGAGGCCGAGATCCCACTAGCAGGCGGGCTGCGCCGCCTGTCGACCAGCCCGGGAATCGCATGTAGGCCCGGGCCGATAGCATAATAATTATAACGTGTTTACAGTCATGTAGATGTACATGTATAGCAGGGAGGCATATCATGTAAACGACTCCCTGCTGTATGGGGAGATTTTCTGGAAAGAAATACGAAGTAGGGAGACGAGTAAATGCAATTAGAATGGATGGTAGTTGACGTCAATATAATAATAATAAGAAGAAGAACAACGCCCGTGATCGGCAGAGTCAGCGCCGGTCCCTGGAAACGTCAGGACAGACATCCCGTCGACTCCAGAACGCCCGTGATCGGCAGAGTCAGCGCCGGTCCCATAGCTATGCAGAAGACGTTACTTCAGTAACTCATTGAAACGTTTTTGCAATAGAATGATGTAGCTTATCAAAGGAAAAAAAACATTTCCATCAGTTCTAACAACATGCACGATGAGCTAGTCAACAAAGCATAGCGCAGGGCCCTGAGCTTCCAAGCTCTCTCGTTGTGTTTCCATGCGTACATGCTCGATCGCTTGCAATTTCCTTCATTCTCTGCTCTGGGATTCCTAAAACGACTAAACTTTTACCAAGAACGTGTGTTTCATTCTAAAAACAGTTTAGCTGGAGGTTTGGAGTTTTTAAAAGAACATGCCTGTTCAACTTGTCTGCTCCATGTTCTTTTGTACACCGTTACTGTATGGACCTTACCTCATATCCTGTCAGGGTTAGCTGTCAGCATGGCTGTGCACTTGAATTCTGGCAAAGAGATTGAAAAGCAAGAATGGCAAGTCTCCCTGCAGCTTTGTAGAAGGCAAAACAGTCAGAGCAGACCGGTTTGTTTCCTTATTGCACTGCAACCATCAAACTCATTTCTACAATAAAGTAGACTAGAATGGTGTGAAGACTCCAATGCTGCATCGTATAATCATTTCACCAGGTGACCATTTCTCTGCGATATTATGGTAGAGAAATGGTGGTAAAACACATGCAAGCTCACAAAATTGGCAATGGTATGATATAATGTGCTGAAGCTGCTACATCACACTTGCTGTGATATGCTAGCAATGGTGCAAAAGTATTTATCAGAAAATTAATGCCGGTATCACTGTGTGGTGATAAGTTAAATTCACAAAAGTCTTCTTTACTACAGTACCTTCATACAAAGGAAGTCCTACCTGCGATGTACGTTTAGCAACATGTATGCATTATCAACAAAGCCCATTAATTGAACCATGCATGACTATCAGACTACATTCCAGTGTAAGAATTAGCAACCCTGATCTACATTTAGCAGAGTGGTGTCGTACTATCTAGCTTTCAGCAGCCGTGGGCGAGTTGTTTATAGCTACTATTATACCACTTGCACTGTTCGCCATTCCTTTGTGTGTATGAGCCTATGCATTTTACCCTGTTGTTCTAGCTACTCTTCTTTGTGCCGTTGTTACCACATCACTACTGTATAATATTCATTGTGCAGTGCTTGGTCAGTTTCTTTTTGCCTGTACTCCACCTGACGAAAAGGCAATGAGAGTATTTGTGGAAGAGCTTTGAGGATGTTGATTGTGAGAGGCCGGAAGCTTGTTCTTTTCTTGAGTTAGCCAAGTCGTTGGTGTTCAGCATTGATACAGAGGTGCATAAGAAATTGTTAGCTCAAAGTAATTATGATATTGAACGGACACTACATACTGCGAACAGAGAGTGGGTCCATAGGGCTTGAAAGTGATGACGTCAAAACAGCCAGGGAGTAGTAAGTTGACATCAGATTTCTATTTTTGGATCCACTAAGGTGTGACTTTGCTATTGCCTAAGTATGTGGGTGCATAGCAACCCACTCATGTCGCATGCAGGTGTGACTTTTATTTCGCCACCAGTTGTAACCCCGCCCCCAGTAACCAAATCAGTCAGTTTCACTGGCTACATCACCATGCTGTGGGTAAGACCGCTTGAAATGTGCTTGGATCCATACAAAAACTGGATCCAAGTGGATCCAGTTTTTGAATTTTTGAAATTGTTGCTATGCTGTGACGTAGCACTTTCAAGCCCTATTGTCAGCAGGTGGTCTCTCTGCAGCATGCTGTTTCTATGTGTATTTCTTCACCCCCGGACACGCCCAAATTCGTACCGTATTTTCCGGAGTATAGTGCGCACTTTAGATGTGCTATTTTAGGCCCTAAATCGCAGGTGCGCACTATGCTCCGAATATGAAATGCATGTACTTCAATGAAGATTGGAGTGCGCACCCCCAATGAAGATTGGGGGGTGCGCACTATACTCCGAAAAATACGGTACATGTACCAAATTCCTAGCTGGCCATGATTATTTTTTTGTTGTTGGTACTGTTTAGACTCCTCTCTATCGACCAAAGCGGTTGCAACCATCACTCAAATCGAGAGTGTTAGATAAAGCTATACATGAATGTAAGTAGCACCGGCTTGTTAACCACCACTGTTTTCTTTCCCTGTTAAATCAATACATGAACTATGTCCAGTTCAAAGGAACATGTAAACACGTTTCATGGGCAATGAGTGTCTTTCTTTCATATCTAATGTACATGTACGATACATGTCCCATTGGAAATTCATCTCCAATTTCTGTTCATTGTAATTTGTTGCTGGTAAACAGATTCTGTTCTTCATGAAGTCGGTAGTTTATTATTACCGTTGCTTCTGTAGTTGGTCGAGCATCAGGGCAGTTGATATCTGTACTACAAAGTACAATGCTCATTGATAACATGTGTATGATCACAGCAGCACTCATCTTGTTGAGTGATAATGACCTGCAGAAGCTCAACAGTCTAGTGTTGTGTGTTAGTCCAGTCTGATTCGCAGAACTGTAAGCTTAACATAGTTAGTGCTTCTGTACTGTTGTTGTGTGCAGTGCTGGAGCTGCTATTACGCGACTACCTACTAACTTGGTACAATGACATCGGAAAGGATCAAGAAGGCTTGAAACGCCAGCTACTGTAAGAGGCCATGCTTACTCCTTTCCATAGCCAAACAGTTACTCCTTTCCATAGCCAAACAGTTACTCCTTTCCATAGCCAAACAGTTACTCCTTTCCATAGCCAAACAGTTACTCCTTTCCATAGCCAAACAGTTACTCCTTTCCATAGCCAAACAGTTACTCCTTTCCATAGCCAAACAGTTACTCCTTTCCATAGCCAAACAGTTACTCCTTTCCATAGCCAAACAGTTACTCCTTTCCATAGCCAAACAGTTACTCCTTTCCATAGCCAAACAGTTATGAACTGTGCAATCTACCGGATCCTACCAGACTCTGGTACCACAAAGGACGAAGGAGTTCTGTCTGCAGATTGAGTTGATGTTTGAAGGGAGAATCTTTATCAACCTCATGCATAAGAACTTCTCTACATTGTATTACAGTGTCTCCTAGTCCTGCCATATCCATAAGAACTACTCAACATCACGTTGCAGTGTTTTGATTCAGGGTGTGTGTGTGTGTGCGCAGCAGTGTTTTGATTCAGGGTGTGTGTGTGTGTGTGCGCGCGCGCTCGTGCGCACGCGTGCGTTATTTGAAAGGTTTGAATGCCTAGACTAGCATTTGCTTGAAGAGATCGCCATGGTCCATTGTATGTTTTACTTGACCGACTGTATTGTTTCTTGTTTCTTCTATCAAGGGAGAATTTGCTCTTTGCAATTGAGAAGCTGGCAGAGCGCGGCAGTGCCGTGGACTGGGTGCGTAGTGCGTACTATGTGACTTTCTTTCATCAGCCCTCACGTTTTGTGGCATGTATTGCATGATTGTATTCAGTGTTGATTGAACATAGATTGCTCATAATGTTTGTTTTCAATAGCCATTATTGGACAACCCTGGGATTTTTTTCCTTTCCTCCGCTCACTATATTCCATGACGATGTTACAGGTTAAACTGCTGATGGATGACACGGTTGTCCGCTTGACTCGCCACTTTCAAGATATGAAGAATTTCCATAATAGGTACGTACGTACCTGGTAACTACGTAGATACTGCTGTGGAGTGACCTAAATCGTGATGAGTGATTGTTATCCTCAGGATACCGAACCATGAACTAGGCCTGTGTTCAGGTGCAGTCTAACATGGCATGTACCGGTACTAGTATATGACTGGCTGTACATGTGCACACATTCACTCTGCGTGCGTGCGTGCGTGCGTGCGTGTGTGTGTGTGTGTGTGTGTGTGTGTGTGTGTGTAGGGATTCACTGGCCAGAAAAAAAGCTACTTCATAGCCGTGTGGTGTAGCCAGGATGAATAATGGCGGTTAATTCTTCAGCCTTGTAAGCTGTTGAATGGTGCAATCCCAGCACAACCTGCTATGGCTTCTGCTGTAGCATCGCTATCATCGCCTCCGGCGGTGGGCGTCAAATGGTCGAATGGTGTGTGTGTGTGTGTGTGTGTGTGTGTGTGTCCAAACTGTCGGAAGGCTATCCTCTTGCCAAAACATTTTGGAAGTTGGACTAGTTTCGGCTCCACAATCCAGTGTGTCGTTACTACATAGCTTTCATGGCTGAGGTTGTTGGTACGTCTGTTGGTCCTGAGTTCCCAGTACCCAGTTGCCGAGGCTGGTTGGTAAAATAACTTCAAGGTACCAGTGCATCTAGTGTCTGCTTTTATCAAAGCAGTGTGCTGTCTATACTGGTTACCCCAGCAAGTGTAGGGTGTGCATAGGTGACTGTCTTGGCCGTCCTATTCTGATATACCCCGTGTGGTGTAGACCAGGTGTGCATTGGGGGGTCGATTCACATGGCTTCGCCAGTTGTGTGGATTAGACAGTTATCTGGCGCTTGTCTTGATCTGTTTCAATCTGAATCAGATCCGCTATCGTTGCTATAAAGAGAAAATCTGTGGGTGCAGATCCAGTGCATTTGCAGATTTGCGTGCTTCTCTTGCGACGGGTGTGTACATGGTACATGGTACATGGTGTGTGCATGCGTGCGTGCGTGCGTGTGTGTGTTTGTGTGTGTGTGTGTGTGTGTGTGTGTGTGTGTGTGTGTGTGTGTGTGGCACTGTGTGGCACTGTGTGTGTGTGTGTGTGTGTGTGTGTGTGTGTGTGTGTGTGTGTGTGTGTGTGTGTGTGTGTGTGTGTGTGTGTGTGTGTGTGTGTGTGTGTGTGTCACTGTGTGCGTGTGTGTCCCATATGGTGCAGTGGTATGTGCAGCGATTTCCAATCGATAGGTTGCGGGTTCGATTCCCGACGATTATGGTCACACACGTCTTTCTTCTCTTTCTCAGACTCTTCCTGACTTTTCTTTCATTCTCCTGGGTGGTTACCAACAGCCAGTGCATGCCGGAGTATGTGGTGTGATGTGTGTGCGGGAAAAAATAAAAAGACCAAAAATTAGGGATTCACTGGCCAGAAAAAGCCACTTCATAGCTGTGTGGTGTAGACCAGGCTGAATAGTGGCGGTCAATTCTTCAGCCTTGCAACCTGTTGAATGGTGCAATCCCAGCACAAGCTGCTATGGCTTCTGCTGTAGCATCGCTATCAACGCCTCCGGCGATGGGCGTCCAATGGTCCAATGGTGTGTGTGTTTGCATGTGCTTTTGGTACATTCATCATTCTTGTGTGTACATGTATATATGTGTGTGTGTGAATGTGTGTGCAGTCTGCCACCACCTGGAAGTGACGTTGCAGGTTTTGTTGCTCACCCGTGTATCAAGAGTGAAGCTGCAGAAATCACTTTCCTACGGCATGCGTCAGATGTGAGTGCTAGAATTCAGTGATGGCTCTTCACTTACATTTATGACAAGATGTCTCAAGCCTGCTTATCTGTATGTTGAAAATGTCATAGTGCACACCCTAATACTCTATTTCCATCGAAAGGAATGCGTGAGAATGTATGCAGACCTCATCCTTCTGATCCAGCAATGATTTGGTACCATCACGGTCATGCATGTGTAATGTATTGTTATTGATATGCATTCTTGTGTGATTGCCACCACTGTCGGTTGGCATGCAGGTGTTGCTGTTCACATTGCTACCAGAAAGCCATGTCCAATGCTCCAGTATGCGTGGTCTACTGCGTGAGCTGATTGTTTTCAAAGGTACATGTACCATCAGTGCTTGCTTAGTCGATCGTGTTGTATGTATCCACGTTGCATGTTCTGGAAATGCTTAGCATAGTATGCGATACCAGTGATTTCTGTAGTAAGTATGTGATACCGGTGATTGCTGGTAGTATGTGATACCAGTGATTGCTGGTAGTATGCGATACCGGTGATTGCTGGTAGTATGTGATACCGGTGATTGCTGGTAGTATGTGATACCGGTGATTGCTGGTAGTATGTGATACCGGTGATTGCTGGTAGTATGTGATACCAGTGATTGCTGGTAGTATGTGATACCGGTGATTGCTTGTAGTATGTGATACCAGTGATTGCTTGTAGTATGTGACTACATGTATGTGTGTATGTGTGTACGGTTGAGGCATAGATAATCTCAAATTCTTAATCACATCAGCTGCGATTGGAGGGCAGTTCTCGTCTAACACGGAATAGTTTGGCTGAGCGACATAGAATGATAGTCCTATAATTGGCTCTTTGAAATTCACTATTCCCTATTCCAAGCAAGAGAATGTTGTCCTTTTGGTGCTGTGGAATTAGCAAGTTGTGGTTGCTGAATCTAATGTTTCCTTGTGTGGACTGCTTTTGGTCATGGTCCCTATCTTTTTGTCATTGCTATCCTAGTCCTACGGCCTCTTGTGGATGGTTTATGTGATCCTGATTATATCAATCAAACACTGCTCAACTACTTGACATATCGTGAAAGCCTCTCGAAGAAGGCCAACATGCCCGGTTCTGGATACCGATATGCCGCTACCTATGAAGGTAACTCCTGAATTGTCTGACATTTCAGTTCAGTGCGTCGAAACCTGAATATTTTTTGTATGCAGATTTTAGTACTACGTTCGGTGCACCCAGTGTGCACTGCTGATACTTGATAGTGCATGGCCGATAGCATCCTTGTGTTGCTTGATGATTGCGTAAGCATGCATTGCAACTCAGAGTAGCGACAAACTAGCCTGACCTTTGTTGTTCTGTGTAGATACGCTAGGTAGGTAAAAGCTGATTGGTATGTACATGTACCGGTGCTATCAACATGATGTGTATTGACCACTTCACTAGTGACCAAATCGAATGCTCTCAATATTGGGAGCACATGCTGAGTCAAGAAGTAAACAAATTTATGTGTAACAGCTGACTTTTTGGTACAAGCTGGGTGGAATTTAGTGAAAGTCGAGAATCCCATCCGTATTTCACACTGCTCTTTCCACTGTGAGTGGTAGATTCACCAGATTTTTGGGTCTTTGGTTTCACTTTGACTTTTTTGGCTTAAGTGCAATTTTCCAAGTAAGCCCCCACCCATGGAGGGATTCAACAGTGTCTTGCAGGCTTGCAGCAGCTTCTTATGGCTGCAAAGGGTCATGTCATTGGCTTATACCTCCAGATTAGTGCCAGGCCAGAGACACTGTTCAACATCATTGATGTACATTAGAACTGCGATTGGCTTGAGACTACTTCCCTGAGATACACTGGCTTTGATTGGGTAGGTGTGAGTGTTGCTGATACGTGCCCATAGAGTTGAGTTTACATGTGATGCAGTTTACATGTGATGCATGTCAAATTATAAAGTAACTGGAATTCCTGTATCTGCACACAGTGCTTAGTGCATATAGTGGCACAGCGGTCTACACAGGAAAGCAGCAAAGTCCGTCAATGTATTCTTGTGTAATGCATGCATATATGATGCATTTGTGCTGTGTTGTGTTCAGATTTTATCAAGTTTATAACTGAATGCCGAGATCGCGCCCAGCTGGAAGGAATCCGGTATGTTCTGTAGCTGCTGACTGACAATAGTTTCTCCTTCCTGAAATCTATCATGCAGTAGTGTGCTGCCCTAAGGACGACCTATCTGGAGTTCATGTCTTTGTGTACATGTAAAATGTACCATTCACTACATGCAGTCATTGAATATGGAGCACTGGTAGCATCAGGAATACATTAATCAGAATGTGCAGTGTGCTGCTGGTCTGACCCGCGGCAGAACCTTCTGTCGACGTCAAGGTTTCCCAGCGACCTTGAGACCCCATCCTGTGCAAGATGCATGTATTAGATCAACCTTGTTTGTACATGCATCATGTTATTGGTTGACAGCATGTACCTTGTTACATGCTGTCAACCAATAACAAGATGCATGTACTTCAAGTAGCGTGGCTAACATACAGGGCACTGAAGTGGGGTTGTATCTTCGAAACTCACGTGTTGCGTGCAGTGTAGGTTTTCACTCCAAGGTTTGGAGAATACAACTGGTGGCACTTGAGGTTGCAAAACGTAGGGTGTAAGCAGTTAGTTTTCCAATTATGTATTCGTACGTGTTGACCAATGATCGGAAAATTTGACTTAGAAGAAAATTCCTCTGTAAGCGGAGTTGCCCACTCGTGTGCATATACCGTAAGTGACATTGGTATAGTACATGTCATGCTGTACTGTTTGCTGTATTGTTTGCTGTACTGTTTGCTGTATTGTTTGCTGTATTGTTTGCTGTACTGTTTGCTGTATTGTTTGCTGTACTGTTTGCTGTATTGTTTGCTGTATTGTTTGCTGTATTGTTTGCTGTATTGTTTGCTGTATTGTTTGCTGTATTGTTTGCTGTATTGTTTGCTGTACTGTTTGCTGTATTGTTTGCTGTATTGTTTGCTGTACTGTTTGCTGTATTGTTTGCTGTACTGTTTGCTGTATTGTTTGCTGTATTGTTTGCTGTATTGTTTGCTGTATTGTTTGCTGTATTGTTTGCTGTATTGTTTGCTGTATTGTTTGCTGTATTGTTTGCTGTATTGTTTGCTGTTGTTATCTGTATGTAGATACCATGTCATATCTGAGATCATGTTGATCACAGCAGCATTGAACTTCTACAGCTCCTCTAAAAGCATGAGTGCTGAAGGTTAGTCTGCTGGCTTTAAGCTGCCAGGTTCAATGCTTGACGTGTGTGTGTGTGTGTGTGTGTGTGTGTGTGTGTGTGTGTGTGTGTGTGTGTGAGTTTTCTCTTGAGAGAGGAGGAAGCAGTTTTTGGGGCTCCGAACTCTTCTTTCTTCGTAGTGAGTTTAGGGCCACGGGCTGGCTCCTGGCTTCTGCCAGGGCCAGCCCTGGTGAGTAGAAAACACTTAGTGACGCGGTGTTAGACAAGGCAGTCTTCATCTTGCTGCCGCGGAGGAGGAAAAATTCAGCGTTGACGACATGGCCACTTCGGATGTGACCACTCGCGCTGACCCTCTTTCGCCTGGGTGTAGAGGTCTTGCAAACCCTCGCCCAGAGTCTTTTCACTCGCGTGCACCAGCGGCTCGAAAGGTTGTTCTGTCTCTGGGAACGTGGAACGTCAGGACTCTTGTCGACACTGACGGAAATTTGAATACGGCGTCCAAAGCAAAAAAATCAAGGAAAGTTTGTTCGAATATTCGCGAGGAGAGAAAAATTGACCTTGTGTGTCGTCAGCTCAAAAAGTATGGAATGGACATCGTTGGCCTCCAGGAGACGCTTTGGTTTGGCTCTCATCAATATACTGTCGGAGATTGCTTAGTTTTGACAAGTGGTCGCCCAACACCGACTGGGGATGAGCCTGCTCGTCGTGGTGAAGGGGTTGCTGTCGTTTTGCGAGGCAGATGCAGGGAGGCATTTGAACGCGGAGGCTCTCGCTGGACGGCGGTCAGCTCCAGACTCCTGTCATTGCAGGTAAAATTCGTATGTGGTCGGAATCAATCTGTGTCTTGCCTGCACTTCGCTGTGGCGTATGCCCCCACGTTTGTCAGGCCCCGTGAGGAGAAAACTCAATTCTACGCAGATGTCCAGTCCTTCATTGACAGTATTCCCAGGAACGATCAATTCGTCCTTCTTGGTGACTTCAACGCCCGCGTTGGCAGTGCTGGTGCGGATGGTGACTGGTCAGGTGTCAGAGGCCCTCATGGTTTTGGTCGAATGAACTCAGCTGGAGAGGATTTGCTCAATTTCTTGTCCAGAAATGGTGCCCTCATATGTAACACGTGGTTTCGGAAGAATGATGTTCATAAGCATACCTGGTTTCATCCTCGATACAAACAGCCTCACTGCATTGACTACTGCATCATTCCTCAGAGCCGACGCTCCCAGTGTATTGATTGCCAAGTCATCCGGTCTGCGGAATGTGATACCGATCATAAATTCTTGGCTATGAAATTGCGCCTGGCAGAGAATCCCTGTTTCCATCGTACCCGTGCTGTCATCAGAAAACCCATTGCTGTGTCCAAGCTGTTGTGCAAGCCTGGCGGAGATGACGAACCGGACACTCGTAGGGTCTTTCGCGACATGCTGGATGCAGAGTTGGAGGGAGCCTGGTCGCATGAGCCATCCTTGGATGACTGGTGGACTACCATCAAGACAACAACTATCAAGGTTGCAGAGGATTGCTTGGGCAGAGAGAGCCGTAGACAGCCGGAGTGGTTTCGGGATAGTCAGGCAGAGCTTGAACCTTTCCTACTGGAGAGGGATCGGCTGTTTGCTGTTTGGGTGTCTACACGCAAAGTCAGTGATTGCAATGCCTATAAGTGTGCCCGCAGCTCCGCGCGGAGGGAAGTCAGACGCGTCAAGCAGGAATGGCTACTCAACAAGGCCCAGGATTGCAAACGTTTCAGCCTCACGTCCAAGGGTGGCTGGGAGTGCATCAGACACATCCAGGCTGCGTTTCAGGGACTAAAACCGAAGGTCACAACAGCGATCAAGAATTCAATGGGACAGGTTTGTGACACCCCCGAGGCCACGAACATGCGGTGGCGGGAGCACTTTGGGGGAGTTCTCAATATCGTCAGCGACTTTGACGTGGAAACCCTCGACTCTATTCACCAGCGTCCGGTCTTGGGGGAGCTTGCGGATGTTCCCGACCGTGTGGAGATTCGTAAGGCCATGCAAGCACTGAAGAACGGCAAAGCTTGTGGTAGCTCTGAAGTCTTTGCCGAGATGCTGAAGTATGGTGGTCCTGTTCTACTGGGTAAGCTGCAGGCATTGCTGGAGGAGGTATGGCGGGCTGGTCGAGTACCGCAGGATTGGGTGGATGCCATCCTGGTCCCTATCCCCAAGAAGGGTGATCTGAGTCTGACTGATAACTGGCGCGGGATTGCCCTTCTCGACGTGGTTGGCAAGCTTGCTGCACGGCTTATAGCGGACCGTCTGCAGCGTGTTGGGGAACAGTATCTGCCTGATTCTCAGTGCGGTTTTCGCAGAGGCAGGGGCTGCTCGGATATGGTATTCTCTGTTCGGCAAGTCGCGGAGAAGTTGCATGAGCATTCTTCCAAGGGATTCGCAGTATTCATTGACCTCCGAAAGGCCTATGACTCGGTGCCGCGGGCCGCCTTGTGGAGGGTGCTTGCAAAGCTTGGCGTACCAGAGGTGCTGGTTTCCGTAATTCGATCGTTCCATGTCGACATGTCAGCATCT
This sequence comes from Sycon ciliatum, assembly GCF_964019385.1. Lineage (NCBI taxonomy): Eukaryota > Metazoa > Porifera > Calcarea > Leucosolenida > Sycettidae > Sycon > Sycon ciliatum. The sequence goes on from NC_088646.1 coordinate 13,762,632, forward strand.
ATACGCATTGGTGGCGAGCTGTTGGAGCCGATTGCGGTGGGGAACGGACTGCGTCAAGGATGCACCATGGCCCCGATTCTTTTCAATTTGTACATGCTTGCTGTTGTCGAGAAATGGCATGAAGCAATAGCTGGTGACGACGAGATTGGACTATCAATTTGTCAGTTTCGTCAGGACAGACTGTTCAACACGCGTCTCCGAGCATACACCAGGGCTCCACTAACGGAATGCCAGTTTGCGGATGACTCTGCACTTCTTGCCAAGACTCACCCCGGCGCAGAGAGAGCACTCGCTGGGTTTGAGACTACTGCTTCTGCCTTTGGGCTCAAGGTTAACATGGCCAAGACAAAGTTCATGGCTATTGGGACTGGGGTGGTGAACGAGGACATGGCACCTTTAAACGGCACGGTGGAGCATGTGCACTCCTTTCGTTATCTTGGATGCCATGTGACACCGGATGCCAGGTGTACCTATGATGTGTCGCGTAGGATTGCTGCTGCATCGGGCGCTTTCCACAGTTTGAAGGATGCAGTGTTCTACAACTCGGACTTCACCATCGGCATCAAGCGTGTAGTCTATGGCGTCACTGTTCTGGCTGTCCTCCTGTATGGTTCTGAGACTTGGACAACACGGCAAAGGGACCTGCAGCGGCTTGACGTGTTTCACCATCAGTGCTTGAGGATGATCTTGCACATCGGTCGTGCACGCCAGATTGATGAGCACATCTCCAATTTGCAGGTGCGGAAATGGTGGGGCGACTTGGAGCAGCCGGCTGACAAGATTCGCAGGCGGCGGCTGCAGTGGCTGGGCCATATGGCACGTATGCCGAGGGGCGACCGCATCCCTCGTCAGCTGTTGTTTGGCTCCTTGCCATCGAAGCGCCCGCCCCATGGTCCGAGGAAGCGATGGAAGGACGTGGTGCGGACCGACCTGGCGGCAATTGGCATTGAGCCCAATTCCTGGCTCGACGTGGCAAGTAATCGCCGTGAGTGGAAGTCCCAGTGCCTTGATGGGGTGGATCGTATTGTACTTGCCCGTCAAGAGCCTGTCGACAAGCCTCTGCTTTGCGGTGTGTGCAACCGCAGTTTCCGCCGCCGTCAGGATATCGCACGGCATCGTTGTACATCGCGGCGTTCAATAGCAATTATAACCCGTGGGAATGCGCCGTCACGTCAGTCGTCGGGTCCTGGTGCCGCTTCCCGGAGACAGCGCTAATCCAAGAGCTGCCCCGTATGGGGCCACTTAGCCAGTCATGGCAGTGGAGAAGAAGGAAGGAAGTGTGTGTGTGTGTGTGTGTGTGTGTGTGCACGCGTGCGTGCACGCGTGCGTGCAATCAGTAATCACCTGTATCACATACTACCAGCACAGTTGCACTTGTTCTGCTCTTCCTTTCAATGTTGATTGATGCCAACAGAACGTCAAGCCTTGGAGAGTCTTGTTTTGTCACGCGATAGGTTTGCACGCATGAAAGATCGCAATCTGAAGAGATACTTCAACAATGTGAGTGCACACACACACACACACGCAACGCACACACACACGCACACACACACACACGCACGCACACACACACACACACATGCATGCACATAATCATCCAACCAGTAAGACTACATTGCAAGACAATGGCAGTTTTTGTTGCATTGCTGAAGGATATCAGTCTTGTACTATAACCGTGTCACTAGGACTACTGCAGACCCACAACCGAACTCATAGTTACGTTTCACACTGATTTAATTCCATGAGGTTATTGTTGGGACTAAGAAAAAGAACTAACTAAAAACAATGTTGGGAGAGCAAGAACCATGTCGCACCATACCGGACGCATGCGCATGGTGCATCGAACCGGAACTAAAGACTAAAGTACAGAGCACGCGAAGGTGCAGTACATGTATGCGCTTGCAAGCAGCAGTGTCAGGAATGCAGTGAATCGCACACACCGCACGGCAGCCACCGTTAGCACGTCATGCAGTCTATACAACGCAGTGGCTCATGATCATGAAGAGAAAGCGCACACCAACCGCACGAAGCCTATAGATTAGAAGATAAGAAGCACACCGCACATGCAGTGGAGCAAGGAGTCACGCACGACTCATCCCTGAACGACAACGCCATGCAAGTACTCATGTACACAGGAAAGAACACAAACAGTGCACACAGCAACGAACAGAAGCAGCTAGTACACGTACTTGTACTAGGAGACATTCACACAACACCATGAATACTAGCTAGTGTCAGCCAGGATGGTGGAGGGGGTCACCATTACACTTCATCCCTCCGCCTGGTGACATTTCCTGCCAAGCAGCATCAATCCTGGAAGCGAGCTGGTCGCTGGATGCCTTGTCGGTTTCGAAGATCCATGCGGACATGCTGGCCATCGGCAGCAGGCTCCTGCGGATCAGGGAGCCATCCAAGCCAGCCATCTGCTTTGAAGCTGTCACCCTCCTGGCCGTCATCTCCATCAGGGAAGTTTTCCGTTGGCAATTCCAGACCTGGCCGTGGAGCATCCGGCTTGATGAGTTCCACGTTCACCACCTTCTCTCTCGAGGGGATCTACCATCAGACCTCCGCCAGATCACGACAGTTGATGGAGAAATGACTTTCTTCACAGTCCAGCCGGATTCAAAAGGCGGCAATCGCTTCTGACGACGACTAGGCATCCGCAGCATGACTGCATCTCCAGCCTGGTAAGCGCAGGGCAGCACCTCGTCATGGCAGTCGCCTTCCGACATGGCGTCTTCCAGAAGGTCTCGGATCCTAGCAGATCGTGCTGCGTGTTCTGCTTGCCACGTGTCAAAGTCGTACCTAGGGCGTCCATCGTCAATCAACACAGGTGGATCCCACCCAACCATGGCCATCATTGGGGACATGCCAGTCACTGAATGCGGTCGAGAGCGGTAGAAGTGGACCAGCATCTGAAGATCGTCCATCCAGTCCGATGATTCGTCGAGGACCTTCCTGATGAGAGTCAGCAATGTCCGATTGTACCTGTCGGCGGCTCCCTGGGATTGCGGATGGCGAACGGCACCTGTCTTCACCCTCACGCCGAACACTTGAAAGACAGACTGGACAATGGCATTGCTGAACTCAGTCCCATTGTCCACACGGATGACGTCTGGTGGTCCCCACCTACAGCACAAGCTCACGAAGGCCGAGGCAACACTGGGCCCGTCGTGCCGTTTCATTGGCACTATTTCCACCCACTTTGTCAGCACATCCACGCACACGAGCACGCAGTGGTGTGTCCCGCCACGGTTCAGCCCAAGCTCCAGGGTGTCCATTTGCACTGTTCCCCATGGTCGACCTGGGATCTCTGCTCTGGCGCTGGGGGCTGCTGGGCCTTTTGCTGGACTAGCGGCTTGGCAGTTCTGGCACCCCTTGACGTGGTCTTGGCAGGCAGACGCCATCTCAGGAAAGTAACAGTGCTTGCGGAGCAACTCATACATTGGCTGCCAGGAAGCATGACCAGTGTTGACATGAGCAGCAGTCACGACATCAGGCACTAACAACTCGGGAACGACTGGCACATTGACTTCCCCTTCCACAGGCAGCTTCAGGCTCCTGACTAGGCGGCCTTCCTCCACATGAAGCTGACCGGCGCAACTGCGGAAGCGCCGACTTGCTACTGGCTGGCCAACTTGAATCTGCTGAATCACTCCTTGGATGACCTCGTCCGATGCCTGGGCTTTGCCCAAGTCATCGCTAGAGAAAGGGCTAACAGCCACAGCCCTCGGCAGACTGGCCACAACATCAGAGCTCTTCTTCGGCCAGTTGAACGGCACGCGCGTCAGCTTGTCTGCAAGGTTTTCAGTCGTTGGCACCCACTCCACAGTCACCTGCATCTCCGTCATGCTAAGAAGATCATTGACTATCTGCAGCCGACGCTGCACCAGAACCTCATGCAGACCACCAACCCGGACGCGACGTGACCCACCAACAACCGAAGCCAGCCGTCCCGCAGTAGTCTTCGAGTCAGTCTTCAGAACCACATGCGTCGCGTTCCACCTCGTGGCTAGCGTGAGGGCCTTAATGGCAGAGTCAAGCTCAGCAACATTTACATGGAGCTTGTCCCCTGCAGGCCGAAGCCATGATGCATCTTCCACAACGGTCCCGTCGAGCTCAAGAACGACACCAATAGCTAGGCCAGATGCATCGCACCACGCAGTCCAGGTGGAGTCAGCCTGCGCGTGCACGTCCCACTGACCATGCACCGGATCGTCGGAGGAGAGCCTCGCGAACAGCTCTTGGCAGCATTCAACAAGGGTTTCCGGCAGTGGATCGTCCCATCCATTGCCACCTGCAGCAGTCGCCAGCCGCTTCAGGTAACTGCAAGCAGGCCTGAGCCACGAACAGACCGGGTAGTGGCCAATAAGGCGTCCACACCACGAGAAGACCTTGCGTCTTGTCATCTTTGGTGGTGGCTCTAGATCGATCTCTCTCCTGGACCAGCCCATGGCGCCATCGGCATTAGCCTTCAGTTGCATACCAAGAACACGGGACTCCTCCATGGGTTCGGCAGGCTTCGTTGGGAGTCCATAGGCTGCAAGCTCGTCGGCAACACACTGAGTCACTTCTGCTGGAGCTCGGATATCATCAACATAGTTGTCGACTTCTGGGCGATGGCGAGTGATCCACTGGATGACGAGGTGCATAAACTTCGGCGCAATGGCCAACCCGAAGCCCATTCTCGTCATCACGTACACCTTGTTGTTCCAGAGAACGGCCTGGTAGCGCACTAGCTCAGCACTGACATGCACCTGGAGATATGCTTTCTTCACGTCTAGCATCTCCCACTGACCATCACTGCTGCGTCTCCACTGCCTGATCTTCTCGGCGCACACGGGGGCTTCATAGCCAGGCTCAGACTCAATGAGCTCATTAAGCTTACGATAATCCAGGCATGGTCTGATCGGGGTGGATGCTTTATGCTCTTGGGTGCGAGCAATCAACGGAAGCACACCAGCCACTGCTCCATGTGTGGCTTCATCGTGCGGCACAAGCCAACCATTAGCGATCCAAGCGTCGACTTCCTTGCAGAACAACTTCTCCTGCTCTGGGCTCAGTTTCTCCCTGGAGTACTGGCCGATGCCAGAGCCCACTGGAACCTCAGGGGCTGCACCACTTTTCCACTTCCAGCGGAGAATCCAACGCTTGGTTTCATGACACCATTGGACCTCTCCATCACGTGCCGACAACGTGACACCTTGTCCATGACGGCTCACTTGCACGTGGCGGGAAGGGTGACCGTCCTGAGGAAGTGCAGCAGACACAGGACTTGACACTGGCCCAAACCTCACACTCTCCAGCCGGCCATCATTGGCATACTCAAGATGTAGGCCACCACAGCTGCTCGCTACATCACAACCGATCAACAAATCGGCGTGTACGACACTCAGATCGTTGACGACTAACAGCTCCACACTGGCTTCTGGCATCTGCACTGGGATAGGGCCATCCAATCGTCCAATGTTGACGGCCACTTTCCCAAGAACAGCAATAGACTGGCCATCCAGCGCCACGAGTCTGCTTTCACACTCTGACCACGCAAGGCCACAGGACAGGGCTTGGTCCTTAGTCAGCAGTGATCGGACAGCACCAGTGTCAATGACTGCTGTCATACGTGACACATCATCCTTGTTGCCCGTTGTCCACATGTCTACCTTGATCCTAGGCAGCTGCCCTGGCGAAGGCACAGACACAGAGGCCAAGGCTGGACTAGGCTCCTCTCCAGCTGCTGCTGCAGCACTCCCGCCTTGCCGGCTCGCCAGCCAAGCTTTCCGGTCCGGACAGTCTGGCTTCCTGTGACCAGGCCTGTCACAGAAGTAGCACGTACTGCCACGGCCTCCACCATCCTTGGAGCTGGACCCACTCTGCTGCCCCTGCTTCCTCCTTGGGCAATCTCGCTTCATGTGGCCGACCTCATTGCAGAGGTAGCACAAGAAAGACTTCCTGCTGGTCTTGTCGCCACGTGCTCCACCAGCCAAACTACCAGTTCCAGCACCTGTACCTACTGCAGCTGTCACAGAATCGCCATCACTAAGCTGAACAGCACGGACTAATTCTAAGCAGGCGCTCACAGTCTGGTCCTTTCCCACAAGTGACAACCTAACCTGCTTTGCCCACGCATGTGGAAGCCCGTCAAGAAACTGCTCAACAATGGAGTGATTTTTGTCATCCCCAGGCGACGCATCGCCGGCCAAACTGGTGAGGCGCTGCAAATCGGCAACATAGGCATCTGGTGACTCCTCTTGTCTCATGCGTCGGGCCTTGAACCGCCGGTAGGCTTCCGACTTCGTCATACAAAACGCCTCTTCCATTTTCTTCTGGACGGCGTCAGGCTTCTTCTTGTCATCCGACTTCATTCGGCTGAACACCAGGAACGCATCCTGCTCCAGAAACAAGGGTAACTGGGCCATTTTCTTCTCGTCCGAGTTCCACTTGTTGATTGTCGCCAGCACGTCAAATTTCGCCCAGAACGTCTGGAAATCATCGACCTTTCCCCGGTAGGGTCGCAGGTATCCTTCAGCTTTCGACATCGTACTTAGATCGGAAAATTCAGTTTCCCCACGAGTCCACACGCGACAGTACAATCAACCACGACGCCAACCAGCAACCCAGCTGGTATCCCTGACGTCCTCCCGGGTTTCGGCACCACAAGCTGTACTATAACCGTGTCACTAGGACTACTGCAGACCCACAACCGAACTCATAGTTACGTTTCACACTGATTTAATTCCATGAGGTTATTGTTGGGACTAAGAAAAAGAACTAACTAAAAACAATGTTGGGAGAGCAAGAACCATGTCGCACCATACCGGACGCATGCGCATGGTGCATCGAACCGGAACTAAAGACTAAAGTACAGAGCACGCGAAGGTGCAGTACATGTATGCGCTTGCAAGCAGCAGTGTCAGGAATGCAGTGAATCGCACACACCGCACGGCAGCCACCGTTAGCACGTCATGCAGTCTATACAACGCAGTGGCTCATGATCATGAAGAGAAAGCGGACACCAACCGCACGAAGCCTATAGATTAGAAGATAAGAAGCACACCGCACATGCAGTGGAACAAGGAGTCACGCACGACTCATCCCTGAACGACAACGCCATGCAAGTACTCATGTACACAGGAAAGAACACAAACAGTGCACACAGCAACGAACAGAAGCAGCTAGTACACGTACTTGTACTAGGAGACATTCACACAACACCATGAATACTAGCTAGTGTCAGTCAGGATGGTGGAGGGGGTCACCATTACACTTCAGTCTCTTACATGTAACTTACTTTGAGAATCGTGAGAGATGAGATACACTGATGTAATCATAATTATGTGGCCAGGCGCGTGCACCACGTGGTTTTCTTGGAGCCCGGAAACCACCCTTTTGCTTCTGCATTCTGCAAACACTCAAATATTTCGTAACTCGGCTTTCCCTGAACGGAATTGATGAGTAATCGAAAGGTCTATTCGCATTAGAAAGTTCTCAGCTGTCGGCTCTAACACATCCGAAGTCGATCCAAGGTCGAATAGTGGAGTTACGGCACTCGACAGGTATTTTACGTCCCATTGCAAATTTTCACTTCCGCACTTGGGTGGCAATCATAATAATTATTATTATTAATATTTTGTCATAATTTTTTTCCTCTATTGCACGGCAGTCCAGACATGCATAGACATGTTTGACGTCAGGCACAGGTCTATAGCGGTCAGCTACAAAGGAAAGGAGCGCTCAACGATGAATACTACAAAAATACCATGGATCTTAGCGAATTGTCTCAATTTCCGGTTGGGCGTGTCTTCCAAGGGCTATAGTGCCACTGCAGACTCAGACAGTGACATGGATTGACATGCTTCTTTGACTCACTTACTAGCAAGAGTGTCTGAATCTTCCTTCACTACTTCGAACTACTTGTGCAATGTATAACGTCGGCTAGCCTATTCATTTATCCTGTGTCAGGGAAATGCCTTTGTACCACATTTGTTTTGATGACTCGGTGGGACTGGCAGCCATAACTTTTAAAGCTTTCTTTCAGTGTGTAATGCAGGGAGTCGTATATACCCTATATACGACTCCCTGGTGTAATGCGTGTAATACTGCTGAATCTGCAGGTAGCTTATTGCAAAATGGCGGTTGAAATTTTTTGGAAACCACCTTTTTTTGACCCGGTGCACGCGCCTGGTGGCAAGGGATTTTATTTTAAAGAATTGTTGGGAGGGTATAGATCTGTGCTGTGTATCTATGCCTGTGTATATTCCCCAAGTGTTAACGTAGTAAGTTATGCTGGTGCAATGCTCTTGCTCTCTCTCTCTCTCTCTCTCTCTCTCTCTCTCTCTCTCTCTCTCTCTCTCTCTCTCTCTCTCTCTCTCTCTCTCTCTCTCTCTCTCTCGCCCTCCCTCCCTCTCTTTCTTTCTCCCTCTTTCTATCTATCAATCTATCCCTCTTGTTGGTGCGTGTACTCTTGTTTTGGCAGTGTCAAGTTGCTATGTCACATTGTGACAAGAGGCTGAAGTTCTTGGGTGGTGCAGCTGAGGAGGTGTGTTGGAAGGAGAAGGTTGTCTTTGAGGAAATTCTTCAGTCTATGTATTGTGGAACGTTGGTTCCGACTATCTTGCATTCACAGACCTCCCCGGATATGTGACCACTTTTTTCCTAGTCCTCCAAAGTTCCCCCTTGCACAGATGCAAAATTCATCGGACCACCTCGCACATGTGACTTCTTAGCTCGGTCTGAAAAGTGGTGTTTTTTCTGATGTTCCACTGTACTGGAAGTATCACTGTAAAATACACCCACCCACAGTGAGTTAGGAGTGTAGGTATCACTGTAAAATACACCCACCCACAGTGAGTTAGGAGTGTAGGTATCTGTAAAATAAACACACCCACTGTGAGTTAGGAGCGTAGGTATCTGCAGCATTGAGTAACAAAGAAAACTTTCGTTTTGCAGGTGTATCAGAAATTCATCCTTTAGTAAACTAGCTGACTTGATTTTCCCTCAATTTTATATACCGGTAAAGTTACGGTATTGTAAAGCTGAGGATCACGCGTCCTAGTTTTTATTCACACGTTTCTATGGTCTCTCTTGCATATGAATCCGATTGGTTATATTGTGCATGTGTTATGTGTACTGTAAAGTACACCCTAGTACAGGTTATTAGAACATGTTTTAGTACATCTATGGTGCTAGTGACGGTGTATTCACCATTACAAAATGCAAACCAATCGTGCAACTGCTTTTCCTGTATGCTGTAGTACCCTTTCATACCCCGTAGGTCTCTGTAGTGCCCTGTAGTGTTTGTTTGTGTTAACCTATGGCATTGTGCCGTGCCTCCCTGTGACAGGAAGCAGCTGGTTCTTCCAAGAAACGTGCGTCTTTCAGTAAGAATCCATCAAAGGCAGCTGCACGTCGCCAGACAGGCAATGTCAGAATGGTGAGTGGAGTGTTCGGACTCTGTGCTCTGTGCTCATGCTATGGGTAACTACTGACTAGGTTTCTATTGTTGTTGTTGTTGTTGTTTATTTTACTTCGCAGATTCTAACGGGCAAGTTGCCCAATAACAAGAAAGCGAATTGAACTGCCAGTATTAACATGACTGATTGTACTTGTTGCTTTTTGCTCTCTTGAAAGATGACATTTTCCAGTCCTTTGATACGTGACTTTGTGTTGGTCCTTCTCAGTGACTCATTCTCTTTTTTCTTCGTGTGATTGTGTTGCTAGATGACCTTCAAGGAAGTCATGGAAACAGAATCTGCGTTTGCCCAATTCATTCAATTTCTCCAGCGCAAAGGCTCTGCTGCTCCTCTCTTGTAAGCAATACAACGGCATGTATATTGTGACTGTTAGAGTCAGTAGAGAGAAGGAAAGAAGCTATGTTGCAACTCCGAATTTTTACGTTATGCACGGTCATCAGGCAACTGGTGGTCCGAAACAGGTAGCTCGAACATAAGGGGAAGCGAGATGAGGAGGGGAAAACAATAGCTTTTAAAGTTATTGTAACTGCTATTACTACCGTTTTTGTTGACTTGCAACATCTTCCATCTCTTTGATGGCCTTTTGTTTGCTTTTTGTGTAGTTCTACTTCCTTGTATGTAGCATGACTCTCGAGAAGAGTTCAATAAATACTTTCTACCACTGATGTTGCACATGTGGAATGTGTCTGGGTTCTTAAGTACGAATAGAAATTATATATCTTTCCTTCTATGGCATGAGTGTAGACGGAATTGGAACCCTACTTACAAGTACGTTTGTGGTGTGCAGTGTAGCTTTTATCACCCTAGCCATGTACAGGTTCTTATTTTATCTTCACCATCACGCTCCAATTATATCGATGGCTGTAAACTGCAGATATAAATATACGCTTCTTCTATTCCTTTTTGTTCTAGCTTTGTTGCGTCTGTGGAGGAATTGAAGCTTGTGGACATGGTGAGATGTTTTCTGCTTTCTTCTCTCTCTCTCTCTCTCTCTCTCTCTCTCTCTCTCTCTCTCTCTCTCTCTCTCTCTCTCTCTCTCTCTCTCTCTCTCTCTCTCTCTCTCTCTCTCTCTCTCTCTCTCTCTCTCTCTCTCTCTCTCTCTCTCTCTCTCTCTCTCTCTCTCTCTCTCTCTCTCTCTCTCTCTCTCTCTCTCTCTCTTTTCTCCATGGTATGTCTGGGAGGCTATGAAGCCGAGACCCTGAGTTATTGGAGCTCTCCAGACCTCTCCATCTCTTGTGTGTGATATTGCGTACTTCTGAAGTACGTACAACTTAGGACTGGACTTGCTTTGTTGACTTATTGCAATGATGAATCTTCTTGTACGATGTGCTGCTCAGGCTGACTTGCCACCCATGGCAAAGTCGGTGTACGATAGCCACTTGCGTGCTGATGCACCCGACTATGTTGAAATTGACAAGCAGCTTCTTCGTGATATTGAAGGTTACATCCAAGGCACTCAGGTGAGTGACAAGCACTAACGTTACATGTCACCAGCACTGGTACATGTATTGCACTGGTACAAGTGCGAAAGAACCATTGTGTGCTTTTGACTGCTTTACGTTGTACAGGGTAACAGAGTTGGCTGCCCTAAGGTAATCCTGTAATATCATTGAAAAATTCCCTGTCCTGGAAGTCACTGGGAAGCCCTGTAAAGTAGAAAGATTGTCAGGTATCCTGGAATGTTTGCCCAATAACCCCTGGAATTGTTTGTACTCGTCTTCTGGCACACGATCAACGCCTGATACCATCATGTGTATGTGCAAGTTACATGTACAACGGACGGAACTGAGGATGATCATACAACACCTGAACATCCTATGATAAATATTCATGTTGAGCTTGGAGACGGAATTTCTTAGATCTGACACCATCTGCAGGTTGAGACTTGAGAGGGTTGCATATGCCCCCCCCCCCCCCCCCGACCCACACCTGGCATGTACAGTTATGGCAAGTGAAATCCCACACTTGACATAAGGGACTGCACCATGCAGTCTGCAGCCCCTGCAGCCTTGCATACGTACAGTACGAGGTGATTTGTAAAAATTTTACATGGCATATTATTTTACAAATCGGGTAAAATAGCATTGTTGAGGGCGATTGCATTCTTCCCATGAATTGTTTTTGTTAGTTCGACAGACAAATGAGTGGCCATTGTATCGTAGTTTGTAAGCATCAGCAGCGTTTTGCGGAATTGTTTTCTTCCACGGCCTTGTGAGTTATCAATCATGGATCGAAATTCGTGAATTTGTGGTCAATGAGGTAAAATATCCCTCAATGGATACTTGAAGGACGTCCAAGAGCCAGCGAGCATATTCTACGGCAGGTGGAAACCCTAGGCTGGTCCCCGAGGCCGGTATTGAGTCTGCCACACCGTCAAAAGTAGCAGGGCTGAAGAAGAGATTAGCCAAAAAGGTGAAGGTCAGAAACCGCAATTTTGACAGTAGGTGTATTTCACTCACCTATCATGAACTTGAGGTGATTCAAAATCCAAGTTCGAAGCTGCTGATGCTTATGGCGTACAGGTAAATAATTAGCTGTTCAGTAGATCTACGTATGAAACTCAGCTTGCTACCTTAGAAGTGCTGGTAGAGATTCACGACGGCAAATTGCGAATGCAGAAATGATGTGGCATGAATGTATGTTGGGTGTTGACGGCGGAGCACCCATTGAGGGTGGTCTGCAGTCTTCTTCCAACACAGAAGTATATGAATGAGGTGAAGGAGTCACTGCACTTGTCTTGGAGAGTATGGAAGCTCCGACACTGTCAGCAGGTGCTGGTTAACTTAAAAGTGCACTGTCGTTCACATGCACGAGGGCACCCTGTTGTGGGACGGCTTGAACGCATCATGGCTGGTATGCTTGATTAGTGTGGTTGTTTCACACATGACGATGAACAGCAAGTTGAAAGAAATGGAGCAGCAAGATAAGGTCTGCGTGCTCATGCTCTACAATGCCGGTAGGCGGTCAAAGATTACCTACCGTTTGCACTGGAGCTGACGACGTACCGTGAGAAACCAATATGTTGGGCAACCTGCAAAACCAATCTGCTTTCTCTGCATGTGACTTGCTTCAGATGTATCTTGATTTCCCATTGCAAGCTTATTGACACATTTAGGTCATATTTGTTGATATTAGACCCTATTTTACTGACTTGTAAAATTTTGTACACACTTTTTCTGGGTGAAAAAATGCATGCAAAGCAACCCCACGCTGTGTCTCTCATGTTTGTGTTGTGCGATCAAGAAGTTCATATATGGATAGAGGACATACAGAGTGACAAAATGAGACCATGCACACTTCAAAACTCGCCAGGGCAACGGAATGATAGCCTTTTTTACTTTCATGTAAAATTATTACAAATCACCTCGTACATGTGTTACATACAATTTTATCTGTCTGAAGACAGAACTCGTACTCATCACAGTCAAGGTTCAAAAGGTGCTGGCAAAAATGAATGGGAATTGGATACCAATACTCCTTATGTGTACCATATTTTGTGAACTGTGTGTATCTACGCTGTGACCTTTCGATCTGTTTGGGATGCATACGGCTCTATAGTACAAATTAGGTGCAGTGCATTACATCATTGGTGTCCATTTGTGGCGCTGTCCCCTATGGCAAGTGTCGGATTTCACTTGCCACAAATGTACATCTATGCTACATCCATACGATGAAAATTCCCATATCTTGTCTCCCCATGTTATAAGCCTGTCACCATTGCCGGCATTAGACTCATTGGGCTTGAACTTTTCCTCTTTTTCTTGTACGACGACGCTGTAGGGCCCCAATGGATTGTTCGGTGCTCTGGATCAGGTAGGCATGCCATGCATTGTCCACAAGTGATGTGCAGTTGCGCTCTATGAGATCCAACCCAAAGTGCATAACTGGCGCCCTGGACCAGTTCTGAGTGCATCCCTGTATTCGTACATGTGTACGTCCAGCCGCATTCGCACCACTTCCAGCATGCCAAGGACCGTGCAAGTTGAGGGTGCTTAATATGCACTTTGAGTCGGATTTCACAAAGTACAATTGTACATGCTTGATTGATTACCTTGTGAATGTAAACCATTGCTATATTTCAAAATAACTGAAGTTGATTTCCATGAACTTTCTGGCATCTCATACAACGTTCAGTGAGTGTGTTCAAGTACCATGCATGTTATTAATTGCCGTTGGCAGCAGCAAAGGTGTGACAGTTTTGAACCAAGCAGTACTCGTACCTTCATCTGAGCTCTCTCTCTCTCTCTCTCTCTCTCTCTCTCTCTCTCTATTTCTCTCTATTTCTCTCTTTTAAGAAGTTTAAAAACTTCCTTTCTCTTGTGTCTGTGCACTTACTGCTCTATAGGTTCTGGACTTTGTACACAAGGAGCACTATGAAGATTTCTTGCTGAGTGATCTCTACTACACATACATCACTGCTGAAGGTGCAGAGGAAAAAGAAGATCCTACCTCGTTGACAGCACAAGCTCAAATCATGAGTACCTCGCCACAAACAGGTACTACTTGTAGCAGGTGGTATGTACTCTCTAAGCTCATGCCGGGAACACACATGTACCCACAGGCGCTGGCACCACACAACTATGCAATCATCATCAATACTGAAAATACATACTTTGTAGAAAGGACACGATCAAGACTGTCAAGAAGCTACAGCTGACAAGCACTAACACAAGGCCACACTGCAGAGAGCGCATTATACTCAGGTGCGCGTTATACTCCGGTAAATACGCTAAGTACATGTGTGAAGACAAAACATAGGTCTCCTTCAGACCTTTGTTCTCCACTTGACAAGCCATGTGAACTGGCAAGTTATTACTGATGATCGCAAAATGCAAAACAAGAAAAGGTCGGAATCCAAAAAAAAAGGAAAGGAAAAGCGAATAGAAGCCGAACGTAGCAAGGGCACCAACAGTCTAGGAGGAGCGTGCACACGTGCATAAATCTGCCCTGCCCTCACTGAAACCGGCGACCCATGAGCGAAAGTCACATGTTTCACCTTCCACTCGTCCGTGCAATCTCCGTAGATGCTACTTGTACAACCCCCGACCCTGATGCACATGTATATAATCTGTTACGCATATATGTGTGTGTGTGTGTGTTTGTGTGTGTGTGTGTGTGTGTGTGTGTGTGTGTGTGTGTGTGTGTGTGTGTGTGTGTGTGTGTGTGTGTGTGTGTGTGCCTGCGTGTTGACGTGTGTTGATTTTGTGTATATGTGTATATGTGTGTGTGTGTGTGTGGGTGGGTGGGTGTGTGGGTGTGTGGGTGTGTGTGCCTGCGTGTTCCCGTGTGTTGATGGTGTCAGGATATGACTATGGCCGTGCTTCACTTGAAGTCAAGAAGGACTTGCTACGAGTCAAGGTACATGTTTTTCTCTCACTTTCACTCACTTTTTGTGTAGTGTAGTTACTAGTTGCCTATCTTACCGCTGTGGCACAATGAATGGACCAGAGGTATTGAAGTTGCTTTGTCTCCTGAAACCCGTCTGATAATTGAAACTTATCTGCATGTGCATTGTGCACACATGGATCCACCACTGGTAGCCTGTCCATCTTGCCATACATGAGAGAGAGACAGACAGAGACACAGACACAGAGAGACAGATGAATGAATGAATGTTGCCCAAACATGATGTATGGCCCAAGTCAAAACTAGTTGAGTACATGTACTGTGTATTTGTAGTACATGTACACTGTAGCAGATGGGCCACAGCCAGCTAAAGCATGCCTTTATAATAGAGTGCCAATTTTCCAACACATTTTATTCCAGAAAATTGTCACTTTACTACTTGAACTAGACCGCCAAACGAAGTCCGGCAAGACGCTATCACCACTGGTTGTTGAATGAAGTACAGCGTGAACGTTCAAACGCGCTCGACAAACAATTTTTCATTCCGCCTTGTCTCAAAAAAATTTCGAAACCCCAAAGACAGGTTTTAGCTGATCTCAGTCCAGATAACATCCGCCCAAATGTGTACAGCTGTGGTTGGCAAATTACCGGCATCAGTCAGCGATGTACTTGGTACTTGTACTTGTACTTTTATGTACACTTGTTCTTGTATGTACAGCGTTTGTACACAACGGGAGTCACCCTGATCTTTTGGAAATACATACCCTTTCACCTGTATGTGTATGTGATGTGCTGCTGCTGTTAATGCTGTTACTATTGCTTTTGTTTATTTTGCTACTGCACAGCAAGCTGAGCTAGTTGAGGCACAGCATGGTACAAAGACGACAGTTGCAAGTCCCGTAAGTGTCAACTATTGATGCATTGAAACCTGTACAGCACTGGCAACTCTCTTTCTCATCAATAACTTGTGGACACAATTATGTGATGTTGACTGCACAGACTTGTATTTGAATTTTTTTTACAAAAGATTGTAGGATCAGCATGGGTTTCATTGCTATTTTGTGTATGTTCATTTGTTTGTTTGATGTAGTCATACATTCGTATGGAGCAAGAGGTTGAGACTATGCGCCATGATATTCAAGTTCTGGAAACGCATTTAGAACGGCAAGGTAATTCAGCTGCAACTCCGCTAAGCCTATCATCTGTGTATGTGTATGGGTCTGTGTGTGTTTGGGGGGGGGGGGGGGGTCTACATGTGTGCCACTGTGTGAGTTTGGAGGGGGGGGGGGGTCTACATGTGTGCCACTGTGTGAGTTGGGCTACGCATACTAGTATGGCAGCGGATGTGAGCAAGTGTATGAAGACATTGTCACATATTGCCCTGTCATCTGGGTTAATTTTCTAGCCACTCCAGTGTGCAACACACGTACCGTATTTTCCGGTGTGTTAGCCGCACTTTGGAACTCCTACAAAAACTCAAAAATCACCCATGCGGCTTAGACTCTGAATTCTGGCCATGAATACGGTATTTGTATGTGTTGTCATCCACTAGTAAGGTTTGTGTTACTCTCACCATTTCTTGTTGACAGATCTGTGGTTTGAAAGGATGGGTAATTGGCATGTTCAAGTTGACTGTGCTGAGGTAAGTTACCACGGCTACTGCGTCTTCCTTTGCTTGTCCCAATCCTCTTTTACTTGACTAGTACATGTACATGTACTAGTGGTGATTCTGACATTACCATTGGGCATTGTATCTTGTGCCGTACAGGGGTCGATTTGAGAACCAAGAACATGTGTGATCAATTGTTTGTGTGCATGCATGTGTATGTGTGCACGTGTGTGCCTGCATGTGCGTATGAGCATGTGCGTATGGACGTGTATGTATGTGTGTGCATGTGTGTGCGTGTGTGTGTGTGTGTATGTGTGTGTGGGGGGGGGGGGGGGGTGCATGGGCATGCCGGCCTGGCTGTACTTGACCGGGTGTCCATCTTTGCTGTACAGATGACCAATGACAAGGGCAAGATGGTTCCATTAATGACGTTGATGGTTTCACGATCAGTGGGTGTTGATCGACCCAATTCTCCCCCAGCAAGTACAGACGAAGAGAAGGCTTTACGGGAGGGTGAGGAAGAAGGATGGGTGGTGCATCGGTTCCTGACGGAGTTTCAGCAGCTACACCGCGCTCTTAGGGTGGTATGTTTGTGTGTGTGTGGGGGGGGGGGGGGGTGCGTGTGTGTGTGTGTGTACGTATGTGTACGTGTGTATGTTTGTGCATTATAATTGTGGGGTTTTGCAGTGATGATTTCTATTGAACATCACTTGACAAAGCATATACACACTCACACCAACACACCCATGTCCTGGACAATGTTCGTACAAAACAAGTGTATGTCTTATCAGTGCAGTTACATGTACCAGGTGAGTTCCACTATTCATACACACACACACACACACACACACACACACACACACACGTGAGCGTGCACGTGCACTCACGCACACGTACGGTAGTTGGTGTTGTTTGTGTGCTTAGTGGTCTCTCCCACTACACGTTTTCATTGACTCAAACTCTCTTGTTGGTCTCTTTCCTCCACACTTGCAAAAGCTCAGCCTGCAACACACTGTTTGTTTTTCGCTATGTCGTTCAGTTCGTTGAGGGACAGACAAGAATATGTCACATTGCACTGTGTGTATGTGTGTGCGTGCATGTGTGCATGCATGTGTGTGTATGTATGTGGGCGCGTGCATGCGCGCGCGTGTGCGTGTGCGTGTTTGACACTGTGTTGGTATTCTGTTAGGGTGCTAGCCGCGTTCTGAGTACTGATGTGTTGATGAAGGACTTGCCAGTTCCGGGCAAGTCCATATTCCGGCAAGTTGAAGAAGAATATTTACGGAAATTGTGCAGGTCATTGCAATCTTACTTGCAGGTAAGCCGTCTCCTACTGCTGGGGTAGCAATGTTGTTTGCGTTTATTTCCTACTGCTGGGGTAGCAAGGTTGTTTGGGTTTATCTTCTACTGCTGGGGTATCAAGGTTGTTTGGGTTTGTCTTTTACTGCTGGGGTATCAAGGTTGTTTAGGTTTATCATTTATCTCCTACTGCTGGAGTAGCAAGGTTGCTTGGGTTTATTTTCTACTACTGGAATAGCAAGGTTGTTTGGGTTTATCTCCTGCTGGGTTAGCAAGCTGACCTACACCACCACCAGTGTATCGATATCACCAGTCCACTCTACTGGTACCGGAACTCCATAGGCCTAGACTTGATCTGCATGTCTAGGCCTTGATCTGTTGGCCAGCTAGCAAGCATGGAAATCACAATACATGCATATCCTGTGTGCAATCTTCAACTACATGCTTCCATGCAGAGCAGGGAAAGATTTGGCCTCGAAAGTGAGGTAGCCTGCGCCACACCTGTTCCGACATCCTTGGTTTGTCTTGCCTTACAGTGGCTAGACTCATGTAGAGCCAGGTATTCTGCAGAGGCTGTTTTAAAGGGGAAGTTAAGGCAAAAATTAAAATTTCACCAGTTGTAGTCTTCGGGGTGCTGAGTCGAATGGTCGTGGTCCGAGGAAGCTGAGACGCTCCCTTCCTACTTGAATCCTAATCGAACTCACGCACTTCCACCGAAACTGGGTGACTGCGCCCTACTAGATGGGGATGTGTATGCAAAATGTCACTAAAAGCGCCATTTCGTTCTTATAAAAGCACGGATGACCGCGATTGGCCCATATGTTGTAGTCTTTTGGACGCTGAGTCGATTGGTTTTGGTCCGAAAAGGCTGCGATGCAGCGTTCCTCCTTTATTCCCAATCGAACATGGTTGAACAAGCGGTCACGTGCTCCTGCGTACACCAGTCACCTGGTCACCGTGCCTGCAGGGTACAACTTACTAGCCTGTTTGACCTTTTTTGGGTGCAGTCCTGTCACTCGAGCTGAACTCGAGTTGAACCTTGGTGTGAAAGTTGTCGCCTGCTGGCGTGGTGACCAGGTGATTTGGGCACCCAGGAGCACGTGACCGCTTGTTCAACCATGTTCGATTGGGACTAAGGGCCGAACGCTGCATCGCAGCCTTTTCGGACCAAAACCAGTCGACTCAGCGTCCAAAAGACTACAACATATGGGCCAATCGTGGTCATCCGTGCTTTTATAAGAACGAAATGGCGCTTTTAGTGACATTTTGCATACAAATCCCCATCTAGTAGGGCGCAGTCACCCAGTTTCGGTGGAAGTGCGCGAGTTCGATTGGGATTCAAGTAGGAAGGGAGCGTCTCAGCTTTCTCGGACCAAGACCCCTGACTCAGCACCCCGAAGATTACAACTGGTGAAATTTTAATTTTTGCCTTAACTTCTCCTTTAAATAAGACGTACATGTATTTACTCTCACTTGACTTACACTCCGCTATGATCATGTTAATACAGCTTATACAGGTATTGCAGAGGCTGGAGTGAACACAATCGTGGAATTGTGTGACCTTTACCATGCATACCTACAAGAACATGTATTCTGTGTGCATGCTCTGCCCTATTACTGCAGGCATTGCTGACAGACGAGATTCTGCAAAGTAGTGAAGAATTGTATCGCTTCTTGTGTCGCGGTATGGTTGATGAGCAGCGCAAACCGTGAGTGATTACTAGAACAGCCACACACGTGTGTGTGTGTGTGTGTGTGTGTGTGTGTGTGTCATGGTGTGTGTGTGTGTGTGTGTGTGCGTGTGTGTGTGTGTGTGTGTGTGTGTGTCATGGTGTGTGTGTGTGTGTGCACGTTGAGCACTGCACCATAGAGGAACAAGAGTGTTATTCTCAATGTGCAATGGAGGGCACATGGTCGCTAGTCTGCTATCTAAACGCTGCAGTCCTCTCCTTTGTGATTGGTATGCATGAGAGTGTGCAGTAGTGGTGTAGATTGACAAGCATGAGAGTGTGTAGTAGTGGTGTAGATTGACAAGCACCCGGCGTATAGACTGTGTACTTGCTGGTTGTGTAGCGGCTGGTATATCTAGTCTTTAAACTAGTGAAACAATGAAAACGCAGTGCAGATCACTTGTTTTAGCAGAGTCCAAGATGTGCTGGCTCTTGTACATACTTCAGTACTTGGTTGGTGGTTGTTGTGCTTTGCTATACTCATACAAGTAGGTTCATGACTGTATACTTATCTTATTGCATGTGCCCACATTGTGTTGTGTTTGTGCCCCATGCATGCGTGTGTGTGTGTGTGTGTGCACATACATGTGTGTATGTGCATGTGTGTGTGCATGTGTGTATGTTTGTGCATGTGTATGTCTGTCTGTATGTCTGTGCATATGCACATGCATGCCTGTGTGTGTGTGTGTGTGTGTGTGTGTGTGTGTGTGTGTGTGTGTTTGCGTGCGTGTTTGCGTGCGTGCGTGCGCATATTGTGGTATTTATGGTAGCAGTTCGGGAGATTCATCTTCCAGCTTTTCCATCACCTCCTTGTTGAAGAGGTTAGGGAACAAATATTAAGAATGTGTTTTAGTTTTGACAGAAGTTGGTTAGGTAGGTAGATGGTTTGCTCACAGAGCACTTTGGTTTAGTCTATGTATGCCTTTAACCCCATGTCACCTCAAGCGTGTTGATTTCTAGCAAATGTGCTGGCTCTGGAAGTTGTGCTTGCACAGTATTCTTAATACACTGTATTGTAGTACAAGTACTGGCATGCTACTATGGAGCTCATTGGAAGACGCACTCATCAGTTGGCTGGTGATTGCTGTTCGCAAGAAATCCTGAGTAGCAACTAGATTCCGGTGGGTCCTTTCTTCACTTGTGTCGCAGCTCTGCGCTCTGTGCATCCAATACCCTGCTCGCGGTGGCAGTTACTACTACCACCACCCACTTTACTACTGTGATGTGTAGGAAGAGAGAAGTGAGGAAGTTCGATTACGCCGCTTCTCAAGCCCCGCCACCGTCACTAACGTTACTTAGGGCATTGTGTTACACTGTACATTGAAAGCTGACGGCGACGAGTGTACCGGCAGCCCTGGTTAATTTAAAACATCCCCGAAATTTGACAGAGGAATCTAACATAGGGTTGACCTGAATTTGTGTGTGTGTGCGTGCGTGCGTGCGTGTGTGTGTGTGTGTGTGTGTGTGTGTATGTGTGTGTGTGTGTGTGTGTGTGTGTGTGTGTGTGTGTGTGTGTGTGTGTCGCCTGCCTGCCTACCTTCCCTCTTCCCCTCCCTTTCTCTTTTTCACAGCTTGCCTGTTGTTGGTGGTGGTGATGAGGAAGATGAGGTATGCTTTACAGGTTGTTGCTGCATTCTCTGTACAGTAACTACAACTGTTATGATCTTGGCCTTGCTCTACATTCAGCTGTGACACTAATAGTCGTGTCATTGTGATCGCTTTTCACTACTTCAAAGTACACTGTAATAGTCACTGTTCGAAAGCAATGTTTTCACCAATCTCTTTTTAATATTTCATGTTGAGAAACTTGGTGTTACTCAATCCCATGGAAATTTAGCATTCATACAGAACTGCTCAATGAAATCCGATTGAGTGAATGAAGTTTGTGCCCTGCATCAGTTCACCATCCCAGTGTTCGCAGGTCTAGGGCAGCACAGCGCCTGGCGTGGCATTGACTCGCTAGATCGGAGTTCGTTGAGCAGTACTATAGTCTGTAGTATTAGTACATGGATGTGTGTTGGAGAAAGAACGCCTCATTGTTTTGATAATTGCTATGCACACGTGGTAGAAGTGCGTTGACCATTCTCGTGTGGCATTCATGTGCCAAAAGGGAATGCTTAGCATGTTCGTGGCGTTCTGTGTGTGTGTCTTTGTTTTGCATCAGGATGGCCTTGGCTTGGATGAGACAGATGGGTAGGTGCTTGTGCCACCGCCGTCTTGGATTCAGTTTTGTGCGTCAGTGCACTGTTAAGATGTAGTCGCTTATCTTATACAACGATTGTCTTCTCTTTGTCATAAAGCAAGTCTTAGTATTACCAGTAAAGGATGTTATCACGTTGTGCGTGTCCGCCATGTTCAGATCTCCAGCTAATATCATGACCACCATGTTACATGTACATGTACATGTACATTACATGTATTTTCCAGAGTATAAGCCGCACGTTAAACACCGGTAATTCACCCAAAAAAGTCAGTGCAGCTTCTACTACACTGGTCAAATTAATGGCGGCAAATGGGGTAGATGTCTGTATTTCGTGACAAACATCTGGGTGCGGCTTATACTCCAGTACGGCTTATACTCCGGAAAATATAGTAGCTATAATACTTACTTTATGTGACTACACCGAATGAAATTTTGCTAGTCTAGGTCTTGCCAGCGAAGTTTCGTTCCTTTATCTTTGCGCATTGTCTGTTTGACTATCCATGTCCTTTGTAATACAGACGTGAACAGAAAGACTCCATAGCTGAGCCACTGTATGTGTTGGTCAGCGAGCTCTTTGAACTTCATGGTGGTGAGTAATTTTCAGTCCTTGGGACATGGGGACATGTGCGCGTGTAGGGGAAGCAGCAGCGGGAGTAGTGGCAGTGAGGCAGTGGCAATGCAATGCGTTTGAGCATAGATCTCGGTCATGTTGCTAGTCAGGTGCACCGGTCGGAAGAGCTAGCATTGGGCGACAGGGGGGGGGGGGGGTTGGGGTAGTAGAGAGCGGAGTGGTGCATTTGCTTGTATCGACGGAATAACACATATAATTTGCAATGCAAAAAAGACCCACATAGTACATGCAGAAGAGCGGATATTGAGAATAAATTTTCACATACATGTAGTGATCATTACACCTCACATAGTGTGAGAGAGAGAGAGAGAAGCGGAGAGGGGGGGGGGAGGGGATAACTTCATCAAAGTGGTCAGTCCTTGAACATGTTGCCGTCATTCGTCAAGTCTGCCGGTCTGGCTGAGTATTGAGGACCTTCTGCTGGGATCCTCAAGAAAAAAGCAGGTTGCTAGTCATGTTGTGCATGTGATCGTTTGTTACTGTTGACGAATCACTTTTTACCAGCCCTGTTGTGACGACTACTGTCTTTCTATGTGTTGTAGTGTTCAAATGGCTTCGTCGTCAGCTTATGGTTTTCGTCCAAGTCACATTTGGTGGAACTATCAATAAGTATGTTTGCGTGTTGAACTATCAATACGTATGTTTGTGTGTTGGCCGTGTCCTGTCGGCTTATACTTTCATATGTTCTTTGCATGTTCACCTACATGTTTGCTCTTTATTTGTTGTTGCTGTAAACAGATAATCGTGTGAGTGAGTGGAAGAGTGAGTGAGTGACATACATATGTGTGAGCTCAGAATGCTGAATGTGAATGTTGTT
The DNA here is from genome assembly GCF_964019385.1 of Sycon ciliatum. Classification (NCBI taxonomy): domain Eukaryota; kingdom Metazoa; phylum Porifera; class Calcarea; order Leucosolenida; family Sycettidae; genus Sycon; species Sycon ciliatum. The sequence goes on from NC_088646.1 coordinate 13,785,737, forward strand.
CATTATTTTCTAGTGTTCTTGTGTGTTCACTGATGTTCACTGGTGTTTGCTGTATGTTCTTGCATTGCTAGGCAGCTAAGGCAAACAGTACAGTGGCTACGATCAGAAGAAATGCTGGTGTACTACCTGCACAACTTCAGGGATTCCTGGTGGCCGAATGGACAGTTAGCTGCTGTCTGGCCAACTCGTAGTGATGAGGTAAGTCTTTGTTTTCAGTTGACTATACTCTGACATGTGCTGGAATGAAGCCACCGGCTGTGAAAAGGGGGTGCTGCTGTCATGTTTCAATGAAAATGAGTACTCTGTTGATTCTACAACTAGTGTTACGACTGAACCAGATGCGAAAAAACGGATGATGAAATCTCCATTTTGACATACGAGTAGCTATGGTCAATTTTGTCGAAGGAGTTGATGCAATATCCTCTACGTACATGTAAATGCGCCGAATGTACACTCACCCCATCAAACAATTTGAAGCTGTGCGTGGGTGGATTTTCACACTTGACACACTCTCAGACACTGGCTCTCGGAAAGCCCAGATGCAGCCTGGCACGACAAAATCGGCCAGGCAGTGCTGTAGGAAAAGGGGAAACTCCACAAAGTGTAGTACGCACTGTGTATAAGCGAGTACTGCACTTTCAAGTGTTGTTTTTTTCTCACTTCATCGCGCGACGACACTAGCACCCTTTTCACAGCCTGGGGCTCGGACTCACTATATGTACTGGTATTGCCATGGTATCCCAGAAAGGCAGGGGCGGATCCAGGGGGGGGGGGGGTTCGGGGGGTTCGAACGAACCCCCTTGATTTTTCCGACCATAGTTCGGGTGTGACCACTAACCCATGCCCATGCGACGTGCGCGCCCCATGCTATGGCCCAGTCGGCCCAGGCCAGAGCGGTCCGCTAGCTATGCAGCTTTGTAGATATACAATCATGACGCTGTACATAGTTGTCGTCTTGTACTTAGATAACACAAAGTAAAGAGGTAGATCTGCACTGAATGTTCAGCTAGCTGGGAGTTCGCTTCGGAGAAAGAGGTGCGCAAGCATTTGTTGAGCTGCTGCGGAAACTTCGAAAGTAAGTTTCAAATACTGGCCGCGCAGTGCTGTAATTGTTGTCGCGGGCTTGTGCTTTTTGAGCTGTCTTTTAAGTGCTTTTTGAGCTATCTTTTAAAGGGGAAGTTAAGGCAAAAATTAAAATTTCACCAGTTGTAGTCTTCGGGGTGCTGAGTCGAATGGTCGTGGTCCGAGGAAGCTGAGACGCTCCCTTCCTACTTGAATCCCAATCGAACTCGCGCACTTCCACCGAAACTGGGTGACTGCGCCCTACTAGATGGGGATTTGTATGCAAAATGTCACTAAAAGCGCCATTTCGTTCTTATAAAAGCACGGATGACCGCGATTGGCCCATATGTTGTAGTCTTTTGGACGCTGAGTCGACTGGTTTTGGTCCGAAAAGGCTGCGATGCAGCGTTCCTCCTTTATTCCCAATCGAACATGGTTGAAGAAGCGGTCACGTGGTCCTGGGTGCCCAAATCACCTGTTCACCACGCCAGCAGGTGACAACTTTCACACCAAGGTTCAACTCGAGTTCAACTCTAGTGACAGGACTGCACCCAAAAAAGGTCAAACAGGCTAGTAAGTTGTACCCTGCAGGCACGGTGACCAGGTGACTGGTGTACGCAGGAGCACGTGACCGCTTGTTCAACCATGTTCGATTGGGAATAAAGGAGGAACGCCGCATCGCAGCCTTTTCGGACCAAAACCAGTCGACTCAGCGTCCAAAAGACTACAACATATGGCCAATCGCAGTCATCCGTGCTTTTGTAAGAACGAAATGGCGCTTTTAGTGACATTTTGCATACAAATCCCCATCTAGTAGGGCGCAGTCACCCAGTTTCGGTGGAAGTGCGCGAGTTCGATTGGGATTCAAGTAGGAAGGGAGCGTCTCAGCTTCCTCGGACCACGACCATTCGACTCAGCACCCCGAAGACTACAACTGGTGAAATTTTAATTTTTGCCTTAACTTCCCCTTTAAGACAGCTCAAAAAGCACGAGCCGCGTTAAAAAGTTCGTCGAAGCGTCTAAAAGAGGCAGGCTCAAGACCAGCTGCTATTGAATTTTGGTGACACTCCAAAGAAAAGTGTAGCCACTAGTGTTGAAGGTAAAACAAAGAGCGAGACTTTGAAAATCACCTTCAAGTTCAACGTCCCATCATCCAGTAATCCAAAAATTTCGAACTGGGGACAATGTGACTGAGACACAAAAGATGCAGGAAGCCTGCCTTATGGAACTTACTGTACAGTGGAGTCAACATCGGGCGGATCGGAGTACAATATTACGGACAATTATTGCAGACGAGCTGCTGGAGAAAGTACCAATCAGCTATTCTGCGGCAAAGAAATTGAAAATTTCTTCCTTGTGCTGCGTGTCTTCAATAATGTTTTAGCTGCAGAGTGTTGAAAATAGGGGTACTGAATTCTCATTTGTATAGCATTAGCAGCTGGCATGTTCAAGTACAGGATGCAATGCATGTGGGCTGTCCCGATAACGCGAACATGTGAACATGCTTTTGTATGTCATCATTTCGTCATTGTGGGTAGGTAGGCCAGGGTGGGAAAAAATTGAACCCCCCTTGGAAAAATCCTGGATCCGCCCCTGGAAAGGGGGGGGGGGAGGGAGGGTGCGAAAAATAACACCATCGGCATCATTGTACCCAAGGAAGTGTGACGGATGTGAAGTGTTGCTGGATTTGCTCAGCAGGTCTTATTGCCGTGTGGGTGTGTGGGAGGGTGTGTAAGAGGGTGTATGGGTGGGTGTACATAGGGATTCACTGGCCAGAAAAAGCCACTTCGAATAGCTGTGTTGTGTAGACAAGGCTGAATCGTGGCAGTCAATTCTTCAGCCTTGCAAGCTGTTGAGTGGTGCAATCCCAGTACAAGTTGCTATGGCTTCTGTTGTAGTATCACTATCATTGCCTCTGGCGATAGGCGTCAAAAAGGTCAAGAAGGTGTGTGGGTGGGTGGGTGGGGGGGGGGGGGGGGGGTATGTGGGTGTGTGTGCGTGTGTGTGTGCGTGCATTAGCTTTTCCATGTGGCTCCTGTGCACCAAGTGTCACAAGTCAGTTCTTCTTTACAGGGCTTTATGCGCATTGTACAGATGTGCGAAATCCCGTAGAACCCCGTAGACCTGGTTGGGTGTTGAATATACGTGACCCTATTGTGTTTATTGCTATTTCCAACATGAAACGTGCCCTGAAAGCCTTTCATACAACTTTTTTTCGGAGGAAGATCTACAATGTAGCTAGTCATTGGCTCTATACAAAGTGATGAAACTGGAAAAGCGACTGTCTTCTATTGGTGATCGGGCTAATTGGTCCAGTGCTCATGTATAGCACACAATGAGTACAATGTCTTCCAAGCTCTAACTCAGCTCGCATACGCATGTTTTATTCTGTGTTTCATCATATTTTCGTAGGAAAAGGCGCAAACCAAACTGGAGGCAAAGGAAAAGCTTCTGAAGAATATTCCTGGTAGGTACCGTGTGTTGCTCTCATCATGCTTGACAGCTATAATTATAATGTAATGTTACTGTTGATTTTAGGACGCACACCAGGACAGCGTGTTAGGTTGGGTCTACACCTGTTCTGGATCGGCCAGAACATGAACATGTTTTTCTTGCTCCAGCCAGAGCAGTTTTATTTTTTTTTCACAGTGAAACCTGGCGGGAACGTGGAATTTTGTCCAAAATGATCATGTGCGTACTTTTAGGTTGCATTTGGCATGCACTCATTATACCATACAAAGTGACCATGGAGACTCGCATACATTTTGACGAATGCAACCAAGTTCGGCGCACTTTCCTGTTCTAGATCGTACCAGTCCAACCAAGTGCACCCTGGATCACAAATCAAATGGACATGAAATGAATTATTCTGTATGCTATCATCATAATCTACTACAGTATGGATGTGGTAGATCTAATAATTATAATGCACCGCTAAATAGCAGACATTCTGTAGACATTTATTCGTCGGTAGTATAACTCGCAGTTATGCTAACCACTTTCTTTGCTATGCTATCCTGTGTGTGGGCATATACCACATCCCGCAGAGGTACTCGCAAGTTTCGTTGGCCAGAAGAACAGCAGGATCGGTGCTACAAAGGTAAGTATGAGATTCTGTTGTGGAGTTCATGTATGTTTTCTCCTACGTTTCTTATAGGTAGCATTGCATGTTCACCTTATTCGATCCAGGGTGGGGTTTCTTTCCATTCCCTGTGGTGTTCTCTAACATTCTGCCGCAAATCTCCCATGTCAAATACTGACCCCTCCTCAAGCGGGTGTCTCCATTCAGCACCCTGGAGACACTCAGGAGACTACAGGTTCTGAAGTTTAAATTTATCCCGGAGTTCTCCTTCAAATGTTCCCAACTTTCATTGTTTGAAGAGTGTCGTATCCGCTGTGTGTACACATGTACGTGTGTGAATGTTCGTGTGCATGCAGATGTGTTTACGGATGAGGTTGTGTTTGAAGGCAGGTCTTTGGTGATAATTCTGTGCCTGTCTCTGTGTTGCATGGTTGGTGTCTTTGGTGATAATTCTGTGCCTGTCTCTGTGTTGCATGGTTGGTTTATTTTGCACATACTGTAGATATTCGAAGGCTTCCAGGACGCTCGTGCCAACAAGCAGCTGTTCTATGTAAGTTTAGGGCTCACAGTACGAATGCTGATAGCCAGTGGACATCGGCGCCATTTTGATTGGGGCACTCAAGTTCACGTGATCCTTTCGCGTGCAGAGCTGCATGCAGTTCTGTGCTGGCGTGTAGTCTCTGATCTACGTGCAGGCTGCAGCATGATGGAGCTGCTGTTTTCTTGCTCTGTCGGCAAACAAAATTTCCCACAAGTAGCTAGAAGATGGCATATGGAGAAGCTTGGGAGGCCTTGATCTTTTCTGTAGTTCAGGAGATGGACATCGAACATTACAATGGTAGTTCTCCGTGACTTACCCTTGGTACTGAGCTGTGGCTAAGGTGAAGTGAGGGACGAACTACCCAAAAATATCGCAAGCCTACAAGCGCTTCGGGTCACTAATGCCCGGGAAGAAATTGATGAAGAGTACTAGTCTGCCACGACGATACTCCACAATAACCAGCTCACACTCGGCTCTACTCACACCTGACCATGGATTTGGAAGGCCCTAAGGAAAGGAGTTTGTTCCACTGCGCAGTGAACGAAACGGCAGGTGAGCGAAGAGTTGTGCACGCCGTCGCGTAATCTTTGTAGTTTGAGCAAAGATCTGCGGCCCTTCTCACGACCCTAGGCAAACAGGCCACGAACAAGCCGTCCATCCACGATCAGATAGTAGTTGCAAGGTCGTTACCGGGAACGTTTGCAGAGCTGATTCCATGAAGAACAACATGAGCGCACAAAACAAATCACTCGAACTCGGCGCTGATCGCCTTGCGAGGTGACCAACACGTATTTTAGGTAAGTGAGCTTTTCTGGAATGCAAAGCGATGTTTTCCACACGCAAGGTACAGGAAATCTGTGGTGGTATGCGTGACAAGGTTGCGCATCATCATTATTTTTCTTGAGTTGCCGTTTTCTGTCATGTCAGCTTGCGCACGGTCTTCTTCTTGACCTTGCGCGCTTCAAAATGTAAGAACTGCACAATGGTTGCTCCGATTTTGACGATCTATGGCTCAACATTTTCTTGAGGGACCTGGCCAGAGGATTACCGAGCCATATTTTTGGTTTTCACCGAGCTTGTGTCATCGTTTCCCACAGATGTTTGTCCTATCGAGGGACGAAAATCCACAAAATCCCGTTCGTGGGTCTCAGAGCACGGATTTGAAAAAATCGTTCGGTAATCCTGTTGTACCTGCGCCTGCACGTGTTATCTCTTCGTCGTAGCTGCTGCTGTATTTGTGTCTCTGTGTGTACATGTGGTTGCACGTGTTGTCTCTTCGTTGTAGCTGCTGCTGTATTTGTGTCTGTGCTGCTGACCCGTACATGCTGCTGCGCTGCTTTGTTGCTGACCCGTACATGCTGCTGCGCTGCTTTGTTGTTGACACGTGCACCTTTTTGTGCTGAGTACACCACCTTTTGTGCTGACGAGGGCACCAATTTCTGATATCATGTTTTCCTTTTGCCATGTCGTCGTCAGTTGTCCGACGGTCGTCGTCAGTTGTCAGACGTTCGTTGTCAGAGTCAGTTGTCCGACGTTCGTCGTCAGTTGTTAGACATTCGTTGTCAGTGTTAGTTCTCCATTATGAGTTCTTCCGTCGCCGCTTGAAGTAAACTATGAAAACTCTCTCTCTAGCTCTAGAGAAAAACCACTGACTTAGTTCGTTTTGAGGTGTGGCGTGGCGAGGATAGAAGAGGCAGTTCGTTCTCAACCTTCCGAGACGACAATCCTGTAGTCCTTCAGCCAAGGAATCCTCCCTGAAAATTTCATGGCTCTCCGGCAAGTCGATCTTTTAGAACGAATCGATAACGTTAGAAGATTCAAAAAATATTCAAAATTCCAAGCCCGGTGATTGGCTGAAACACGGTTTTCACTGATCACGCCAGCACCTCGTGGAACAAAATGGCGCTGATGTTGAATGTACGCAACTGTGAGCCCTAAAGTTCCATGTGCACGGAGGGTCGATTGCTGTCTTTTGTTGAATCATGTTCTAGTCTATGTCTAACAGTTGTGTGTCAAGTTGGAGTATCAAGTACTGGCACTTTCTGGTCATTGTTGTTTGTCTTTTTATTATTTTTAATTGGTGTCCCACTCCGAATGTACTGTAGTGTCACGTATAAAAGCATGACCTGTATAGAAGCATGGCTCGAATAGAAGCCTATTTTCCAAAGCGTGCCATGGCACAGAAGCATGGTTTGAATAGAAGCAGATGTACTTGCACACTACATGTGTGACAATGTGCATTGTACAGTGTAGACTGAAGATGTTGACATGTAGAAGCATGTTTTGAATAGAAGCATAACTTGAATAGAAGCACGGCTTGAACCCTTGAACCCCGGCTTATACGGCTGTAAACACCTGCTTTTATATGCGACATTACGGTAAGTGTAAAGTCTGAACAGACACACTTGTTCTTGTTTTTGTTGTCATAGATCATGTTTGAATTGGCCATGTTCTCCTTGTTCCCGGAACTGAAGTCGCAGAATGTCATCAACTCTGCCGGAGAGGCATGAGTCTAATTGTCAAACTTGAGCGGCAGCAGCAATTTAATTGCATGCAGTAGTCATGTGCATGTGTGCCACGTGCTAAGGGCGGTGAGTTGATATCCTGTGCTAAGGGCGCTGAGTTGATATCCTGTGCTAAGGGCGCTGAGTTGATATCCTGTGCTAAGGGCGCTGAGTTGATATCCTGTGGCATTTCTTACCAACTTTTCCTTTAGCTGTCTTTGCATGGTAAATGTATGCTTTCTACGTGGAGGAGATATGATATGCTTTCTGAGACACTGTCTGAGACACTTGGAACCCTTTCCTGTAAACCCAACATACTTGTCACAATACATACTTCGAGTACTAGTACTGTCATCAATCCATGTTGGAACAATGTCATGATACGTTCCACTACTGACAAAACACATGCTGCACAAAACACATTGTATTTCTTTTTGTATGTCCCGCTTTCAAAGAGTGTAACTCTTGCTTAGCCTGGTCAGTTCTTTTTAAACTGGATCTGATGCTGTGTAGTTTTTGTTCGTTTCTTATGAATTTGACTGATTGTTTGAGACAATGTAGGCCTTTTACTGATTGTGTATGAACTATGCAATTCTACCTTGATCGATATATACCTATTCTACAGACGTCCGCAGCTGGTTTCTGCCTATTGTCCTAATAATACGCTTCATACAATTTACAATTTACAATTTGTTCTTTGGTTTTGCAATATGTTGTTCATTCCAAGTCTCTTACTTGAAGTACCTCCGAGTCGCCAGATTGTTATCACAGTGTCTACAGTCTATCAGTCTACCTGTCTTTGCCTTCACTGGTGTCTCAACAATGAATATCACTGATTTTATTTACAAAGTGGAAAGGCGTAAGCCAAGGTCTGCAGTTTGGATCTGTGAACTGGGACTGTAGTCAATGTCTTATATTTGCCATGCAAAGCTGGAGCTAAATGATATTTCTACTCTAAAGTTGATCTCTCTCTCTCTCTCTCTTCCACGAACCTCTCTTTCCATACCCAGCTTCAAGCGATTTCAATGATGCCATATGGCTGTACTGTTGCCTGTTAGTGCCCTTGGCCTTGTGCTTGCATGTTATCATGGTTATCATGCTGTGCATGTAAGTATATGAAGGCGGTTCTGCTATAGGAGTTAGTACTTTCCCTTCCTTTTCCTTCTCTTCAAGTTTTGCGCTCATGCAAATAGTTCGAGTGCCGATCAAGGTATTGAAGACTCCTGGCCGTCTCGAATCTCTGGGCAGTCACATGGGTGTGTGGAAATGTCAGCGATGTTGAACCGGGTCCGACATATGGCCATACTAATACGGTTCATTTATTGATTTATTCATGCGGATTACATTGGCTCACTCAGGCTCCGAGTTCAGTATCATCAAATTTGGATTGAATAGCCATGGAATACCAGCGTGATTTGTTGACTTTATTGAGACTTAGAACCAAGGAGTCGGTACTTGACGACGACATGATTGTCACATGATTAAAATAAAAATTATAATGAAAAGTGAAAGAAAAAAGGGAAAAAATCCAGCGAGCAGATCATAATGCACGCACGCATGCATCCCGAGATGTCTTTCGCGCAGACGTAGACCTTGACAACGCTGCGCTAGCGATTCCCTGCCGCGCCGTGCACGCTTCCGTGGCCCAACGCTGCTAGCGCTGGCAACAAAGTGCAAAACGTCGACATCGTTGCCACGGTCCACTGAACTGAAGACTGTGCATGACCTGCCCTGCACTGGGTTCACTGAGGAAAGTCATTTGTGACGTTTGTTGTTGAATCAAGGAGTGAGAGTGAACCTGAAGGCTGAAGCTAGTCAGTTAGTTGTTTCTCAGCTTGCAACATTTCATCGAACAGCCGTAGAAATGGCGGTGTCAGATCAGGATGTCGAGAAACAGATCCGCCACATGATGGCGTTTATTGAGCAGGAGGCCAAAGAAAAAGCAGAGGAAATCGATGCCAAGGCTGAGGAGGAATTCAACATTGAGAAAGGCCGTTTGGTGCAGAACGAGAAGTTGAAGGTGATGGGATTCTATGAGAAGAAGGAGAAAGCCCTGGAACTTCAAAAGAAAATCCAAAGGTCTAACCTGCTGAACCAATCTCGTCTCCAAGTTCTTAAATCTCGTGACGATCATGTCAAGGGATTACTGGAAGAAACCAGACGTAGACTTGCTGAGATCACATCATCTCCTGCAAGGTACGACAAGTTCCTCGAGGATTGCATCACTCAGGGTCTGTGCCAGCTGCTGGAGCCAGCAGTTATTGTGAGGTGTCGACGTGATGATGTCGATAGAGTAAAGAAGGTTATGAGCAAGTCTCAATCTGAGTACACCAGGATTACCAAAGGAAAGAAGTGTACTGTGGCTGTGGATAGTTCTTTCTTGCCAGCTGATTCATCTGGTGGCGTGGAGCTGTACTCCAAGGATGGCAAGATTAAAGTTGCCAACACACTGGAGAGTCGATTGGAGATGGTCAGCAGCCAGATGCTGCCGCAGATCCGCACGGCACTATTTGGCAAGAACCCCAACCGGAAATTTGACGATTAAATTTGGATGAAGAAGTTGGCAGGCGGGGAACGACTGTCACTGTGTAGGTATTTTATGTGTATATTTCTTCTTTTCTGCTAGTGGAATATACTTCCTTACAGTGCTTTTAATCTTTTTTTTTAATACTTCTAGTGCCAAACTGTTGCCATATTCTTTGCCGCGTAAGTTTGGCCTGTTGTAGCTGGCGCCGCTTGACATTCCATCAGGCTTGTGTGATGTGAGCTCATGAGGAACTGGTGCGAAACGTTTATGAATGCACGGATTATACTCATGATCGTGTAAGCAACAACAGCAGCAGTGTGAATCGCTGGGCGCATTCACTGAGTTGTTCATGGCACAGTGAGAGAGTTGTGTCTGTTGTGCTGATCCTTCAGTTCATGTGTAGGCTTTAGTTACAACATGCTGTCATTATTATTTCTGCTGATGTGAAATTAAACCATGATAGCTGCTTCTACCGCATATGTTTGCCATTTGTCATGACTACTACGCTCATACTGTATCATAATACTTGTTCGCCATGGATGATTTATCAAATTTTAGATACATTGCCAAATATTTCTGATATTGTCTTTCCTCAAATTGTAACCCTATCGTGAATCACCCCTTGGCAAGCATAAATAAGTGCAGCTCTTTTAGTTATACTATTGTGATTGTGTGTGTGTGTGTGTGTGTGTGTGTGTGTGTGTGTGTGTGTGTGTGTGTGTGCGCGCGCATGCTCGTGCACGCGCATGCGCACATGTGTGTGTGTGTGTGTGTGTGTGTGTGTGTGTGTGTGTGTGTGTGTGTGTGTGTGTGTGTGTGTGTGTAAAAGCCACTTCATAGCTGTGTGGTGTAGACCAGGCTGAATAGTGGCGGCCAATTCTTCAGCCTTGCAAACTGTTGAATGGTGCAATCCCAGCACAAGTTGCTATGGCTTCTGCTGTAGCATCGCTATCATCGCCTATGGCGATGGGCGTCCAATGGTCCAATGGTGTGTACAGCTCTTTTTGTTATACTCTTGTGGTTGTGGTTGTGCATGCGCACATGTGTGTGTGTGTGTGTGTGTACTCATGTACTTGTATCTGTGGCTTGAAGTGCCACCGTTACAAGTAACTAGTTGTGTGGTGTAATCCTAAGACAGTAAGACTACAGGTTGAGATCCTAATTTCTCTGTCATCATGATCATGCATGCTTCTTAATTGTGTTGCAACATCAGCACAATGTACTTGTATAGTTGTATTGTTTGAGCTATTTTCGCTTCATGTGATGATGAAGTCGGAGCCGGAGAGGTGCATGTGTGTGCACGCACGTGCCCGTGTTTGTCCTTCTGGTTCAGACCTGCGAAGCATCAAGTAAAACAAAACAGGAGTAATTCTGATTCTACGGGTGAAGTTTCTTCCGATCCTACAAAATTCCTATTCTATAATAATTATTATGTGTATTAAATGGTGATGATGTGTGTGTCTGAAGGCCTGGGATAGATACCCTGGTGCTGTCAATTATTTTCTGCAGCGCTTGCATTTAGTGAGCCCATGAATTATGGTGCAGTTCAGTCTGCAGTTGAGGCCTTTACTGACTCCTGACCTGTCTGCTGCATCTGTCGAAAGTTTTCAAATGCCCTCAGCACATAATGATAATGCATGTATGTACTGTAGGTGCATGTGCATGTGCCTCATCTGTGTGGACAGGTCTCGACTGTTGGTCGATTGTACCTACACGCCGCTATATGTTGGGAAAATCATGACGGAGCGTTATGTTACCATTGAACAGCCCACGGCAGCTACTCAGCATGCAGCGACTGCTGCTGAAGTGTGAAGTACGATTGAGAACTGTGTACACTATGCTACAGTGTTTGTGTGCGTGTTTGTGTGTGTGTGTGTGTGCGTGTGTGTGTATTTTCCGTTGACGACAGTATTCACAGTGGAGCATGCCATTCTCAATATGACAGAATAAACTGACTGCCACTATTGCACCATCAGTGTATCACCTATCGGTACTCAAATAAATCTCCACTTGGAAAATTTCCGATTCCAAAGGTACCGTATATGGAAATAGATAGTGTTTGTTCTCGTGTTCTGTTCTCACAAGGACTACCGTACAATGTCAATATTGTACTACTCCCTGATAGAATGTAATACATTTAGACTCTTCCGCAGTGCTTGGCCAGGTTAGTCCGTTCCAAGAACTGTGCACACCAGACTGTAGCCTGATTGTGTTATCACACTTATCACAATCTGATATCATGTCAGAGATGTACATGTGATTGGCATGAGAACATATCCATAAATAATATAGTAAACAATGCCAAGGATAATGCGATGGAGACCACAAAATCAAACTGTTTCAAATAGTAGTATTTCACAAAGTACGGGAATAGAAAGGGGAAAGTCGTCTATACAAAATTACGGGAGTGTGAATTTCACAATGGCCAATCAAGTTATGAAAGTGTCCAGTGATGTGTCCATAGTGTTACCAATATAACTAAATAATTATAACTACAAATGTAGTACTTGCAAGTATGCAGAACAGTGAAGAGAGTTGAAATTTTAATAATACACTGTATTGCGATATGACCAGCATATGTCAACACCTTTAGTACACACTGATGTCAAGCCCAGGTTACGATCCAGCACCTCATTGGAGTTTAGGTAGCCATTTCAGGCCCAGGGTTGTATCACCTATGAAATACAAACAAAAACAACAACAACAACAACAACAACAACAACAACAACATCTCTTATTGGCGACTGGCTATCGTGAGAATAAAGATTTGAAACAACAACAACAACATCGTGAGAATAAAAGATTTCAAACAAACAACAACAACAACAACAACAACAACAACAACAACAACAACAACAACAACAACAACAACAAGACACACATGCGTGCACGTGTGCACGCCCGGCACATGAACCCAGACGGGCACATAGTACACTCGGTGAAACTGTGGAAAATGTGTCTGATTCTGCTGATAATTCAAAGTTAGCAAGTTGTACAACTAGTATTTCAACGTTCACTGCACACTCTACTAGCCAGTTCAGTGAGTCTGAGCAGGCTGAACTGGCCACCAGTTCAGCGAGGGTGAGCAGGCTGAAGTGGCCACCAGTTCAGTGAGTCTGAGCTGGCTGAAGTGACCACCAGTTCAGTGAGGGTGAGCAGGCTGAAGTGGCCACCAGTTCAGAGTGCCCGAAATCTGCATCGTTAGTGCATGTCGCAAATTTGTGTGAGAAAGTGAGAATTTGGACATAGAAATTGGGCATGTTTGACTACGCTCGATTCCGTTCATTCTAGAACTCCCTACGATGCATACACGGATTGATTTCACAGATGTTGTTGTCAGAATCCACAGAATCTAATTCTGCTCATTCCGAAGTGAAGAGAAAACTCCCCAAACCTGAAATCTTGCCTAAACCTCAACAACTATGCATCCATCGCACTAAGCTGCACCGTAGCAAGAGTACATAGCCAAGAGAGCGCACCTCCTACCTTCAACTGCGATGGACTCAACCAGTGCAGAATTTTCGTATTATGTCATTTCGGCAGGAGTACGATCAAGTGCTTTCCCGCGCTTGTCATGTAGATATGGTGTCAGTTCATCAGGTTCAGGACACATGGATCTATCGCCCACTGTTTCGCTTCAACTGCCGTAGCTGCAATGTTTGCGTTCAACTGTCGTAGCGGCAGTGTTCGCAACTTTGATCTCTAGCCAGTGATGTCATACAAAACTGCGCCATGGGCTGAGAGATCGTTGAGTTGCACACTCTTGGTACGAGTAACGTATTGTACTTTTGACTAAAGCAAGATGTACATCTACAACTATGCATCTATTGTACTGAGATTTGCCATAGCAAGATATAGGTGTACATATACTATACTAGAGTGTCCACCATAAAATCTGTTATCGTCACTAGACTCACCAGCGGGTTTGTATTCACAGCCCACCCAGCCGTCATACCCCAATGACTTGATATGGGAAAACAGATGTGAGTAATTCAGCTCGCCGGATTGGTCGGGTTCGTGACGTCCTGGTACCTGACCAATTTGAATGTGACCTGGAGTTTAGAGTGGAAGAGATATAAAAGTACTAACTTGCACACAAGTCTGCGACTGGAGGGTGCATGAACATATACACGAACAAATGAGTACGGGAAATTGTGACTCAGAGATTGATGTACCACATATTGTGCCAGTCCGGGACAATTTTACTTTGCTAACTGTAGAGTGTGCACTTTGCTGATCTGGGCTATCATCTTTTTAACACCACACAACTGTAGCCGGTACAGAGACCAGGATAAGTGGACAGCTTACCAATAGAGTGGATGTTCTTTGACATGAAGTCACATAAATTTCCATCCATTCTTTGAGCATGGTAAATATCCTATCATGGAGCAAATAACAAGAGAAGACATAGAGCAAAGTACTAGTACTGTTTAGAAAGAACCAGGAAGTATCAGGAATGGTGACAGTATATCTACAAGATAGTACTAAGTTGCATGTACATCGTCATCCTGGTAATGGACGGTCAGGATTAGTCAGCAAACTGAACAAGAGAAGATAGAGATCTACTTCGCAGTACTCATAACATACCACCAGATCATATAATAGTATTACAGTTGTCTGCATTGCAAACCAGTACTTGGTCACTCACTCATACCACTGCAAGAAGCAACCACTTACAAATTGAAGCTTCAAGTTGCTGTGGCCGACCTTGTGGAGAATATCCAGTGCTGAAATTAGATGGTACCAGAAAACAGAAAGAAAAACTAGGAATAGACATCACTTTCTTTCATATCTTCAAATCAAGATGTACGCCGATCATCCAAATTCAGGTGAGAGTTTGAGATGCTAATCAACCACTGTAAATCAGATATATTTTCATGATCGTTTTTATTTAAAAAATTGTAACCGATGCTACTATGGTACGAGTACTCCATAGCGACGAAGCCGATTGTAATTCCGATAAGGCCTTCAATACCACTGTCTCCCAAATAAGTACAATCATGGTAAAATGTAATGAAGCACAACCATGTCACTGCCTCAAAACTCAATAGTCAATCCTGTTTGTGTGGCAGATTGTGCTTTTTTTGATTTCCCACCTGCTTATGACGATTACAGTGCTCTCACACCTGGCACAACTTGCACTATCATTTTCCAGTGAATGTTTCATCACCACTTCACCGCCAACAAAGCGGTATACACTGATAAGAGGGAGGTTCAGTGACTCGTTGTGAACTCGTTACGAACTCGTACACTAGACAAAATTAATTTCGATTTGTGTTTGAATTGTGTAATGTGTAAAAGACGTTCAGTGACTCGTGATCAAGGTGCGTTTTGATTGCCAGGGCAACACAACGGCAACTGAAACAGCATCAGAAATACGGGTACTAGATCATACTTCTTGTTTTGCCAGGATGTTATCCTTTTTCGGGACAGTGCAATCTCGGAGCTGCTCACGAATCAAACAGCCCGGACTCGTGTAAACGAATCCAATCTACGAGGCTCTAACCCAGACCTGACCCATTGACTCGTTCGTATGAAACAAATGAGTCACTTAACCTCTCTATTGTTGTGCTTCATCCCATTATTACAACATAATATTATATGATAAGTTCACTGGTTGGAGGGAAAGACACAAACGGGAAAAGTCTGATCATGTCGAAGTCGGAATACATTATAATGTATTCCTGATTTGGGATATAGTGGTACATAGCATCACACGTAACGATGAAGACACTCGTAATTCTGATAAGGCCTTATCAGAATTACGAGTGGCTTCATCGTTACGTGTGATGCTGCGTTTTCGCTGTTTGCGAATATTGTTTGACATTTGGTCTATAGTACAGTCAAACCTCTTTAGGACGAACACCAAGGGACCGGCGGTATTTGTTTGCAATAACGGGAGTTCGTCTTATCCGTATTTTTATACCCAGTGAATACACTGTAATCTATCCAATAAAGTTATGAATACTAGTTCTTCTAAAGCGAAAGTTTGTCTTATCAGTGTTCTTCTTAACGAGGTTTCACTGTAACTGCATGTTTCGATTATTCTGGGCATTGTCTTGAGAACACGCATGCACACTGGCTTCACTTTCTTCCAACCTTGTTCCTGGTGCTGCAGGAAGTACCCAGGAATTGTAGAAATTGGCTCAATGAGAAGAAGAATCCCCTCCTGCAGAAATAACACCAAGAACAAGCAATCTGTAAGTTGTGAGCTACTATTTGAGTATTCATTAAAATAACAGATGCTGCAGTATGTAGTCAGCTTATTCAAGCAACAGTTTACATGGTACGTGTGTGGCAGAGCACTGCCATTTATAGATGAAAAGTAAAGTTCGCACATCTGCGTTACCACCGGCTATACTAAAAGTACAATTATGTTGAGAAACAAGACCAGCTTTAAATAGGAAGTTTCGCTTGTGCCAGGGCACCACCATGCCTGATTATACCAGGGTGGCAGATGGCGAGAGTGAGGTGGTAAGTCTCACAACCAATGCCCGACAAGGGGGAGGGGGGGGGAGAGACGAACCTCGTTAGCTGCACCCATGTTACCCTGCATCACCGCATGTGTTAGCACAAGATACGCTCCCTGCTGCAGCACTGGTCTCAAGCTCGGGACCTTATTATTCGCAGGCAAGAAGCACTCAGCCAAAGCGCTGGTCTACCATTAGATAAGCACAATACAACATTGCAAAATGGACGCAAAAGTCTAAAAGCAGAAACAGCTTGCAGTACCTTGCTGAGTTGATCTGCTGCCCACTTCAAATTTTCGACAAATGTCCTCGTCCATTGCTCCTTATCACATGCTTCACTGACTACACCAGCCAGTGCATGTACCCTATAGTCGAGTCATCAATCAGCAGCACACAAATGCAAGATGCATCGATTAGAAGTCCAATACTGATACAGTAATGTTATCTCATGTGGGGTAGTGCCTTTGCTGTTTGTGTTACGCAGAGCTCGCTGACTTGTCAGTTTGAGCACTCTGGCAAGGTACATTAGGGCCTGGTTTAAATCTAGCTTTGGAAAAATTTATTTTTCAATGCTATCAGGTTCGGCGTCATTCTCTCTGGTACTGCGCTGATGAGTCCACAAGGGGCGAAACGGTTCTGTCCGCAGATCAAAGATATAGTAATGTATAAAGTCTTCCAGGCTTGCAAGAAGCAAAGTCAATTCGCGACGCACCTTTTGCAGCCCAGTGCATTGGCATACTTCACTCCTGTCTCCACACTCTCTTGGAATTCTTTGACCTTGGCTGGATTCGCTGCAATACCACGTTCACCAGCAGCCCAATCACCTACAAGTACATACATCGCCATCAGACAATGAGCAACACATTAGTCCCCAACAAACAACCAGGATGAAAGGATCAATCATACATCCAGCCAACACGATCTACTAATAATAGGTTTTTCATTTGACCCGACGAGACCACACGACACTTGCAGACCACAGCACGAACAGTTCACCAGCCACACTCCACGAAAGCAAGTAGTATTACTCCTGACAAGTCTTGTTTCGTTCCATAAAGATGACGGATGACGGGTCGTGTGGTCTCGTCAGGTCAAATGAAAAACCTATTACTACTATTTGACGGACCTATGGAAGATGGCAACAAAGAATTAAGATCTACTAAGCCAACTACAGTAGAACCTCTCTTAGTAGGTACATGCACATGTAAAGGGATTTACCCACACCCACATGTGCACACATGCGCACGTGCTTGCGCGTGCACACACACACATGCGTCCGCCACATGCGGATATGGACATAGACATGCCCATATGCATACATACATACATACATGTATAGGAATTAGTAAATGCCTACCTGCTGGAAGATTCAAATGGACGTGCTGGATACCTGCGGCTTTCTGTGCACTGGCAAGACTGTCTAGTGTGACACTGGCAGGGAAGGCACACTCAACTCCGCTAAACCCTGATACAGTGTACAAACAACGACATGATAACACATCGTAATTATAGACATACAAAAAATAGCCTTTTCAAAGATGCGAAGTTGGTGGCAGCAGTCACGATGAGTCCTTGATTTGTCTCCTAGATTGTATCTATCCGCACACACTGTAGAAGGAAAAGCAAAGTACCGTATTTCCACGAATATAAGTCGCGCCTTTTTACACAAAAATCAAGAGTGGAAAAGGGGGTGCGACTTACAATCGAACTTGACTTACTACTGAAGTCAATACATGTCAAAACGATATTCCTCCAACCTGAAAATGGGGTGCGACTTATAACCGGGGAAACACGGTAACGTCACAACGTCCCCTGAAGGTAAACAATCTTTCCAACCAATCTCATCTGGCTTATAACTCTTGTCCGAAAACTCTGTGGACAAAATCAATTTCCCCATGGATATTTCTGGGTGCTACCAGTATGTGTACGATGTACAGTACAATCTTGTCTAAGCCGACCACTCACGGGCCCCTCAAAAATGTGGTCGCCATGTACAGCTGGTCCCTCCTGTAGGGTCATGTTAGCGGAAGTGATGCCCGTTGGTCCGGGATTTTGTGGTCGCCATATGCGAGTGGTCGCTGTGACAGGTTTTACTGCATACTCATTGAGTAAAACACTACAGTGTGGTATTCAGGCGCAAAGCCCAGTCATGGCCGCCAGCAGACTCCTATGGTCGTGCAGAGTGGCAGCACCTGGCATTCATGTACCGGTCGTTTTATTCATGGTGGCAGATTCACTACGCACTGCCTATTCAGCACTTTACTGCAATCTGCAGAGTCTTCATCCACGCACGCTTGAATTTATTGACACGTATCAAAAATCAGAATACGAATTGCAACCATTAGGACTAGCCACAAGATGACTGTGCACTGAAGATTTTCTACTACGAAACTTGTGTACAGCACAGTGACTCTCACCGCCACTGTCCTGACCACTCCCCCCCCCCTCGCTCCTTGCTCCCCGACTTCTCACTGGAGCGAGGAGGAGAATGGTCAGGAGAGTGGCGGTGAGAGTCACTGTGCTGTACACAAGTTTCGTAGTAGAACATCTCCAGTGTACAGTCATCTTGTGGCTAGTCCTGATTGTTGCAATTCCTATTCTAATTATTATTTCACTGTATTGTGCCATGGACGTCATGGATCTGGGTTGCAGTTAAAAGTGTTGGAAGCCATTTATCAGCGTCCGACTACATGTATGACGTGTACCAGATCAAGAAATACGTATTGGCGCGGACATTGAAATCCGATGGAGTAACCAGGGCCGGCGCCCTTATTGCCTTAGCGAGCACACACAGTGGCACACTGTAGTTCACATGCACACTGTAAAAATGGACCAGCAGTGCTCACGGCTGCAAGGCCAGCACCCCGTAGCCGCTTGACTTCCCAGCGGATTTCGATGCCCATAATAATGCGAAATTGTACTATGAGTATGATTTACGCATGTTGTTGTATTTGGTTCTTGTCTCGTAGAGTCCAGTGTCTGATGTCATATATTATGGTCTAAGTGTACGTGCGAGTATGGTGTGATGTGTGACGTTTATGGTATGTGGTGTATGCTAGAGTACGCGTTGTCAGCAGGGGCGTAGCCAGGATTGTGGCTGAGGGGGGTGATCACTGGAAGTGTGGGCCTGCGCCCGAAGGGGGGGAAAATGGGGGGGGGGTCCGGGGGCCCTCCCCCGGAAAATATTTCGATATTGAGTGCCAAATCCTTCATTTTTGCATCTATTTCATTATTTTCCATTCCACCAATGATTCAATAAAAAGTCAGATAAACAATTTCGCAATTAGATTCGTCAGATTCGGAAATGGCACTGGCACTGCTGCTACTGGTATCTGGTCTCTTCGACTTCCCTCGGCTGAAATACTTCAAGATCGACATTTTCATAAGAATCCATTCGACTTGCGGATCACAAAACGACGTTGTCACTTCTCTTTCACTTCTACCAAGTCTAGCTACACAAAGTGCGAGTCTATATACCGGTAGTTGTACAATGCGCAGTGCATCCGAAAACGACCAAACTCACATTCAAAGGCAAAGATCTACACACAACTATACTACCACGGTAGTACTAGTTCAAATTACAGTACCGGTAGTACTACATTGTACTAAAAATTAATAATTTAGCACTACTGCGCCTGTCACCGGCGAGAACATGACTGCATGTGCAGCCATGCATGCAGTCTCAAGTGCAACCTGCATGCGCTACTAGTAATACAGTTGGCCGGGCCCCGTCGTGCAGCGCAGCGTCGTGTGGCGTCGATCTTGTCGACGTCGAGTCTCGATCGCGGGCGGGCGTAGATCCACAGCAGTACGAAAATGGTACCTGAAATTTTGAGGGGGGTGCTTGGGCACCCAAAGCACCCCCCTGGCTACGCCACTGGTCAGAGTGTACTAGTGTGAGAATCTGCTTCCGTCTGTGTGAGAGTGACTGTCAAGTGAATGCTGTACATGCGCAGTGCTAGTTTGGTCTGGGAACAAGAGTCATGCGTTATTCGCCCGTGGTCTGGTTGTCTTGGTCTTGGCCATGTGTTCTGCACGCATTCGTCCCTGATTGGTCGTCCCGATTTGTCGTCGCTTTATCACTGCTTGTTCTTTGTTGTTTTTTGGTGTCTTTTTCCTTTGTCTTTCGTTTCACCTTTGTTTTCGTCTTTCTCCTCCTGTGCCCTTTCCGTTTGTATAAGAAGTCAGAAACTCTACCAAGTTGTTTGCGTTGTTGTGTGGCAAGGGCCAGGGGGAGAAGGCACTACTATTTCAATAACACCAAAAAATCTACAAAAATTCAAAACTTGTATAATTGCCTCAATCAGTCTACACCAGGGAGTAGTAAAATATTTTACTACTCCCTGGTCCACCAACTATCCACTGTTTTGTACGGTACCTGAATCCTTTGCTGCCTTGAAGCGCTGCAGGAAATTGACCTCGGAGAAGAGGAATCCATCTGATATATTTGCAGCAAAGCGAAGTCCTTGACTGCCTTCCATGATCTCGCACCAACTAAACTGAGACGTAGTCTACTGTCAATCACTAGCTGCTGAGAGCACTTCACTCGAAGCAGTTATCAATGATAGTGAATAGTGGTTTGAAGTCCGGTCTTGTCACTGGCTCGATCTTTCAGACGATCAGATCTTCCGATTTTGCCGCAAGCAAGTAATTCTTTTCAGCAGAGCACACCGATCTTTGTGAATGTCAGCTTGGTGTCTTTCTCGTCATACAATCATGATTATCTCACTGTCTGTCTTTGAAGCAGTTCAACACACATGCGCATACGCGCATATGCAAGAAGAACTCATGGGGTAAACCCCTTTTTGATTGTACGTATCAAGAAGTCACCTGCCTCCGTAGCCGGTCCATGACGCACAGACTCAGTGCACACTGTCTGCATGCACTGCGTACTGCGCTGGACATCGTCCGTACTCGATCGAGTTCAAAGGTTACCCGATAGGTGCAAGACCGACAGCGACTTGTTTGCATTATTATTGGCTCGATCGCAGTCGCATTATGAGCAGATCAATTTTAGATAGCGGAAACAAGAATATTTGAATCCACGCAGGAATCACCTCCTCCAAAGTAGGTCCTGGCTTTCTTGACACCAGTCCAACAGTCAGTCTCTGAGTCTGAGAGTTTTTGCAAACCAACATCTTAGTAGCATATTGCCTACTGGCTGCCGTGGATGGTCACTCGTCATCTGATTCGTCGAAATATTCAGTGTACCAATAGTCCATTGCAGGTTTTGATAATTGGAATACTGGGCGAGTGACTGAATGAGTGTGCTGCTGCCAAAGCAATGCACAATGAACAACTTGAAAACGGGCATTACTTTCCTGGAATCTGCTGCAGCAGAGAAGGTGAGATCATCGTGTAGGTTTACATCGCTAGAGACATGCGTGGAGCAACTACTGTACAGCAGTTTGGAACGGAGTGCAACTTATGTGCACATCAGCCTCATTTGCCATGATCGTGTGCATTTGAGAATCAAAGATGATGGGAAAAAGCTGCGACTGGGTTCTTGCAATCCAGCACTGGATCCAGTTCCAGCACAAGCACAGGCCACTTCCAAGCAACACATGGGAAACGGCTTCGGTGAAGATCTCTCACTGCTCTCCTTCATCGCTGATGCTGTTTGTGTGAAGTCAATGGGAATTGATGGTAGAGAGGAAAGTACCGTTTTGAAACAGGGAGCAAGGTGTAATGCTGACAGCTATTCCAAATTCATCTGGCCTAAGGTACCACGAGGTTCAGCTGGCGGTACAGATATCACGATTCAGGGCCTGTTCAGCACAATTCCCGTACGGCAGAAAGATTTGGTCGAGAGTTTTGGGAGACATTGCCGTTCGGTCCAGTCTTCTATTGCACATATCTCACTGTGCTATCCAAAAGCTACGTTTGTAGTGACTGAGATTGCATGTGACGGCTTAGCTCAGAAGACGAGTCTTGTGCTGAGAGGTGTATCATCACTGGAAAAGAGGCTAAAACAAGCTAGTGTGGTCCCAGCTAACTGTCCTAAATTGCATCGCATCCGAGAAAGCCAGATTGGATCCATTTCCTTGCAGGGCATTATTGGTTGGCCGGTTGAGAAGCAGCATGATTTCCATGCCCTCTTTGTCAATGGTCGCCTACTTGATGCAGGGGACAAAGATCACATATCCTTCTTGTCTTATCTGAGACGTGGCTTGAACAAAGACACAGATATGATGACACTAGGGACCAACAATGAAGCAATTCTTTATGTTCTGCTTTTATCTGAACCGAAGGCTTGCCAGACTGCCAATGAGAATGATTCTTCATTTAACCGTCTGCACCGCAAAGTCGCGTCTTCACTGTCATATATGATCAGAGGTATGATTGCCAAATCTTCCGGTCTTAGCACAAGTATTTTAACAGAGAAATCCACAAGCCATCAACACCTCGAGCTTCCACTAGCACAGTACACATCTGGGCTGCGGTTGGCAGTGAACAATGCCTCCTCCATCGGCTCAGATCAATTTGGTTGTGCATCGCACCGTGCAACCAGGCCTCACCAGCAATCACACAATCCACATGCGCCGCTGAAAGAAACGCAAAGCAAATCAGTAAGATCCACTGCATCAGTAAACATGTCTCCAGCAAGCGAATTAGATAATGATGAGAAAGAAAATCATCAGCAAAGCAGCATCTGGGCGAAGGTGGTTGATGAATATGGACATGTCTCCTTTCTCAACAAGCTGACTGGTTGTAGTCAATTGACAATTCCTCGTGCAGCACAGCACTCAACACCTAGTACAGCCAGTGGGTCAGATATCTTGTGGTCACGTACCAATAGCAGTGCTGACAGCATACGCGCCTATTCAAATTCATGCAAGGATCTGCATCCTGGATCAGCAAGCACTCCCGTGGCTAGAGGGGATCTGCAAAATCCTCTCTTGTCACCCCCACTCACTAGTACTGGAAGGTCAAGTTCTCGTGTTCGGAGTGATCCACAACTGAATTCTGGAAAGAAGGCAAGCCTGGCTGGTATTCTGGAGTCGTGGCAGAATCCGACATTTGGTACATCCTCCAAGGTAGGGCCAAGTGTGCGAGCATAGGCATGTGACTTGCTGAATATAGGTAAAGCGAAGTGGAGTGTCCCCAGAGCAATGTGACATTCATTGTAACAACTCACGTAGACAAAAATGCACCACAAACATAGGTCACAGTGCTCAGTGTAGGCAGCATGGACCTTTTTAACATGATTAGACTAGCAGGCAGCACCGAGGGCTTGTGGCATAGTCTCTGGGCGGCTAGATTAGTTAGCAAAGGGATTGCCATCCCCAGGTCACACCGGGGATGGGAATATGACTTTTATAAAAAAAGGTGTGGACTCTGTTTGTACAGTGTACTGCCGAAGCAGGATGCATGTATTAGCGCTCTAATATTATGAAGGCAGACATTGAATTTGTGCAGGCATTTTGACACTACATGACTATTGTATCTCCAACTGATTGTTTCACGATGCTCTGACTTGTGTGCATTGCTGATGTATAGCTTTCAGGGAGACACAAATCACACCTATTGACGGCGCTGTGCTATCCAATAGGTGTGATGGTCTCGATCAGTCACAACTAGTGGCAATATTGCACATGAATCTAAACTCTCCCTTTCCAATTTTGGAACCTAAAAGTAACCTAATAGCTGTCCTGCTTTGGGAGTGCATGTATGTGGTACGTCTTACACCATAGTGTAGCACCTCCCCACATCCAACATCTACAATATCTGTTGATATTGTGCTGAATACATGTGCCTCACACCTACCCGATTACTGACAACCTACCTCCATTATGCCTATGAGCATCACACTTATAATAATCAACTGTCTGCTTGGTACCAACATAGTTTACTGTTGAGTGCTCCACGTTCTAGCATAGCCAATTCTCTTTACTAGATACTTACTGGCAGCTTGTGGACTTTTACATGGAGCTCAGCTAGGCTAAAAAACACTGATCTAAATGAACCGGCTGGCTAAGATAATGTAAGGTAGGTCCCCGGCGTTTTGATATCACTGTATATGTACTCATTATCCACGCCCCCTTCTGAGATCGCAGTGCTGGGGACCATAGCTGCAGGTGTCGGGGTTAGCTATTCGGTCTTGATGGGTATCCCTGCCCCCTGCTCACTTACAGTGTGTCACTGTGTGTGTGTGTGTGTGTGTGTGTGTCCCTGTGTATGTGCGTGCATGAGTGAGCGGGGCATGTCTATATCTGTGTCTGTGTCTCTCTGTCTATGTATCTGTGTGTTTGTGTATTTATGCATGTATATTCATCCAGAAACTGGTGCAGCCCGTTGCAAACATATCTTCCAGAGCTTTGTCTGCGGCATCCAAGTTGTCTAAGGCATCCCTCCATGACATTGAAGTAAGCGAAGTGTCAGGAGAGTGGTGTCTGCAATATAAGTATATCCTGACATGGAATAGCTACTGGTATTTTAGTACTTCTGGGGTATGAAATGTCAGTTTCAGTCCAACTGATTGATATGCATCTTAATATTTTGCATTGGTGTAGCATTTCTGGGGCTCAAGGTACACTTTTAGGTCCAAAAGTTAGGCACCAGTACGAAAGAATGGCTTGGTTTAATTGGTTCTGGCCTCAGAACAGCGTTCAACATCTGAGTGTGCTGAACAAACTGTATCTTGTGAGTACACTCATACATTCAAAGTGTGCACTATATGCAAGGGCCGTACACCAGCTAGCGCCACTTTCCTGTGTATGTTAACAGCATCTGTTTTCTTTTCACTGTGCAGGTAATAGGTCAAGTCGACAACAAGTTCATAGCTTGCCTATGGCAAGAGGCAGGTATGGTACCGAGCAACGATGCTACAGCCGCTATCTTCTGCAGCTGAAAATTGGATAATATGCATGATTGTGAACACCAGTAAGCAAGTGCATGTATAGTCAGTATCACCTATTAGGTTGGCGGCTCTCCACTAGTAGATGGGCCACATCCTGAGCTCCATGTAGCCATGTAGCCATGTAGTGATGTAGCCATGTAGCCATGTCGTGATGTAGCCTTAGTGTTACGAATGCTCTTGCTTTATAGGACTTTCTTTCACTAGTGTGCTATTTCCTTCGGATTCGTCAGTCATGCACGTAGCACAGGTTTCATAGGTTAGAGCCACAGTGCAGGCTCTTCAAGACACAGAGTGCTAGAACGTTAGTTAGCAGCACTATGTAATGTGAAATGGTCATCCTGTTTTCTGATTTAGACCTGACTACAAAGAAAGTTGTCCTGGTTGATCAGCATGCTGCTTCTGAACGTGTGCAACTGGAAGAGTTGGAGAAAGGTCAGTTGGATATACTTCAAATAATTGTGTTGTCTTTTATAGCATTCTACTTCTTCCCTCTTTTCTAACAGGCCAGGCAGAGGCAGGTTTCGCTTGGTCCAGCCATGCCAGCGGGTGTTGTACTTTGTATTATGATATGGTGGGTGCATATTACTTGCTTAGCAGTCGACACATATTTGGTGGCCGGAAGGTTGATTCAGCTATGGGCTGACCAATCTAACCGCTTGCACCGGGTATATCTACAAGTAGTTGGATGTGTGTGCACGCACGCACACAAGCATGTATGCACGCATGCATGTGTGTGCGTGTGTGTGTGTCTTTTCTGTGGTTGGCTTCAGGAATGATCACATCTGTTCCTTGTGGTTGTGGTGGCATTGTGACGCGTAACAAGAACTCTAGCAAGTCTAGCATACCGGCGGCGCTAGGCCACTGTTCCATGGTCAAGTCTACTCCAGTTCCATGCATCAGCATCCATGTTCCTGGCACAATGGTACCATGCTCAACCCAAGTACTAAGAAATTACCTTCTTCATCATGGCGTTCAGGTCGCTGCTTGCAATATTGACAGTCAGCAATATCAGCTGTCCATTGTTGGTGTTCCTGACCTTCTCCTAACAAGACTACGTTCCGACGACCCACAACTGAGCAAAGCTGTTCAAGTAAGCGGCCGTGAGCTGATATCTGAATAGAATGTCATGTACCTGAACACGGAGCTCTGCTATTGGTATTGTCGTCCTAGCAAACATGTGCCAGCTCAGTCAATGTGTACGCAAAGCTACTGTGTATGTGTGCGTGTGTGTGTATGTGTGTGTGTGTGTGTGTGTGTGTGTGTGTGTGTGTGTGTGTGTGTGTGTGTATGTATGGGTGTGTGGTGTCTGTGTGTGTCCATATCGATCTTCAAATGTGGGCTGTGGAATACGAATCATACGAACGCAGGAGCTGGTACTGGAGGGGATCCAGGTATGAGGAGGTTTATTCATTCACTTTGACATCATGTATTTCGAGTAGCTACTGTGCGCTGTAAGGTTCACTTTGGAAGCAGTGGCTGTTGTAATGTAATGAACAGCACTTACTACAAACAGGTGTTTTGTTGAATACTGATTCACCGACTGGACGGATGTTCTGCTACAGTACTGTCGGGCGCCGAAGAACGGACCGCCGAAGAATGACCAGGCTTGGACTTCACCAATTTTTAAGAAAAGCGTAGGCTGCATTTTTTTGCAGATAAGAACGGAAACCGTAATTACACACTATAATGTACACTCAGATGCATAACTGCATAAATGTACATGTAAGACTGTACCATCGAATAAGAACGAAACTGCTGTGTTCGCTAAAAGTGAGAACGAGCTAGGCTAGAACCCTGACCCCCAGTTCTTCGGCGCCCGGCAGTACTGTATTCCCCGTACACGAGTGATGAAATTCAAATCATTTATTGGTACCTCACCAACCTGCCCACATTCTCCAACAGGTCACATCTCCAGAGGCATAGGCCAACTGGTTCATGGCATGTCTGGGAAGCAAGTTATTCCGCCAATATTGTCCCAGGCCAGTGCTTCACTGCTGTGCAGGGTTGATACCTGCTGATATGTAGAGCCTAGATACATGCAGAGCCTACAGGGGCATAGCTGGTCCCCCTTTCAGGGGGGGGGGGGGGGTGCACGGCCGCATATGTGTAATGGCTGGTGCATGTCTAGGTCGAAATGTTTGGGGGGGGGGTCCACGTGCCCATGCAGGCTATGCGCCTGAGCCTAGATATATATATTCACTGGATACCACTTCAAATGTACATGGTGTAATGTATATATAACTGAACCTATCTATCTGTCTATTGCTTCACTATTCATTGATCATGCTGTAAGCCTACATGGGTAGTGTTTCACCCAGTATGACAGTTTGCCCTTTCATCAATCATCGTGGTCTGCTGCACACGATGCATGGATGTGTTTCCTTTGTTTTGCATTGCTTGCTGTATGCACGCTTTCAGTCTTATCATGCTATCGTTAGTTCCGGTATAGTGCGTTGTTGCGAGTCTTGCGTGCTGTGCGTAGAAGTCGTACCACCGCACTCAGTATCGCTCTAGCCCGATAATCCATATGCATCTGAGTTGGCTGTACTCAGTTGCCTTTTGGGAACTCTTTGCCATGAGTTCATTAGTAGTTCTTATGTTGTCGTTTTGCTCTCAACTTGTTTTCTCTCTCTCTCTCTCTCTCTGAAATGTTCTTCCCTGAATAACAACTAGTTACTTTCGTACTGCCTGTTGGTCGAGTTGGCGTGCATGCCTGCGTGACTGAAGTTCCATAACAATGGGCTTATACACACGTACTCTCTCCTCTCTGAGACACTGCTACCGCTTGTTGGGAGGACCCTCTAAGCGGCACTGTAAAAAAAGTGTGAAGAATAATCGTCGCCATCTGACTCGGAGTATTTTTTTTACTATATTCACATACCCAACTCGTAAATAATAAAGAAAGACAATGTCAATGGTACTGAGACTAGTATATCTTGGCATATACATGTACCAGATCTAGAGGAGGTAATGTTACATCTTCGGATATTTGTTACATCCCTACATGTAGGTTGGTAACTTAGAATCTGGTTTTGTACAGCGCTTCATTTACTGTAATGATGTGCACATGTGAGGTGTATGTAAAAGACCAACAAGTTTTTAAGTTACCTGGTACATGCAGTGGTGATGGTTGTGTGAAGGAGGGTCTGGTCGGCTAAAGAGGGCAGTGTAATGGTGGTGGTACATGCATAGGCAAGTATTTCACGTGTTGTCGCTGTGTGTCTGTTGCTCCACATCTGTCTAGTTCTTACGCGATGGAGTTTTCTGCAATCGGACAGCAACCTTGACGGAGTTGTTAGCATCTCTTTCATGTCATAGTGAGTTATTATGCTGTGGAGTTTTGCACTTCTGTGATACTAGTGCTTGTATTCGCAATAATGCACTACAGTCCGTTCATCCGAAACTGGCACCCAAACTTTTTGGTGTCTCGTACGTATAGTGTAAACAACTGTACATCCTGCATTGTGTGGGTTGTGCAATTCCTACTTGCCACATTCAAAGCTGGAAAAAGTCCATAGATAGGGAGTTAGCAATCCGGCCAGGTTTAACAAAATTAGGATGGGTGTACCATGGCACGTGTATGGAGCATCTTGGATGAACGGACTGTATGTTTTATGTCCAGCTGCCAAGGCAGAATCGGAAAACTCTCTCATCAATTGACCAATGCAAATGTGAAATCTCCAGCTGCCTGTGAACTAATCCAAAATCCATGCCATTGGTCGGCCTGAACCGATTGTACCAGCCGGCTGTCTCTTTTTCTTTTTGCTGGAAGAGGAAATGGACCAGTTCATTGCCCTCCTCCGGTACCTGCACCATGCTGGCAGGTAGCTTAGAGTGCCTCCCGTAAACTCGTCACAGAAAGTTTAGTTCAGATATTCAATCAAAGAGGCACTGTGTAGGGGCAATTCATTTCTTGATAAAGCCATATCCTGCTTCTTGTGCTGATCAGGCGCCATTCGTTTCGGAGACTGTTTGTCGAAAGAAGAGTGTTGTGAGCTAATCAAGAGTCTGTCAAAATGCAACTTACCCTTCCAGTGTGCCCATGGACGGTGAGTTCTAACACACATTCTTATTCTTGTTGGTGTAATTACCCCTCAGTTTGCCTGAACTTGGGGTGGATCGTGCCGCGGGTAGTAGTAGCAGTATGGTAATCACCACTCATCTCACTTGACCTTAGTTTCTGTCTAAGAGTAGGGAAAGGAGGGGAATCTCTTTCGCGGACTTTGGGAGCAATTATCGACAGCTGCAGATTTGCCAAATTTTGGTTATTTGGAAAGACCTACCGTAATGTCATGTATAAAAGCATGACCCTTAGGCCAAGTAAAATAAAATCCCAGTTTATCGTCCTTTTTTCACAAAAATCGGGGAGGGAGGGCGGATTTTATTTTTATTTTTTATTTTTTGATGTGCTACAGACTAGTATAGTTCTTGGTAAACAATGACACATCATGTGCAACAATCTGCAACAGAATAGTGGTAGTGTATGGAATACACAATGCTATAACAGTTATATGTACATAAACAACGACGGATTTGCAGCAAAACAAACGGCATGTCGCTTCTCAACAAAGTCACAACTACGGAAAGAACGGAAAACTGTCGAGGTCTCGACAGGATGAAGACGGACTTTCGGCAGAAAGACGAAGCTGTGTTTTCAAGCCTTAGCCGACGTAAAAAATCAAGCTTTTTGGCAAAATTCTAGATTTAAAAAATAAAAATAAAATCCGGGCGGCCTCGAAAAATGGGACGGGCGGGGACGATAAACTAGGATTTTTTTACTTGGCCTTATAGAAGCATGACTCGAATAGAAGCTGGTTTTTCGAAGCATGCCGTGACCAGACACAGAAGCACGATTTGAATAGAAGCCTTGCACAGTACATGTGTGACAGTAAGCACTGTACAATGTACAAGCCATGTAGCCTGTAATGCACAGTGCAGGAATGCATCACTGCACGAAGGTGCAAGGCGTGCACTTCGTAGAAACATGTTTTAAATTGAAGCATAACTTGAATAGAAGTATGGTTTGCACTCCGGCTTGTACGACCATGAGCTCCTGCTTTTATACTTTATAC
This sequence comes from Sycon ciliatum, assembly GCF_964019385.1. NCBI lineage: Eukaryota > Metazoa > Porifera > Calcarea > Leucosolenida > Sycettidae > Sycon > Sycon ciliatum. The sequence continues at coordinate 13,815,855 of NC_088646.1, forward strand.
GCGACATCACGGTGTGTTCCACAGAATTTTGAGCCACTAACATGATTGTTACCACGGCATGCCCCAGAGTCCATGGGGTATGTACTATTGCAACAGGTGAAGACAAACTTTTGAAACCTCTGTCATTCTCTGGGCATGAAATTCCGTCATAATGGGTAAACATAGATATTGAGTCCATGCAGTTGGCAGAAATCTTACTTGGAATATTCTGTAGGATTTTGAAACGAATGGGAGAGTGCCTATTCTACTCGTATATTACCTGGCCGGCTGATATCCACAGCAGATGTATCAGAAATCCTGACATGTTGATCGTGATTCTGGCTATGCCCGTGGCTATGCCCCTGGCTACACATGTAGCCAGTGACGTATGGCATCATCCGCTGGAATATGGTACAGTGCTGCAATTTTTCGTGCAAGTACAGTATGGCACATGAATACTATAAGCTGCAGTGTGGAAGGCGCTGTACCTGAGACCAGCACTGAGTTCTGAATTCCATTGTTCCGTACTACAGTGCGTTGGCATTGTCGATAATTTTCACGGAACGAAAAGGTTTAGTACAGTTACAACCCTCCCCCACCCCCTGAACGAAAAATATACTCACCTGGCGACTACAATGGATGAATGTTTCAGCTATTTATTTATTTTTATTTACTGTCTGCACTTCATGGCACATAATGAAAATAAAGTTGAAGACACCACTGCAGCTGTACTTATGGTTGATAAATATGGTGGTAAAGACACACCTGGCAACATGGCGGTAAACACACGCCTGCCCACACACGCTCTCTAGGCTGCAAAGTTCTGGCACAGAGCTCTCCTTCTCACCACCACCACCATCAGCTCGCGCCTGGCGCCTGGTCGATGCATGGCTGGCGGTATCCGACATAGCAGGCTGGTACATCAAGTAGCGCATGGCACATAGATGATGACACAGCAACGACATAGCTCGATTGCGACGTACGTTTCGTCCCCGCTGGACTCATCAGGCAATCTTCTTCTTGGATGTCTTCATACGGAGCTTGACCCGGGAGAATGAAGTTGAAGACACCACTGCAGCTGTACTTATGGTTAATAAATATGGTGGTAAAGACACACCTGGCAACATGGCGGTAAACACACGCCTGCCCACACACGCCCTCTAGGCTGCAAAGTTCTGGCACAGAGCTCTCCTTCTCACCACCACCACCATCAGTATAACCTCAAACTTGTCAAAATAAATAAATAAATAAATAAATAAACAAATAAAATTTAACTTCATAACTTGTTTCCATGTGATTTCTTCTATTTTAAAACAAATAAAATAAAAGAGGAGCGTTACTTACGAAGAGCCTATGAATATTTTCAAAATGAAATTCTCCTTCACCCACCTACCCGGTTCATGTAAAAGATCGATGATGACGGTATGGATGGCCCCTAAATCTGTGATGACTTTGTGTATAAATTTCCGAAACTGGGCGTTTGTTGTTCAACCCCTTTGGGGTCAATATGACAAAATAGGGGAACCGCCTGAGCATTATCCCGAAGAAATTTTCAATAGGCTCAAACCAAATTCGACCTAGTCAACTTTGCGAACAACGACACTCGGCGACAATCAGAAAAGTGTCCTTATTCGCGAAGTGTCCTTATACCCCAAATCCCATATGAATGTATGCGAACCCGTATTTTGTATAGTACACCTAATGTGAAGCAAAATAAAAATAAAATACCCCCCCCCCCCTGGCTGCATCTTCTTTCATGTGTGCCTTTATCCATTGCCATGGGTTCTGGTACTTCTGCATGACAGGTACTTGAAATACCGTAGAATCCCGCGGATAAGCCCACCAAGAGTCCATAAATTATTTGTGTTTTTTTTAGTATGTATTTATGTATGTTTTTTTGTACATTTCAACACAATCATCGGTTGTTTTTGTTTGCACAGTGGCTCTCAGCAATGTACTACTCACTTCCTTGGTACTTTTCAATAGCACAATTTTGGTGTCAGCGTATAAGCCCATGCCTGCGTATAAGGCCATATCCTTGTACAAGCCCACCGAAATGTCCTTGTGAAACAGATACGCCCATGGACTTATCCGCGGGATTCTACGGTAGCTGTCAAAAGCCCAGAAAGTCGTTATTCAAGCATTGAATACGACCTCGGGGCGCTAAAAGCATGTCCATGTCTCGTTATTAGCGAAGTTGACTGTACTTTTAAAAGTCTGGACTTTTGAAACACACTGTAAGAACATCTCTCTCTCTCTCTCTCTCTCTCTCTCTCTCTCTCTCTCTCTCTCTCTCTCTCTCTCTCTCTCTCTCTCTCTCTCTCTCTCTATCTCTCTGCATACAAGGAACAACAGCAAGGGCTACATTTTATCGAACACTTGCATATGAATACGTCTAGATTAAAAGTAGTTTGCTTCTATGTTCCATCCTCTGCATTGAGTCAACCAAGTGTCTGTGATACTTGCTTTCATTTGATCAGGCCCTCGATCATACCAATAATGGACATTACAGAATTGGAACTCAACTCGTTGGTGAGTAGCAGTGCAGTTAACTGTTATCGATGTACATGTACTTTCCTCTGTAATGAACAAGTTCAATTATTGATGTACCGGATATGTACTTTCCTTCGCAGCGAGGTACTACAAGCTATTACTGAGCACTATGGATGCACATTATAGTCCATTTTGAAAACATAGATGTGTGACTCTGCACAAGTTATGTTGTTGTTGAGACTCTGGACTGTCTGTGCCACCATAGCTGGATCTAAAGAGATATAATGCCCGTGTGCAGGGTAGCAACGTATGAACAATTGTGCCACATAGATTCTTTGTTGTGGGCCTCTTTTTTGCCTTCACCGAACGTGTGCTTTCTTCCTAAGGATCATGGAAGATGCAGCCCCGACTCTTGAGCCACGATGAAATCTAATTTAATGAATATGGTATAAAGTCTCACGTCCGAACTCTGAACCAGGATTTCACTCTACAAACTCTCCAAGATGTCAAAAGAATATCCCCTGCGTGGCATACGCACACACTTTGAGCAACGCAGGCATCTATTTAAACACTTGCAAAGAGACAATCATGGTTTATCAGCTCGAACCTGCACAAATGCAGCACTGGCTGAAATCAACACTTTGTTTCTGAAGAACAAAATAATCTGAATCTGCCACGTATGTGCATGTAAGTTTCACTTCTTTGATTCCCACCGCTTGTTAGGAGCTGCATCTGTGCCTTGATCCTTGACGGGTGGTGGCGTTCCTACGGATGCGGAAAACTGGGCTTCTAGCCTACAATTGTAGTCTTATGCAAACCGTGATTTTTCTTTGACTCCAAACTCGCCCTGGGGTACCACACATGTTGCAGCTAGACAGTACAGAGGTTCCGCACTACGTAAAGTTGAGCACCTTTATGTTTAATAGGGCGGGAAAAACCCATGAATTCGCGAGTTTGCACTCCACTTACGGAAAGTTATCTACGTAGAGTACGTAGATAGGGCTCTGACAACGTAGGTGCTCCATAAGCGGATTGGAGTACAAATTTATGACTCTCCCCAGTTCGATCCGGTCGTACACTGCCGCGTTCGGAGTTGGCAAGGGCAGCTACGTGATTTGAAAACTCCGTATGGCGGAACACAGATCCGCATGCAGTTTACGCAAGACTTTCCGTAGATCGACTACGTTTTTTTACTAATGTAATTATGTTATGCGGAACCTCTCTAGTGCCTCACTCATATCATACACAGAATGCTTCTATGTAACAGTTGCTCTAACAAGAACACAGGTCATTGCAAAGCACAGTTCCCTAAAACCATAACAGTAGGTCAAAGCACATTAAAACGTACTCACGATCAAAAGTCAGAATGAATAATAAGAGTTAAAGAGGAAAAAAAACTAGTCGCACCTCAGAACTAAGACAAAATGTACACCATGATCTGTGTGATTTGAATGCGCTCATGACAGGGTGTTGTCTACAAGCAACCCAGCTTGCGCAAGCTCTATCAGCTCACGCCCAAGTGACAAGCCAAACTCTGATGGAGGGAATTGTCCAGATATGCTCGCTCGAGTTTCCAAATTTTATGAACAATCAAACAGTTTTCATGTACCATGAATAATGGAATATTTGTGGGCACATGCATCAGTGTGTGTGTGTGTGTGTGTGTGTGTGTGTGTGTGTGTGTGCTCATAATTACGAGCGTATGTGTTGATATGACAGCATATTGCAGGTAATTCAGGTAAGTTCGGTGATGCTGGGTTGGTTTTCTGAATGCCATGCCTATATTTACATGATGAAAAACATATGAAAGGTTAAATATCGTAGGTAGACAGTGGCAGCTATGCTTGGCTACATGCCACATTGATCGTTCTACGTATTTCCTCACCATGTGCTAATGCCTGCTCATAGCACTGACGCAAGATTGACTGGCTGATTGACTTTCCACCTTGCTTTGTGATAGCACAGAGTCTCTCTTGATCTATTGCAACCATATTGACGAGTGCTGAGGCTATTCTCTCCTCTTCACCACATGGTGAGCACACCAGCTTATCACTCGCCACAGCAAAGGATACAGACGTTGGTATACACTTCAAGCTGACAGGCTGAGATGAATCTGACGAGCGGACGACACGCTGCGTTTCCTCTGATATCTCAACGCTTGGCAAGCGTAAATTTCTTAACGCTGTTACCAAAGCAGCTAAACATGCCTGCTGAAGACTGCCATCGTAATTCAAACATGTTATGTCCGCATACAATACCCAACATAGCTTGCCAGGTGAGATGCACAACTGTTTCACGTCCAGCAATTCGCATTCAGTCCAGACATCATGTAACCACTGACTCAGGGATTGTGCCTCTTCATTAGGGGGTCCAGTACGGAACGATGATGAACACATTGCTGATAAATTCACATTCGCCACGAGATAACCTTCATCAGGCTGATTTACTGCTGGAGTTGTCAATTCTGCTTTAATTCCACACAAGACACATGTGCCACCTAAGCGAACCATAGAAGATCCGTCCGCGGTGCCCACGGGACCTACATTCACAACAAACGGCTGAGGATCGGCCATAGTGTCTTCAGCAAGCAAAGTTCTAACTGCACTATATAAATAACAACAAAAAACGAACAATGAACAATGCAAGCTGCAGTGATGTGCTAAAACAGTAAAACTAAAAGTAAAAAATAAAAAAAATCATTACCGGTACCAGATCTGCATGCATGCAGTGCAGAAACTGCAGATCGATGAAGTATTGAAGAGCTCAGCTGACATGACGTAGGACGAAATTTTGTAGTGCAGTGTAGCCATGGTACATGGTAGCTAGCTGTACTCAGCGCGCCTACAAAAATTTTTGTAGCGCCATGCACTGGCTAGCATGGCATCAAGAGTACAGTCATGAAAACCAGAGTGTGCAGCTTGGGGCCTTTTCTGCTATGGGTGTCTGTCACGGCGAAATTCCGTGATTACATCATATTTGGCCCAGATCTAGGCGGGAAATGGCGTAGTGCGTACAACTGAGCTGCAGTTGTGCAGAAAGAGACCTGCTTGAATCCTGCTTGTACGCACTACATCACTAAAATGATGTAATCACGGAATTTCGCCGTGACAGCAACCCATCCGAGCTGCACACTCTTGTTTTCATGTACTCTTGATGGCATGCAGTCCACACGTGACCATGGTGACCGCTTTTTCTACCATGCATGCCCATGATGCAGTGTGCATGTGGTGTAGATCTACCATGCAAATGATGCATGGTGTAGACCAGGGAGTCGTAAAATACCGGTATTTTACGACTCCCTGGTGTAGACAGTCATGATGTCTTGATCATTGATGTAGTCTAGTCGACTCCCGAGTCCCGATACCGCTATGTCCAGCCTATGTAATCTAATAATGATGATTGTGGCTTCCACAGTTTCAGCGCACGCTTTCACACAGCACAGCACTTCTGTCCTGACTGTAGTGTAGCACTCCAGACGTCTAGACTCAGAGTCAGAGGAATCGGATTCGTAGGCTTTGAAAAATTGAATGATTCGCTGCGCTTTCACTAGTTTCAGAAGTAACTACTTTTCTGTGGACGGTGTGCTATTCCATACGACGTTACGCCAGCATTTACTTACTCACAGTGAACTGCATACGATGTGGGTGAGCATGAGCTTGCTCTGCTGATGATGAACAAGAAAAAACGAGTTTCTGATAGAGAAGCAATCTAAGGATGAGCTGAGCCACAGCATTCCGATTACTAGTAGTATTACTATTAGATGATTTTGTCAAATGACCAACCGCTAGGCTGCGATAATGAGTGAAAGGTTCGTAAGCTGCTATAAACGATAAATGTAATTATAACCGATACGCATGAGTACCGGAGAATAGAGTCCACAACCACCATCATGTTGCTGACTGACCACCATCGTGTTGTTGGCTGACCCCTATGCATATGTACTAGTATATCCAGCCAGATTGAGTATATCCATTATCCACCCACAATCATTTTGATAAATCAGTCTCTACTTTCCATGTAACTTCTAATCTAAGCAGATACAGTAGCTACATGTAAGTACATGTACTAGTTAGTACTGACCGTGACATGCCGATATTGCAGCACTACACATAACAGAGAAAGCCAGACAGTGCCAGACTGCTGAACAACCAGCAACCAGTCAGTACACAGTATGCAAGATAACACACGTGATGATGGTGACCATGGTGACAGTGCCTGAGAACTAGCAGGGGTCAGCAATAAGTTGTCACCGGAAATTGTCACCAGCTTGGCCGAGTGCAATGAGTAAACAGAACACCCATTTACTCTTCAATATTCAAACGCGGGCTTTCATTAATCTACAATTGTAGCCTGACTGTGCTAGAGCCTGTGTGCATGTACACACCGTGACACGGTGCGTAACGTTAACAGTGTGGTCGTGTAAAAGAATATACTGCCTACAAGAATGAACTCTCATGTTTTCGTAATCATAACATGGGTTTCAAGTGCACAATTATTCTTACAAGCAATTTTGTCGCATAGTAGAATATATCGGTCCTAAGAATGGACTTTGTGTAGCGAAACATGCCAGATTAGTACAAAGTGTATCGCCTGTACTTGTAATAACATTTGTTCAATGCAGTTCTGATCTGACTCACGTTGCGTCATAGTGCTTACGTTGCATGTACGATGATCTTCCTGCCCCTGCACACATGCATATGGCATGTCACACTTGATTTACCGTGTGTAAGAAATATCGGAAATAAGAATAGAAAGTCGTTTTTCAAACACCCACGCTATAACCGATACCAAGAATACATAAACCAGAGTGTGCAACTCGGGATGGTTCCTGTGGGAGCGTAATTCGTGCAGTACGTCGTTTCTGACGGCATGGTAAGCCACAGGTACGGTGAAAAGTTGCGTAACCAGTCGCGGTGGTGCAGGTCACCGAGTTTCGGTTTTTTGATACGGATAGCCTGGTGACTTTACCTGTCGGTGGATGTACGCAGCGTACACAGTCACACAAAACACCGAAATCCTGAAACTGTACGTCTAAAATCAAGCAAACTGGGCTGATTTCCGGGCTATGAAACATGAAAATTTGAGCTGTCCGCAAGTCGCGGCTTGGCTGACCTCATCAAGGTGATGTAGTGCACGAACTGCGCTGTTTCAGATCTGATATGCACAGTTGCACACTCTGGTTTAAGTACTCTTGCCGATACCTACTGTACTAGACTAGAGGTTGTGTGTCTGCTAGATGTGGTGTGCATTGCTAATATTATAGCCTGGACTGTGTGGAAAACGAAGCATGTGTGAACGTTGACTTACTGTTCTGCCCTTGGACTGTAGACTGTAGTTTGCATGGCTGTCACCATTATTATTATTATTAGACTTTACTGTGTGCTTACTGTTCTAACCACTACGCTGCCCTGTAGCTGGCACTGCCCTGTAGCTGGTACTGCCCTGTAGCTGGCACTGCCCTGTAGCTGGCACTGCCCTGTAGCTGGCACTGCCCTGTAGCTGGTACTGCCCTGTAGCTGGTACTGCCCTGTAGCTGGCACTGCCCTGTAGCTGACACTGCCCTGTAGCTGACACTGCCCTGTAGCTGGCACTGCCCTGTAGCCGGCACTGCCCTGTAGCTGACACTGCCCTGTAGCTGGCACTGCCCTGTAGCTGGCACTGCCCTGTAGCTGACACTGCCCTGTAGCTGGCACTGCCCTGTAGCTGACACTGCCCTGTAGCTGACACTGCCCTGTAGCTTGCACTGCCCTGTAGCTGACACTGCCCTGTAGCTGTCACTGCTCCGACTGCCTGGAAAGCTGACATATGTTTTGAATGGCAAAGTTTGCTCATTTGGTGATTTCACCTTTGCATGGATTTTGAAGAGACATTAACGGTGCTGAAATGATTCTTAAAGGTTTCATTGGATTTCTGGTGGCTATTTTGTTAAATGTGCTGATTTCCAGGGAAACCTCTCTACATTGACTCATGTGCATGTACCCGGCCAGTGTACTTAGCCCACCACCGACTATCGTCACCTCTCGTATTGTTATGCCGGTGTGTACTGAAACTCAATTGTGTCCTCGGTAGCCTTGTCTGGCAATCAATATGACTGTGCTTATACTTTATGTGTGTATATGTGTGTGTGTTTGTGTGTGTGTGTATGTGTGTATGTGTGTATGTGTTTATTTGCGTGTGGTCTGTGCAGTGTAAAGGTAGCTGTTCGTGTGCGTCCGTTCAATCAGCGGTAAGCACACCTTTTGGTCATGGTGGAACTGTACTACATGATGTGTTTGTGCACTTGTTGGCAGTTGCATGAACAAGTTGGTACAGGGATGCTGGGCACATTAGGAAGTTGTGCTGCTAGCTCTACGGGGGGGGTGTTAGTAAAATCACCAAGCAGCTATGTACGTGTGTCTATGTGCAGTGAGAAGCAGCGCAATGCCAAGTTGATTATTGACATGAACGGTGCGACAACCTACATTCAGAATCCGGACAATCCCAGTAAGTGAACTTTGGTGATCTCGTTCTCTGGCGAACAATTCAAATACATGTAGCGGAATGGTGCAGGGTTAAAACACCTATTATCTGGTGAACGTATCATTTGCTCTTGAGATTTTCCCCTTTGAAATGAACAGCGATCGCGTAGCGGGAGGTAAATGAGAAGTATGAACACTCGCAGCATCCAGCTCAGGCTACACACTTCATGAAAGATAAAGACTGAGCTTTTCCTCAAACAAGAACTACTACAGTCGTAGTTGCATAGCAACCGAGTGGGGGGGGGGGGGTCTTTTGCTGAATATGGCGATATGGACCAAAATTTAGAATTTTGCTTTCTCCATCATCAGCTAGTACTGTATGCATAACATAGAATCCGATTGTGTAATTTCTGTACTTCAAATGCAATTATGGCCATCAAGAAAGTAATGTCGGAATTGGCCCAGCTATAGAAAGTAGTAGAAATGCAGATGTATTTTGATTGGTGGTTGACTAGGCCTTTCGTACCATTACTCAGTTTCAAGTCGAATACAATGGTGAATAACAAGGTAGCAATCAAGTCCTTATAACCGGCACTTTGGCGGTCAGAGCAGGGCCGTAGCAGGCGGTCCGGCAGGTCCGGCAGCTGCCAGACCAATATTCGGCCAAAAAAAAAAAAAAGCAGGAGCTCATACATGTAAGCAGCTCAGGATGTCCACCCATGATATGTGCAATAAGTAGAGCCGTAGTGAGGTATAAGTAGAGGTAGTACATGGTAATAGCAAGAGGATATACTTTGAAGTTTGAACTCTAGTAGTATTCATGTACATGACTGTCATGTACATGACATTGTTGCGAATACCATGTACATAGATCCATGTACATATATCCATGTGGGTGTTGTCCTGTACTTTATCATATATCGGACCTCCTGCCATTCCTCCATTGCAATGTCCTTTCTCCTCCTCCAAGGGACCAAAGGTCCATTTGTGGTTCTTTTATCACATACGTTTAGATACTGTTGCTATCCCTTCATAGGCTTCAGTTAACAAGTTCTGTTTGGACGGACACAACATGCTGATGCCCTTTTCCCTGACTCATGCAGAACATCCTTCTTCCTTTTCTCGCCCTATGTCACTCTGCATGGTCACGATTACATGCATGTACATACACGTACAATCATGTACATTTTGTACCTGTACACCGGCATATGTCACGGTAATACTACTAGGAGTGTGGGCTCGGGGGGGGGGGGGGGGGGAGCATCGAGGTCGGATCTTGCCGGACCAACCAAAATGGGGCTGCTACGGGCCTGCAGAGCATTGATAAAATAGCACTTTAAAAGATAACGCTAGTGGCGCCAACTACATATTTGGCAGTCAGACAGGGAGAGGCCGACCAGAGGCGAACCAGTCAAGGACATCACCGTCACCGTCAAGAAAGGGAGAAGAAAATGAACACCGATCAAACCACCAGCAATCGCCACGAGACGAAGTAAACGGCTGCGTCTCCGCAACAACGCTCTGCAACAAGTGGCTGATACGGGATCAACATGTGGAACAGTGTATGACCCCTCACCCGGCAGAGAAGTCACCAGTGGCACAACTGCCCTGCATAATAGCAACCGCACAAATGGACCACCGGACGCTGACGATAGCGAGAAGGACTCGGCAATACTCCGTCACCTGACATCGTCACTGGCCTGCCTCAGTGCAGTCTGCAAACATGGCACCCATTCTCACTTCACAATTCAAGCACGTGCACGCAACAAATCTCACCTTGCTGTGCTGGAGGCAGTGTACATTGCCAAGCTGAAGCCTGAACTGTGTGTGCGAAAGTTGTCACTGTTTTGCCATTGCAGTACCGTGGTCCCCACTGTTGTTTGATACTAATAATATTCATTGTTTTACTATGTAGTTGGCGCCACTAGCGCTACCTTTCAAAGTGCTATTTGGCCAATGCTCTGACCGCCGAATATGTAGTTGGCACCACTAGCACTATCTTTTAAAGTGCTATTTTGTCAATGCTCTGTATTCGACTTGAAAAGTAATGGTACGAAAGGCCTAGTCGAAACTATGGCTTCTGTGCTTGGTGTGCTGATTTGCTTTCCTCCAACCAAGCATCTATTGGTGGTCGAATATCTAGAAAATACTGAGATATGTGGCATTATGCAAAGCAACCCATTTGTTTTTGATGGGCTGAAAGGCCGCTGATGTGACTTCTGCGCTTTTTCTTTTTTTTGTTCTCAGGTCAACCCGCACATAAGGTAAGTCCAACAATGGGTCTTCACCACTCTGACTAGTTCCTCATAGACACTACTGCAGAAGTGAATATCATGACTGTGTTGTGACACTGCTGCTTAGACGTACATGTGTAGTTAAAGTCATTTTCACTGTACGTCCTACAGACAATTAACATGTCACATTTGCAGTGCTTTTGCTTGCCTACAACTTAAAATAGAGAAATTTTATTTCCGCTGCTTTCTTTGCTTGTCAAGGCTTCTTTACCGAACCAAATTCCTAGCTTGTTCTAACTTGTTAGTTATGCAAAGCATTGGTTAGCATGGAGCGAGGAATCCTACAAGTAGAGACTTACGTCCTTCGCATCTCCTTGGCGGCAGTTCTTTCTCGTATCCTACAAAAACTGATCTTCCTCCAGTGAATGTACCGTAAAGTACCTGCAGCCAGAGTGCCTCATCTCGTGAAAGCACTCCACCTTGGTGTATGGCCAGGGGAAAGCAACGCAGCAGTGTCGCCGAGTGAAAAGAGGTTCATACGGGGTTTTTCTTTCTTTCTAAAAACAAGATTAAGTGCGCTTGGGTTACACATGGCCCTGCACCAGCTCATTGCTCATGTGGTCCTCACTCGAAGAGGGAATCAGTATGAAAATACATATTCTTGAATAGTGGAACCAAGTTCTACTTAGGGAAAATAATCAAAACACTCCTTTTGCTTAGACCATCAACATCTTAAATTACTGGTACATGTACGCCTACCTGTTTTCAAGTTACAGAAAGTTCATACGGATTACTGTGTGTATTTTGTGCTATGTGGGGCTTCTCCTTTTCATTCCGACCATATCTATGCCACGTGCCATTCAGTTCACGTTTGATTTCTCGTACTGGTAAGTAGCTGCATTGGCATGTCTGTGCGCATCAATGATTGTGCATGTGTGTATCGATGGCTGAACCTTACTCATATAATTCACTGGCTGTGCTTGTATGGTTCCGTTGACAGGGGTTTGTCGGATGAATAACATTCAAACAAACAACGTGTGACTGTATTCATTTGCATGAGCAGGACGGATTAAACACTTTTCTAGTACTTGTAGAATGTATGTTGTACTTAGAAATCTTGGGTAGATTAAAACTACTAGATTTGGTGAGAGTTGATCATGATGCATATTGGAGAATTCATTCACTGCATTGACATTGCCTGTAAGCCATCTGAATAAAATCATAGAGTTATGATGCTTACCAGAATAACCTTTGCTGTCACCTTATCCCCCTGCAGGAGCCATGATGGGTATTCCGAGACAGAAGATGGTGTTCTAGAACCAGACACTGACAAGTATGCATCACAGAGGCGCGTGTTTGATGATCTTGGGCAGGGTGTCTTGGACAATGCCTTCAAAGGTGAGAGAAGGGTGCAGATTGAAACTGTAGTCTTGCATTGACGACTTGTGTTTGCTCAGTTTCAATGAAGGGTCACAAGCCCTTGCTATGCAAGACAGTCCATACTGGCTAGTAATGTGTGCCATGGAGTCACTAGCATATTGTAACCACGTTACCGTGATTGTGTGACCCCTCAACCCCATCCCCTCTCATCACACACACATGCACACGCATACACACACACACACACACACACACACACACACACACACACACACACACACACACACACACGCACGCACGCACGCACGCACGCACGCATGCACGCACACACACGCACACTAACACACACACTAACACACACACACACACACACACACACACACACACACCTTGACCTTGATACACGTTGCCTTGATAGGTTACACGGTCCCCGTCAGGGGAGAGGGGTGGAAGAGGCTGAGGAGCAGCACTTTTGATGGCGCACTAGATGGTGACGTAGTCGGAACTTCCTTTGGCAAGGGCACTCAAACGGGAAGTCGGCCCTTTCCGACACTGTCCTACGTTTCGTGCGGTCACACTTGTGTCTGGCCAAGCCGCTGCTGGACTTGAAACTCCGGTGGCAGGTGCTGCACTGCGGAGTGACCGGGTTGCCGGGGTGCTCAATGTTGGGAGCAGGTCCGTGATCGCACCGATGGGTAGCCAATCCACCGGGGCTGCGAAACCAACGTTGGCAGAGACGACATTGGCAAGCGCCAGCCTGATTGCACACTGGTTTCTGCCGTTCTGCCAAGCATTTGTGACGCTTCTCATCTGATGGGCGAGAGAAGTACCAATCACATACTTGGCAATGGACATTGGGTGTGGGCGGTTCGGGCTCGAAACAGCGGTACATGCGGCGCCAGTCGGGGCGAGAATCTGCCAGATCGTACCATCCCTCCACAGCATTCAGGGCCTTCAGGTCTGCACTAATGCAGTCCTTCCAGCGTTTGCGTGGACCGCCAGGTGGACGGCGGGATGGGAGCAGACCGAACAACAGAATCTTCGGGATGCGCTCTGGTGGCATGCGAGCAACATGACCCAGCCACTCAAGTCGTCGCTGGCGAATCCGGACAGCAAGTGGGCGCTTGTCGCCCCACATTTCCAGCAACTGATCATTGCTGATCCGCTCTTGCCAGGCGTCTAACCTTGTTATGCCAAGAACGGTACGCAGACACTGCATGTAGAACGTGGAGAGCCTCCGGATGTCGGCTTGGAGGGGTACCCAGCACTCAGCTCCGTACAGCAGAATGGTGACAACGCACGCATTGAAGATATTCTTCTTGGTGCGGACGGACAGATGGTGGCTGGCTTCCGCAGGGAGCCAAACGCACGGGAGGCAGCCGCAATTCTGGAGGAGATGTCAATCGAACACCGGCCAGACGTATCGATGATCGACCCAAGGTAGCGAAACTCCGTTACGCACTTGATCTGGTTCAAACCAACACAAACAGGGGCGAGGTCTGCATCAGAAATGTCTCTGCCGATCACCATGAACTTGGTCTTGGAGAGACTAACTGTCAGTCCAAACTCGGAGGCGACTTCATCGAATGTCACTGCAGCTCGCTCGAGCCCGGATCGAGATGTCGCAAACAGTGTGGAATCATCCGCAAACTGGCATTCAGTTACGGTGTCTGACACTGCTGTGCGACGAGGCTTCTGCATTAGGTGACCATTGATGTTGTAGCGGATATCGACACCGAAGCCATCCACGCCTTCCATCCGCTGCTTCCAGGTATGAAAGACAGCAGCCATGTACAGGTTGAAAAGGACCGGTGCCATGGAGCAGCCCTGGCGCAGGCCATTCTGTACCTCTAGCGGGTCCAACAGCCGACCATCAATGCGTAGACATGTCTCCATGTCCTTATGGAATGCTCTGATAATGCTGACCAGTTTCTCCGGTACACCGAGACGGAGGAGAACAGCCCAAAGCGCGGCACGGGGGACGCTGTCGTATGCCTTCTTCAGGTCGATGAACAGTAAGAAGGCTCGGTCATGATGTTCCAAGACCTTCTCGCTGATCTGGCGTACAGAGAAGATCACATCAGTGCAGGATCTAGCGCGACGAAATCCACACTGGGAATCAGGAAGGACTTCTTCAGCCACTGTCTGCAGCCGGGTTTGGACAACGCGAGCGACCACCTTGCCGACCACATCCAGCAGAGCAATTCCACGCCAGTTGTCACAAAGTGACAAGTCGCCCTTCTTCGGAAGAGGGACCAGGACAGAATTTACCCAGTCTTGCGGGACTCGTTCTTCTTCCCACACGGTGGCCAGCAAGTTGGTGAGCGCATAGTTGAAGGTGTCGCCGCCAGCCTTGACCAGCTCTGGGATAATGCCTGAGCTGCCGGCTGCTTTGCCATTTTGGAGTTGCGCAACGGCTTTGGTCACTTCAGCTAGCTGTGGTGGGATCGCGAGATCATCCTGGCTCTCCAGCTGTAGCAAGAGCGCAAGGATACGGGGGTCGGCGCAGCTACGAATGTTCAGGACACCTTTGAAGTGACCACACCACCTTGTCGCACGTTCCTCCTCTGTGGTGCACACACAACCGTGTTCATCCTTGATGGCCTGCACCTTAGTTGGGGCAAGGCCAAGAGTAGCACGCTGAATATCACGAATACATTTCCAGACCGTTGCGCCATTGAAGCGTGCTCGCTCCGCCTCCGCAGCTTTCTCCTCTAGCCACTGTGTTTTCGCACGGCGTATGGTAGAACGGGAGGCATTGCGCACTGATCTAAATTCACGGGCAAACTGATCGTCCTGGCGACCATGGGCAATCCATGCTGCATAGGCATCATTTCTACGCTTCAGCAATGGGTCCAGGGTGTCACTACTGCACACACACACACACACACACGCACGCACGCACGCACACACACACACACACACACACACACACACACACACACATAAACATAATTATGCACTTATGCACACACATACACATACACACATGCATGCACGCACAGGCATCCTCCTACCCCCCCCCCCCCCCCACGCACACACACCGGCACAGACAGGGCACCACAACCACCACCACAACAACATACCACCACCATCACGACGACCACCACCACCCGCACACCACCACCACCCACACACTACCACCACCCACACACCACCACCCGGTGACCCACACACCACCACCACCCACACACCACCACCCACACACCACCACCTTCATTGTATTTAATCCGGCTACTTCATTTGTTGTTCACTGCATCAGGATTCAACTGCTCCCTGTTTGCCTATGGCCAGACCGGCTCAGGAAAGTCCTACTCAATGGTGGGCTATGGTGCTAACAGGTAGGATCATTGTGACAGAACTGTTAGAAGTACTCATCGACTTCACAAGCTTTGAACTCTTTAAGAACTAAGATGTTGCGACATCGGTGGTAATTCGTGAAGAACGAGTCTGCTCCAAACGCCGGAGCTCGTGCTCCTTGCCGACTGACTTGACACTTGACTTGACTTGAGCAGGGAGTGGTGCTTTCTTGCAGGTTTGCCGAGTGGAAAGTTCGACTGGCTTGTCGCGTGCCCCAGACGCAGTTGTGAGTCAGTCAAGTGTCAAGTCAGTCGACAGGAAGCGTGAGCTCCAACGTTTGAAGCAGACTCTTTCTCCGAACTTTTTGTTACCAGTACAGGGGCATAGCAGCCGGTACGGCTTTGGCCGGACCATTTTTTCGCCCAGAAGTGCCCAGAACGCAGGATTTTGCACCCCAATTTCATGATTCTTCACGGGGACACCTCCCCCCCCCCCCCCCCCGGAACCCCCTCTGCCCAGACCACCTCCAACGGCGGTGCTACGCGCCTGCATTATTATGAGGGTAATCAGTGCATTTCCCAGAGACCGCAGTGCTAAACTTCTATTTGAAATATTCTGGAAGGCAATGTTGTATTATAGTATTCGGACCAGAGACATTGTACTCTGTAAGTTACTTACATTACATCTATACATGTACCTGACTCAGCCACCCAACCATGGAGTCCAATGCTCATTACAGGCACACACCATGGTATTGTTTCAAGCGAGGAGTGTGTACAGTCAACTTCGCTAATAACGACTGCGGATATAACGACAATTCGCGAATAACGACAGAATTTCCATGCCCAGAGCAAAGTCCCATCCCACTGTAATACATACAATGAGACTTCGGATATAACGACACTTCGCGAATAAGGACACCTTTTTGATGCCCCGCCAAATGTCGTTATAAGCGAAGTTGACTGTACACGGCTATGTTTAAAAAATGCCATTCGATTGTGTCACGATTTCTGAGTCCAACTGCCGCTGACGTTTCAAGACTCTAATCATGTTTCTATTTATGTGTTCATCAGGGGAATAGTGCCAATTACCTGCGATGAATTGTTCAAGAAGATCATGTCTTCGGAGGAGACTGGAGTGGTAAGTTGTGTTTTGCAAGCAACCCGTGCTAGTAATCAGATGGTATTGCTTTCAGACAGGTATACTCAGTAACTACAGTCGTCCCTCTCTAATCCAGCACTTTATAAACCAGCACCCTCGATAAACCAGCACAATTTTCAGTAGCCAAAATGTCCTGTTCATGCACATTGAAACAGTACATGATATTTGTTAATCCAGCACCCTCCCTAATCCAGCAGATTTTCCGTGGCACAAATGGTGCCGGATTATAGAGGGACCACTGTACTTGTATTATTCTCACTCATTGATCCCGTGTTCCTGGTTTCAAGTCATGGACAAGTGCAGTACTTGCTTCTGGCTGCTCAACTGAATCACATCGGGCTGCGGCCAAGTACCCTTCAATTTGGGTGCTGTTGCTATTGCTGTCTATGTCTCGGTGTATGCCGTGTGTGTGGAGCGAGAATAGGACATAACGTTATGCCTCGGATTATTCCTCTGGTATTAAAAAGGTCCAGCTGGGGCATTCGCCTGGTGTTTCTTTTCATGCCTTTTGGCTGAGCTGATGTCCTAGAGTTGTGTTCCTGGGTAAACAATTGTGCAGTTGTGCCCCTTATCAGCTACTAGCTACTATTGCGTCCTGGCATTACAGTCCCGGTACAGAGAACTGGACTTTGCTGATGGCTGCTGCTGATCCTGCTGTTTTGCTGCCATCGTTGCTGTCGTCGTCATTGTTGCCATTGTCATTTTTATAGAGATATGAGATAACCTTCAGTATGTTGGAGATCTACAATGAGCAAGTTCGTGATTTGCTGAGCAAGAAAAATCCCAAAGGAGGTTTGAAGGTAACAGAACATATCCCAGTGTTTGTCCTCGGCTTACACACATCAGTGCTTGCCGGTTGCTTTTAGAAACAAAAAAAGTCATGCCATTTTGGCCAAGTTTCCACAAAGTGACCAAAGCAAGCAAAACAAGAATCAGAATCACGTTACACGATCTAGGCATACGCAGCTACATAATCCATGCCTACGCATTTACGTGATCCAGGCATGCACTGTTATATGATCCAGATATGCACAGTTACATAATCCAGACATGCACAGTTACACAATCCAGGCATGCACAGTGTCCTACGTGATTAGACAGGAAAGTGCAGATGTTATAGTATAGCTACTCTGCACGGAGACACGTGCCACCCAATGTGTCAGTCACATCTTGCATAGTGGTATGTTGGGACAGTGGCGTATTGTGTGTGATGTGCTATGTTGTGACACTCTCCACTGTAGACCCAGTGTTCTGGCGCAATTATGCATGGATCTGCACCAGTATGATCTCATGATCACATGTTTTTTGATTTGTTGATCTTTTCACTTAGATCCGGCAAAACCCATCGCAAGGAATGTTTTACGTTCCTGATCTGAGAAAGGTACCAGTGGCAAGCTATGAAGAAATTGAGAAGCGAATGTCTGAAGGTATGCACTAACAGAGCCAGTGACTTGACAACACTTGATCCAAGGTCATTGTACCAATTAAAATACATGGCCGTGACCAGTTTCAAAGGGACTGTGTAACCGTTAGGAGGAGAGGTATAGGTATCTTTTGGTGTTCGTGCGGTTGGCTTGGCATGCTTTCAAGCACTACCAGCAAGCAGAATGCTGGGGAGTTGCACAGAGCCTCGATGGGTGGGGAAATCCAGGTTTGTATGCCTGGCAGGAGTAATGGTCATTGTCTGTGAATTTGTTGGTTCAAAGGACACACAGGCTCCACATGGCACCCCAGTCATGGAGTGCTTTTACCGACTTCTACAGGGAACTGGCAGCTGTACGGTAGGCTCTATTGAGTCCGTTCCACCGTCCAAGGACGAGGACGAGGCAATACAGGGTGGTGTCACCGGCATATACTTCCAGAGATGATCCAGAGGAGAGGCACTAGTCAGCATCATTTACTTTATAGAGTGGATCCGAGCACACTATCCTGAGACGCGCCAGCACAGATTATCAGAGGCTGGGATGTGCGGCCATCAATAATGTACTTAACGGGTTGGTAAGGCATGATGATAGCCAGATCAAGAGTAGAGTGGACCAGCCAAGCCGCTCTGGCTTGAATAGCATATTGGTGTGGGATGGTCTGTCGACTGCTTCCGGCTGCACTGTAAACTGCAAGGACGGGAGCAGCGCTATGGCCACTGACAGCTTTGATTCACACTGTATGGAGAGAGCAGTAAGACTAAGCATCAGCAGTCTAAAGTAGCTGGCGAAAGCCATATCGGTGGAATATGAGGAAGTGGGATCGCTGAAGATGGTACAGGATCTGTTCATTGATGATTGTTTGCATGACCTTAGGGTTGATGGCAAGCAGGGGCCCTCAGTACAGAGTGAGAGGATCGTTTTTGCACTGGTGCAATGTTGGCTACTCTCCACATACAGGCTGAACTCCTTTGGAGAACCAGAGAGAGAAGAGACAAGCTAGTAGTGCAGATGGCTCTTTGGCATGTTCTCCGAGCATACATGCGGATATTCAACCTAGTTTAGTAGCCATTGAGGTGCCTTCGGGATTAAGTGTTCGTGAAGGGTGCTGTGTATTGAGCCCCCCCCCCCCCCCCCCCACACACAGCACACTCAATAACTGCAAACTTGCCCCAAGATTGTGCATTCTAAATATGAAAAAATCCTGCCTGCGAGAGAGTCAGCAAAACTGAAACTAAAGTATGGATCTTTATGCATGCCGGCATATACTTCCAGAGATGATCCAGAGGAGAGGCACTAGTCAGCATCATTTACTTTATAGAGTGGATCCGAGCACACTATCCTGAGACGCGCCAGCACAGATTATCAGAGGCTGGGATGTGCGGCCATCAATAATGTACTTAACGGGTTGGTAAGGCATGATGATAGCCAGATCAAGAGTAGAGTGGACCAGCCAAGCCGCTCTGGCTTGAATAGCATATTGGTGTGGGATGGTCTGTCGATTGCTTCCGGCTGCACTGTAAACTGCAAGGACGGGAGCAGCGCTATGGCCACTGACAGCTTTGATTCACACTGTATGGAGAGAGCAGTAAGACTAAGCATCAGCAGTCTAAAGTAGCTGGCGAAAGCCATATCGGTGGAATATGAGGAAGTGGGATCGCTGAAGATGGTACAGGATCTGTTCATTGATGATTGTTTGCATGACCTTAGGGTTGATGGCAAGCAGGGGCCCTCAGTACAGAGTGAGAGGATCGTTTTTGCACTGGTGCAATGTTGGCTACTCTCCACATACAGGCTGAACTCCTTTGGAGAACCAGAGAGAGAAGAGACAAGCTAGTAGTGCAGATGGCTCTTTGGCATGTTCTCCGAGCATACATGCGGATATTCAACCTAGTTTAGTAGCCATTGAGGTGCCTTCGGGATTAAGTGTTCGTGAAGGGTGCTGTGTATTGAGCCCCCCCCCCCCACACACAGCACACTCAATAACTGCAAACTTGCCCCAAGATTGTGCATTCTAAATATGAAAAAATCCTGCCTGCGAGAGAGTCAGCAAAACTGAAACTAAAGTATGGATCTTTATGCATGCCACATAGGAAAGTGTGGGTGTGTGTAGGAATACCGCCACGCTGAAGGATTGATGTCGTTTTGCAGCTCCTGTACGGTGGGAGTTGAGTAGCTCAGATCAACCACAAGTTAGCCTGTAATTGACTGCATCTCTGTTACCATTGTGCTAAGACATGACTGAGGACCTTCCATAAACTTTTCAAGAAGCAGTGGATGGAGTTAGGGTGATCAGTGCTTGTAGTTTTACTGGCCATTCCATCCAGATAATATGCAGGCTTTGTTGTGCTTCACTCTCTAGTTTCGGCTGTCTTTTTGCTGTCAAATCTGTCATTCGTGGGTACTACTGGGAAATATATTTGGCTAATACTGTACAATAGCAGTATCAGCTGGAGCACTACACATACATCTATATACAATGGCAGTATCAGCTGGAGCACTACACATACATCTATATACAATGGCAGTATCAGCTGGAGCACTACACTTACATATATATACAATGGCAGTATCAGCTGGAGCACTACACTTACATCTATAGTGAAGACCTTTATTGCTGAACTTACGAATTGTGATACAGATTGTGAAGAACCATTTGAGGTAGAGAGCCATTTATGAAGAAGGAAAAAAAAAGGTTATTGTACCATGCCAGCCGGCTACTATTTTAAAAGTCATGTAAGAATTGTAGTAGATGGAGTAGTAGTCACAACACAGGCTCTCCTGTACATCTCCTGTACAGAATTCTTCTCACCAATGACCCAGGCTCTCCTGTACAGAATTCTTCTCACCAATGACCCAGGCTCTTCTGTACAGAATTCTTCTCACTAATGACCCAGGCTCTCCTGTACAGAATTCTTCTCACCAATGACCCCACCAAGACTGATATATGATCATCTGAGCGAACACCATTGGTCAGCACATGTATCCCCGTAGGCTGGACCAGTACTTGGGCTTCAGGACTCCAAGGTGGGTTTCACCAGCAGAACAGTCTTTGCTGCATTTGTATAATAGCTGTACGTCGGGTCAATCTCCTTGATGGATCCGCCAAATCTCCTTGATGGATCCGCCAATCTCCTTGATGGATCCGCCAATCTCCTTGATGGATCCGCCAATCTCCTTGATGGATCCGCCAATCTCCTTGATGGATCCGCCAATCTCCTTGATGGATCCGCCAATCTCCTTGATGGATCCGCCAATCTCCTTGATGGATCCGCCAATCTCCTTGACGGATCCGCCAATCTCCTTGACGGATCCGCTAATCTCCTTGATGGATCCGCCAATCTCCTTGACGGATCCGCCAATCTCCTTGATGGATCCGCCAATCTTCCACTCGACTCGCCATCATCCGCGTACCAGCACATTCATCTAGGGTGCTTGTAATGACTAACATTGGAGACGTGTGAAGTTTGAATGCCGGTCATGTATTCTGGTGTGTACATGTATGCTTATGCAGGTACCAACAACCGCACCGTTGCCAGTACTAATATGAATGCTACCAGCAGCAGAGCGCATACAGTTGTCACTGTGGTTTTCAGTCAGGTAATGATGCACTCCGCATCCGCACTTTCCATTATTCTGGAAATAAGCGACTTTAACAATTACTTCGATTCCCCATAGTTTGACAAGATTCACTGCACCCTCCACAGAATCTAAACCTGCCGGCCATCCCTATCAGTAAATCAATCAAACAAAACTAGTAAGGACACCATTCTGCCGGTGATGATATCCGATCACGTGCAATCATTTCAAGAATGGAACAGTGCCTTGCATGCAAATCCTACATATAGGATTACTTGGCGACAGGCAAGGACAGGCAAGGAGTTAGCACATCTATCAAACACTCAGCTGATTGTGATATTCTGCATACTGCACTGTTTCGACCTGTGTGGATTCAAACACCCCTCCATCCCGGCGCGTCTGCCCAGTGTTGACTCTGAGACCACCGGTCGGACGAGCTGCCCAGGCCTCACCACCACTGCCGCTTCTGTGCAGCCTTCTCTATACATACGCACCACGTACACTGTGTATGTGCACATTCACATGTCTGAAGGTTTGTGGTTTTCAATAAAATAAATAAATAAAAGTGCAGTCACAGAAAAAATTCAATGACATTGCATGGGTGCGTCCATGGAGCTATGAAGCCGAGACCTCTGGTCGGCGGAGCTTAATGGGCCCCACCACCACACTCCACCATTCACCCCAGTGTCTGGAGATATGTGGATTTTGTAGAGAAAAAAAAATATGGTAGTGAAGAACTGATGCATTCTGAAAAACCAGAGTTTACACCAGGTGTGCTAGAGCACTCAAACGTATAAGTCAGTGAGCTACTTGAAGTACACAGCACAAGCAAACAAACAATGTCAGAGTGCTTTAGTTTGCTTTGCTAACCAGTTCCGATTCATAATTTTCATGTCCACTGCTGTGTGTGCATTCAGGTGTATGGTGAAGCGGGCGATGCCAGTGCTCGGAAGAAGACTAGTGTTATCAACCTTGTGGACTTGGCCGGCAGTGAAAGAGCTGATAGTACTGGTGCCACGGGTGATCGTCTCAAGGAAGGTGCCAATATCAATCAAAGTTTGTCAACGCTTGGTAAAGTGATCTCGGTAGGTAACTCCTCACATTGCTAGCAGTGCATGCAATCTTAGCCATGCTGTCCTATCCCCAAACCATATTGCCATGGTGCATCATGTGAGTTGGTACTCAGGCTTGTGCTATATAATGAGGGTTACACTGTTCATGTCCTACATAGAGTTTCTAGTACCTCAGGTCAGTAGAGCACTACACTGCCGGTATGGTGCCACATCAAGTTGTTACACCCGGTGTGGTCGGAGGTCGTATTTGCCCATTACATTTCGGGAAAGTGTGTGTGTGTGGGGGGGGGGGGGGGCGTTTTTGTCTGTGTTGTAGATGACCATGCGTTCAGCCAGTGACTAGGTTCTGGTCACATGATGCTTATGATCCTGCAAGTACCCGGACAAGCGGGTAAAGTAGATAGAGAACTTTCTGTTGGTATGAGCTTGCTACATGTAGATCTACATGACCACTGTACTGTAATACTCCTCCAGAATAGGCTGACCTGGCACTTTCTGCTGGCGTGTACATGTATCCACCCTTGCCCTGCCCTTTCTCATACGGGAACCTGTGACCTAATACTTGTGACAGTGGAGCAAAACATACAAGGATTCAGCAAATGCATGTGTGTGTGTGTGTGTGTGTGTGTGTGTGTGTGTGTGTGTGTTAGTGTGTGTGTGTGTGTGTGTGTGTGTACATGAGTACATGTGTGTGTGTGTGCCACTGTGTGTCTGCCTATGTCTGTGTGTCTTGTGTGTGTGTGTGTGTGTGTGTGTGTGTGTGTTTGTGTGTGTCTGTATGTATGTGCATGTATCTGCATTGCAAAGTTACTGGCGGAGGGACAGAAGACAATCCCGTACAGAGAATCAGCATTAACAAAACTTCTGAAGAATGCCCTCGGAGGGAACAGGTACTGTCTGATGGACATGTATTGGTAGATCATGCTTGATGTTTTGCAAAGTGTGTATCTATTTCTTGTGAATGACACATTCCCCACCACAGGAAAAGTATGGTTATAGAAAGACAGTCAAGAACCAGCTAGCAGAGGCTGCAAATGAAGCATACATGTATGGGCATGTGATGTGCAGTTGGCTCCTTGACCAAAAGTCTCGCTTTCCTAGCCTGTGCTGCACATCCCAAAGGCACAGAAAAAGGTTACAAGAATATAAAAAATGGAAGTATAAATATAACAATGCAGTGGATATGAATGGGAAGGAGCACCAAGTGAAGGACTGCGCAGCTATCAAGTTGATAGTAAAGCAATAATAACTGGTTTTCGGTATTCTGTCGTGGGCCTAACAGGTATGAGGTTAGCTAGGTAAGGAGGGCTCCTTGGAGTCCACATCTCTGAAGCTTCAGTGGAACACCTGCGGGTGAGACCTTGCCAAAGGTACTGACTGCAAGCATTCGTGCCGTATGGCCGCGTCCAGTGGCATATGCCCGGGAGTGGTGTAGTGTGGCAAAGACACTGGCTGTACCCGGCAAGGCTCTGTCTAAAGCCAAACTGGTTCTGTGCAAGGAGTGCATGAGTGCATGAGTGCATGCCCCTCGAAGTGATTCCTAATGTGTTTGTAGGTAACTGTTGTCCCTGCCCTTTTGGAGGGTATGTGCCCCTTTTGGCACGCAACATAACTACTTGCCTTCATCTTGCAGCAGATGGCAGAGGACTGAGTTCCGAAGTGGACACGGTGGAGTTGATAGGTGTGAAAGAGCGGGTGTCAGGGTGTCAGGGTGCCACACGATGCATGACTTATGTCCCTGTCATACAGACTGCATTCATTCAGTGCTATGACAGAAGTGAGTAAAGAAGTCAACTCTCTTGATACTGCTGATGTACTCCTTTCTAGCATTATCAGGCTATGAAGAGAGGGATGTCAGAGTGGCGCCCAAGACCCCATGTAGCTTTAATTGACATTGCCACACAATTCCGTATAGTGGACTGAGCTGCTTGTGAATCTGTCCAGTGGGTGCCGTTCTTTCACCTATTTGGAATGTTGTGAGGTCATGGTAGCATGGGTAACTGAATCGATCAAGGCTTGCTTCTTGGTGTGATTGCCATGTCTCTATTTAGTCCCTTTCCTATCACTGACATACATACTTGTGTGTACTAGGAAGTCCACCATCTGGGATCAGACAAGCAAGTTATTCTTAAAGGGGAAGTTAAGGCAAAAATTAAAATTTCACCAGTTGTAGTCTTCGGGGTGCTGAGTCGAATGGTCTTGGTCCGAGAAAGCTGAGACGCTCCCTTCCTACTTGAATCCCAATCGAACTCGCGCACTTCCACCGAAACTGGGTGACTGCGCCCTACTAGATGGGGATTTGTATGCAAAATGTCACTACAGTGCATTTCAAAACTATAGACGCGTAGGGTTTTTGAAATATTTCAAATTTGGCTGGAACTTTTTGAGAATAGTTTTCGGAATATTGCTCAGGATCGCTCCACAATTACTCTCATATAGTTTCTAAAGGATTGGATAACAGACGCCCAATTTGGAAAAATTTATGCACAAAGTGATCACAGATTTTATGTGGTATAGATGCTGGCATAACGGTTTTTGCCTAGGTACGCGTCTATAGTTTTGAAATGGACTGTAAAAGCGCCATTTCGTTTTTATAAAAGCACGGATGACCGCGATTGGCCCATATGTTGTAGTCTTTTGGACGCTGAGTCGACTGGTTTTGGTCTGAAAAAGCTGCGATGCAGCGTTCCTCCTTTATTCCCAATCGAACATGGTTGAACAAGCGGTCACGTGCTCCTGCGTACACCAGTCACCTGGTCACCGTGCCTGCAGGGTACAACTTACTAGCCTGTTTGACCTTTTTTGGGTGCAGTCCTGTCACTCGAGTTGAACTCGAGTTGAACCTTGGTGTGAAAGTTGTCGCCTGCTGGCGTGGTGACCAGGTGATTTGGGCAACCAGGAGCACGTGACCGCTTCTTCAACCATGTTCGATTGGGAATAAAGGAGGAACGCTGCATCGCAGCCGCTAAGTTTTTCGGACCAAAACCAGTCGACTCAGCGTCCAAAAGACTACAACATATGGGCCAATCGCGGTCATCCGTGCTTTTATAAGAACGAAATGGCGCTTTTAGTGACATTTTGCATACAAATCCCCATCTAGTAGGGCGCAGACACCCAGTTTCGGTGGAAGTGCGCGAGTTCGATTGGGATTCAAGTAGGAAGGGAGCGTCTCAGCTTTCTCGGACCAAGACCATTCGACTCAGCACCCCGAAGACTACAACTGGTGAAATTTTAATTTTTGCCTTAACTTCCCCTTTAATGTCTAGTGGGGAATGAACTGCTTCATGCTGTCGACAATGGTGTTGGTTGCATGTGGGCAAGATGATTATAGGTCATCAGTGACTAAGACCAAACACATAACAGGGTGTACAAATTTTGGATTATACCCTTCCACTGCCTTGGCTTCTGCATTAATTGTGGATTAATGATTTTACAAAGTAGAGGATGGGTAGTTTTGTTTTGTAACTCGGAGATTCACAATTTGACGAACACCCACCAGCTATTGATGATGGCTCTATCATGAAATCCGGGGTTAGGAACAATGACTTCTCGTCCTCTGTGTGCTCTGTGTATTTGTACACATTGAGCACTGTAATACTGGTGGACTAACCTGGTAGACTGCCCTGTGGTTGAATAGTGATCATGGCTACCTGGTTTGGTAACCTATGAAAAGACATGCTTCAACCTGTTGCTCTGTGTCTGTATCTGTTGCTCTGTATCTGTTGCTCTGTGTCTGTGTCTGTATCTGTTGCTCTGTGTCTGTGTCTGTATCTGTATCTGATGCTCTGTATCTGTATCTGTTGCTCTGTGTCTGTATCTGTGCAGCAAAACCGTGATGATTGCAGCTCTGTCTCCTGCTGATATCAACCATGATGAAACGCTCGGGACACTAAGGTCAGTTCAGTGATGTATCTGACAACGTCCACAGTGGGTAAGACGGTATCCTGGATAATGACAAGGGAGAAATCACCGCTAAAACTCCTCGTTTACCCTACCCTCAATTTTGGGCTTTGGCCATTCATGGATTCTCCTGTGTAGTGAGCTGATCGTAAGTTCATGATTGGTAGGTGCATTTCAACTAATATTTTCATGCATGCTACATGTGTTTGCCCTTGCGTCTGAAACTTCTACTGTTGCTGTGCTGTTACTGTGCTGTTGCTGTGCTGTTACTTAATGTAGGTATGCTGATCGGGCTAAGCAGATCAAGACGAAAGCTACGGTCAATGAAAACCCATTAGACAAACTAATTCGCGAGCTCAAGGCAGAGAATGAGAAGCTGAAGGCTCAACTAGGACCTGGCGGACCAAGTCAACCAATTTCAAGCGCTATTGACCCTGAAGGTAAGACACTTGCTACAAAGTGCTATACACTAAGTCTTGTACGGCACATACTTTGAACTAGTGTATTCTATTGATACATGTACATCAGCCCTAGACGGCTAAAGGAAACGTCAAATGCGACCCCGTTCTTGTTTGAATGCTTCTATTGCTGTTGCTGCATCCACCCCCGCCATCACTGCTGCTGTTGATGTCGTGGTGGTTGCCACTGCTGCTGCTACTGCCGCCACTGCTGCCGCTACTGCTGCTGCTATTGCTGCCACTGTGGTTGGTCATATTGCCACTCTGGCTTTTGCTGCTGACACTGCTGATGCTGCCATCTCTGCTATTTGTAATCATGATACCATAGCGGAACAGCGACTACGGGCTGAGATTGAAAATGAGATGAGGGAGAAGCTTCTTGCCAACCAATATCAACTGAGAGAGGCGAATACTGACTTCGAGGATCAGGTATAGTGTGTGTATATGTGTGTGTGTGTGTGTGTGTGTGTGTGTTTGTGTGTGTGTGTGTGTGTGTGTGTGTGTGTGTGTGTGTGAGTGTGTGTGTGTGTGTGTGTGTGTGTGTGTGTGTGTGTGAGTGTGTGTGTGTGTGTGTGTGTGTGTGTGTGTGTGTGTGTGTGTGTGTGTGAGTGTGTGTGTGTGTGTGTGCACGTACATGTGTGTGTGTACAGAATGCATTATTGACAAGGCTCCGATGATACACTCATACCTTGGTTATCTGGACCCCGAAGCTACGGGCACTTCGATCTACCAGGCACCCTTTGGCCGAGTTTCAGCGGAACTATTACTACTCTTTTGTAACTTTTTGTGGAAATAGTGACGTCATGTGCCATATCTATGGCCTTTCCCCATCAAAATGTATGTAATTGGGAGTTACGGACATTTCAAAGTTACAGGCAGGGCCCGGTCCCGGACCACCTGGATAAACGAGGTATGAGTGTATGCGGTTAGGCCTGGCCCAGTCCGTGGATTCAAGCACTTTGTAGTACATTCTAATTTGGAAGATTGTGTCACAGAATGTGTACAGGTCATCAATGCAAATAATGATTTGTGTACACATGTATTGATACAAACTTAGAAGTTGCGACTTCGGCGGTAATAGTCATGAAGTTGATTGTTCCAACTAGGAACACACGCTTCTTGTCGAACTTGACACTTGACAGATGGCAGTCGTGAGTCAGTCAAGTGTCAAGTTTGGCAAGAAGCGTGTGTTCCTAGTTGGAACAATCAACTTCATGTATTGATACAGTTCTTAATCTCATGCTATGCTAGACACAGGCATACTAGTACTCCACCACTCCACCATTGACATCACTGACTCTACAGAGCTTTTTCAAGGTTGGACCAACGGTCACTTTTTGGGGTCATGTGCAAGAAATTTTGAATCGCTGGTGAACAGGCTAAGCCCAGTTCACGTTCACGTTGTATGGGAATGGATGCATGGAAGTGTTCACTTTGTATGGGAATGGATGCATGGAAGTGTTCACTTTGTATGGGAATGGATGCATGGAAGTGTTCACTTTGTATGGGAATGGATGCATGGAAGTGTTCACTTTGTATGGGAATGGATGCATGGAAGTGTTCACTTTGTATGGGAATGGATGCATGGAAGTGTTCACTTTGTATGGGAATGGATGCATGGAAGTGTTCACTTTGTATGGGAATGGATGCATGGAAGTGTTCACTTTGTATGGGAATGGATGCATGGAAGTGTTCACTTTGTATGGGAATGGATGCATGGAAGTGTTCACTTTGTATGGGAATGGATGCATGCAGGTGAAAGAAGTTTGTATGGGAATGGATGCATGGTGGTGAAAGAAGCACTAGAATGGTGCTCCACTTGATGTCCGACACTCGTGTTGAGTCAGAGCAGTTGCCAGGAAGCCCTTCCATGGCTTGGGCGAAAAAGATCAAGCTTCAGAATCGCTCCAAGCGCTGGTGGAGACGAACCTGTCACATATTGTATACCTTACAATGCGTTTTGACATGCGACCTGTTCACCACAATCTTAGGGTGAGCGCCGGTGGCGGGCACAGCGCCCCATCCTTGACAAAGCTCTATTACTAGCACACTACATGATGCAACAAAGCATCAAAGCATCAAAGCAGGTGCAACTAATGAATGTTCATCTTACAGTGTACACGGGCCTATTTTGTATTCTTGCTTACAATCATGGACAGACCTGTATTGCTTACAATCATGGACAGACCTGTATTGCTTACAATCATGGACAGACCTGTATTGCTTACAATCATGGACAGACCTGTATTTCTTACAATCATGGACAGACCTGTATTGCTTACAATCATGGACAGACGTGTATTTCTTACAATCATGGACAGACCTGTATTTCTTACAATCATGGACAGACGTGTATTTCTTACAATCATGGACACACCTGTATTTCTTACAATCATGGACAGACGTGTATTTCTTACAATCATGGACAGACCTGTATTTCTTACAATCATGGACAGACCTGTATTTCTTACAATCACGGACAGACCTGTATTTCTTACAATCACGGACAGACGTGTATTTCTTACAATCATGGACAGACCTGTATTTCTTACAATCATGGACAGACGTGTATTTCTTACAATCATGGACACACCTGTATTTCTTACAATCATGGACAGACGTGTATTTCTTACAATCATGGACAGACCTGTATTTCTTACAATCATGGACAGACCTGTATTTCTTACAATCACGGACAGACCTGTATTTCTTACAATCACGGACAGACGTGTATTTCTTACAATCATGGACAGACCTGTATTTCTTACAATCATGGACAGACCTGTATTTCTTCCTTTCTAGTTGCGCAATGCCCGGGCAGAAATCAGTGATGAGGAGGAGCGGCTTCTGCAAGTGAAGAGAAAACGCCAGCTTGTTCCTCACTTTCTCAACCTGAATGCTGATCTACAGCTCTCCAGAGTAGTTGAACATTTCCTGCCAGAAGGTCAGTGCAAGAAGGGTATCTGTTGCACAAGTGTTTCCTTTCGCTGGTAGAACAGCCTTTCTGTGTTGTCTCTCTCTTTGGAAATTGACCTGCACTGACCATCCACCCAGGGCTACACAAATATTATAATAATATTCTCTCACATGGAAGTGCATTGTCAGAAGAAAGTATTTTGTTTGGATTTCAGTTCATAGATGAGCCCTGTGCCTTTCTTCATTTCGTAATTCTATAGCGATTTGTAGCTTCATGTGGCGAATGGAGTAAAGTTCTAGCTGATGCATTGTAGTTGGGTTCATTCGATTTAAAGTGCCTCATTCCCATGTAGATCTCCCCCTGTATGTAAATGTGTCTCCTGTTCCTAGGAGGAGGGGCATGGTCAGACATACTGATTACTAGTAGCGACTTCAGTCCAAAATTTTAAAATTAGAATTATGGCCAACAGTTTACACGACTGGGTAGGGGCACCTCTGCAGATTATACACAGAACATCTCATGGGAATATCTTGTCCCATACTGGAGCTACGCGGCCACAAAGTTGGTATGCAATCGTCAGAGACCGTGTATGCAATTGCATGTGGAGCGATGGCACAAAAGTGGGTTTCTCCAACCTCATGACCGTCGTAGATGTTGGACAGGATCCCGGATGTGTTCTACTTTGGTGGATTGAAATCATCAGCTCCTGCTCAAGCACGTCCAGAATCTCGACAACAGCGGCGGCGATTTACAAGCCGAACGTCTGCTCGCTACGTCATGCCGAGCTCCTCAAGTAGTGCACTTCAATAGTCGACTTCAACCACTGGGCACAAACTTTTCAAACGGCTGAAAACTGCTACGGAGAAGAACATTACCGTGAACCTACATCTAACTAATTTGAGGCCGCGGAACACGTTGGTGACACGGTCATTGACGGGCAAGCTAGCTGAGATGCTGAAAATTCACTTCAGCGAAAACTAAACATACGGGCAATATATCAGAAAATCGATGAACCATGACATGCAACACACCGTTCGAAAGCTATTCATGTATGCTTGCCCATCATGCAAGAATCAAAGCTATTCATGTATGCTTGCCCATCATGCAAGAATCAAAGCTATTCATGTATGCTTGCCCATCATGCAAGAATCAAAGCTATTCATGTATGCTTGCCCATCATGCAAGAATCAAAGCTATTCATGTATGCTTGCCCATCATGCAAGAATCAAAGCTATTCATGTATGCTTGCCCATCATGCAAGAATCAAAGCTATTCATGTATGCTTGCCCATCATGCAAGAATCAAAGCTATTCATGTATGCTTGCCCATCATGCAAGAATCAAAGCTATTCATGTATGCTTGCCCATCATGCAAGAATCAAAGCTATTCATGTATGCTTGCCCATCATGCAAGAATCAAAGATGCAGGGCATATAAATACTGTAAAGCGTGAAATTTTCGCGGCTTTTTCAGTTCGCGTTTTCAGAATCCGGACAGGTTTGCGAGGTTTTAATTTTGCGATTGCAGAATGTGCTACTGTGGCATTCATGCTAAACCTTTCATGGATCTCCTTTTCGCGCTGTCTAAATTTCGCGATTTCCAAGCGGTCGCGAATTTCTCAGAAATTAGACCATGGCAATAATCATACCCGGTTAACAGTAGCGTGTAGGCAGGCGTAGAACTTCAAGAGAAAAATTGTTCCATGCACACCACCCCTTGCACCATACATTCGTGTGGCGAAGGATTTCTGCCTTTTGGTCACGTGATTGATGTTACTAGTAACTTGCTGGACGCAGTAGTCTGTGCACACCGTAGTGACTGTGCGGTAAGACTGCATGTGTATGCGTATGTGTGCAGTGTATGTGTGTATGTGTATGTGTTTGTGTTCATGGTGTGTTCTGTGTATACTTGTTTTATCCAATTGGCAGGGAAGACTGTTGTCAGCCGCTTGTCCAGGAATCGGTCACCTGCTGCTGTACAAGATGAGAATGAGTGGTCTGAAGAGATTCTACTGGAAGGTATCAGGTTAGTGTGTATGTGTGTGTGTGTGTTGCATTGACTACATCATCACTGGCCAGTGTGATAGGATGCTGTGCATGGATTCTCAGATCATCCCAAGTGCAGAGTGTGGCAGTGACCATCAACTGCTTTGTGCACGCTTCCTTCTTGGCACGTATCACCACTCTGTCAACCCGCAAGCTGTGCGTGTGCAACGTAGCAAGGGTCGCTTCGACACGTCCAAGTTATTTCTTTCTGCCGATGCAAACAACAACCCTGATGATGGCGCCACCCCGTTGTCTGCTTATGAAGACGCGGTGTCCACTCTCGTATCAACACATTGGCGCCCGCATGATCCAATAGATGAAAAGTGGAACGTCCTCCGCGATGCTGTTGTCACTGCCGGAACGGACACTCTTGGTCAACGCAAGCGTAAACAACCTGATTGGTATGTGGACAGTGGCCCGACTATTGAACCTCTGTTACAGGAACGGAATCGGCTGCACGCGCTCTGGCTTCAACATCAACGTCCTAGGGATCACACTGCTTTCAAACAGGCTCGCAGTCAAGCGCGTGCCGGAGTGCGGAAGGCTAAACGTGACTGGATATCATCCAAGGCAGAGCTCGCCAATGCACAAAGATTCTCAGGACGAACTGTGTGGAAATGTGTTCGTGCACTACAAACAGTCGAACAAGGCCCGACCCGCATCACAACTGCTGCGATCAACGACGAGAATGGAAATCCATGTGCATCTGCCGAAGACCAGGGCAAACGTTGGGGCCGTCATTTCTCTGGTGTTCTGAATGTGCAAAGTACGTTCAATTCCAGTATTCTTGACTGTGTTCCACAAATGCCGTGTCTGGATAGTTTGGTTGCGCCGCCTGATCTGTTGGAGTTACAGCAGGCAATCACGCAATGTCGAAGTGGCAAAGCTGCAGGTCAGTCAGGAATCCTGCCGGAGATGCTCAAAGCCTGTCCAGATCTGTTTACTGACCACCTACTGGAGCTTCTCCATTCAGTCTGGGACAGTGGCAGTGTTCCTGGCGACTGGGTCAACGCGCAGCTGGTGCCTATCCCCAAGAAAGGTAACCTTGCAGAATGTGACAACTGGCGAGGCATAGCTCTCCTCGACGTTATTGGTAAAGTGGTTGCTCGCGTCATCCAGAGCCGACTTGCTGATAAACTAGACGATGTGCTACCAGACTCTCAGTGCGGCTTCCGCACAGGACGTGGGTGTGCTGACATGATCTTTGCGGCAAGGCAACTAATCGAAAAGAGCTACGAGCATGAGCAGAAGTGTTTCTTCATCTTCATTGACCTGAAGAAAGCCTATGACTCAGTTCCGCGAGAGTGTCTGTGGTTAGTACTGCGAAAAGCTGGCGTCCCCGAGAAGCTGATCGCTGTTATCCGTGCATTCCATGACGGCATGACCGCAACTCTCCGTCTGTCGAATGTTGAAGCTGACCCCATCCCTGTGACGAACGGCTTGCGGCAGGGATGTTGCATGGCCCCTGTCCTATTCAACATCTTCATGTGGGCAGTGATGCATTGTTGGCGCCAGCACGTGCAGCCTATCCCTGGTGTAGGCGCAAAGGTCTTCTTCGAGCCAGATGGGAAGCTACTCCACCACCGTAGCCGCCGTGATAGATCCCTGGAGCTGACAGAGTGTCAGTTTGCTGATGATTCCGCTCTTGTGGCCGCGACACGCCAGGCCGCAGTTTCAGCCTTGGAGGTATTTGTGGATGTATGCAGCGATTTTGGCCTCACCGTCAGTGCCACCAAAACCAAGTTCATGGTCTCTGGCCCCAACATCTCTAACGACGATCTAGAGCCGCTCGCGATTCGAACTATGGAGATTGCCCATGTGTCGTCTTTTCGTTACCTTGGATCCAACATACACAGCAACGGCCGATGTCATGATGATGTCACATCCCGGATTGCACAAGCTGCCACAGCGTTTGGCGCTCTGAAGAAATCGATATTCCACGATGTAACACTGACAATATCCATCAAACGGTCAGTGTACAATGCTTGTGTGCTGTCGACTCTGCTCTATGGGTCCGAATGCTGGGTACCGCTACAGGCTGATGTTCATGCGTTGTCTGTCTTTCATCTCCGTTGTGTCCGCACCATTCTGGGCATCAGTCGTCAAGATGTATGGAATGACAGGATAACTAATGTTGAAGTCCTGGAGCGCTGGGGAGATACCTTGGACATTGAGTGTCGTCTCAGCAGACGTCGCCTTGAGTGGCTTGGTCATGTGGCAAGGATGGAGGATGAGCGCATCCCGAAGGCTCTACTGTTCGGTTCGTTTCCAAACAAGAGACCTGCCCATGGTCCGCGGAAAAGGTGGCGAGACTGTGTTCGGAGTGACGTCAAACCACTTGACGACTGGTATGAAGTGGCCACCTCTTCTCGCTCCAAATGGCGCCAGGCTTACCGTTGTCTGCCAGACAAGCAGAACAGACCTCGACCATCACCGGTTGTGTGCCAAACTTGTCACCGCTCCTTCAGTCGTGTAAGTGACAGGAAGCGACACAAGTGTACAGCTACGCGTGCCCTACCCGTAAGCCAACAGCCAGGAAGCTGTCACTGCGATCAGTGCGACAGATGGTTCCGGAGCAAGGGTGGATTTGCCCGACACAAGTGCTCGCCACCAACATCACCAGCAGAGGCATCTTCTGACACACTTGAGTCACCGGTTACAAACAATATGTCCTGCGAACGCTGCAGTTTCCACTGCGCCCGCTGCAACCGCTGTGTGCTATCGCGCCAAGGCATGAAACGTCACAAGTGCAGCCGTGGCTCGGCCAGAGCAACCAACACAGACCGTAGCTCCTTCTGTATCGTTTGCAATTGCGGTCGGCGTTTCAGTAGACCACAGGACCTATCCCGTCATCGCCCCTACTGTTCCGAACCTGCTCAACCCCCCATGGGGTCCGCATAGCCAGAATATGGCAGCGCGTCCAAGGTCCAAGGTCCAAGGTCCAAGGTGTGTGTGTGTGTGTGTGTGTGTGTGTGTGTGTGTGTGTGTGTGTGTGTGTCTGTGTATGTGTCTGTGTGTGTTTGTGTGTGTGCTTGCACTGTGCCAAAACTTCACTGAGTCAGTATCATGACTGTACCAACCGTGTGACACTGCTTTGGACTGGTGGCTGCTGGTGTTCATGTGCCTTCACTGCACTGGCCGTGGGTCAAGGTGCTGGTGCTCCTGTGCATTTTTGGCAGTGGAAAAATGTCCTGCGTGTGCTAGGTTATATCAAAGCATATCAAAGTGTCCTCAGTTAGCTGAGCTTTCTCATTTTACTCGACCCCCCTCTCTCTCTCCCCTCTCCCCCCCCCCCTCTCTCCCCTCTCCCCCTCTCTCCCCTCTCTCCCCTCTCCCCCCCCTCTCTCCCCCCTCCCCCCTCTCCCCCTCTCCCCCTCTCTCCCCTCTCCCCCTCTCCCCCTCTCTCCCTCTCCCCCTCTCTCCCTCTCCCCCTCTCTCCCCTCTCCCCTCTCCCCCTCTCTCCCCTCTCCCCTCTCCCCCTCTCCCCTCTCCCCCTCTATCCCCTCTCCCCCTCTCCCCTCTCACCCTCTCCCCTCTCTCCCCTCTCTCCCCTCTCCCCCTCTCTCCCCTCCCCCCCCTCTCTCCCCTCTCCCCCGCTCTCCCCCTCTCTCCCCTCTCCCCCCTCTCCCCTCTCCCCCTCTCTCCCCTCTCCCCCTTCTCCCCTCTCCCCCTCTCTCCCCTCTCCCCCTCTCCCCCTCTCTCCCCTCTACCCTCTCCCCCCTCTCCCCTCTCCCCCTCTCTCCCCTCTCCCCCTTCTCCCCTCTCCCCCTCTCTCCCCTCTCCCCTCTCCCCCTCTCCCCTCTCTCCCCCCCTCTCCCCTCTCTCCCCTCTCCCCTCTCCCCCTCTCTCCCTCTCCCCCCTCTCCCCTCTCTCCCCTCTCCTCCCTCTCCCCTCTCCCCCTCCCCCTCTCTCCCCTCTCCCCTCTCTCCCCTCTCCCCCTCTCCCCTCTCCCCCTCTCCCTTCCCCCTCTCTCCCCCTTCTCCCCTCTCCCCCTCTCTCCCCTCTCCCCTCTCTCCCCTCTCCCCCTCTCCCCTCTCCCCCTCTCCCCTCTCCCCTCTCCCCCTCTCCCCCCTCCCCCTCCCCCTCCCCCTCCCCCTCTCCCCTCTCTCCCCTCTCTCCCTCTCCCCCTCTCTCCCTCTCCCCCCTCTCTCCTCTCCCCTCTCTCCCCTCTCCCCCCTCTCCCCTCTCCCCCTCCCCCTCTCCCCCTCTCTCCCCTCTCCCCCTATCCCCCTCTCCCCCTCTCCCCTCTCCCCCCTCTCCCCTCTCCCCCTCTCTCCCCTCTCTCCCCTCTCCCCCTCTCCCCCCCCCTCTCTCCCCCTCCCCCCTCTCCCCCTCTCCCCCTCTCTCCCTCTCCCCCTCTCTCCCCTCTCCCCTCTCCCCCTCTCTCCCCTCTCCCCCCTCTCCTCTCTCCCCTCTCTCCCCTGTCCCCCTCTCTCCCCTCTCCCCCTCTCCCCTCTCTCCCCCTCTCTCCCCTCTCCCCTCTCTCCCCTCTCTCCCCTCTCTCGCCTCTCCCCCTTCTCCCCTCTCCCCCTCTCTCCCCTCTCCCCTCTCTCCCCTCTCCCCTCTATCCCCTCCCCCCTCTCCCCTCTCTCCCCTCTCCCCCTCTCCCCTCTCCCCCTCTCTCCCTCTCTCCCCTCTCTCCCCTCTCCCCCCTCTCCCCTCTCCCCCCCCCCTCTCTCCCCTCTCCCCCTCTCCCCTCTCTCCCCTCTCCCCCCTCTCCCCTCTCCCCCCTCTCCCTTCCCCCTCTCTCCCCTCTCCCCCTTCTCCCCTCTCCCCCTCTCCCCTCTCTCCCCTCTCCCCCTCTCCCCTCTCTCCCCTCCCCCCTCTCCCCTCTCTCCCCTCTCCCCCTCTCTCCCTCTCCCCCCTCTCCCCTCTCCCCCTCTTTCCCCTCTCCCCTCTCCCCCCTCTCCCCTCTCCCCCTCCCCCCTCTCCCCCTCTCTCCCCTCTCCCCTCTCTCCCCTCTCCCCCTCTCCCCTCTCCCCCTCTCCCAGAGCATGTCTACATACACATGTACACTGACCTCAGACTTTACCACAAAGCAAGCTATTGGCTTCACTTCATGTGCTGTCATTCATAGCAATCCATGTGCAGGACGCTGCGGATCTGCCTCACAATGCAGCATGTACATGTACAGGACACTGCTGATCTGCCTCACTATACCGCCAGTGTGTATGTGTGTGTGTTTCTTTCTGTAGTATACTGCACAATCACTGCCAGCTTGAGAACAAAGAGAATGAAGTCTGTCTAACTGCACTGGCGGCAAATGCTGACACCAAAGTGAACGGTACACCACTCGTTGGATGCCGAGTACTCATGCACAATGATAGAGTTGTGTTTGGTGAGTTACAAGACAAGAGCTGTGATCACTCGCTCGTCATATCTACAGATTTGAGATAATTTGGAGAGTGACCCAGAAGTGGTATTCTATTGGCGGGGGGGGGGGCATAGCGTGACGTATAACTATGCTAGTTTTGCACATGGCAAATTTGAAGACGAATGAACTACGGGCTATTATGTGGGGTTGACTGGAGTGTTCTTTACATTTACATGTATGCAGTGTCCACTGTCTGTGTATATACATGTATGCAGTGTCCACTGTCTGTGTATATTTGCCACCCCAGCTCTGTACACCAAAGTGCATGTACATGCAACAATCTACTGTCAGTTTGGAATTCACTGTGAGGGTTTAGACAGTTCTCTGCCGAAGGAGTTTGTTGTTGCATTGTGCAGCTTGGAGCAGTACACACACTTTCCTTCACTTTGGATCATTGCATGTTACTACAGGAACCAATCACTACATGGTCTTCATCAACCCTATGAACATGTCGATGTCAGCCAACTCACCAGACTTGGTAGACTGGCAGTATGCACAGCAGGAGATTGCAGAGCAACGTGGATTGGTTGTGAAGTCTGGAGAACATATTCTAAGCAAAGGTACACATGACAAGCAATGCCAGTGCTCATGCACTTGTCTCATCCAAGCGTTGTCGTGTTCCGAATGGTCAGAAAATATCCTGCATTATATCTATTGTCAACAACAGTCTGTCATGAAGAGGTTGTTGTGACTTCGGATATAAAGAATGGAATCGTGCGTCGCTCCCTACGTGGGAGCTCATGCTGAGTCAGCCATGCTGGTTCCAAATATTGCCGTTGAGAAACACCAATCATGATAAAGTAGGAGCATTTTGAGTCTACAGCAGCTTGGCAGTGAGAATTGCAGACTCGGAATTCAGCGAATACTATAGCTATCGTGCAGATCAGGCTGCACAGCCTGCATGGATGCCAAGTTA
The DNA here is from genome assembly GCF_964019385.1 of Sycon ciliatum. Lineage (NCBI taxonomy): Eukaryota > Metazoa > Porifera > Calcarea > Leucosolenida > Sycettidae > Sycon > Sycon ciliatum. Next base: position 13,854,542 of record NC_088646.1, read on the forward strand.
AGGAAAATGAAGACATGACAGTTGAAGCCCAATAAAAGTGGATCCAATGAGTGGATCCAATGTACGTGATCGGGGAAGTGGTTCGTAGATGGGTCCATGTTGAAAAGTACATGTCAAACGACTCGAGTGACAAGGATGGCCACTCAGAATCCTGCCACTTCCTGCCTAACACTTGTCTCTAAAGTTAAAACCTAGTTTCAATCCTAACTTGATTTTGGATCCTATCTAAGAGTGCATCTCATCCAAGTCCATAAGCATTTGGACACTTCTGCTTGTTCTTGGGACCCGGAAAAAGAGTTCGTCTAATTCAAGGGTTTGTTCAACCCAAATTTGTTTGATTAGAGAGTTTTGCTGTATTTATTGTGTGCCTATGCAATATGATTCACAGAGGAGCAAGTTTTCCATGATCAAGTTGTGGACTTGTTACCAATGGTGAATGAGGTCAATGCTATCAGTGAAGAACTCAACAAGTACAAGTATGTGATTTCTGCTGTTGTCCATGCTCAATACCCAGTTGTTGAGTGACTGCACTTCAAGCATTGGATATTCCATCCTACTGTTCTGGCAATAAATGGCTCCCTGCCGTATGACTAGGAATATGATTCATTGCTTAGGTTATAACATTAGTAACTTAGGTAATGGAACTTCTTATCTGCTCGTCCGGGCTCCCAGTACTATTCCATTCTTACAGGTTTAGGTATACTCAAGCTGCGGACAGAACTGTTTCATCCTTTGTGGACTCATCAGCGCAGCACAGACGAAATGAGGCCGAACCTGATAGCAATGAAAAATTTATTTTCCAAAGCCCTATTTAAACCAGGCCCGAACGTACCTTGCCAGAGTGCTATATGTAGGTGCTGTGACATACAAAGTTCTCTATTGGCTTTCTGATGCTCTTGCAGGACGTTTGAAATAGTCGTCGTCCCAGTTGAAGCCACCTATGGAAAGAAGAAGAGAGATGCTACAACACTGTGAGTACATACTTAGTAACAAGCAGACTGATTGGGGCTGCTAAGGGACTGAATCCCCTCATAACCCTGGTTAGCCGTCTTGGTATAGGGTTCTCATTTTCTCAGTAGCCGCTTCATCCCCATGCGGTGTGAAGATTACAGGGAGATTGCTCTGTGTGTGGCACACCGGAAGAATGCAGCACATGTGGCTGGTATCCATGGATGCAAGATTGCCTGTGAACAATCCCAGGGGTATTAAAAGCTGTATGGTACTTCAGTATGATAATGCTAAATTCAGCTCAACTCTCTCGTCCATTGTTTGTCTTCGTGTACTTCAAGTAGGTGTATCCGTGTAAGGTCATTAGAATACTCAATACTGTAATGTATGGTGGATGCTGGTCACACATGTGTGCTTTATCAATAGGTTGATTGTGATACGTCAGTGCATAATCACTATCATGATTTGTGGCTCATTGGGAACACTTACCCTAAAGACTCAGATCAACTATGGTGTTGGCAGCTACATTTTCATCACTTCTTGGAAATAATTGCAAGTCATGTTTATGAAAAGCTGAACAACATGTGTGATGTTTCTGTGATGTTTCTGTGATGTTTCCCGTTTCAAACTGACCATTTCAGACCTGTTGTGATGATGCGCGATCTACTGAACGGAAACTGCTGGTTGTGGCAGTACGGAACATTTCTCAACCGCCGCTATATGATACAGGTGGGCTTGAAAATAGGTAATGGTTGCTTGAGTGCTTCATAAATATGCACCCACAACGATACGTGGGTGTCTTTGATCATCCATACTGGACCAATTGTCTGTGATCATCCATACTGGACCAATTGTCTGTGATCATCCATACTGGACCAATTATTGAACTTTCTGATCTTGAAGGTGTACACTACTGAGTATGTAACTGCTGTAACTCTAGCTCTTCAGACTGAGATTTTCACCGGTATGTTGAGTGCCTGTGTTCACACATTCCCACTTGAAAATACCTGCCGAGCAGCAGACACTATAGAGTTACATGTAAGACCTGCAGCAGACCTAGAGCGGGGTTCTAATGTTATGTACAGGTAGGCAGCACCGCCCGCGACTTATGACTTCACCGAGATTTATTGGTATATTTTATACAACTCAGGCCGCTGGTGATATGCTCTATTTCCACACGGCCATGCAGCCTAGGCCGGTTTGCAATGCCACCAAGCTTACTTAGTACTCATGCATTGGTTGCCCTTACATCATGATGATGTCATACTGATGCCATGGGAACTTGAAGACACGTGTATTTTCAGTGCATGTCCTACAACTTCACTCCTTGTCTATGTTTGCCATAATCACTTGTGATTGCATCAGGAGCTTTATCAACGTTGGGTCGATGGCGAAGTCATGGATGCGCAGACCATCCCGCAAGAAGATGATCCATTCTGGGAGCCACCTGAGCCAATTCTTGTTGGAACTGCATGTGTTTACTTGCAAAGTTTAGCATACGGAATGGATTTCCAGGATAAACTGGCACTCAGCGACTACCATGTAAGTGCTTCAAATGATTTGTTCTGGCTGCACAATGTTTATTCAAGGTTTCCCCAAGTGCAGTTGTGGTAGATGACTGTCCAGTAGAACCTACCAAGGACATGTATTTACACTCATGCATGCGCCCACTCACTCACTCACTCACTCACGCACTCACTCACGCACTCACTCACGCACGCACGCACACATGCACACATGCACACACGAACACACACACACACACACACACACACACACACACACACACACACACCATTTGCCAGTGTACTTGGGTGTGTGATACACTACAGACATGTCTCGGCATGCCTGGATGATTGTGCCAAATGCAAATTGCTTTGATATAATTCTGATGTGATCAACAGTGTCTTGAAACCGCTGCTCCCTCCTTGCCATTTCTTCACAGAATGTGGAGCAAGGCAGCATAGCCGTGGCAGTGGAGCCATGCAATGCCGACTCAAGTGCACTGGATGATGATTTCTTTGTAGAAGATCCTGATCAACTAATGGGAAAACCATTTCATTTCAAAGTAAGTGCTGCTGGGCTAGCTTAATTTAAAACTACTTGTATTTAAAACTATCTTTGTTGGTAACATAGTGTGATAGCATGATATGCTTGTATCGTATGATAGCTTGTATCTTATGATAGTTTGTATCGTATGATAGCTTGTATCGTATGATAGCTTGTATCGTATGATAGTTTGTATCGTATGATAGTTTGTATCGTATGATAGTTTGTATTGTATGATAGCTTGTATCGTATGATAGCTTGTATTGTGTGATAGCTTGTACTGTGAACTACTGTGCGTGTTTGTGTAGGTGTGCGTTGATCAAGTGTCGGTGACCAAACAACGGTTCTCTCTGGGTCTCCACGTGGAGTATCGCGTATACGGAGAGGACACTAGCATTACCACACACACTGTGCATGATACGCTTGACGCAAAGTTTGATCATTCTCACCAGGTGTCATTAGATGTACTGGACAAGGAGCATCTGCATTACTTTGATGATGGTTGTATCATGTTCCACGTCTATGCTCACCAAAGCAATCTGCCGCCCGATCTTGGAAAGTCGCTGATGACAACGACGGTAAGTCACCAATCTTTGACAAACAGATCTTATCACATCATTCCAGTCTGGGATCATTACCATGCTTTCAGAGAAGACCTTTCAGAGAAGACCGGCTTCAGCACGACACACAAGCGCTGTGTGCGAACCAACTTCCCCCACCAACTCAGTACCAAACGCTGCCAAAAATCAATTGTCCCACATAGCCGCTTTCGGGTGCGTGGTTACCGTAGCTCATTTCCTCTTTTTCTTTGTTCTCTTATTAGAACAGTGTCCATTGGTCAATGTCTACTTGATTACGTCATGCTGCTCCTAAGTGAGGCCAGAATCAATTCAATTGCGGCCTTGGTTCATTGTACAGAGTAAAACATTTTATAAGATGGCTGTTATTCAGTATATGTACCAGCACTACACGCAACACACAAAGGAGGCTCGCGGATTTGCCAAAAGTCCGAATTGCTTGCGAGATATTATCATCAGGTACCGTATTTTCCGGAGTATAAGTCACACCCAGATATTTTTGTCACAATTTACGGACATCTACCCTATTTATCACCATTAATTTCATTAATTTGACCATCATAGACTCATAGTACACTGTAGGAGCCGCACCAACCTTTTTTGGATGAATCACTGGTGTTCAAAGTGCGGCTTATACTCCGGAAAATACGGCAGTACTGGCTGATGAATCCGCTAACCTAGTTTGTGTGATCTGTGTAGCATACTTCAAGTACATGTGAACTGCGCAGATAGTATCCGGGCACTATACTAGTGAACTCATTTATTCCCCGGGCAGCTGGGATTTTTCACAAATATGGTGGAAATCAGCAGACTCATGGAACCCGGACACCAGTCATGATCCTACAATACTCCATCTGTATGGCAAATGATGGAGGAGTTGACTACAAGTACAAATCGATGTGTCGGAGCTAGGCGTCAGGTTGTTGATTGTCTCACTAGAGTGTCAGTTGGGTTCCTAGTTGTCGCATTGTCTCATCTTATATTATTATTACAGTCGTCCCTCTCTAATCCGGCACCTTTTGCTACGGCGTTTTCTGCTGGATTAACGAGGGTGCTGGATTAAGAAATCCTGCCCTCTGACCCGGCCCTACCCAATTGCATGCATGTGTCATACGTCAAAACGCAGGGTTTTTCCATGTCGATCCAAGTATTTGGTGCACAACTTTATATTCTCAACTGTTCTCCAAGAATACACACAGTGATAAAGTGATAAAGTAAAACAGAGAACATGTTCACATGTACTCTTGCACACACATGCACACACACACACACACAGACCTGAAAATTGGCAGGACACTACTCCTTGCTAAAATAAGAAAGTATGGTTGACTGCTTAGCAGTTGTCTCCTGGACAACATTGACCCTCTTGAGAAGGCCACGCAAGCAGTCGACATCATGCAGGTCGAACGACGGATGTCCTTCGAAGCAAACAATTGCATCAGCAAGTGCACGGGATGCTTGTGCCAGAGTTGGAAGGCTGTTGGAGTGCGCATCCAAGATGTGCTAGAGCTGTTAGCCAGTTAGTTGTAGAACGTCAGTACCGTCGGTCAGTGTCGTGCATCGTAGCTGATTGTTTAGTAACTGGTGGTGTTAGTGGACAGTATAGCGTAACTTGTAGTTCCTTGGTCTTTCTCTTTGTATAAATTGAGTTCGGGTTCGGAAAAGTCCTAACAACCAACCGAACTGAACTCTCCCGCGTGAGGTCGAGTACAGTTGTCAACTGAATTCGATCGATAACTGAACTCTGAAGTGGCCCCGCGCGCGCGGCACTGACCAGACTGGCCTGGCAAGGAGTGCACCTGTACGGTACGCGATTTACGACTGCCGGATTATGAAATCAAACTACGTGCAGTTTGAGCGATTCGTTTCAAAAAGTCACTGCCGGAGGCGGAATTCAAGTGCCGGATTACGATGTAGGAATTGAACGAAAAAAATCGGTTTCATCAGAAAGTGCGCCGGTTGGCAAGGGTTCCGGATTAACAAGTGCCGGATTAGAGAGGGACGCCTGTATTATCGAGTGTTAGTCATCAGGCTCACCTCCCACCGCTTTAGGAGCTGCATCTGCGCCTTGATCCTTGAAGGGTGGTGGCGTTCCTACGGATGCGGAAAGCCCGGCTTCCAGCCGAGTCTCACGCGAACCGTGAAATTTTTAATTAGTCATCAGGGGACAGTTGCTGGGAACACCAATCCATGTGTCCTTTCTCCTTTCTACAAGTATATCATAGGTTATTATGATCAGCCACCACCACTACACAAAGGTCTAAAATAAAATATGTTCTAAAAAATTATATCATAGCTTGCCCAGTTTCAGCAATGTACATGTACATGTATATATTATGTATATGTACTGTATTGCTTTCACTGAACACAGGAGCTGCGCAAGGCAGAACGGATGCAAATGCAGTATGGATCTAGCTCTAATGAAGCTAGGCCATTCACCGCAGTCACGCATCGCTCACAAGAATATCTTCAACAGATGAGATCGGAACTTGTCGTCTTGAGATCGCGTGTCAACCTACTCTCTAGAAAGGAGAAGAGGATACAGGTGAGTGATGTGTTTCTTTACAGTGTAATAGCTGCGGTGTTCATCAGCGGCATACATGCTGCAGTATGTGTCGTAGCATATCACCATGAGTAATAACCAACAGCATTTTGTGTGACAAGGCAATAGTGGAACATGGAAAGAATGGGTGTACTGTTTGTTTCCCTACCCCACCCCAAAAATATTCCTGGCTAGAACCCTGAGATGGATACCTTGATGCCAGCAATCCTTTTTTCGGCACCTTGTCCTCACCCACTTACTGTGGTGTATGAGCCCTTAAGTGGTGTTCTTTCTAAGTCCACCCAGAGTCTGATGATTTCAGGGGGTGTCGGCCGCTGGGCAATTCAATGCCATGAATGGCTAATTCTGTCATCTTTGGAAGATTACTCCTGGGATCCCCTCTCTCGGAGGGATTCGCGTGACCGATTTCTGGCAGTGAGGAAGCTCACTTCAAGTACATGTGTGTGTTTGTGTGTTTGTGTGTGTACATGTACACTCAAACGCCTCTTACCCGGACGCCTCGGATACGGGCACTCTCTACCGGGCACCTTCAGCTTGAGTTACTATGGCAAAAAAATTGGGAATTTTGAACTTTTTTTTTGATATGCACAAGTGTGTATTAATTGTCACTGCCAACTCGTGTAATCCACACATTTTCATCAATGGATTCTTTTTTATCCTGAGCATGTGCAATACGTGCCAGATAAACTTCATCAAAAACTGATAGCGTACATGATAGATGAGTTATCCTGAGATGCGGGCAAATCTGAGATACAGGCAGTGCCCGGTCCCAAGGTGCCCGGATAAGAGACGTCCGGGTGTAAGTGCCTGTGTGTGTGCATGTGTATATATGTAAATGTGTGGGGTATTACGTTCCTTGGCATTCGTCTTATTGAGCACTCTCTGTAGGCTGCTTTATTGCTGCTGTGTTATGCATCGCTCGCTATTTTTCGTAATTAGAGAACTCTGGTGCTAGAGCGACCAGCTATCTCAAGGTATGTGGTGCCACCTTTGCACCATGGCCAGTAGTTCGGCTTACTTAAAGCTCGTAGCTGTACTGATGAGGCCTAGATGGCCGAAACAGCTTCCTGTCTACAGCAATGGGTATGTGTGTATTACGCTCCTCGACATTCGTCTTGTTGAGCACTCTCGGTAGGCTGCTCCAGTGCTGCTTCATTATGCATTGCCCGCTACTTTTCGTAGTTACTGTAAAAGCCAGTATTCTAACGAGGCGCATATACAACGATTCCCAAAATTGACTGGTTCACGTGTACCAAAAGAAACGATTCTCACTCATTCTAAACGCTCAATAGTAACAGTATATGTATCGATTACTGTATAACGATTTCTATTTTAACGACAGATTTCTCCTCGTTAACTCGTTAGAATTAGCACTTCGTTATATATATGTATGTATGTATGTATGTACGAGTGCGACTTGTGCTGTACATAATAACTGCATAAATAACAATTGCACTGTTATGTTTTTTCCCATTATCTTTGTAGACATTGGTTGAACAGTGGGCAATGAAGCCCAAAACAGAGCAGTCCTTTCGACCGTTTCACCGAGCTGTCAATGCTGCTGTTTTCAGCACAGGCTCCAGACTACGGACAATTGCGAAGACGGTTGGAGCTGTAAGAAAAATGGTCTATTTTGTGTGTGTGAGTGTGTGTGTGGGGGGGGGGGAGGAGGGGGGTCCGTGCGTATGTGTGTGCATGTGTGTGTGTGTGTGTGTGTGTGTGTGTGTGTGTGTGTGTGTGTGTGTCTGTCTGTCTGCGTGTATGTGGGTGTGCATATGTGTTTGTTTGTTTGTTTCGAGATCTCCGACTCAGAATTCTTCTTTTCAACCGGAACTTTATATAAAGTTTGCATCGTCGTGTCAATGCTACCATTTCAAAACGCTGATGATTGTTTTTATAGCTGACCAGTTGAGATGTTGTGCTTTTAATATTACGCAGCATGCTTATTACTGTCGCACAGGAATGTCTTTACCTTGGAACCTTTTATGATATATTGGCATTCTTTAAACTTTTGTGTGTTGCTATCATTTTGTGAATGAATGTGAATGTTCTATCCTAGACCCTGCAAGTGCAAAAATTTACCTCCGAGAAGAGCAGAGGATCTGTTTCAGACATATCAGACCACGAGCGGGAAGAGAGCGGTACAGCTGCTGCAGTTGCTTCTACAAGTGAATCACCTCTATCAGCCGATGCTTCTGCTGGTAGTGATGTTGCTGGATTTAGTCCTACAAGATCAGCAAGTACAAGTCGTATGACCGCCGCTGATGTCCAGAATATTGACAAGGGAGCAACACAACAGCAGCAAGCAGCATCACCTCCACCTCGCAAAGTACAGAGCAGTCAAGTTTGTGTTTTGCAGTAGAGTTTACTCCTTTCAAAAGACTTTGCTGTGTCTGTATCACATCTGATCGCGGGCATATATGCGTGGTATGTGTATGTGTGTGTTTGTGTAGGGTATCTGTGTGTGTATGGTATGTGTGTGTGTGTGTTTGTGTGTGTGTGTGTGCGTGCGCGCGCGTGTGCGTGCACACGCGAGTATGCGTGTATGGGGGTATACATGCATATACTCGTAAATGTGAATGTGCCTGTGTGCATGCATGTATTTCCAGGTTGGGTTCAGGAATGAGCTTCACTTGGAATATAGGTAGGTTATGCTGTTTTCTGTTGCAGTGCAATGAAAAACTCATGACTTTGCCCCCCCTCCCCCCCCCCCCCCCCCTCTCACCAACTGGTGTTTTGGTGTTTTTCTTCGACAACATTTTATCCTTACATGCTTTTTCATTGCTTCCATGGATTTGACCTGATTTCTCCATGCTGAGGCACAAAATGATGAAGTGAAAATCATGAAAACAGTACTGTCTGCCGATTTTACATTGAGATTTTATAATTACTTCATTATTATCCAGATCATGCTAAGCATTTCTTCAAACTTTCATACCATGACTGGAGCATCTTTACAGTTGAAAATACTTCAATTACAGACTCTGCGCGGCACCCGATATAAACACAACCGTAATAAACTGAATTGGCAAACAGTTTTTGCCTCTAACTTTCTCAGTGGAGACAGGAAGCTTATCATGGAAAGAAATACTACAAATCTCCAGCTATTCTTCACAATCATCATCAATAAGGACTCCGAAATTCATGAAATTTAGCAAGAGGAACTAAAACACACTGTGTAAAGACAAACACTAAATGGACCCCTACATTCTCTCTCTCTCTTTCTCTCTCTCTCTCTCTCTCTCTCTCTCTCTCTCTCTCTCTCTCTCTCTCTCTCTCTCTCTCTCTCTCTCTCTCTCTCTCTCTCTCTCTCTCTCTCTCTCTCTCTCTTTCTCCGGCTCTATCTATCTCTCTCTCTCTCTCTCTCTCTCTCTCTCTCTCTCTCTCTCTCTCTCTCTCTCTCTCTCTCTCTTTCTCACTTGATCTCCCCCCCCCCCCCCAGCTGCATTCCTATTGATGCCTGGTGTAGGCTATGATTCCGAGACCTCCGGTCGGATGAGCCTCACCAACCACATTGGCACATCGCCCCTATTCCCCTTGTCTTGTTGTCCAGTGTCACTCAGTTGTCATCTTTGAAGCTCTTTCCCATATTATTATTATTAGCAGGGCTGTGTTTGCTAGTAAAAAACAAAAAACAAAAAAACAAACCTTGTTTTGTTGAAACATGATTGTTGTTGGTTGACAGCATGTAACAGAAGTATAAAGGTCACTACTGTAGCACTGTTTCCGAACACGGTGGTCCTCCCCTTGTCGCAACTACACGTAATACTTACAATTCATGCTGTCAACCAACAACATATATTGTACATGACTGTATTCTACTTTCTAGCCTATTCTACTTTCTAGGCCACCGACTGCCGAGGCTGGTCGGTGACTCAGTCTGTCTTATGTACGATGCATGATGTTGGCATAATATGCGGATACTGCCGGCAGAAAAATGGGCAGGATTCGGTACTTTTTCTGGTAAGTTTCGTGCATGTTTGGTATGTGGATAAAGGAATGGAGCAGAATTCGAGGAATTGCCCGCCATAAGGTTTGTATGGTTCTGCCGATTTCACTGCTTTTCGAGCAGAATCTGCCACCTTTCCGAGCATTATCCGCCAATGCCTAGGACTCTCAGTCTCATGCTCAGGTTTCAACACTAAAAGGCGTCGCCACTAAAAAGTAAAGCGATAAAAGCCATGATACCGGTAACCATGGTACTGCAGAGTACAGCTACAAATTGTAGCTAGCAGCAGACTACGACTACGAGTACGAGAACGGTTCTGCTGGCCTTGGCTTGGGCCTTGTGCCAGTGCTGAGGCTGCAGTACCGGTATCATGCCTGAGCAGGCTGAGGCAGCCCATTGCCATGGCCGCGCCGAGTAGATGGAGTATGCTCGTACAGACTGTCACAGTGTCACAGACACTGTCAGTGTGGGTTTCGCCTCCGATCCATAGCTACTGTACTGTAGTCTGTGGCTGGTGCGCGCTGCCGCTAGGCTCGGAACTAACTGTTACTTTGAAGTCGCGGGAAAAAGGCTGTGCAGTTCATGGCGACTTGCCGTCACATCGCGGCACGGAGTCTTCACTTGATGGATTGTATTGTAAAGGCGGCGATCTGCTATGTTGTCAAAGCTTCGTCGACGGGAATACCGCAGATTGTTGTTATGCTGGAGTTGAAAAGTGAAGCTGAGCTGGAACAGCGTCTGACTCCGTGAGAACTGTTATCCCATAATAACCGAAAGACGTATTTCCTTTGCCGGTCAATGCAAATTTTGACACTAGGAAAACATCGACACCACCATGGATTTCGACTTATTCCTTGTGAACGACCTTCCCGATCTTCCAACTTTCGACTCAAATGCTCTGGAAAATGAAAACGTGGAGGCTGTGTGCGTACCCCAGTATGCACCGGGTTATCTACGCTCTGTTCTACCGGCGGCACTTCCTAACGATGGTGAAGCCTATCGGAAGGTATTGAAGGAAATCAGGAAGTACATCAGACCAAAGGTGAGCAATCGATAGAGTCCACACTGCTCACTAGTGAGTAGACCATACACATTACACACTGCGGCGAGAAGCATACTATTACTAGTGGGAGCAGTGAAGAAGTAGTGGAATCACAAGTACGGTGGTGGATGCAAGGTGGGGTCCTGATGGTACTGTCCAGTGTAGTATTAGTATGTTCCTAGGAAGATGGGCCTAGAACAGTGTAGCACACAATCCTGTCCCCGGGGAAAATTGCGGAAAAAAATCGCAAAAAACGCGGGGAAAAACGCGGCATAATATGGCATAATTTGCGGTAAATATGCGGTAAATATGCGGTGAATAATATTGATGTGCGGCAATTTTCAGTGAGTATGTAGTGAAATCAATCAGTTACAAGTCTCTGGTGTAAGCACTCGTCATATTTGAGTAAAAAGCCGCCACGATGAGACGTTGCTGACCGAACAGTGCACTGTGTGTACGTGTAGTGCAACAAAAAAGTTCAAAAAACGCGGGAAAATCGCGGAAAACGCGGTCTTTTAAAAAATCGCAAAAAACGCGGAAAAAAACGCGGCCGCGGAATTGCAATTTTCCCCGGGGACAGACAATCATGACATTTTGGTCATGTGGCCATATAACATGGCATAGCAGGGCCACATAGCATGGCAAGGCTGAATAGCATGGTTATAGAATGGCCGCATAGCATGGCATAGCCGTGAGGCTCAGTACAGGTATAAACAAGTGCCTACCCGTGTCTGGCAGGTTGTGAATGAAGACTTGTCTAGGTTGGACTGGTCATTACTTCATCGGCATTCTGATGTTGATGATGCCATTGTCCTGTTTGATGCTTTACTACAGTCAGCATTCCATCGTCATCTGTTGCCTTACAAAGTTATTCCGCGGACAGGAGACTACATTAGGCCTCGTCCTACTATGCGGGATGCATCCCGACCCTGGATCACTCCGGACCTCAAGTGTGCTGTGAAACTGAAGCGAGATTTGTATAGCATTTATAGGAAGTATCCAACCAGTGAAAACTTCATTGCCTTTAAGCGCAAGCGTAACGAAGTGAAATGTTTGTCACGTACCCTCCATCGTCAGTATGTACAGTCGGTTCATGCCACCCTGTCTTCCCATGATCGCCCTAGTCTCCATCAATTTCTCCGCCATCTCCGTAAGAACTGTAGTCGGGAGCCGATCCGATCAATGACAGCTTCAGACGGCACGGTAGCAACAGATCCCGCAGACATAGCAGACATATTGAACACGCAGTTTACGTCGTTTGGACTTCCTGACGACCCTACGTGGCCTATACCACCACTCACCCCTTCACCCTCAATACCTGCGTCCCTCCTATCATTGTCGACTGGTACAGCCCAAGTGAGGAAATATCTCCGTAATCTGAAAACTGGCAAGTCCCCTGGTCAAGACGGAATTACCAACGAAGTTTGGAGAGCTCTTGCTCCGTCTGTTGCCTATCCTGTGTCAATTATCTTGAATATGTCATTTCGTGAAGGGAAATTCCCAGCCATGTGGAAAACTGCGGTAGTCGTGGCCACCTACAAAAATAGAGGACCACGCACCACCCCCAGCAACTATCGCCCTATCTCATTGCTCTCTACTTTATCAAAAGTGTGCGAACGTGTTGTATATGACATCATTTATGATCATGTTCGCATTTCACTTTCGCCAGCACAGTCGGGCTTTTGTCGGGGTGACTCCACCAGGTACCAGGTTACCCGCCTCGTGCAAGACATCCACACCGCCCGGAACGCCCATAACCATGTTGCTTTAGTTTTCTTCGATCTCGCAAAGGCCTTCGACACTGTTTGGCACAGGGGTCTCTTAGCTAAGCTGCGAACAGTATATCGCATTGATGGCAAGGCTATCGGCTGGCTCTCATCGTATCTCTCTAACCGACATCAGCTTGTACGCCTCTCAACTGTGTTATCGGAGCCTTTACCCGTTACTTCTGGAGTCCCCCAGGGTTCAATCCTTGGGCCACTGCTATTTCTCCTGTATATTAATGACCTCCCCGATATTGCCCCTGGTGTCAGCCTTTTCGCTGACGACACAGCCCTGCTTTGCTCCAATGCTTGCCCTACACGCCTGCACGAAGCCATGCAAGATAGCATTGGGAAAGTTATAACCTGGATGCATGATTGGAAGTTGCAGCCAAACGTTGATAAAACGGCAGCTATGTACATTTCCCCTTCTCCCCCTTCCCTGCCACTTTGTTTTCCTTCTTCAAGTGTTGCTATTCATATTGTTGAAGAGCATAAGCATCTTGGCGTTATTATTGACTCTAAATTGTCGTGGTCACCCCATGTGCAGTATGTCTGCAAGCGCACAAGCTCCATCCTTGGGGCTCTTCAAGCCCACTGTAGACATCTTCCTCTTTCTTGCAAACGCTTGTTTTATCGTTGCTATATATTGCCCTTACTTGACTACTGTGATACTGCTTGGTGTGGCATAACTACTACTGTATTGAACAAGCTAGAAACCCATAACCGCATGCTCCTTAAAATCTTATTTAGCAAAGATCGTCGCTTTCCCTCCGCTAGTCTTTACGAAATTGCCAAGATCAGTCCCCTTTCCACTCGACATAAGTACCACCTCTGTGTTCTCATACATAAAATATTACTAAATAAAATACCCTTGCATATGCAGGCTTATAATTGGTTCTCCGAAACACGGAATACCCGGAACTCACTCAGTCTCCCACGCGCTGCCTCCACCCTATTCACTAGATCCCCGATCTTTGCTGGCTATGTGTTTTGGGCAACATTACCAACGCAGGCCAAGACCAGCACGTCGATGGATAATTTTGTTGCTAAAATCTCTGCTCAATTATAGGTTTCATGTATATCCTGCTGGTTTGTCTCCTCCTTTGCCTTCTTTGCCTCTTACTTGTATTCTTTTATCTGTTTTACTGCTGTGGTTGGCTTTCACCCTTGTCTCAGTTTTATTGGCCGTCGTCATGATGTGCCATGAGATAATGATATAAATACAAAATACAAAATAGCATGGCATAGCAGTGGCTTTTCGTTGGTGCGGTTTGTATTTTGGAAGAAGGGCTGAGGCTTCCTGCAGCTTCATCTGCGAAAAGAATTCGGGTGGGTTGTATTTTGGAGTTGTGTGAATTTTTTGGGTCTATCATGATCATGGAAGAGTGTTCTCTCGACGGGAACAGGGCTTCAACTGTAGCTTTACAGCAGGAAAGAAAATCGATGCTGGTGGTCAGAGGGAAGACGTGATTGAGCGATTTGTTGCTTAGCTGTTGGCAAGTCAAATATTCACCCTGTCGAGCCGTAGGCAGGATAGTTTTTCTGTAATTGCGTGGGCCGATTTTTCCATCTGCTGCTGAGCAGCCAGAGTCCTCGACGTCAACTGCTGGCCAAGCATATCATGTACGGCCTCTTACGGCTGTTCATCCAAATATAGTGTGATCTACAGCGAGACTACCAAATTTGTCCATTGACGCTGTTCAGCCAACTACATTTTACTTCGTTGCTGCCTCTGGTCAGTCAAATCAGTGTCAACTGCTGCGAGTCTGCCAAATTTGGCAATGGCTGCTACTTCTGGTCCATCACATACAGTATCATCTGCGGGGAATCTGTCAAATGATTCGTCCAGTTCTGCCCGTCAGCCAACCATCGTGTCACCTGCTGCAGGTCTGCCAAATTTGAATGCCGGCATGGCGTAGCATGGCCACATAGCATAGCATGTCTGTATAGAATGGCCGCATAGCATAGCATAGCATGGCCACACAAGCATGGCCGCATAGCATGTGGCCACCCTTGAAAATCGCTTTGGGGGGGGGGGGGGGGGAGGGGAGGGCTCTCTTTTAAAAACCGTATTATAATTACTGTTGCTATGTAAAAAAAACTGGAGTGCTAGC
The DNA here is from genome assembly GCF_964019385.1 of Sycon ciliatum. NCBI lineage: Eukaryota > Metazoa > Porifera > Calcarea > Leucosolenida > Sycettidae > Sycon > Sycon ciliatum. The sequence continues at coordinate 13,869,548 of NC_088646.1, forward strand.
TGTGACAAACACCTAATGCTAGCTGTGACAAACACTCACAGGCTGTGGAAATGCTGGCTGTTTGTTTTTAAAATCACTTCCAAATACCAGCGGTAGTGCAGCTGTAGTAGTAGCAGCGGTGGTGGTGGTGGTGGTGGTGATGCTGCTACTGCCGCAACATCTCATCTGTTGCTGTTTCTGCTGACTGTACGTGTAACACAGGCGATACCATGGCAAGGTGCTAACTACTTTGCCGATCTGCCAACCAGCCAACACTACACCAGTGTCATGAGTGATATGATCTCTGACTCAATTGGACGTGGGAAACATTCCTGGGTAAGCCAGAAAAGATGGCCTTTTTTGGTCCGCATACATGTGTGTGTATGATAAGTGCATGCATGCGTCTCAGTAGGTGACTGGTGAAACTGCTCGTTTTGCATCGTGCAAGCACGCGTGCAGCATACAAACACTCAGTAGGTGTCCACACTCTCTCAGGAGTTCACAGACGGTACCAGACAGGTAGCTGTGACACTGATCCATACCTTGTGCACTTTATACGTAGTGTATGGGTATGTGCCTTCCTTTTGCCCATCAATAGCGTTAGCCTCAGGATCATTGATACTGATAACCAAAACTTCCAAAAAAAGTTTTTCCGAGCCGACTGAGTCTGCTTTTTGGGTATTGCCGACCCGAAACAAGCTTATTTTTTCGTCCCGGCCGAATAGACGACTGTCAGAAATTTAGGCAGTTCGTCTGCTATGTGGTTTCAATTGCTTTCCCGATGCCTTTCACATGTCCTGATCATATTCACCACATTGGCAATTATGCTGGTAGATGTTTCTTTGTTACAGTTGTAGCGACTGAGGGGTAGTGCGAAAATCATGGATATGCATATGCAAGCTCGAACAACTAGCGAATAGTGTGTGTGTGTGTATGTGTGTGTATTTGGTGCATGCGTGCATGTGTGTGTGTGTGTGTGTGTGTGTGTGTGTGTGTGTGTGTGTGTGTGTGTGTGTGTGTGTGTGTGTGTGTGTGTGTGTGTGTGTGTGTGTGTGTGTGTGTGTGTGTGTGTGTGTGTGTGTGTGTGTGTGTGTGTGTGTGTGTGTGTGTGTGTGTGTGTGTGTGTGTGTGTGTGTGTGTGTGTGTGTGTGTGTGTGTGTGTGTGTGTGTGTGTGTGTGTGTGTGTGTGTGTGTGTGTGTGTGTGTGTGTGTGTGTGTGTGTGTGTGTGTGTGTGTGTGTGTGTGTGTGTGTGTGTGTGTGTGTGTGTGTGTGTGTGTGTGTGTGTGTGTGTGTGTGTGTGTGTGTGTGTGTGTGTGTGTGTGTGTGTGTGTGTGTGTGTGTGTGTGTGTGTGTGTGTGTGTGTGTGTGTGTGTGTGTGTGTGTGTGTGTGTGTGTGTGTGTGTGTGTGTGTGTGTGTGTGTGTGTGTGTGTGTGTGTGTGTGTGTGTGTGTGTGTGTGTGTGTGTGTACAATGTATAATGTAAACACACCATACACACGTATGGTGTGTTTACATTATACATTGTACTGTTCCCTAACTGCTCTACGTGAACTCTCCCATCCACTCAACTCATATCTATATAATAAAAAAAGGCGAACGGTTCAATGATCTTCTTGGTGTGTATTAGCGCACCTGCAACTGTTATTAGTCTTATGACCCGTGTATGTCTGCGCACTGACCACTGACCAGGGATTCCTAGCATCTAGGCGGGGACAACACACGCGGGTTCCACTCCTGGGCTGCCTCATTGTTTTGTCGTTAAAGAGGAATGGCGTATGCCATCACTAGTCTAGGCGGCATGTGGGGTCACCATGCAGGTTGATGCCTCAAGCACAACGCTGGAGACCTTCAAAGCTGCAGCAGTACCTTACGCAATTGGTCATGGACTGTGCCTGATGTATTCCTTGCTAAATACACGCAACAGTAGCAAATGCCATGTTTGACAATGGATCCGTACTATTGATCTCCAGCTGACTATCATTTCCAGTGCATACACACTTTTTTCTCTCTCTTTTTTCCTTCCCTCTTCGCTGCCTTGTCATTGGGAAGAAATTTCCGTTTGGATTTTGCGAAGTAAAACAAAGTTTTAAAAATATCGCGATGGCACGGTGCATAGAGCACAGATCAAGTCACGCGGAGCTGTCGAATGCTAGATTGAGATACCTGGCCTAGGTGTCAGGTACTATGGCTGTGTGTTCACGGTATTCCGGAATAGTGTACTACGAGGTGAATTGCTAATTCTGGACATTGTACATTTCTGGACATTTCGAGTAAAATAATTTTTCGTCGCGTGTAGAGTCAAGTCAGTCAGGTTGATGAAGTTTTTTCTTGTTGTAGTTGGCAGCTGGGCTGTTGTAGTTTCTCCTCGTGTCGGTGCCTTGTTGATAGCCTTTTCTTGGGAGGCATTTCAACGAGTTTTGTGGGACTATGTCGCATGAGAATTTTGAATTTTGAGTAAAATAAGAAGTAATGGACGAATCGTTGGCTTCCCCATGTGCACTCCACTTCAGACGCTGTACAGTTTTGGACCTGTTGGCTGGAAGTGTGAAGAGGCCAACTGCAGTCCACCAATAGAAAAAATAACAAAAATGGTGCAGTATAGGATGACTATTGACGCTATTTTACTTTCATGTCCAGAATTCCATACACTGAAATTTAGGCCAAAAAATTGGCCTGTCGAAAACATCCTGCTATACAGTCTCTGGGATCACAGCATGAGCAATTGTCACATATTTGGAAAGATGAAGGATTAGGCCATACAATAGATACAAAAGGATATGAAAAATAAAAAACACACAGCCAGTGGGCCTCTATTTTATTTTCATGTCCAGAAATTGCTATTCACCTCGTACTCTTTGCTGTTCTCTGACCTCACTTTCTCTGAATATGTCTCTCCCGGTCTTACCAACGAGCCAGGCCTTTTGTATTTTCCTTCACTTGCGTGGCATTGCCATCTGAACGGTGTGTTTCACTTGTACTTCAAGTACATATCCTTGCTTATGTACGAGTAGATCACCTGGAATGTGTTTTTTCTTCTAATCTTTCTTGCGATTTAGATCCATAGTAATGCAGCTGATGATCTTGAAGAGATTATGTTGGACTGGCTAGGTAAGAACTTTCTCACTATACTGTTGTGTAGAGTAATTATCCACCCAGACTATGCCGGTGGATGAAAAGTGCGGAACCCCGGAACTCTGTACCCTTGTTGCAAGTTATAGTCCAAAGTTTTGAAATGACTATCAAAAGTCGAACCTACTTGAGAGTTTGACTTTTTCTCTGGCAAGTATGTGCATAATACATCAGACACTGAAGCCCTATTACATTGTACTTATCAATCTTCAAACAAGCAATGTGTCAGGTCGGTGTCACATCATCTTGAAACTGTCACTGCACATTGTTATTTGTAATTGATTTTGTTACTTTGCTCAACTGCATTCTCTGTTCATGTTCTTGCTGCATTCAACAGCAAAGATGCTTGGCTTACCAGTGGAGTTTCATTTTTGTGACTCAAGGGGCAAGGAGACCGGTGGTGGAGGAGTTATACAGGTACGAGGACATGTGTGCAATTATACAGACGGAATTGGATAGAACAAAGTGTCACATTTTCTGGCTCACGACAGCCGTGCTATATTTCTGTATTATACTCTATCAATAACTATAATAACTGTAAAAACTGTAATAAGGGTATGTCTTGTGTGTCTTGTGTGTCTTGTGTGTCTAGTGTGTCTTGTGTGTCTAGTGTGTCTTGTGTGTCTTGTGTGACTTGTGTGACGTGTGTGTCTTGTGTGTCTTGTGTGTCTTGTGTGTCTTGTGTGTCTAGTGTGTCTAGTGTGTCTAGTGTGTCTTGTGTGTCTTGTGTGACTTGTGTGTCTAGTGTGTCTAGTGTGTCTAGTGTGTCTTGTGTGTCTTGTGTGTCTTGTGTGTCTTGTGTGTCTAGTGTGTCTAGTGTGTCTAGTGTGTCTTGTGTGTCTAGTGTGTCTTGTGTGTCTAGTGTGTCTTGTGTGTCTTGTGTGTCTTGTGTGTCTTGTGTGTCTAGTGTGTCTAGTGTGTCTAGTGTGTCTTGTGTGTCTAGTGTGTCTAGTGTGTCTAGTGTGTCTTGTTACTCCACCACTATGCTCTCTATCTCTTCCAGCTAGCACTCCAGCACACTCGCACATGCACTGAGCCACAACTATCAACAAGGAATCAAGAGAGTTGAAATATTGAAATAGTGGTAAAGTTGGGAGAAAAGAAAACCCTTCTTTTTCCACGAGATCCAAGATCCATCAGGAAAAAGGACATGCACAAAATGGCGACCATGTCGTCCATTGACGCGTAATCATGGTAATCACAAACTAGTGCAGCGACCAAAGAAAAGACACAAGTGAAGAAGAAGAAACAGCGCTGCAGCAAGAAGATCGGATCGCTGCAGTCGCTAAAATGCACTAGCCTACTGACTGTAGTTCCACGTGAGCATGCAGTCACGTGGTCATAAACAGAGTGCGTACACACTCACGTCATACCGATACGTCATACATGACAAAAGAAAAGAAAGGAAAGTCACGCGCGAGTCAAACAAATCAAAGAGCGCGAGACTACGTACTGCAAATATTACGAAGAAGAATTTGTTTGAGAACAAATGCACAAGACGAGGAATTTGTTAGAGAACAATTGCACAAGAATATATATCTCTTCGAAACTAGAATGGAGTCCGTGATGAGAATTCCAACGAGCCTGGACGCAGCTACAAAGTAAGAATACAATCAAATAACTAATATCGTCAGAACTATTGTAACAATACAAGCAGTCGATTTACCACAGTGTTATCTCTATATTTACACCAGTCCCCCAGGTAACACAGTGTCAATCGATGTAGCGACTCGGGCGTTGGATATGACGACGGTTACGCAGACTACGATCGGCGACAGCCAACGGCTCAACACCGAGATCACACTGCACGGGCGACGCAGGCACAGATCCAGACTCACACGACAACACAGATTCAGCAGCAGGTTTAATCAACTGAATGTTAACAGACTTTTGTTGATCAAAGCCATCCACAGAACGACACACACGCACGGAACCAGGACCAAGGATCTCGGTGACCTTCCACCCAGCTTCGAACGGTGGCAAGCGCTTCTGCGAACGAGCGGGGTGACGGAGCAAAACAGCATCACCGACAGCATATGGATTGGAAGCGCTGCCCTCAACAAAATCATGAGACGACAACTCAGCTTCGACAAAGTCACGAATACGAGCGGACCGACCAGCAAGGCTGTCCACCCATGTGTCTTGTGTGTCTAGTGTGTCTTGTGTGTCTTGTGTGACTTATGTGTCTTGTGTGTCTAGTGTGTCTTGTGTGTCTTGTGTGTCTAGTGTGTCTTGTGTGTCTTGTGTGACTTATGTGTCTTGTGTGTCTAGTGTGTCTTGTGTGTCTAGTGTGTCTTGTGTGTCTTGTGTGACTTATGTGTCTTGTGTGTCTAGTGTGTCTTGTGTGTCTAGTGTGTCTTGTGTGTCTTGTGTGACTTGTGTGTCTTGTGTGTCTAGTGTGTCTTGTGTGTCTTGTGTGACTTGTGTGTCTTGTGTGACTTGTGTGTCTTGTGTGTCTTGCTTGCCTGCTGAAGTGTCTTATCCAAGCTTCATAGTATGTCATGGTTGGTGGTGGCTGTGGTGGCAGTGACAGTAGTGGTGTTGGCAGTGGTGTTGGTGGTAGCGCCAATAGCACTAGCAGTGGTGTTGGCAGTGGTGTTGGCAGTGGCGTTGGCAGTGGCGTTGGCAGTGGCGTTGGCAGTGGCGTTGGCAGTGGCGTTGGCAGTGGCGTTGGCAGTGGCGTTGGCAGTGGCGTTGGCGTTGGCGTTGGCGTTGGCGTTGGCAGTGGCGTTGGCAGTGGCGTTGGCAGTGGCGTTGGCAGTGGCGTTGGCAGTGGCGTTGGCAGTGACGTTGGCAGTGGCGTTGGCAGTGGCGTTGGCAGTGGCGTTGGCGTTGGCAGTGGGGTTGGCAGTAGCGTTGGCAGTGGCGTTGGTAGTGGCGTTGGCAGTGGCGTTGGCAGTGGCGTTGGCAGTGGCGTTGCGTTGGCGTTGGCAGTGGCGTTGGCAGTGGCGTTGGCAGTGGCGTTGGCAGTGGCGTTGGCAGTGGCGTTGGCAGTGGCGTTGGCGTTGGCGTAGGCGTTGGCAGTCGGGTTGGCAGTTGGGTTGGCAGTGGCGTTGGCAGTGGCGTTGGCAGTGGCGTTGGCGGTGGCGTTGGCGGTGGCGTTGACGGTGGCGTTGGCGGTGGTGTTGGCGGTGGCGTTGGCGTTGACGTTGGCGTTGGCAGTGGCGTTGGCAGTGGCGTTGGCAGTGGCGTTGGCAGTGGCGTTGGCAGTGGCGTTGGCAGTGGCGTTGGCAGTGGCGTTGGCGTTGGCTTTGGCAGTGGCGTTGGCGTTGGCAGTGGCAGTGGCGTTGGCAGTGGCGTTGGCAGTGGCGTTGGCAGTGGCGTTGGCGTTGGCGTTGGCACTTGCGTTGGCAGTGGCGTTGGCAGTGGCGTTGGCGGTGGCGTTGGCGGTGGCGTTGGCGGTGGCGTTGGCGTTGGCGTTGGCGTTGGCAGTGGCGTTGGCAGTGGCAGTGGCGTTGGCAGTGGCGTTGGCGTTGGCAGTGGCGTTGGCAGTGGCGTTGGCAGTGGCGTTGGCAGTGGCGTTGGCAGTGGTGTTGGCGTTGGCAGTGGCTTTGGCAGTGGCGTTGGCAGTGGCGTTGGCGTTGGCAGTGGCGTTGGCAGTGGCGTTGGCCGTGGCGTTGGCGTTGGTGTTGGCAGTGGGGTTGGCAGTGGGGTTGGCAGTGGGGTTGGCAGTGGGGTTGGCAGTGGCGTTGGCAGTGGCGTGGGCAGTGGCGTTGGCAGTGGCGTTGGCAGTGGCGTTGGCAGTGGCGTTGGCGTTGGCGTTGGCGTTGCCAACGCCACTGCCAACGCCACTGCCAACGCCACTGCCACTGCCAACGCCAACGCCACTGCCAACGCCACTGCCAACGCCACTGCCAACGCCACTGCCAACGCCAACGCCACTGCAACCGCCAGTGGCGTTGGCGTTGGCGTTGCCAACGCCACTGCCAACGCCACTGCCAACGCCACTGCCAACGCCACTGCCACTGCCAACGCCAACGCCACTGCCAACGCCACAGCCAACGCCACTGCCAACGCCACTGCCAACGCCAACGCCACTGCCAACGCCAACGCCACTGCCAACGCCAACGCCACTGCCAACGCCAACGCCACTGCCAACGCCACTGCCAACGCCACTGCCAACGCAACGTTGTCAGTTGCGTTGGCAGTGGCGTTGGCAGTGGCGTTGGCAGTGGCGTTGGCAGTGGCGTTGGCGTTGGCAGTGGCGTTGGCAGTGGCGTTGGCATTTTCGTTGGCAGTGGCGTTGGCAGTGGCGTTGGCAGTGGTGTTGGCAGTGGCGTTGGCGTTGGCGTTGGCGGTGGCGTTGGCGGTGGCGTTGGCGGTGGCGTTGGCAGTGGCGTTGGCAGTGGCAGTGGCGTTGGCAGTGGCGTGTGCAGTGGCGTCGGCAGTGGCGTCGGCAGTGGCGTTGGCGTTGGCAGTGGCGTTGGCACTGCGTTGGCAGTGGCAGTGGCGTTGGCAGTGGCGTTGGCAGTGGCGTTGGCAGTGGCGTTGGCAGTGGCGTTGGCAGTGGCGTTGGCGTTGGCGTTGGCAGTGGCAGTGGCGGTGGCGTTGGCAGTGGGGTTGGCAGTGGCGTTGGCAGTGGCGTTGGCAGTGTCGTTGGCAGTGGCGTTGGCAGTGGCGTTGGCGTCGGCGTCGGCGTTGGCGTTGGCGTTGGCAGTGGGTTGGCAGTGGAGTTGGCAGTGGGGTTGGCAGTGGCGTTGGCAGTGGCGTTGGCAGTGGCGTTGGCAGTGGCGTTGGCAGTGGCGTTGGCCGTGGCGTTGGCGGTGGCGTTGGCGGTGGCGTTGGCGGTGGCGTTGGCGGTGGCTTTGGCGGTGGCGTTGGCGTTGACGTTGGCAGTGGCGTTGGCAGTGGCAGTGGCGTTGGCAGTGGCGTTGGCAGTGGCGTTGGCAGTGGCGTTGGCAGTGGTGTTGGCGTTGGCAGTGGCGTTGGCAGTGGCAGTGGCAGTGGCAATGGCGTTGGCGTTGGCAGTGGCGTTGGCAGTGGCGTTGGCAGTGGCGTTGGCAGTGGCGTTGGCGTTGGCGTTGGCAGTGGGGTTAGCAGGGGGTTTGGCAGTGGCGTTGGCAGTGGCAGTGGCGTTGGCGTTGGCAGTGGCGTTGGCAGTGGCGTTGGCAGTGGCGTGGGCAGTGGCGTTGGCAGTGGCGTTGGCAGTGGCGTTGGCAGTGGCGTTGGCGTTGGCGTAGGCGTTGGCAGTCGGGTTGGCAGTGGGGTTGGCAGTGGGGTTGGCAGTGGCGTTGGCAGTGGCGTTGGCAGTGGCATTGGCAGTGGCGTTGGCAGTGGCGTTGGCAGTGGCGTTGGCGGTGGCGTTGGCGGTGGCGTTGGCGGTGGCGTTGGCAGTGGCGTTGGCAGTGGCAATGGCGTTGGCAGTGACGTTTGCAGTGGCGTTGGCAGTGGCGTTGGCAGTGGCGTTGGCGTTGGCAGTGGCCTTGACAGTGGCGTTGGCAGTGGCGTTGGCGTTGGCAGTGGCGTTGCCAGTGGCGTTGGCAGTGGCGTTGGCAGTGGTGTTGGCGTTGGCGTTGGCAGTTGCGTTGGCAGTGGCGTTGGCCGTGGCGGTGGCGTTGGCGGTGGCGTTTGCGGTGGCGTTGGCGGTGGCGTTGGCGTTGGCAGTGGCGTTGGCAGTGGCAGTGGCGTTGGCAGTAGCGTTGGCAGTGGCGTTGGCTGTGCCAGTGGCGTTGGCAGTGGCGTTGGCAGTGGCGTTGGCAGTGGCGTTGGCAGTGGCGTTGGCAGTGACGTTGGCGTTGGCAGTGGCTTTGGCAGTGGCGTTGGCAGTGGCGTTCGCAATGGCGTTGGCAGTGGCGTTGGCAGTGGCCTAGGCCGTGGCGTTGGCGTTGGCGTTGGTGTTGGCAATGGGGTTGGCAGTGGGGTTGGCAGTGGGGTTGGCAGTGGCGTGGGCAGTGGCGTGGGCAGTGGCGTTGGCAGTGGCGTTGGCAGTGGCGTTGGCAGTGGCGTTGGCAGTGGCGTTGGCAGTGGCGTTGGCGTTGGCGTTGGCGTTGCCAACGCCACTGCCAACGCCACTGCCACTGCCAACGCCAACGCCAACGCAACTGCCAACGCCACTGCCAACGCCACTGCCAACGTCACTGCCAACGCCACTGCCAACGCCACTGCCACTGCCAACGCCAACGCCAACGCCACTGCCAATGCCACATCCAACGCCACTGCCAACGCCACTGCCAACGCAGGGGCGTTGGCATTGGCAGCGGCAGTGATCGTGGCGTTGGCAGTGGCGTTGGCAGTGGCGTTGGCGTTGGCGTTGGCGTTGGCAGTGGGGATGGCAGTGGCGTTGGCAGTGGCGTTGGCAGTGGCGTTGGCAGTGGCGTTGGCAGTGGGGTTGGCAGTGGCGTTGGCAGTGGCGTTGGCGTTGGCAGTGGGGTTGGCAGTGGCGTTGGCCGGGGCGTTGGCGGTGGGGTTGGCAGTGGCGTTGGCAGTGGCGCTGGCAGTGGCGTTGGCAGAGGCGTTGGCGTTGGCGTTGGCAGTGGCAGTGGGGTTGGCAGTGGCGTTGGCAGTGGCGTTGGCAGTGGCCTTGGCAGTGGCGTTGGCGTTGGCAGTGGCAGTGGCAGTGGCGTTGGCAGTGGCGTTGGCGTTGGCAATGGCGTTGGCAGTGGCGTTGGCAGTGGCGTTGGCAGTGGCGTTGGCAGTGGCGTTGGCGTTAGCGTTGGCGTTGGCAGTTGCGTTGGCAGTGGCGTTGGCAGTGGCGTTGGCAGTGGCGTTGGCGTGGGCAGTGGCTTTGGCAGTGGCGTTGGCGTTGGCGTTGGCAGTGGCGTTGGCAATGGCGTTGGCCGTGGCGTTGGCGTTGGCGTTGGCGTTGGTGTTGGCAGTGGGGTTGGCAGTGGGGTTGGCAGTGGGGTTGGCAGTGGCGTTGGCAGTGGCGTGGGCAGTGGCGTTGGCAGTGGCGTTGGCAGTGGCGTTGGCAGTGGCAGTGGCGTTGGCAGTGGCGTTGACAGTGGCGTTGGCGTTGTCGTTGGCGTTGCCAACGCCACTGCCAACGCCACTGCCAACGCCACTGCCACTGCCAACGCCAACGCCACTGCCAACGCCACTGCCAACGCCAACGCCACTGCCAACGCCAACGCCACTGCAACCGCCACTGCCAACGCCACTGCCAACGCGTTGGCAGTGGCGTTGGCGTTGGCGTTGCCAACGCCACTGCCAACGCCACTGCCAACGCCACTGCCAACGCCACCGCCACCGCCACTGCCAACGCCACAGCCAACGCCACTGCCAACGCCACTGCCAACGCCAACGCCACTGCCAACGCCAACGCCACTGCCAACGCCACTGCCAACGCCACCGCCAACACAACGTTGTCAGTTGCGTTGGCAGTTGCGTTGGCAGTGACGTTGGCAGTGGCGTTGGCAGTGGCGTTGGCAGTGGCGTTGGCATTTTCGTTGGCAGTGGCGTTGGCAGTGGCGTTGGCAGTGGCGTTGGCAGTGGCGTTGGCGGTGGCGTTGGCGGTGGCGTTGGCGGTCGCGTTGGCGGTGCCGTTGGCGGTGCCGTTGGCGGTGGCGTTGGCAGTGGCGTTGGCAGTGGCAGTGGCGTTGGCAGTGGCGTTGCCAGTGGCGTCGGCAGTGGCGTCGGATCTGGCGTTGGCGTTGCCAGTGGCGTTGGCAGTGGCGTTGGCAGTGGCGTTGGCAGTGGCAGTGGCGTTGGCAGTGGCGTTGGCAGTGGCGTTGGCAGTGGCGTTGGCGTTGGCAGTGGCGGTGGCGTTCGCAGTGGCGTTGGCAGTGGCGTTGGCAGTGGCGTTGGCAGTGGCGTTGGCAGTGGCGTTGGCGTTGGCGTCGGCGTTGGCGTTGGCGTTGGCAGTGGGGTTGGCAGTGGAGTTGGCAGTGGGGTTGGCAGTGGCGTTTGCAGTGGCGTTGGCAGTGGCGTTGGCAGTGGCGTTGGCAATGGCGTTGGCAGTGGCGTTGGCCGTGGCGTTGGCGGTGGCGGTGGCGTTGGCGGTGGCGTTGGCGTTGACGTTGGCGTTGGCAGTGGCGTTGGCAGTGGCAGTGGCGTTGTCAGTGGCGTTGGCAGTGGCGTTGGCAGTGGCGTTGGCGTTGGCAGTGGCAATGGCGTTGGCGTTGGCAGTGGCGTTGGCAGTGGCGTTGGCAGTGGCGTTGGCGTTGGCGTTGGCGTTGGCAGTGGGGTTAGCAGTGGGATTGGCAGTGGCGTTGGCAGTGGCAGTGGCGTTGGCGTTGGCAGTGGCGTTGGCAGTGGCGTTGGCAGTGGCGTGGGCAGTGGCGTTGGCAGTGGCGTTGGCAGTGGCGTTGGTAGTGGCGTTGGCGTTGGCGTAGGCGTTGGCAGTCGGGTTGGCAGTGGGGTTGGCAGTGGCGTTGGCAGTGGCGTTTGCAGTGGCGTTGGCAGTGGCGTTGGCAGTGGCGTTGGCGGTGGCGTTGGCGTTGGCGGTGGCGGTGGCGTTGGCATTGGCATTGGCAGTGGCAGTGGCGTTGGCAGTGACGTTGACAGTGGCGTTGGCTGTGGCGTTGGCGTTGGCAGTGGCGTTGGCAGTGGCGTTGGCAGTGGCGTTGGCGTTGGCAGTGGCGTTGCCAGTGGCGTTGGCGTTGGCAGTGGCGTTGGCAGTGGCGTTGGCAGTGGCGTTGGCGTTGGCGTTGGCAGTTGCGTTGGCAGTGGCGTTGGCGGTGGCGTTGGCGGTGGCGTTGGCGGTGGCTTTGGCGGTGGCGTTGGCGGTGGCGTTGGCGGTGGCGTTGGCGGTGGCGTTGGCGTTGGCGTTGGCAGTGGCGTTGGCAGTGGCGTTGGCAGTGGCGTTGGCAGTGGCGTTGGCTGTGGCAGTGGCGTTGGCAGTGGCGTTGGCAGTGGCGTTGGCAGTTGGCGTTGGCAGTGGCGTTGGCAGTGGCGTTGGCGTTGGCGTTGGCAGTGGTATAGGGGTTGGCAGTGGGGTTGACAGTGGCGTTGGCAGTGGCATTGGCAGTGGCGTTGGCAGTGGCGTTGGCTGTGGCGTTGGCGTTGGCAGTGGCGTTGGAAGTGGCGTTGGCGGTGGCATTGGCGGTGACGTTGGCGTTGGCGTTGGCAGTGGCTTTGGCAGTGGCGTTGGCGGTGGCGTTGGCGGTGGCGTTGGTGGTGGAGTTGGCGTTGGCAGTGGCGTTGGCAGTGGCGTTGGCAGTGGCGTTGGCAGTTGCGTTGGCTGTGGCGTTGGCGTTGGCAGTGGCGTTGGCAGCGGCGTTGGCAGTGGCATTGGCAGTGGCGTTGGCGGTGGCGTTGGCGGTGGCGTTGGCGGTGACGTTGGCGTTGGCAGTGGCTTTGGCAGTGGCGTTGGCAGTGGCGTTGGCGTTGGCAGTGGCGTTGGTAGTGGCGTTGGCAGTGGCGTTGGCCGTGGCGTTGGCGTTGGCAGTGGCTTTGGCAGTGGCGTTGGCAGTGGCGTTCGCGTTGGCGTTGGCAGTGGCGTAGGCCGTGGCGTTGGCGTTGGCGTTGGCGTTGGTGTTGGCAGTGGGGTTGGCAGTGGGGCGGTTGCAGTGGCGTTGGCAGTGGCAGTGGCGTTGGCAGTGGCGTTGGCAGTGGCGTTGGCAGAGGCGTTGGCAGAGGCGTTGGCAATGGCGTTGGCAGTGGCGTTGGCAGTGGCGTTGGCAGTGGCGTTGGCAGTGACGTTGGCGTTGGCGTTGGCGTTGGCAGTGGCTTTTGCAGTGGCGTTGGCAGTGGCGTTGGCGTTGGCGTTGGCAGTGGCGTTAGCAGTGGCGTTGGCCGTGGCGTTGGCGTTGGTGTTGGCAGTTAGGTTGGCAGTGGGGTTGGCAGTGGGGTTGGCAGTGGCGTTGGCAGTGGTGTGGGCAGTGGCGTTGGCAGTGGCGTTGGCAGTGGCGTTGGCGGTGGCGTTGGCAGTGGCGTTGGCAGTGGCGTTGGCGTTGGCGTTGGCGTTGCCAACGCCACTGCCAACGCCACTGTCACTGCCAACGCCAACGCCGACGCCACTGCCAACGCCACTGCAAACGCCACTGCCAACGCCAACGCCACTGCCAACGCCACTGCAAACGCCACTGCCAACGCCACTGCCACTGCCTGGCGTTGGCAGTGGCGTTGGCAGTGGCGTTGGCAGTGGCGTTGGCGTTGGCAGAGGCAGTGGCGTTGGCAGTGGCGTTGGCAGTGGCAGTGGCGTTGGCGTTGGTGTGGGCAGTTGCGTTGGCAGTGGCGTTGGCCGTGGCGTTGGTGGTGGCGTTGGCGGTGGCGTTGGCGGTGGCGTTGGCGTTGGCAGTGGCAGTGGCGTTGGCAGTGGCGTTGGCAGTGGCGTTGGCAGTGGCGTTGGCAGTGGCGTTGGCGTTGGCAGTGGCTTTGGCAGTGGCGTTGGCGTTGGCAGTGGCGTTGGCCGTGGCGTTGGCGTTGGCGTTGGCGTTGGCAGTGGGGTTGGCAGTGGGGTCGGCAGTGGCGTTGGCAGTGGCGTGGGCAGTGGCAGTGGCGTTGGCAGTGGCGTTGGCGTTGGCGTTGGCGTTGGCGTTGCCAACGCCACTGCCAACGCCACTGCCAACGCCAACGCCACTGCCAACGCCAACGCCACTGCCAACGCCACTGCCAACGCCACCGCCAACACAACGTTGTCAGTTGCGTTGGCAGTTGCGTTGGCAGTGACGTTGGCAGTGGCGTTGGCAGTGGCGTTGGCAGTGGCGTTGGCATTTTCGTTGGCAGTGGCGTTGGCAGTGGCGTTGGCAGTGGCGTTGGCAGTGGCGGTGGCGTTGGCGGTGGCGTTGGCGGTCGCGTTGGCGGTGCCGTTGGCGGTGCCGTTGGCGGTGGCGTTGGCAGTGGCGTTGGCAGTGGCAGTGGCGTTGGCAGTGGCGTTGCCAGTGGCGTCGGCAGTGGCGTCGGATCTGGCGTTGGCGTTGCCAGTGGCGTTGGCAGTGGCGTTGGCAGTGGCGTTGGCAGTGGCAGTGGCGTTGGCAGTGGCGTTGGCAGTGGCGTTGGCAGTGGCGTTGGCGTTGGCAGTGGCGGTGGCGTTCGCAGTGGCGTTGGCAGTGGCGTTGGCAGTGGCGTTGGCAGTGGCGTTGGCAGTGGCGTTGGCGTTGGCGTCGGCGTTGGCGTTGGCGTTGGCAGTGGGGTTGGCAGTGGAGTTGGCAGTGGGGTTGGCAGTGGCGTTTGCAGTGGCGTTGGCAGTGGCGTTGGCAGTGGCGTTGGCAATGGCGTTGGCAGTGGCGTTGGCCGTGGCGTTGGCGGTGGCGGTGGCGTTGGCGGTGGCGTTGGCGTTGACGTTGGCGTTGGCAGTGGCGTTGGCAGTGGCAGTGGCGTTGGCAGTGGCGTTGGCAGTGGCGTTGGCAGTGGCGTTGGCGTTGGCAGTGGCAATGGCGTTGGCGTTGGCAGTGGCGTTGGCAGTGGCGTTGGCAGTGGCGTTGGCGTTGGCGTTGGCGTTGGCAGTGGGGTTAGCAGTGGGATTGGCAGTGGCGTTGGCAGTGGCAGTGGCGTTGGCGTTGGCAGTGGCGTTGGCAGTGGCGTTGGCAGTGGCGTTGGCAGTGGCGTGGGCAGTGGCGTTGGCAGTGGCGTTGGCAGTGGCGTTGGTAGTGGCGTTGGCGTTGGCGTAGGCGTTGGCAGTCGGGTTGGCAGTGGGGTTGGCAGTGGCGTTGGCAGTGGCGTTTGCAGTGGCGTTGGCAGTGGCGTTGGCAGTGGCGTTGGCGGTGGCGTTGGCGTTGGCGGTGGCGGTGGCGTTGGCATTGGCATTGGCAGTGGCGTTGGCAGTGACGTTGACAGTGGCGTTGGCGTTGGCAGTGGCGTTGGCAGTGGCGTTGACAGTGGCGTTGGCAGTGGCGTTGGCAGTGGCGTTGGCGTTGGCGTTGGCAGTTGCGTTGGCAGTGGCGTTGGCGGTGGCGTTGGCGGTGGCGTTGGCGGTGGCTTTGGCGGTGGCGTTGGCGGTGGCGTTGGCGGTGGCGTTGGCGGTGGCGTTGGCGTTGGCGTTGGCAGTGGCGTTGGCAGTGGCAGTGGCGTTGGCAGTGGCGTTGGCAGTGGCGTTGGCTGTGGCAGTGGCGTTGGCAGTGGCGTTGGCAGTGGCGTTGGCAGTTGGCGTTGGCAGTGGCGTTGGCAGTGGCGTTGGCGTTGGCGTTGGCGTTGGCAGTGGTATAGGGGTTGGCAGTGGGGTTGACAGTGGCGTTGGCAGTGGCATTGGCAGTGGCGTTGGCAGTGGCGTTGGCTGTGGCGTTGGCGTTGGCAGTGGCGTTGGAAGTGGCGTTGGCGGTGGCATTGGCGGTGACGTTGGCGTTGGCGTTGGCGTTGGCAGTGGCTTTGGCAGTGGCGTTGGCGGTGGCGTTGGCGGTGGCGTTGGTGGTGGAGTTGGCGTTGGCAGTGGCGTTGGCAGTGGCGTTGGCAGTGGCGTTGGCAGTTGCGTTGGCTGTGGCGTTGGCGTTGGCAGTGGCGTTGGCAGCGGCGTTGGCAGTGGCATTGGCAGTGGCGTTGGCGGTGGCGTTGGCGGTGGCGTTGGCGGTGACGTTGGCGTTGGCAGTGGCTTTGGCAGTGGCGTTGGCAGTGGCGTTGGCGTTGGCAGTGGCGTTGGTAGTGGCGTTGGCAGTGGCGTTGGCCGTGGCGTTGGCGTTGGCAGTGGCTTTGGCAGTGGCGTTGGCAGTGGCGTTCGCGTTGGCGTTGGCAGTGGCGTAGGCCGTGGCGTTGGCGTTGGCGTTGGCGTTGGTGTTGGCAGTGGGGTTGGCAGTGGGGCGGTTGCAGTGGCGTTGGCAGTGGCAGTGGCGTTGGCAGTGGCGTTGGCAGTGGCGTTGGCAGAGGCGTTGGCAGAGGCGTTGGCAATGGCGTTGGCAGTGGCGTTGGCAGTGGCGTTGGCAGTGGCGTTGGCAGTGACGTTGGCGTTGGCGTTGGCGTTGGCAGTGGCTTTTGCAGTGGCGTTGGCAGTGGCGTTGGCGTTGGCGTTGGCAGTGGCGTTAGCAGTGGCGTTGGCCGTGGCGTTGGCGTTGGTGTTGGCAGTTAGGTTGGCAGTGGGGTTGGCAGTGGGGTTGGCAGTGGCGTTGGCAGTGGTGTGGGCAGTGGCGTTGGCAGTGGCGTTGGCAGTGGCGTTGGCGGTGGCGTTGGCAGTGGCGTTGGCAGTGGCGTTGGCGTTGGCGTTGGCGTTGCCAACGCCACTGCCAACGCCACTGTCACTGCCAACGCCAACGCCGACGCCACTGCCAACGCCACTGCAAACGCCACTGCCAACGCCAACGCCACTGCCAACGCCACTGCAAACGCCACTGCCAACGCCACTGCCACTGCCTGGCGTTGGCAGTGGCGTTGGCAGTGGCGTTGGCAGTGGCGTTGGCTTTGGCAGAGGCAGTGGCGTTGGCAGTGGCGTTGGCAGTGGCAGTGTCGTTGGCGTTGGTGTGGGCAGTTGCGTTGGCAGTGGCGTTGGCCGTGGCGTTGGTGGTAGCGTTGGCGGTGGCGTTGGCGGTGGCGTTGGCGTTGGCAGTGGCAGTGGCGTTGGCAGTGGCGTTGGCAGTGGCGTTGGCAGTGGCGTTGGCAGTGGCGTTGGCGTTGGCAGTGGCTTTGGCAGTGGCGTTGGCGTTGGCAGTGGCGTTGGCCGTGGCGTTGGCGTTGGCGTTGGCAGTGGGGTTGGCAGTGGGGTCGGCAGTGGCGTTGGCAGTGGCGTTGGCAGTGGCGTTGGCGTTGGCGTTGGCGTTGGCGTTGCCAACGCCACTGCCAACGCCACTGCCACTGCCAACGCCAACGCCATTGCCAACGCCACTGCCAACGCCAACGCCACTGCAACCGCCACTGCCAACGCCACTGCCAACTCGTCGGGAGTGGCGTTGGCGTTGGCGTTGCCAACGCCACTGCCAACGCCACTGCCAACGCCACTGCCACTGCCAACGCCAACGCCAACGCCACTGCCAACGCCACAGCCAACGCCACTGCCAACGCCAACGCCAACGCCACTGCCAACGCC
Source organism: Sycon ciliatum (assembly GCF_964019385.1). Lineage (NCBI taxonomy): Eukaryota > Metazoa > Porifera > Calcarea > Leucosolenida > Sycettidae > Sycon > Sycon ciliatum. The sequence goes on from NC_088646.1 coordinate 13,886,482, forward strand.
AACGCCCCTGCCAACGCCACTGCCAACGCAACGTTGTCAGTTGCGTTGGCAATGGCGTTGGCAGTGGCGTTGGCAGTGGCGTTGGCGTTGGCAGTGGCGTTGGCAGTGGCGTTTGCAGTGGCGTTGGCATTTTCGTTGGCAGTGGCGTTAGCAGTGGCGTTGGCAGTGGCGTTGGCAGTGGCGTTGGCGGTGGCGTTGGCGGTGGCGTTGGCGGTCGCGTTGGCGGTGGCGTTGGCGGTGGCGTTGGCAGTGGCGTTGGCAGTGGCAGTGGCGTTGGCAGTGGCGTCGGCAGTGGCGTCGGCATTGGCGTCGGCAGTGGCGTTGGCGTTGGCAGTGGCGTTGGCAGTGGCGTTGGCAGTGGTGTTGGCGTTGGCAGTGGCGTTGGCAGTGGCGTTGGCAGTGGCGTTGGCGTTGGCAGTGGCGTTGGCAGTGGCGTTGGCAGTGGCGTTGGCAGTGGCGTTGGCGTTGGCGTCGACGTTGGCGTAGGCGTTGGCAGTCGGGTTGGCAGTGGGGTTGGCAGTGGGGTTGGCAGTGGCGTTGGCAGTGGCGTTGGCGGTGGCGTTGGCGGTGGCGTTGGCGGTGGCGTTGGCGTTGGCGATGGCGGTGGCGTTGGCGTTGACGTTGGCGTTGGCAGTTGCAGTGGCGTTTGCAGTGGGGTTGGCAGTGGCGTTTGCAGTGGCGTTGGCAGTGGCGTTGGTAGTGGCAGTGGCGTTGGCAGTGGCAGTGGCGTTGGCAGTGGCGTTGGCGTTGGCAGTGGCGTTGGCAGTGGCGTTGGCAGTGATGTTGGCGTTGGCGTTGGCGTTGGCAGTGGCGTTGGCGTTGCCAGTGGCGTTGGCAGTGGCGTTGGCCGTGGCGTTGGCGTTGGCGTTGGCGTTAGTGTTGGCAGTGGGAAACGCCACCCCCAACGCGTTGGCAGTGGCGTTGGCAGTGGCGTTGGCAGTGGCGTTGGCAGTGGCGTTGGCGTTGGCAGTGGCGTTGGCAGTGGCGTTGGCGTTGGCAGTGGCAGTGGCGTTGGCAGTGGCGTTGGCAGTGGCAGTGGCAGTGGCGTTGGCAGTGGCGTTGGCGTTGCCAGTGGCGTTGGCAGTGGCGTTGGCAGTGGCGTTGGCAGTGGCGTTGGCAGTGGCGTTGGCAGTGACGTTGGCGTTGGCGTTGGCAGTGGCTGTCGCGTTGGCGTTGGCAGTGGCGTTGGCAGTGGCGTTGGCAGTGGCGTTGGCCGTGGCGTTGGCGTTGGCGTTGGCGTTGGTGTTGGCATTGGCGTTGGCAGTGGTGTTGGCAGTGGCGTTGGCAGTGGCGTTGGCAGTGGCGTTGGCAGTGGCGTTGGCAGTGGCGTTGGCGTTGGCAGTGGCGTTGGCGTTGCCAACGCCACTGCCAACGCCACTGCCAACGCCACTGCCACTGCCAACGCCAACGCCAACGCCACTGCCAACGGCAGTGGCGTTGGCGGTGGCGTTGACGTTGGCTTTGGCAGTGGCGTTGGGTTGGCAGTGGGGTTGGCAGTGGGGTTGGCAGTGGCGTTGGCAGTGGCGTGGGCAGTGGGCAGTGGCGTTGGCAGTGGCGTTGGCGTTGGCGTTGGCGTTGCCAACGCCACTGCCAACGCCACTGCCAACGCCACAGCCACTGCCAACGCCAACGCCACTGCCAACGCCACTGCCAACGCCACTGCCAACGCCACTGCCAACGCCAACGCCAACGCCACTGCCAACGCCACTGCCAACGCCACTGCCAACGCCACTGCCACTGCCAACGCCAACGCCAACGCCACTGCCAACGGCGGTGGCGTTGGCGGTGGCGTAGGCGTATACGTTGGCGTTGGCAGTGGCGTTGGCAGTGGCGTTGGCAGTGGCGTTGGCAGTGGCGTTGGCAGTGGCAGTGGCATTGGCGTTGGCAGTGGCAGTGGCGTTGGCAGTGGCGTTGGCAGTGGCGTTGGCAGTGGCGTTGGCGTTGGCGTTGGCAGTTGCGTTGGCGGTGGCGTTGGCGGTGGCGTTGGCGGTGGCGTTGGCGGTGGCGTTGGCGTTGGCAGTGGCGTTGGCGGTGGCAGTGGCAGTGGCGTTGGCAGTGGCGTTGGCTGTGGCGTTGGCAGTGGCGTTGGCAGTGGCGTTGGCAGTGGCGTTGGCTTTGGCAGTGGCTTTGGCAGTGGCGTTGGCAGTGGCGTTGGCGTTGGCGTTGGCAGTGGCAGTGGCGTTGTCCGTGGCGTTGGCGTTGGCCGTGGTGTTGGCAGTTGTGTTGGCAGTGGCGTTGGCAGTGGCGTTGGCAGTGGCGTTGGCAGTGGCGTGGGCAGTGGCGTGGGCAGTGGGGTTGGCGGTGGGGTTGGCAGTGGGGTTGGCAGTGGGGTTGGCAGTGGGGTTGGCAGTGGCGTTGGCAGTGGCGCGGGCAGTGGCGTTGGCAGTGGTGTTGGCAGTGGCGTTGGCAGTGGCGTTAGCAGTGGCGTTGGCAGTGGCGTTGGCAGTGGCGTTGGCAGTGGCGTTGGCGTTGGCGTTGCCAACGGCACTGCCAACGCCACTGCCAACGCCACTGCCACTGCCAACGCCAACGCCAACGCCACTGCCAACGGCAGTGGCGTTGGCGGTGGCGTTGGCGTTGACATTGGCGTTGGCAGTGGCGTTGGCAGTGGCAGTGGCAGTGGCATTGGCAGTGGCGTTGGCAGTGGCGTTGGCAGTGGCAGTGGCGTTGGCGTTGGCAGTGGCAGTGGCGTTGGCAGTGTCATTGGCAGTGTCGTTGGCAGTGGCGTTGGCGTTGGCGTTGGCGTTGGCAGTTGCGTTGGCAGTTGCGTTGGCGGTGGCGTTGGCGGTGGCGTTGGCGGTGGCGTTGGCGGTGGCGTTGGCGTTGGCAGTGGCGTTGACAGTGGCAGTGGCGTTGGCAGTGGCGTTGGCAGTGGCGTTGGCAGTGGCAGTGGCGTTGGCAGTGGCGTTGGCAGTGGCGTTGGCAGTGGCGTTGGCAGTGGCGTTGGCAGTGGCGTTGGCAGTGGCAGTGGCGTTGGCGTTGGCAGGGGCGTTGGCAGTGGCGTTGGCGTTGGCGTTGGCAGTGGCAGTGGGGTTGGCAGTGGGGTTGGCAGTGGCGTTGGCAGTGGCGTTGGCAGTGGCGTTGGCAGTGGCGTTGGCGTTGGCAGTGGCGTTGGCGTTGGCAGTGGCAGTGGCGTTGGCAGTGGCGTTGGCAGTGGCAGTGGCGTTGGCAGTGGCGTTGGCTGTGGCGTTGGCGTTGGCAGTGGCGTTGGCAGTGGCGTTGGCAGTGGCGTTGGCAGTGGCGTTGGCAGTGGCGTTGGCAGTGGCGTTGGCAGTGACGTTGGCGTTGGCGTTGGCAGTGGCGTTGGCGTTGGCAGTGGCGTTGGCAGTGGCGTTGGCAGTGGCGTTGGCAGTGGCGTTGGCCGTGGCGTTGGCGTTGGCGTTGGCGTTGGTGTTGGCAGTGGCGTTGGCAGTGGTGTTGGCAGTGGCGTTGGCAGTGGCGTTGGCAGTGGTGTTGGCAGTGGCGTTGGCAGTGGCGTTGGCGTTGGCAGTGGCGTTGGCGTTGCCAACGCCACTGCCAACGCCACTGCCAACGCCACTGCCACTGCCAACGCCAACGCCAACGCCACTGCCAACGGCAGTGGCGTTGGCGGTGGCGTTGGCGTTGACGTTGGCTTTGGCAGTGGCGTTGGGTTGGCAGTGGGGTTGGCAGTGGGGTTGGCAGTGGCGTTGGCAGTGGCGTGGGCAGTGGGCAGTGGCGTTGGCAGTGGCGTTGGCAGTGGCGTTGGCAGTGGCGTTGGCGTTGGCGTTGGCGTTAGCGTTGCCAACGCCACTGCCAACGCCACTGCCAACGCCACAGCCACTGCCAACGCCAACGCCACTGCCAACGCCACTGCCAACGCCACTGCCAACGCCACTGCCAACGCCAACGCCAACGCCACTGCCAACGCCACTGCCAACGCCACTGCCAACGCCACTGCCACTGCCAACGCCAACGCCAACGCCACTGCCAACGGCGGTGGCGTTGGCGGTGGCGTAGGCGTATACGTTGGCGTTGGCAGTGGCGTTGGCAGTGGCAGTGGCGTTGGCAGTGGCGTTGGCAGTGGCAGTGGCATTGGCGTTGGCGTTGGCAGTGGCAGTGGCGTTGGCAGTGGCGTTGGCAGTGGCGTTGGCAGTGGCGTTGGCGTTGGCGTTGGCAGTTGCGTTGGCGGTGGCGTTGGCGGTGGCGTTGGCTTTGGCAGTGGCTTTGGCAGTGGCGTTGGCAGTGGCGTTGGCGTTGGCAGTGGCAGTGGCGTTGTCCGTGGCGTTGGCGTTGGCCGTGGTGTTGGCAGTTGTGTTGGCAGTGGGGTTGGCAGTGGCGTTGGCAGTGGCGTTGGCAGTGGCGTGGGCAGTGGCGTGGGCAGTGGGGTTGGCGGTGGGGTTGGCAGTGGGGTTGGCGGTGGGGTTGGCAGTGGCGTTGGCAGTGGCGCGGGCAGTGGCGTTGGCAGTGGTGTTGGCAGTGGCGTTGGCAGTGGCGTTAGCAGTGGCGTTGGCAGTGGCGTTGGCAGTGGCGTTGGCAGTGGCGTTGGCGTTGGCGTTGGCGTTGCCAACGCCACTGCCAACGCCACTGCCAACGCCACTGCCACTGCCAACGCCAACGCCACTGCCAACGGCAGTGGCGTTGGCGGTGGCGTTGGCGTTGACATTGGCGTTGGCAGTGGCGTTGGCAGTGGCAGTGGCGTTGGCAGTGGCATTGGCAGTGGCGTTGGCAGTGGCAGTGGCGTTGGCGTTGGCAGTGGCAGTGGCGTTGGCAGTGTCATTGGCAGTGTCGTTGGCAGTGGCGTTGGCGTTGGCGTTGGCAGTTGCAGTTGCGTTGGCAGTTGCGTTGGCGTTGGCGGTGGCGTTGGCGGTGGCGTTGGCGGTGGCGTTGGCGGTGGCGTTGGCGTTGGCAGTGGCGTTGGCAGTGGCAGTGGCGTTGGCAGTGGCGTTGGCAGTGGCGTTGGCAGTGGCAGTGGCGTTGGCAGTGGCGTTGGCAGTGGCGTTGGCAGTGGCGTTGGCAGTGGCGTTGGCAGTGGCGTTGGCAGTGGCGTTGGCAGTGGCAGTGGCGTTGGCGTTGGCAGGGGCGTTGGCAGTGGCGTTGGCGTTGGCAGTGGGGTTGGCAGTGGGGTTGGCAGTGGCGTTGGCATTGGCGTTGGCAGTGGCGTTGGCATTGGCGTTGGCAGAGGCGTTGGCAGTGGCGTTGGCAGTGGCGTTGGCAGTGGCGTTGGAATTGGCGTTGGCAGTGGCGTTGGCAGTGGCGTTAGCAGTGGCGTTGGCAGTGGCGTTGGCGTTGGCGTTGGCAGTGGGGTTGGCAGTGGGGTTGGCAGTGGCGTTGGCAGTGGCGTTGGCAGTGGCGTTAGCGTTGGCAGCGGCGTTGGCAATGACGTTGGGGGTGGCGTTGGAGGTGGCGTTGGCGGTGGCGTTGGCAGTGGCGTTGGCAGTGGCAGTGGCGTTGGCAGTGGCGTTGGCAGTGGCAGTGGCGTTGGCAGTGGCGTTGGCGGTGGCGTTGGCGGTGGCGTTGGCGGTGGCGTTGGCGGTGGCGTTGGCGGTGGCGTTGGCGGTGGGGCTGGCAGTGGGGTTGGCAGTGGGGTTGGCAGTGGGGTTGGCAGTGGCGTTGGCAGTGGCGTGGGCAGTGGCGTTGGCAGTGGTGTTGGCAGTGGCGTTGGCAGTGGCGTTGGCAGTGGCGTTGGCAGTGGCGTTGGCAGTGGCGTTGGAGTTGGCGTTGGCGTTGGCGTTGCCAACGCCACTGCCAACGCCACTGCCAACGCCACTGCCACTGCCAACGCCTACGCCAACGCCACTGCCAACGGCAGTGGCGGTGGCGTTGACGTTGGCAGTGGCGTTGGCAGTGGCAGTGGCAGTGGCAGTGGCGTTGGCAGTGGCGTTGGCAGTGGCATTGGCAGTGGCGTTGGCGTTGGCGTTGGCAGTGGCGTTTGCAGTGGCGTTGGCAGTGGCGTTGGCAGTGGCGTTGGCATTGGCGTTGGCGTTGGCAGTTGCGTTGGCGGTGGCGGTGGCGTTGGCGGTGGCGTTGGCGGTAGCGTTGGCGGTGGCGTTGGCGGTGGCAGTGGCGTTGGCAGTGGCAGTGGCGTTGGCAGTGGCGTTGGCAGTGGCGTTGGCAGTGGCGTTGGCTGTGGCGTTGGCAGTGGCGTTGGCAGTGGCATTGGCAGTGGCGTTCGCAGTGACGTTGGCAGTGGCGTTGGCAGTGGCGTTGGCGTTGGCGTTGGCAGTGGGGTTGGCAGTGGCGGTGGCAGTGGCGTTGGCAGTGGCGTTGGCAGTGGCGTTGGCAGTGGCGTTAGCGTTGGCAGTGGCGTTGGCAATAGCGTTGGCCGTGGCGTTGGGGGTGGCGTTGGCGTTGGCAGTGGCATTGGCAGTGGCAGTGGCGTTGGCAGTGGCGTTGGCAGTGGCAGTGGCGTTGGCAGTGGCGTTGGCGGTGGCGTTGGTGGTGGCGTTGGCGGTGGCGTTGGCGGTGGCGTTGGCGTTGGCGGTGGCGTTGGCGGTGGCGTTGGCGGTGGGGTTGGCAGTGGGGTTGGCAGTGGGGTTGGCAGTGGGGTTGGCAGTGGCGTTGGCAGTGGCGTGGGCAGTGGCGTGGGCAGTGGCGTTGGCAGTGGCGTTGGCAGTGGCGTTGGCAATGGCGTTGGGGTTGGCGTTGGCGTTGCCAACGCCACTGCCAACGCCACTGCCAACGCCACTGCCACTGCCAACGCCAACGCCACTGCCAACGGCAGTGGCATTGGTGGTGGCGTTGGCGTTGACGTTGGCAGTGGCGTTGGCAGTGGCAGTGGTTTTGGCAGTGGCGTTGGCAGTGGCGTTGGCAGTGGCGTTGGCAGTGGCGTTGGCAGTGGCGTTGGCAGTGGCGTTGACAGTGGCAGTGGCGTTGGCAGTGGCAGTGGCGTTGGCAGTGTCGTTGGCAGTGGCGTTGGCAGTGGCGTTGGCAGTGGCGTTGGCGTTGGCGTTGGCAGTTGCGTTGGCGTTGGCGGTGGCGTTGGCGGTGGCAGTGGCGGTGGCGATGGCGTTGGCAGTGGCGTTGGCAGTGGCAGTGGCAGTGGCAGTGGCGTTTGCAGTGGCAGTGGCGTTGGCAGTGGCGTTGGCAGTGGCGTTGGCAGTGGCTTTGGCAGTTGCGTTGGCAGTGGCGTTGGCACTGGCGTTGGCAGTGGCGTTGGCAGTGGCGTTGGCGTTGGCAGTGGCGTTGGCAGTGGCGTTGGCAGTGGCAGTGGCGTTGGCAGTGTTGTTGGCAGTGGCGTTGGCAGTGGCATTGGCAGTGGCGTTGGCGTTGGCGTTGGCGTTGGCAGTTGCGTTGGCAGTTGCGTTGGCGTTGGCGGTGGCGTTGGCGGTGGCGTTGGCGGTGGCGATGGCGTTGGCAGTGGCGTTGGCAGTGGCAGTGGCGTTGGCAGTGGCGTTTGCAGTGGCAGTGGCGTTGGCAGTGGCTTTGGCAGTGGCGTTGGCAGTGGCGTTGGCACTGGCGTTGGCAGTGGCGTTGGCAGTGGCGTTGGCGTTGGCAGTGGCGTTGGCGTTGGCAGTGGCGTTGGCAGTGGCGTTGGCAGTGGCGTTGGCAGTGGCGTTGGCGTTGGCAGTGGGGTTGGCAGTGGGGTTGATAGTGGCGTTGGCAGTGGCGTTGGCAGTGGCGTTGGCAGTGGCGTTGGCATTGGCGTTGGCAGTGGCAGTGGCGTTGGCAGTGGCGTTGGCAGTGGCGTTGGAATTGGCGTTGGCAGTGGCGTTGGCAGTGGCGTTGGCAGTGGCGTTGGCAGTGGCGTTGGCGTTGGCGTTGGCAGTGGGGTTGGCAGTGGGGTTGGCAGTGGCGTTGGCAGTGGCGTTAGCAGTGGCGTTGGCAGTGGCGTTAGCGTTGGCAGTGGCGTTGGCAATGGCGTTGGCCGTGGCGTTGGCGGTGGCGTTGGCGGTGGCGTTGGCAGTGGCGTTGGCAGTGGCAGTGGCGTTGGCAGTGGCGTTGGCAGTGGCAGTGGCGTTGGCAGTGGCGTTGGCGGTGGCGTTGGCGTTGGCGGTGGCGTTGGCGGTGGTGTTGGCGGTGGGGTTGGCGGTGGGGTTGGCAGTGGGGTTGGCAGTGGGGTTGGCAGTGGCGTTGGCAGTGGCGTGGGCAGTGGCGTTGGCAGTGGTGTTGGCAGTGGGGTTGGCAGTGGGGTTGGCAGTGGCGTTGGCAGTGGCGTGGGCAGTGGCGTTGGCAGTGGCGTTGGCAGTGGCATTGGCAGTGGCGTTGGCAGTGGCGGTGGCGTTGGCGGTGGCGTTGGCGTTGGCGTTGGCGTTGCCAACGCCACTGCCAACGCCACTGCCAACGCCACTGCCACTGCCAACGCCAACGCCACTGCCAACGCCACTGCCAACGCCAACGCCACTGCCAACGCCACTGCCAACGCCACTGCCAACGCCACTACCAACGCGTTGGCAGTGGCGTTGGCGTTGGCAACGGCAACGGCAGTGGCGTTGGCGTTGGCGTTGGCAGTGGCGTTGGCAGTGGCAGTGGCGTAGGCAGAGGCGTTGGCAGTGGCGTTGGCAGTGGCGTTGGCAGTGGCGGTGGCCGTGGCGTTGGCAGTGGCGTTGGCGTTGGCAGTGGCGTTGGCGTTGGCGTTGGCGTTGGCAGTGGGGTTGGCAGTGGGGTTGGCAATGGCGTTGGCGGTGGCGTTGGCGGTGGCGTTGGCATTGGCAGTGGCAGTGGCGTTGGCAGTGGCGTTGGCAGTGGCGTTGGCAGTGGCGTTGGCGGTGGCGTTGGCGGTGGCGTTGGCGGTGGCGTTGGCGGTGGCGTTGGCGTTGACGTTGGCGTTGGAGTTGGCAGTGGCGTTGGCAGTGGCGTTGTTAGTGGCGTTGGCGTTGGCAGTGGCGTTGGCAGTGGCGTTAGCAGTGGCGTTGGCAGTGGCGTTGGCAGTGGCGTTGGCGTTGGCAGTGGCATAGGTATGATGGTGGAGGCATTGGCGGAAGTGGCAGTGGCGTTGGCAGTGGCGTTGGCAGTGGCGTTGGCAGTGGCGTTGGCGTTGGCAGTGGCGTTGGCGGTGGCGTTGGCGGTGGCGGTGGCGGTGGCGTTGGCGGTGGCGTTGGCGTTGACGTTGGCGTTGGAGTTGGCAGTGGCGTTGGCTGTGGCGTTGGCAGTGGCGTTGGCAGTGGCGTTGGCGTTGGCAGTGGCGTTGGCAGTGGCGTTAGCAGTGGCGTTGGCAGTGGCGTTGGCAGTGGCGTTGGCGTTGGCGTTGGCATTGGGGTTGGCAGTGGCGTTGGCAGTGGCGTTGGCATTTGCGTTGGCAGTGGGTAGGACAGTAGTGGTGGTAGTGGTGGCTGCGGAGGTTGTGGTAGTGGTGGTAGTGGTGGAAAAATGAGGCTGGTAAGCAAAACCTGACATAGGTATGATGGTGGAGGCATTGGCGGAAGTGGCGGTGGCGTTGTTGGTGAGCGAACAAGGCTAGGAAGAAAAATCAAGCCCCCCCCCCCCCCTCCCCCTGCCCAGGACAGGACAGGACAGAACAGGTGTGTGTGTGTGTGTTTGTGTGTATGTGTGTTTGTGTGTGTGTGTCACTTCAATCAGCTATGTGGTGGATACCAGGCTAAAAATAGTGGCGGTCAATTCATCAGCCTCGCAAGCTGTTGAATGGTGTAATCCCAGCACAAGTTGCTATGTCTAACATAGCTGTTCGCTATCATCGCTTCCGCGATGGGCAGGTCTGAGGTCTGAGGTGTGTACGTGTTGATGTGTGTGTGTGTATGTGTGTGTGCGCGTGCGTGTGTGTGTGTGTGTGTGTGTGTGTGTGTGTGTGTGTGTGTGTGTGTGTGTGTGTGTGTGTATGGTGTGTGCGTGTGTGTGTGTGTGCGTGTGTGTGTGTGTGTGGAGAGGGGGGGGGGAGGTGAGGAGGGAAAGAAACAATGGTGCAAGCTTCATTTGCAGGCGATAAGTTGAGATGACTATGGACTAGGAACCACTATGCTGTAGCCGAAGGGGGGGGGGGGGGGAGGGGTATACTATATATGCATTAGATGACATACTAGTACAGTGCTGGTGGGCTCAGGTTGTAACATGCAGTTAAAAAGCACGGGCAGGGCAAACAAGCATACAAACAAGGGACAGGTTGCATAGCTAGTAGCTACAAAGCTTTGTTCGCACAAAGTTGTGGACAAACGGTTACAAAGATAGAACCATGTTCTCGTGACGGCACTTAGATAGAAGCTGCCAACTCTTGTAGGTAGCGGGTTTTATCGACCCAGGTGATCTGTTGCTTTTCTGTGAGACAGAGATTGTAGGTCTTCAATGTGTTGAACTATTGTGTGGTTCTTATCACAACCAGCCCGTCACTGTAGTCACATGATGGCTTGGCTTCATGGCTTAAGTCTCCAAGGATGTTTGTTCTCCTTGTGCTTTTTACACCTAGGCAGGTTTGCCAGGACTAAATTTCATCACATGTATGTATTCCACAGCCCACATTATTGTGTCATTGCTGCATGGCTTGTAGTCCTCAGTCTTCTCGACTTATTGCCTGCACCTGAAGCTTGCGCTATTTCCCCACCTTGCCTCGCTCCCCCTTATGCGCAGGCTGCCGGTTTTGGATCACCATTTGCCTGATGATCGTGAATAGTGCCAATCTTTCTTCTCAGTATGGGCACAGAGAGGAAGTGTAAGGAAAGCTGGATACAGGGCATGGGTAGCTTTGGCAAATATGGATCATGATGAGCATGTACTGTATGCAGCTAGCCAGGCCAATGGAAGATATGGTGCAATACGTTTTAACTGCATAATTTACATGTATTACGAATTGTCAACAGGGTGGATTGACCACTGCCACATCCTCTACCATACTGGCAAGCATGCAGAAAGCACTGCTGCATCTTGATAAGGAGTTCCCTGAAACAAGTGAAGGAGAGGATTTCTCTCGCATGGTGGCGTATTGCTCAGATAAGGTAATTTGATGCTATTTGTGTGCCCTGGTGGTGACAGTCAATGTTTTCTTCAGACTTTTTCCCTTTTCCATTCCCTCAACTAATGAGTATTATTCTCATTTGATGCCATTCTGTGCCCTCTTCTACCCCTTTGGCGGGATTCCTGCTGGCACAAAATTAATATTGATATCGACCAGCACAGTGCAATAATAGCTGTAGTATATAGCTGTACTATTCTTACCTATGCTTAGGGGTGGGGGTTCTTAGGGGTGGGGGTTCTTAGGGGTGGGGGTTCTTAGGGGTGGGGGTTCTTAGGGGTGGGGGTTCTTAGGGGTGGGGGTTCTTAGGGGTGGGGGTTCTTAGGGGTGGGGGTTCGTTGTGCTTTTAAAAGTGTGCTCGCAACACTTACCTACCCAGTTTCCTTTGCGTGTGCTGTTTTCTTTTCATAGGTGGTGTCTTTGTATGCACCACGTATTACGATACGTCCAGTGGATAGCGACTTGAAAAGAGCTCTACAAGGACGTGCTCTTGAAGCTGCGATTGAGGTGACTACACCTGTGTTGTGTATGCATGCTGTACAGCTAGACCTTTGTTCTGTGCAATGAAAGCCCAGAGCCCTCGCTATGCTTTTTTACCCAAGTCATCATGCGTGTTAGTCAAAATGATAGAAACAACTTTTTCAATACAAAAACATGTCCTCAATATTCGTATTGCAAAAACGTTTCTACCATTTCGAATAACACGCATGATGACCTAAGTAAAAACAAAGCATAGCGAGGGCTCTGGGCTTTCAAGCCCTTTCATTCCTATTTTTAAAGTAAAAACTCATAACTTGAACTCCCAGACAGGTAAACCCTACCAAGTACTGTTATATCACGCTATGGTCTTGGCTTTTCCCCAAACGTACATGTAACATGGGATTCGAGCCCCTACTATCGCCCTGCATGCATCTCCTCAATACACTTCACATGCACACACATTCTTCCAAGTTGCTTCACCTTATGATCCTGCCGTTGAAATCCCTATTTGAATTATGGTGGCCAGCTGTCTTTGACGATACGGTACGGGACATGTGCGGGATAGTGCGCCAGGCCTGCCAAGTCACGTGATGACGGCCCTACGGCCGACACACCCAATTACAGTGCTGTGGACCCTGGCTAGCGCCAGACGTTACGAAAGTAACGTATTTTGCATAGCTTCGGGAATAAATGCAGTTCAGCCTAGCTTAAAGTGAGTGCACAGGCAATACTAGTACTGTATTGGCTCTAACACCGTGATGCTCCCTCTGTCAGTGCCCTCTGGCATGTATGAGTAGGCATTGTGGGTACTGTATTGCCGGTGAGCAGGCCCGACTATCAAGTCATAATACATACTATTTACTATTTACTGTACCGGACTGGTCCTACATGTATGATCCATGCGCATGCTTTATTGTACACACTACTGTCTCTAATGCGTAAACAATTGAAGGAAACTAAGTATTCCAGAAGACAGTCTTCTAAGCTGGCGACTGGCATATTCACCCTGCGTAGCTCTCACTGGGCCATTATGTTGTCACCAGTCTCTTCTTTATTGGCCGGGGGTTGTGTTCACCAGTCTCTTCTTTATTGACCGGGGGTTGTGTTCACCAGTCTCTTCTTTATTGGCCGGGGGTTGTGTTCACCAGTCTCTTCTTTATTGGCCGGGGGTTGTGTTCACCAGTCTCTTCTTTATTGGCCGGGGGTTGTGTTCACCAGTCTCTTCTTTATTGACCGGGGGTTGTGTTCACCAGTCTCTTCTTTATTGGCCGGGGGTTGTGTTCACCAGTCTCTTCTTTATTGACCGGGGGTTGTGTTCACCAGTCTCTTCTTTATTGGCCGGGGGTTGTGTTCACCAGTCTCTTCTTTATTGGCCGGGGGTTGTGTTCACCAGTCTCTTCTTTATTGGCCGGGGGTTGTGTTCACCAGTCTCTTCTTTATTGACCGGGGGTTGTGTTCACCAGTCTCTTCTTTATTGGCCGGGGGTTGTGTTCACCAGTCTCTTCTTTATTGGCCGGGGGTTGTGTTCACCAGTCTCTTCTTTATTGGCCGGGGGTTGTGTTCACCAGTCTCTTCTTTATTGGCCGGGGGTTGTGTTCACCAGTCTCTTCTTTATTGGCCGGGGGTTGTGTTCACCAGTCTCTTCTTTATTGGCCGGGGGTTGTGTTCACCAGTCTCTTCTTTATTGGCCGGGGGTTGTGTTCACCAGTCTCTTCTTTATTGGCCGGGGGTTGTGTTCACCAGTCTCTTCTTTATTGACCGGGGGTTGTGTTCACCAGTCTCTTCTTTATTGGCCGGGGGTTGTGTTCACCAGTCTCTTCTTTATTGACCGGGGGTTGTGTTCACCAGTCTCTTCTTTATTGGCCGGGGGTTGTGTTCACCAGTCTCTTCTTTATTGACCGGGGGTTGTGTTCACCAGTCTCTTCTTTATTGGCCGGGGGTTGTGTTCACCAGTCTCTTCTTTATTGGCCGGGGGTTGTGTTCACCAGTCTCTTCTTTATTGGCCGGGGGTTGTGTTCACCAGTCTCTTCTTTATTGGCCGGGGGTTGTGTTCACCAGTCTCTTCTTTATTGACCGGGGGTTGTGTTCACCAGTCTCTTCTTTATTGGCCGGGGGTTGTGTTCACCAGTCTCTTCTTTATTGACCGGGGGTTGTGTTCACCAGTCTCTTCTTTATTGGCCGGGGGTTGTGTTCACCAGTCTCTTCTTTATTGGCCGGGGGTTGTGTTCACCAGTCTCTTCTTTATTGGCCGGGGGTTGTGTTCACCAGTCTCTTCTTTATTGGCCGGGGGTTGTGTTCACCAGTCTCTTCTTTATTGGCCGGGGGTTGTGTTCACCAGTCTCTTCTTTATTGGCCGGGGGTTGTGTTTACCAGTCTCTTCTTTATTGGCCGGGGGTTGTGTTCACCAGTCTCTTCTTTATTGACCGGGGGTTGTGTTCACCAGTCTCTTCTTTATTGGCCGGGGGTTGTGTTCACCAGTCTCTTCTTTATTGGCCGGGGGTTGTGTTCACCAGTCTCTTCTTTATTGGCCGGGGGTTGTGTTCACCAGTCTCTTCTTTATTGGCCGGGGGTTGTGTTCACCAGTCTCTTCTTTATTGACCGGGGGTTGTGTTCACCAGTCTCTTCTTTATTGGCCGGGGGTTGTGTTCACCAGTCTCTTCTTTATTGACCGGGGGTTGTGTTCACCAGTCTCTTCTTTATTGGCCGGGGGTTGTGTTCACCAGTCTCTTCTTTATTGGCCGGGGGTTGTGTTCACCAGTCTCTTCTTTATTGGCCAGGGGTTGTGTTCACCAGTCTCTTCTTTATTGGCCGGGGGTTGTGTTCACCAGTCTCTTCTTTATTGGCCGGGGGTTGTGTTCACCAGTCTCTTCTTTATTGACCGGGGGTTGTGTTCACCAGTCTCTTCTTTATTGGCCGGGGGTTGTGTTCACCAGTCTCTTCTTTATTGACCGGGGGTTGTGTTCACCAGTCTCTTCTTTATTGGCCGGGGGTTGTGTTCACCAGTCTCTTCTTTATTGGCCGGGGGTTGTGTTCACCAGTCTCTTCTTTATTGGCCGGGGGTTGTGTTCACCAGTCTCTTCTTTATTGGCCGGGGGTTGTGTTCACCAGTCTCTTCTTTATTGACCGGGGGTTGTGTTCACCAGTCTCTTCTTTATTGGCCGGGGGTTGTGTTCACCAGTCTCTTCTTTATTGGCCGGGGGTTGTGTTCACCAGTCTCTTCTTTATTGGCCGGGGGTTGTGTTCACCAGTCTCTTCTTTATTGACCGGGGGTTGTGTTCACCAGTCTCTTCTTTATTGGCCGGGGGTTGTGTTCACCAGTCTCTTCTTTATTGGCCGGGGGTTGTGTTCACCAGTCTCTTCTTTATTGGCCAGGGGTTGTGTTCACCAGTCTCTTCTTTATTGGCCGGGGGTTGTGTTCACCAGTCTCTTCTTTATTGGCCGGGGGTTGTGTTCACCAGTCTCTTCTTTATTGGCCGGGGGTTGTGTTCACCAGTCTCTTCTTTATTGACCGGGGGTTGTGTTCACCAGTCTCTTCTTTATTGGCCGGGGGTTGTGTTCACCAGTCTCTTCTTTATTGGCCGGGGGTTGTGTTCACCAGTCTCTTCTTTATTGGCCGGGGGTTGTGTTCACCAGTCTCTTCTTTATTGGCCGGGGGTTGTGTTCACCAGTCTCTTCTTTATTGACCGGGGGTTGTGTTCACCAGTCTCTTCTTTATTGGCCGGGGGTTGTGTTCACCAGTCTCTTCTTTATTGACCGGGGGTTGTGTTCACCAGTCTCTTCTTTATTGGCCGGGGGTTGTGTTCACCAGTCTCTTCTTTATTGGCCGGGGGTTGTGTTCACCAGTCTCTTCTTTATTGGCCGGGGGTTGTGTTCACCAGTCTCTTCTTTATTGGCCGGGGGTTGTGTTCACCAGTCTCTTCTTTATTGACCGGGGGTTGTGTTCACCAGTCTCTTCTTTATTGGCCGGGGGTTGTGTTCACCAGTCTCTTCTTTATTGGCCGGGGGTTGTGTTCACCAGTCTCTTCTTTATTGGCCGGGGGTTGTGTTCACCAGTCTCTTCTTTATTGACCGGGGGTTGTGTTCACCAGTCTCTTCTTTATTGGCCGGGGGTTGTGTTCACCAGTCTCTTCTTTATTGGCCGGGGGTTGTGTTCACCAGTCTCTTCTTTATTGGCCAGGGGTTGTGTTCACCAGTCTCTTCTTTATTGGCCGGGGGTTGTGTTCACCAGTCTCTTCTTTATTGGCCGGGGGTTGTGTTCACCAGTCTCTTCTTTATTGGCCGGGGGTTGTGTTCACCAGTCTCTTCTTTATTGGCCGGGGGTTGTGTTCACCAGTCTCTTCTTTATTGACCGGGGGTTGTGTTCACCAGTCTCTTCTTTATTGGCCGGGGGTTGTGTTCACCAGTCTCTTCTTTATTGGCCGGGGGTTGTGTTCACCAGTCTCTTCTTTATTGGCCGGGGGTTGTGTTCACCAGTCTCTTCTTTATTGGCCGGGGGTTGTGTTCACCAGTCTCTTCTTTATTGACCGGGGGTTGTGTTCACCAGTCTCTTCTTTATTGGCCGGGGGTTGTGTTCACCAGTCTCTTCTTTATTGACCGGGGGTTGTGTTCACCAGTCTCTTCTTTATTGACCGGGGGTTGTGTTCACCAGTCTCTTCTTTATTGGCCGGGGGTTGTGTTAACCAGTCTCTTCTTTATTGGCCGGGGGTTTTGTTCACCAGTCTCTTCTTTATTGGCCGGGGGTTGTGTTCACCAGTCTCTTCTTTATTGACCGGGGGTTGTGTTCACCAGTCTCTTCTTTATTGGCCGGGGGTTGTGTTCACCAGTCTCTTCTTTATTGGCCGGGGGTTGTGTTCACCAGTCTCTTCTTTATTGGCCAGGGGTTGTGTTCACCAGTCTCTTCTTTATTGGCCGGGGGTTGTGTTCACCAGTCTATTCTTTATTGGCCGGGGGTTGTGTTCACCAGTCTCTTCTTTATTGGCCGGGGGTTGTGTTCACCAGTCTCTTCTTTATTGACCGGGGGTTGTGTTCGCCAGTCTCTTCTTTATTGGCCGGGGGTTGTGTTCACCAGTCTCTTCTTTATTGGCCGGGGGTTGTGTTCACCAGTCTCTTCTTTATTGGCCGGGGGTTGTGTTCACCAGTCTCTTCTTTATTGGCCGGGGGTTGTGTTCACCAGTCTCTTCTTTATTGACCGGGGGTTGTGTTCACCAGTCTCTTCTTTATTGGCCGGGGGTTGTGTTCACCAGTCTCTTCTTTATTGACCGGGGGTTGTGTTCACCAGTCTCTTCTTTATTGGCCGGGGGTTGTGTTCACCAGTCTCTTCTTTATTGGCCGGGGGTTGTGTTCACCAGTCTCTTCTTTATTGGCCGGGGGTTGTGTTCACCAGTCTCTTCTTTATTGGCCGGGGGTTGTGTTCACCAGTCTCTTCTTTATTGACCGGGGGTTGTGTTCACCAGTCTCTTCTTTATTGGCCGGGGGTTGTGTTCACCAGTCTCTTCTTTATTGACCGGGGGTTGTGTTCACCAGTCTCTTCTTTATTGGCCGGGGGTTGTGTTCACCAGTCTCTTCTTTATTGGCCGGGGGTTGTGTTCACCAGTCTCTTCTTTATTGGCCGGGGGTTGTGTTCACCAGTCTCTTCTTTATTGGCCGGGGGTTGTGTTCACCAGTCTCTTCTTTATTGACCGGGGGTTGTGTTCACCAGTCTCTTCTTTATTGGCCGGGGGTTGTGTTCACCAGTCTCTTCTTTATTGGCCGGGGGTTGTGTTCACCAGTCTCTTCTTTATTGGCCGGGGGTTGTGTTCACCAGTCTCTTCTTTATTGACCGGGGGTTGTGTTCACCAGTCTCTTCTTTATTGGCCGGGGGTTGTGTTCACCAGTCTCTTCTTTATTGGCCGGGGGTTGTGTTCACCAGTCTCTTCTTTATTGGCCAGGGGTTGTGTTCACCAGTCTCTTCTTTATTGGCCGGGGGTTGTGTTCACCAGTCTCTTCTTTATTGGCCGGGGGTTGTGTTCACCAGTCTCTTCTTTATTGGCCGGGGGTTGTGTTCACCAGTCTCTTCTTTATTGGCCGGGGGTTGTGTTCACCAGTCTCTTCTTTATTGACCGGGGGTTGTGTTCACCAGTCTCTTCTTTATTGGCCGGGGGTTGTGTTCACCAGTCTCTTCTTTATTGGCCGGGGGTTGTGTTCACCAGTCTCTTCTTTATTGGCCGGGGGTTGTGTTCACCAGTCTCTTCTTTATTGGCCGGGGGTTGTGTTCACCAGTCTCTTCTTTATTGACCGGGGGTTGTGTTCACCAGTCTCTTCTTTATTGGCCGGGGGTTGTGTTCACCAGTCTCTTCTTTATTGACCGGGGGTTGTGTTCACCAGTCTCTTCTTTATTGACCGGGGGTTGTGTTCACCAGTCTCTTCTTTATTGGCCGGGGGTTGTGTTAACCAGTCTCTTCTTTATTGGCCGGGGGTTTTGTTCACCAGTCTCTTCTTTATTGGCCGGGGGTTGTGTTCACCAGTCTCTTCTTTATTGACCGGGGGTTGTGTTCACCAGTCTCTTCTTTATTGGCCGGGGGTTGTGTTCACCAGTCTCTTCTTTATTGGCCGGGGGTTGTGTTCACCAGTCTCTTCTTTATTGGCCAGGGGTTGTGTTCACCAGTCTCTTCTTTATTGGCCGGGGGTTGTGTTCACCAGTCTATTCTTTATTGGCCGGGGGTTGTGTTCACCAGTCTCTTCTTTATTGGCCGGGGGTTGTGTTCACCAGTCTCTTCTTTATTGACCGGGGGTTGTGTTCGCCAGTCTCTTCTTTATTGGCCGGGGGTTGTGTTCACCAGTCTCTTCTTTATTGGCCGGGGGTTGTGTTCACCAGTCTCTTCTTTATTGGCCGGGGGTTGTGTTCACCAGTCTCTTCTTTATTGGCCGGGGGTTGTGTTCACCAGTCTCTTCTTTATTGACCGGGGGTTGTGTTCACCAGTCTCTTCTTTATTGGCCGGGGGTTGTGTTCACCAGTCTCTTCTTTATTGACCGGGGGTTGTGTTCACCAGTCTCTTCTTTATTGGCCGGGGGTTGTGTTCACCAGTCTCTTCTTTATTGGCCGGGGGTTGTGTTCACCAGTCTCTTCTTTATTGGCCGGGGGTTGTGTTCACCAGTCTCTTCTTTATTGGCCGGGGGTTGTGTTCACCAGTCTCTTCTTTATTGACCGGGGGTTGTGTTCACCAGTCTCTTCTTTATTGGCCGGGGGTTGTGTTCACCAGTCTCTTCTTTATTGGCCGGGGGTTGTGTTCACCAGTCTCTTCTTTATTGGCCGGGGGTTGTGTTCACCAGTCTCTTCTTTATTGACCGGGGGTTGTGTTCACCAGTCTCTTCTTTATTGGCCGGGGGTTGTGTTCACCAGTCTCTTCTTTATTGGCCGGGGGTTGTGTTCACCAGTCTCTTCTTTATTGGCCAGGGGTTGTGTTCACCAGTCTCTTCTTTATTGGCCGGGGGTTGTGTTCACCAGTCTCTTCTTTATTGGCCGGGGTTGTGTTCACCAGTCTCTTCTTTATTGGCCGGGGGTTGTGTTCACCAGTCTCTTCTTTATTGGCCGGGGGTTGTGTTCACCAGTCTCTTCTTTATTGACCGGGGGTTGTGTTCACCAGTCTCTTCTTTATTGGCCGGGGGTTGTGTTCACCAGTCTCTTCTTTATTGGCCGGGGGTTGTGTTCACCAGTCTCTTCTTTATTGGCCGGGGGTTGTGTTCACCAGTCTCTTCTTTATTGGCCGGGGGTTGTGTTCACCAGTCTCTTCTTTATTGACCGGGGGTTGTGTTCACCAGTCTCTTCTTTATTGGCCGGGGGTTGTGTTCACCAGTCTCTTCTTTATTGACCGGGGGTTGTGTTCACCAGTCTCTTCTTTATTGGCCGGGGGTTGTGTTCACCAGTCTCTTCTTTATTGGCCGGGGGTTGTGTTCACCAGTCTCTTCTTTATTGGCCGGGGGTTGTGTTCACCAGTCTCTTCTTTATTGGCCGGGGGTTGTGTTCACCAGTCTCTTCTTTATTGGCCGGGGGTTGTGTTCACCAGTCTCTTCTTTATTGGCCGGGGGTTGTGTTCACCAGTCTCTTCTTTATTGGCCGGGGGTTGTGTTCACCAGTCTCTTCTTTATTGGCCGGGGGTTGTGTTCACCAGTCTCTTCTTTATTGACCGGGGGTTGTGTTCACCAGTCTCTTCTTTATTGACCGGGGGTTGTGTTCACCAGTCTCTTCTTTATTGGCCGGGGGTTGTGTTCACCAGTCTCTTCTTTATTGGCCGGGGGTTGTGTTCACCAGTCTCTTCTTTATTGACCGGGGGTTGTGTTCACCAGTCTCTTCTTTATTGGCCGGGGGTTGTGTTCACCAGTCTCTTCTTTATTGGCCGGGGGTTGTGTTCACCAGTCTCTTCTTTATTGGCCGGGAGTTGTGTTCACCAGTCTCTTCTTTATTGGCCGGGGGTTGTGTTCACCAGTCTCTTCTTTATTGACCGGGGGTTGTGTTCACCAGTCTCTTCTTTATTGGCCGGGGGTTGTGTTCACCAGTCTCTTCTTTATTGACCGGGGGTTGTGTTCACCAGTCTCTTCTTTATTGGCCGGGGGTTGTGTTCACCAGTCTCTTCTTTATTGGCCGGGGGTTGTGTTCACCAGTCTCTTCTTTATTGGCCGGGGGTTGTGTTCACCAGTCTCTTCTTTATTGGCCGGGGGTTGTGTTCACCAGTCTCTTCTTTATTGGCCGGGGGTTGTGTTCACCAGTCTCTTCTTTATTGGCCGGGGGTTGTGTTCACCAGTCTCTTCTTTATTGGCCGGGGGTTGTGTTCACCAGTCTCTTCTTTATTGGCCGGGGGTTGTGTTCACCAGTCTCTTCTTTATTGACCGGGGGTTGTGTTCACCAGTCTCTTCTTTATTGGCCGGGGGTTGTGTTCACCAGTCTCTTCTTTATTGACCGGGGGTTGTGTTCACCAGTCTCTTCTTTATTGACCGGGGGTTGTGTTCACCAGTCTCTTCTTTATTGGCCGGGGGTTGTGTTCACCAGTCTCTTCTTTATTGACCGGGGGTTGTGTTCACCAGTCTCTTCTTTATTGGCCGGGGGTTGTGTTCACCAGTCTCTTCTTTATTGGCCGGGGGTTGTGTTCACCAGTCTCTTCTTTATTGGCCAGGGGTTGTGTTCACCAGTCTCTTCTTTATTGGCCGGGGGTTGTGTTCACCAGTCTCTTCTTTATTGGCCGGGGTTGTGTTCACCAGTCTCTTCTTTATTGGCCGGGGGTTGTGTTCACCAGTCTCTTCTTTATTGGCCGGGGGTTGTGTTCACCAGTCTCTTCTTTATTGGCCGGGGGTTGTGTTCACCAGTCTCTTCTTTATTGGCCGGGGGTTGTGTTCACCAGTCTCTTCTTTATTGACCGGGGGTTGTGTTCACCAGTCTCTTCTTTATTGGCCGGGGGTTGTGTTCACCAGTCTCTTCTTTATTGGCCGGGGGTTGTGTTCACCAGTCTCTTCTTTATTGGCCGGGGGTTGTGTTCACCAGTCTCTTCTTTATTGGCCGGGGGTTGTGTTCACCAGTCTCTTCTTTATTGGCCGGGGGTTGTGTTCACCAGTCTCTTCTTTATTGGCCGGGGGTTGTGTTCACCAGTCTCTTCTTTATTGGCCGGGGGTTGTGTTCACCAGTCTCTTCTTTATTGGCCGGGGGTTGTGTTCACCAGTCTCTTCTTTATTGACCGGGGGTTGTGTTCACCAGTGTCTTCTTTATTGACCGGGGGTTGTGTTCACCAGTCTCTTCTTTATTGGCCGGGGGTTGTGTTCACCAGTCTCTTCTTTATTGGCCGGGGGTTGTGTTCACCAGTCTCTTCTTTATTGACCGGGGGTTGTGTTCACCAGTCTCTTCTTTATTGGCCGGGGGTTGTGTTCACCAGTCTCTTCTTTATTGGCCGGGGGTTGTGTTCACCAGTCTCTTCTTTATTGGCCGGGGGTTGTGTTCACCAGTCTCTTCTTTATTGGCCGGGGGTTGTGTTCACCAGTCTCTTCTTTATTGACCGGGGGTTGTGTTCACCAGTCTCTTCTTTATTGGCCGGGGGTTGTGTTCACCAGTCTCTTCTTTATTGACCGGGGGTTGTGTTCACCAGTCTCTTCTTTATTGGCCGGGGGTTGTGTTCACCAGTCTCTTCTTTATTGGCCGGGGGTTGTGTTCACCAGTCTCTTCTTTATTGGCCGGGGGTTGTGTTCACCAGTCTCTTCTTTATTGGCCGGGGGTTGTGTTCACCAGTCTCTTCTTTATTGGCCGGGGGTTGTGTTCACCAGTCTCTTCTTTATTGGCCGGGGGTTGTGTTCACCAGTCTCTTCTTTATTGGCCGGGGGTTGTGTTCACCAGTCTCTTCTTTATTGGCCGGGGGTTGTGTTCACCAGTCTCTTCTTTATTGGCCGGGGGTTGTGTTCACCAGTCTCTTCTTTATTGGCCGGGGGTTGTGTTCACCAGTCTCTTCTTTATTGACCGGGGGTTGTGTTCACCAGTCTCTTCTTTATTGGCCGGGGGTTGTGTTCACCAGTCTCTTCTTTATTGGCCGGGGGTTGTGTTCACCAGTCTCTTCTTTATTGACCGGGGGTTGTGTTCACCAGTCTCTTCTTTATTGGCCGGGGGTTGTGTTCACCAGTCTCTTCTTTATTGGCCGGGGGTTGTGTTCAAGGTAGCATATCGGTTGACAGTGTACAGTCAAATGTCACGTATTATTTTGGTCACCACTTACCCGCGGAGCAGCAGTTTTTGACTATACTGGAACCTTCCTGTAAAGATCACTGGATCCGCCGCTGTGAGCTCATCGGATATCTGACTCTGGCAAGAAGACTCTTTCCTGACAAACACTCATTTGCCTCATCTCACTCCCTCCCGCCTGACTCTTCCTTATCTATCTTACCATTACCTTCATCTTCTGTTTCCCCTTATCCGTCTCCTCCTCTATATCTGCCCTTACTGCTGTGTTCTCATCTACTTCCTCCTCAGGCGCGTGCCCCGTATGGGTTCCTGGGTGCGCGGAACCCCCCTTTTTTCGCTCAAAATGCAGGATTTTGCTTCATTTTTGAAATTTTTTCCGGGGAGGGGGGGCGGAACCCCCTTGAAGGGCACCGGCGCACTCGCCTGCTCCTCATCCTGCTCCTGTTGTTTCTTCTCCTTGTGATCAGCTCTTCCTGCCATCGCATACTGGTCCAACTGTCTCCTAGTACTAATTTCTCCTACTCATTGGCCTTAACTGTTCCTGGCATGAATATCTTGAATATTTAGCTGTCGTCCTCCGAGGTATCAGGTGTGGGTGCTGCAATATGCCTGGATGGTCTGCCTTTTTGAGTGGGTACTGCATGTGCATGTGCATTTGTAAGCTCTGTGAGTGTCGGCGGTGTCGGGGTGTGTATGGGTTTATCTACCCCGAACCCGCTAGCCCCCAGCGGAGCTGGTGGAGGTTCCGGTGATAGCAGAGCACAGGTTGTGCTCACAGTTTTGGCATTTTGAGGCCCAGCATCTGGTATTGTCTCGGGCTGTGTCAGTGACATAAGGGCCGGGTACTTGCACGGTATGTCAGGTTTTGGCCGTTTGGCTTTAAGCTGCATCCGCCGGTAGAGCGGTGCAGTGGTACTGGATGATTACTATACAATTACATTACCAACAAGTGCCATGCTGTGTGGTGATGTCTGCGGCCTTCTTTCTCTTCTTTCTCTTCTTTCTCTTCATAACGGGCCCTGATTTCTCTTGTCCGACACATTCAGTTGTCCAGCATGAAGTAGTCAGATATGTGACATTTGACTGTATTGTCGCAGTTGGTAATTTCTAACGGAGACTGTTAATAGTGGCGATTAATAAAATCAGTTGTGCTGTCATTGTAACACGTGTCTCGTTGACGACACACGCACACAAGTTCCAGGTAAGTCCAATTCGAGTTAACCATAACGTTATCTTGTGACTATCATCAGTGGTTGTCATCACTCAAGGGATTGAACAAAAAGGACAGTGCAACTGATTTTACTTATTGCCATTATTAAACTGTTGTTTCCACGGCATGTATTTAGAGACCGTTCAGATGTTCTTTCTTTCTTTCCTTTGCACAGCGAGATCGAGAGGATGGACTTTTCCCCATTTATGTGAGTTATCACTCTTGGCCAGTCAAGGAAGTACTTTAATCCTGCAGGTATAAGTTAGTTGTGACATGTCATTCCACATGGCATGGCAACTTAGAGGCCATTTAAATTATCACTGTTTGCTTTTTCAAGAATTTTTCCTACTGAAGGTGGCTTATTGGGCTCTTTGGAGATAATGTAAAATGGGCAATGTTTGAAACATAGAAAATGTTAGCAATATCTGCAAGAAGAGCATGATGCTAGTATCAACCAGCGCAAAGTAAAACTTCAATAGTGAGTGCATGCAACTTGGGAGGCTCAATTCTATCAAAGATAAGAAATGAAACGGAAGCTTCACGAGGGTGAATTGTAACAAGCCAAATGCGGCCTATATCCTGCAGCACTGTACTTTGTTAACAGTGATGGGTGGGTGGTTGGTTGGTTGGTTGTTACTTTGCGTTGTCGAATTGTGGTTAGACCGTACTGTCCACGTGGGCGTGGGAAGGTATTTTAGGGTGGTATGGTCAGTCACCTGAAGTACAATAATTATACTTGTGGGGTTGGGGTGCCCCCCCCCCCCTGCAGTCAGGCATAGTGGGATGGTCTAAGACCATGATTGAGAAACAGAGGGTACCAGGTTCAAGTCCGCGGCTTGGAAGCAGAATGATTTTTTCCAGCTGTGCTTCGAGGGAAACATCGATGCAGCGAATGGGATTTTCAGTCTTTGACAACTTTGCTGGTGGGCTGATCTACTTACCTCCCACCGCTTTAGGAGGAGCATCTGTGCCTTTGATCTTTGCAGGGTGGTGGCGTTCCTACGGGTGCTGAAAACTCAATTCAACTGAGTCTCAAGCGACCCGTAAAAATAAAAATTAAGCGAGGAATTCACTCTCCAAAGTACAGAGTTTCTTTTTTTTTAATGCTGGTTTTCGCAGGTCATGGTGGAACTTGGATCAGGACCAGGCTGCTTCTTTGATAATCTGAGCGAGATTTCAAAAATTGGTAAGGATGTTGTGACAGAGGTGGTGTTAATTACAGTCACGGGGACTCAGGGACTCAGGGACCATCTGTAAACACCAATATGTCAGTTTCCACATGAAATATTGTAATTTCTCCTCATATGGTCCTACGCTCCCCTCTCCCTCCTCCACTGCCAGCAATGATCCCTGTCTCTGCAGCAGATCTGCAAGGATGTCCTTACACTCGTTAGAAGAGCAGACTCTGCCATGCATTGCAATTTGCTTTGCCCCACCACCGTCACTCCCGCAACAGTGTACACAGATCTTTCCCATTAGCTATCATTGAGGAGTTGAATCTTCTTCCACAAGCGCTTCTACCAACACCAACTGCTCTACCTCGCAACAAGACTTAGTTTACAAGTACTGTCAACACTTTAAGAGTAACGACCCTCGGTCGTACATACCGTACTTCCGCACATATAAGCGCATGTGCTTATGTCCGGACAGAAGCGCACCCCTCAATTATAAGCGCATGTGCTTATATGTGAACACTATTGGTGAAACACCCGGGAGCTGAATATACTGCTGAGCATTGTGATAACACTGTTGTTTGAGGCACAGACAAACCTTTATTGCACATATAAGCGCATGGGCTGCTACCCGAACATGTTCACACAGCAACACATCTTTTTTGTAGCAAATTTTCACTTATAAGCCCATGGGCTTATATGTGGGGAAGTACGGTAAGAAAAGTGTCGTTATTCAAGAGTTGTCGTTACTTGTGCGGTTGAAAGTATGTAGTCAAAAGATCGCTAGGTGCGAAGATTGTGTCGTTATTGGCAAGTAATTGTGATAGCCGAGGTCATTATTGTGATAGCCGAGGTGGGCATTATTCATCATGCAGGTTGACTGTACATGTACCTATGATCTGCTGACTGCTGACTGGCATTTGGCTACTACTCACCTGTAACCCTGAATAGCTGCCGCCACCGCACTGAGCTGGTTTCACATGGCCAGCTTACCCATGCTTTGAAGTATCCTCTCTCCCTGGTCATATTACATGGCTGACTTTCACATCCTATTCAAGTTACCCCATCAGAACTGTGTTCTCAGATTCATCTGTGCACATTTGTTGACTGTGCTGTCACCTTTGATTGGCGTTGCTCACTAGTGCTCCTGTTTGGTTTGTTTCCAGTTAGTTTTTCTTCTGTTTGGCACACATGAGCAGTGTTGATACCGAGACCCTTAGTCGGTTTAGCTGCTCTTGCCCCGCCTCCACTGCTTCGACTACCATCGCTATGTACCTCCATTCGACTACCATCGCTATGTACCTCCATTCGACTACCATCGCTATGTACCTCCATTCGACTACCATCGCTATGTACCTCCATTCGACTACCATCGCTATGTACCTCCATTCGACTACCATCGCTATGTACCTCCATTCGACTACCATCGCTATGTACCTCCATTCGACTACCATCGCTATGTACCTCCATTCGACTACCATCGCTATGTACCTCCATTCGACTACCATCGCTATGTACCTCCATTCGACTACCATCGCTATGTACCTCCATTCGACTACCATCGCTATGTACCTCCATTCGACTACCATCGCTATGTACCTCCATTCGACTACCATCGCTATGTACCTCCATTCGACTACCATCGCTATGTACCTCCATTCGACTACCATCGCTATGTACCTCCATTCGACTACCATCGCTATGTACCTCCATGCTGGTGTTTGCACCATGATGGTTTGAGGCTGTCTTGTACTTAAAATACCCCATTACCCCATCGTTTTTTCGTAGCTCTTTGACGGTCCTATTTTCTTCTTATAAATTAATCCTGGGCTCTCCACCCAAGTCTAAATAATGGATACGCTGGTTACGCGTACGCTGTTACGCTGCTGCTACGCTGGTGGTGTTAGTGGATATTATAGCGTAACTTGTAGCTCTTTGGTCCTCTTTTCTTCTTACCGGGTATAAAGATCTGCGTGCACCTACGTACTTATATTTGTGTCTGGATTTGGCATCAATGTGACTTATGTTTGAACAGTGTCCGTGTGTGCATGTTGTGGTCTTTCTAAACTATGCTTTGTTGCAGCAAAGAGAGAGAACCTATGGCTGCATGTCAATGCTGGCTCAGTAGGCTCTGCTTTTGCTTGTCCAGAGTTCCGCAAATCTCTAACAGGAATTCAGGTGAGGATGAGTAAAGAGAAGTATGTTTTTAATCAATGTGTTGGCCACTGATGTTATAACCTGGTGCACTGCAGCATTTCGTAGTGTATTGCGGGTCGGAAGGGTGCCATCGCAGCAACCAATGGGCTAGGGTGTGCAGGTTGCATTTTGCGATGGTGTATAGTGGTTTGTGTGCACAACTCGATAGTGGTTTGTGTGCACAACTCGATAGTGGTTTGTGTGCACAACTCAATGCTTGCATTCAGAGTGTGCATTGTGTAGAAGCTACTGGTTGCAGAAACATGTCCGGATCAGAGTGACATGATGCCGATGAAGCTAACAGC
This sequence comes from Sycon ciliatum, assembly GCF_964019385.1. NCBI lineage: Eukaryota > Metazoa > Porifera > Calcarea > Leucosolenida > Sycettidae > Sycon > Sycon ciliatum. Next base: position 13,913,393 of record NC_088646.1, read on the forward strand.
TTGAAGCGACTATATCCCTCCCCAGAGCCCATTTGAGAGCATCTGCTTGTATCCCTGTGTCACTACATGTAGCAGTGCAGCACCCGTTTTGCCTGCAATACAAGTAGTATAGTGCGGTGAGGGTTCTGGGACAAAAGTGACCTTTGACCCCTGGCTGCCAAATAAGGAAGAATAGTCCATATATGGCAGATGACCTTTGACCTTTGAGTTGACCTTTGAGGTGCCATATAAGGCTGAATAGTCCATATATGGAAGATGTCATTTGACCTTTGACCTTTGTGGTGACCTTTGACCTTTCCGTATACGGATGAATAGTCCATATATGGAAGATGTCACTTTGACCTTTGACCTTTGACCTTTGAGCTGCCATATAAGGCTGAATAGTCCATATATGGAAGATGTCATTTGACCTTTGACCTTTGCTGTGACCTTTGCCCTTTCCAAATACGGATGATTGGTCCATATAAGGAATGTGACCTTTGACCTTTGGGATTGACCTCTGTGCTTTATATGGAAGTAGTGGCTATATAGGGTGATATGGTAGAATGTGCTATATATGTCTGGATGGTCTATAGTGGGGGTGAAGTGTCCTTATAAGGACGGTGCACGTGGTTCAGATCATATAAGGCATCTTCCATAGTGGGGAGAAGTGTCCTTATAGGGAAGGTGTACACGGTTGAGGTCATATAAGGCATGTGTCATAAAGGGGTGAAGTGTCCTTATAGGGAAGGTGTACACGGATGATGTCATATAAGGCATATTCCATAGTAGGGTGAAGTGTCCTTATAGGGAAGGTGTACATGCTGTAGTTTTTAAATAAGGCATATTCCATAGTGGGTGGAAGATGCCTTATATGGCATGCGTATCCTGGCCAGGTCATATAAGGCATGCAGTCATAGTTGAAACAATCATTGAGGGCCTTTCTGTCTGAGGCTTTGAAGAAAAGAAGCATCATGTAACAAAGCTGGGTTCGTACCCGCAACCTCTCGTACGGAAGGCATGAACTGTACCAAACGACCAGGACGACTACACACAAGACCCAAGGCTCAAATCGCCTATTTATACCCGGGCCGTAAAGAAGGAAAAAAACGCATCATGTAACAAAGCTGGATTCGTACCCGCAACCTCTCGTACTGAAAGCACCAACTGTACCAAACCACCACGGACGACTATGCAGAAGAGGGAAGGCTCAAATTGACTACATATACTGGGACCGAAGCTCACCAAGGTCTCGCTGGATGAGACATCAGCGACCTATCGACAATGTCATCGAGCATGGAAAGAAGGGTGGGTGGTGGTGGTGGGATCAGCATGACATCCAACAGATGGACAGTCGCCAACAATCACTACCCGTGCAGGATCATGATGCAAGTCAACCCAGCACGCGTACAGAGCACTCGTTTCATTTATTTTATTTTTTATTTTTTCATATGAATGACATTGTGAATCATGATCTAAGACTGTTCACATCCTTCTTTGTGAGCCAGGTATTGAATTTATTATCCGTGTAGCCTTTCCATTGCACAAGACGTTGATCCTTGTTGTATTTCAACACCTTATCGAATCTCAAACCGGTCTCTCTGGCGTGTTGCAGTTCTGCTTCGTAAAACGATCCGATGATGTGTTCTCCCATCAGATCACGAATCCTGTAGGTGTGTGGTGATGTTGGTAGGATGTCATCCACCCTGAATACTTCCTCCGTCCAGTTTGCAGTGTAGCCCTTCTCGAAATGACGCTTAGATACGGTTAAGCGCACCTCATCATCCACTTTGAACTTGGGTTTCGACTGCAGGGGGTCTTGTTGATCTGCATCTTTTGGTATTCTACCGTTCGATGCTTCGGTAGGTGTCATCCCAATGCTTCAATGCTTTGACTGGTTGTAGCGGTCTAGTAGTTGAGGTAGGACGTTGAGGTACGTGTTCGTGGATTTCTCTGTAAAGTGACGCCACATTCTTGACTTCAACGTTCTATTGAAGCGCTCGACCACCACCGCTTTACCCTCGTTATGGGTGCTGTACATGATGACGTTGTGTTGTGATAACCATCGTTTCATGGGGGCATTGTAGAATTCCTTGCCTTCGTCTACCCAGAGTTTTAACGGTGTCCTTCCGGATGTACTGACAATCTCATCGAACGCATCTCTCACGGCGATACCCGTCTTCGATTTCAAAGGCATTGCCCAGGCATAGCGGCTGTATAAGTCGATGACTGTTAGCAGGAATTTGATGTTCTTATTGCTTCGGGCAAACCGTTGCATATCCACGAGATCTGCACTCCATATATGGTCAATTGCTCTGCTCTTCACCTTGCGTCTTTTGAAATGCACTCGTCTGGGCTTGTGCAATTCGTTAGCCAGTTTCGTATGGAACTGTGCGGGTTGTGTCTTCTTCTTCTTCGGTCTTCCATCATGAATTGCCCTTTGCACTTTGGTGTCCCACAAGACTCCACCACCGCCTTGCAAGACACCTAAACTGAGAACCAGTTTATCGTTTTCCAGCTTTTCGTCATCATCAAAGACTCTTCGGAAAATTCGAAGTGCTTCATCCAGACCATATTTGGAAAATAGCTTTCCCATCAATATGGCATACCATCCACATACTGCTGTGCTTCTGTCTTGAACGGCTTGGGTGTTGGTGATGATCTTACAGTCTGCGTAGGCTTCTTTAAAGAAATCGCACAGTGCAGGTTCAGTGTAATCTTGCTCCATAGTGTATAGACTGCGTCCGAAACTGTCGAAAACCAAGATCACGTTTTGCTCGCGACACACGGTCAACCAATGATGTCCGCCTTCCGTTGCATCGTACACCGGTAGAACGTTGTCGGTGTTGACGATACAAAAGTCTCCATTGTTCAAGGGTAGCAAGAGGTCGTAACTCGTACAGCCCACGAACCCTTCGACACCATTCAATCTTCCTTTGATATCGGCACTGCTGAGAGGATAGTCCATTCTTGATCATAGCCTGAAAATATTTGGCACGTGATCACATGGAGCGTCCGCTCAGGATATCCTTGATGATACGAGTGATCCTGCTTTTGTCCTTCAGCACCTGTTGAATGAATGATGCATCGTCCACCATCACCTTTTGTGCTCTGATCATGAAATGCTCGGGATGGATCAATTTTGCTTCTGTTGTTCTACCATAGGTGGAAGTCATATCGTTGAGATCTTGAAACTTGAGCTGTGATCCCGGTACAGCTAGCACAAGGGTGGTTAGTTCATGAATCTTTCGTTCCGATCGAAGGAACCCATCGACGTGTTTGTCGATTCCCATGGCACCTGCTATGGCTGCAAACGGGTACCTGGACATGTAGATGCGATTCGTCTCGTTCACCAGAGTAGTGTAGTCGTCCAGCGTCTGCGTCTTCAGGGCATCCGCTGCCGCTTCCACCCGACTCCTGAACCTCAGTCGATCTTCATCGTAGAGTTGCAGCAGTTGTGATCGGCTTGTGAAATAGTTGCTCTTCAAAAAGGTTACCGGTATATTTGTATGCCGGAGGAAACTGTCCAGGATTTGCAGGATCCATCGGTCAAATTCATGATCTTGTAGTAGATTGAAAGGCACCGATGTTAAAGGTGCCTTTCTCTTCTTCCTGACATCTGCAACGGAATCGCGAACTTGATCGGTAGTGGAATCATAGTTGAGTATGTTGGATGCAATCACATTTCTCACAGACGGGTAACTGATGTGATCGGGATTGTTTTTGAAGTGGGTGTCATATAGACGCTTTACACGCGGATCGGCTTGCAGTTCCAACAGGGTGGAGGTGTTCAAACTGTGATCTGGCACTTGAGAAAGAACTTTCTTGACGCTTTTCAAGTAGTTATTGTAGTTATTACCTCCTTTTTGCCGCATCAGTGGTGGTATACCGAGAACTTCCCACGAATTTGCTCTCTTCTTGATGATGTGCTGGGGATGTTTTGACATAAACTGTAAGGTTTGCAACCTTTTCCGCTTGGGTATCACGAAAGATCCCTTTCTGAGCCCCACTCTTTGTATACTGCTCGGTAGCCCATTGGAGAATTTCACCGTAAGATGCTCCATTCTTATTCATGGTTGGAATTTTTTTACGTTTCAGCTAACTTTCGGGCTAACATTTCGGCTAATTTCTGGGCTAACTTTTCGGCTATTATTGGATTTTTTTATTATTATATTTATTTTTTTTATTTTTTTTAGAACGAAACAGCATGCTGTCCGCAGATTGAGTTTTTTTTTTAAATATATATATTTTTTTATTTTTTTTATTTTATCGCACACACACGCACACACACACACACATCAACGAGGGGTTTATTCAAAAAACACCTTTAATGCAGTGTCTTCGCAATACGTGTAGTACTGATTAGAAGAGCAATCAATGGTTAGGATAGGCCTACGACACACCGTTAATAACTTCTCATACAATCTAAAGATAATGAATGACTTCGTACACAGACCACCAAACAGAGTATTGAGATAACGTTTGATGTTGCTTTTATCGGTGAAGCGAAACAGATACATAAAGTTTGCATTGATCTTCATGTCCTTAATGTTATCAAAGCTCTGAGAGAGAAAGAACACGTTCAACTTATGATGATGACTGTACATGGTGAAGAACTTGTAGAGACACTCTCTTTGACTACCATGCTTCAAACCCATCACTCTGATGTCATCAATGATCACATAGGTATTAGGCTGGAGATCCATGTCTTCGATGCACTCGGGCATGATGCTGTAATGCTTAAAGGATTTGAGGTTTGGAAGACGATACTGATCGGCCGGCGTGTTGGAGATGACCACCATACGCTCGGGTTCCACGCGTTTCAGGAGTTTGATGAGAAAGTGGGATTTACCCATGTTGCTCTGTCCCAGAAACAATACGTTTTGTCCCCAGGATTTCAGAGCAGGAATGATTTCCGTGAACCAATCCTTAGACTCGAATTGAAGACCAGGAACGTGCAGCTTGTGTCGAGCAGTGACCGTGGATGGAACATCGTCATTCCTTACGGGACTAGCCTTTTTCTTCCTCTCGCTTTCCTGTCCAAGGAGCGAGATAAAGTCCATGATCAGATGTTGAAGGATGGGCCGATGTGAGCGGAACTCAGAGAAGACGGTCCTGCACTGTTAATGTTCTGTCGAATTTTTTGAGCAAATGGGGTTTCAGGACGGGTCAGTGATCTCTGTGGTGGTGGTGGTGCAGACAGGAATGACGAAGCTTCGTTCAGGGCACGATGTCCTAATTGCTTGAACAAGGCCCTTCCTTGTTTCTTTATTCCTCGTGTGTTGCGACCTTTGGAGAGAATTTGACGAGCTGGCTTTTTGGTTTTTCGAGGTGCTCGTTGCCGAATGTTCTTCGGAGCGTGACGACGACGACTTTTAGCGCGCTTCGTGGTACCTGTTGATCTTCCCTTCCTTACTCCTCTACCGAATATTTTATCCATGACGTTGTCACCTAGTGATGCCATGGTACCCATTGCTAAGGGAGCAGCCAGATTCGTTAGTAGTGGTATGGCCTTGGCGGCTAATCCTGGTGGAATGGCTAGACCACCTCGGTGCATGGACGGGTTGTAAGCCGTTTTCATTTGTGCTTCCACGATGTCTCCGGACTCTCCTCTCCCCAAAAGCATGGGAAGAAGCGTCATTCCTGCCATGGCAGCCAAGGGTCCAAGTCCACCGCGTTGCATGTCATCTTGTTTTGTCATGGGTTCCGCCATCTGCTTGTCCATCTCCTCGGGTCCAGCACCAATAAGGTTTTTCCAGAAGCTCTTTTTCCAGAAGAAACCACCGTGTTGTCGACTCGACGATTTCAAATCACCACCGTAGACACGATGTCTGGTCTCTAGGTCACCACCTTCCATGATGCCCTTTTAGTACTAGATCGGAATTAATTTATACAACTTCGGCTTTGATGCCTTCGTCTTTGCTCATGGTGTACAGGTACTTGTCCATGCAGAGAAGGTTGACTTTGATCGAGGCACCATTTTCGCTAGGTCTTCTCAACGGAGCGTTTGTCACGTCGTTAAATTGATAGTCGATGGACAGATTTCCTCTCGATCTTGGATTGTCTGTCATCCGATCCAGATTCAAGTTGATAGGCACCATAAAGTAGTGATTGCAGTAATCTGCAGCAGTGATGGGGATTTGCGTTCCATACGTCTTGCCGAAAAAGTCTTGAACCAGATTGTAGCCACGCAGGTAGGAGGATTTGTTGTAATCGTAGAAGTATTGTCCTTCCGTATTACGACTCACATCCCACTGGAACTTGAGCGGGTTGTCAAAGAGCGTCTCGTCGTTGACAGTGACGCGAAGTTGACTGAGATTTGCATGAATCATGGCCAGTCTGTTCGAAGAATGTGATGCTTGGCCTCCAGCCAATGTTGGTTGTGTACCATGAGTCAAATCCGTGAAGAACAGGATCATTCTGCGTGGTATGTCTGCATTGTGAAGCAGTTCCAGTGTACCAGCATCATCTGAAATGCTCTTTTGTATGAGACGAGGGCACCACGTGTGGAAATAGAGTTGCTTGGGAAGGCGTACACGATCGGTAAGATTGGGTTCCATGCGATAGGTAGTGTACACAAAGTCCAGTTGGAGTAGATCGATGTTAATATCACCGACACTCAGAGCACTGTTGCCACCACCGCCCTGATCGCTAAGCATGATGTATCTGGAAAGCTCGGATTGGGGTAGATCAAAGCGAAGCTTCATCTGTGTACCCGGCGGTAACCAAGCATCGTCCTGATTGAAAAACGGTAGGAAGGGTCTCAGCTTGTATTGAAACCGTCCAACGGCTGCCCGAAGTGCATTTTCCTGTACCGTGTTGGAGAAGCCTTCGTTGGTGACAAGCTCGACGGTGGGTGCACGCTTGGGTGTGAAATTAGCGGCGAAATCCGGTGCTCGTGCTGCATCAGCGTGTACAGCGTTTGTTTCGAAGGCATAGCCATGCTTACGCTTCACACCAAGTTGATAGGGCGATAAATCCACACCTCTCAATGCTCTTTGCGGATCCAGTTTCTGTAGACCGTAGAGATCCGAGTCAACGTACTGAAGGCGTTCGCTGCTGCTTTCCATTAGACTGAGGATATGTTGAACCATCTGCATGTCGGCAACTTTACTCGATTGCGTGACCTCTGTTCCGTTGATCTCCACTCGAATGTTCTTGAACCACGAAAAGGCTGGTGACGTGGTGCACACCCATCGCGTATAGCCTCCAGGTTGATTATCGAGATTGTTTTTGACACTATAGCGCATTTTCACGATGAAATAGCTCTCCCCGAGAGCAATGAAATTCGGTGACGAGATGTCCAGTTCATTGTTCAGGGATGGTGGTGAGCGATCTGCTGTGGAAAAGAGTCGTACTCCGCGTCTACCCTCAAGCAACGAGAGTTTCTTCTCCGTCCTGTCGAGGATGTTCTTCTGAACGATCTTCGTGTTGGTCAGGAGTCCCGTGAAGGACTCCGGAGCTTGCGGCGAGTAGATCTCCTGTGCCATTCTTGCCAGTCACATTATAATAGGGGCGAATTTTTTTCAACGATCCAATATCCAGTGTCTTGCGAAAGTCGTTCATCATCGCTATCAATCGTCGATGCTCCTCGTTAGTGAGCTTCCCATCTTCCAGAGTGATGCCCAATTCCAACATGAACGCGTCTTCAGCTCTCTCCATCTGCTGCAGTTGTTCGATACACGTGACAAGCTGACGTTTGGTGTCGAGAACGTGTTTGCCTATGCATGCCATGATCACGCCGATGATCGTGCTACTGATGGCGATGATTCGAATGCGATGTTCTCCAGATACGACACCACTCCCTTGGAGAATATTGAGAAGGGTTTGAGTGAGTATGAGAAAGGACAAGATTGCGGTGTTGTAAATCACGTACTTCTCCAGGCAACGCACCTTTTCGCTCTCCAATTCCTTTCGTTTTGCTATATCCTCCACCATGTCTCGCACGTGGCGGACACGAACATCTGGAAGATCCATCTAAGTGGTGCTGGTGATCCGAAGATCAAGGTAGACGGGATATCCGGAAGTGATGTGTTCGCCGGTGTTGAATTTCAACCAAAACGAAATGCTAGTCACGTTTTCGTGTGGAAGCAGCAATCGCTTGTCTTCTTTTCCAAACACGTAGTTATTCAAACCGTTGAGGGTTTGAATGAGAAAGGTCTTCAACACCCTCGAATCAGTGTTGTCTTCGTACTCCACAGCAGGTCCAATGAGGTCGGTGTAGAGCAGGACAAGTCGTCTGTCTTTTGTCAGATCCACAGCGAACGGGAACGTGTGAGATCCCTCGATCGTGTATGGCTTGAGAATAGTGCCCACACCCAGCACCAATCCGGGTGAGTCCTTCTTCAACAAGCACCGTTTCTTCCTGGGTACCGAGACACTTATGCGGCTGGTGTGACGAGAGTAGGAAAACACAATGTCTCCGTGTCCTGCTCGTTTCAGAGTGGCATTGATTATAGACACCAAATCGTCTACATCGCTGTATGTTCCCGTCTTGATGGACAGTCTATCCTCTTCTTCTTCTTCTTCTTCTTCTCCATGTACCACATAGAGTTTGTTCGTTGCCTCGTCTATGTTCTCAAAGTGTACTTCAAACTGAGCCGATTCAACATGCAAGACTTTATCGCGCGTATCCAGGTCCTTCACATTTAGAGTAAAGTTCGGTTTGTGCAATCCCCTGCTCACCCCCGACGTGTTGTTCGCCACCGTCAGTATCACAGACATTTTGATGTTGTGATGGTAATCACTATAGGTAGGTTTTATTTTTCATTTTCATCTCAAGAATGTAGAGTAGCATGTGTGCGCTATATATTATATGTACAATCGAAGTACTTAATACTTTCAGATATTGTAGTGTGCCATGAGTTCTGTGTTGATGCCCTGGATTGTGTGAGAAGATAAACTCTCGACAAAGTGCAAATGACAGAACAACTTTGACGTAGTGCCGTTGAAGAATTGAGTACCACCAATGCGATAATCGCAATCTTCGATTCCATTGGTTCTGGAAAATGGATCCGTGTCCAAGTTGGAATGTATCAAAAAGGAGTTTACGTATAGAGTGAATAGGCCTTCTGAATTCCGAGCGTAACTTATGACACACTTTGTACCCAAGAGATCCGTCATGCTCGACACAGGCTTATCCAAAGCCGCCGATAATTGGTTCGTTAAAGACGAAACGGGTAGGTTGAATGATGAAGAGCCGGAACCCGTGAAGTAGTTGCCACTTATGTGGGTGGCAGTGAACAACACGTACAAACTATCCAAGGTGAAATTTCCGACAGTATCGATGTCGAATGCCTTCAACGCCATGTTTCTAGGGTCAGGTGCGTCCACTTGAATAACTTGGAACATTGCAAAAGACATGTTGTCGTCAAACAGATTGACGAATCGTTCTCTAATGGAAACTTGCTCGTGTTGTGAAATGTTGAGGTAGAAGTGACCGTCTCGGAACATGTCGATGTCGTTCACGATGATTCTCTTGTCATTCAAGTCAACGAGATTTCCACCTCTGTACTTGTTTCTGCTCACCCTGGTGACGGATTCAAATCTGCTAGGATGAGAGTATATGTAGAGGTAGGCGTTTCTCCGAATGTAAGGTAGTAGATGAAACGGATCGGATAGGTTCTGATTTGATTGCGGACCCACGGGACCTCTGGTTCCTTGGGGACCCACGGGACCTCTTTTTCCTGGAGGACCGGTTGGACCGATGGTTCCTTGGGGGCCAACGGGGCCTATGGTTCCTTGATCACCTTGGACACCACGTTCACCTTGTGAGCCGTCTTGCCCATCTTGTCCTCTAGGTCCAATCTCACATTCAGGACCCACTAATCCACGTTCTCCACGTGGTCCAACTTTACCTCTGGGACCTTCTGGACCAGGTATTCCTTGATCACCTTTTTGACCGCGCTCACCACCTTGTCCATCAGCTCCTCTAGGTCCAGTCTCACCTTGAGGACCGATCAATCCACGTTCTCCACGTGGACCAGCTTCATCTCTTGATCTATGAAGCCGACCGAAAGCCTTCCATTCCGAGCTGAATTTCTTGTACAAGATGAGCGTGGTTGCGTCCACATAGAAGTCGCCGTTTCTCCCTACAGAGTTCAGTGGCATATCACCTCCGCTAAGCCATCCCAATCCCCGATCACCACGAGGACCTTTCATCTTGCGCACAGCGTCGATGTCGTGTTGCAATCTTGATGATGATTGACGGATTTCATTCTTCACCCAACCGGCAGGGACAGCACATGTCAAAGAGCTATCGTCGTACGTCAAATTACAGATGGAATGCTCGTTCATGTCGAGGTTAGCATCCATGGGCACGGATCCGTCTGTTTTAACGTGCAGCTCATCAGCTGCTATGGCTTGATCTGTGTAGCGCATAGATCTGTTTTCCACATCTTGCACATTGCTCTCATCGGCTTTCTCCTCTTTCAGTTTCTCCACATCATGAACCAAGGTGTTTTCGGTGTCATCGTTCCCCACAACCGATTGCATCTCGGCAATGTCATTCCGCATGCTTTGCATGTGTTTGAGGGAGGCCTCGTCACCATCACTCCTATGGAAATGCGTAGCCCAGTATGCCATCTTCGCACACACACACACACACTGTACTAATTAGGTTAGGAAATATTTTCTTTCTCAAATAAATCGTATTCCTTAATGGGTGTGCACATGAGATCACCCTGGTTCATCTTTCCCAATTCCATTCTTTTCACATCCTGCAACCCATTCTCCACTAGTAGGAGTGGGGATACTAGAGTCAGAAGAGGCAAGACAGCACTCTTCAGTGGACGTACTACTCGACACAACACCACCCATACTTGTTCTTTAGAAGTTTTATTGTTTATTTTTATTATTTTTTATTATTATTATTATTTTTTTTATGACTATCATGAGATATTGGAGTAGAAAGTAGTATACAGTCAATCAAGCCCGCCAAAAATATTTGACCAATCAGCATCGTGCACGCTAAAATCCATCTCATTTTAAAGGTTCCTTACACGATACCGCCACCTTTGTGAACTGATACAGTATAGAAATAAGATCACAGTCAAACGTGTGCATGTTCTGGATCACGTGATCAAGTGAATAGGTTTCCCAGCAATAAGCATCAATCAATGATGTCATAAGAGATATATCAGATGGAGATAAAAGCAGCAAATTCGAACGCAACGTGGACAGTTGCAATGAAGACACCATCCTAGTCGACTCCATGAGATGCAGTACGTATAGGAGTGGAAAATGCTGAGGAAGAGGTTTCATGATTCGACTGAACCTCAACCAGGACACATTGCTACGAGGTAAGTAGGAATGTAGTTTACGTAATGCATCCACATTCGTATCGTATACTATACAGGATAATGCTATAGAATAGTTTAGACTCTTGTATAAACAGGACTTCTTCATCGCACTTATCTGCTCTCGAAGAGGGTGTACACGAAGCTGATCGGATAAGAGTTCAGTTTTCGAAAGAAAATGCAAAAGATGACGATCCACACCACATAACCGCTCATGTGCAGCATAAGGCTTCTTCATCAAACTACATCTCTGATGCACATCAACTTCAGGTAAGTAAACCACATCCATGACAAGTCCACACGAAGAACATACGTATCTTCCTTCATGAACAACATGATTAAGATGATGACACTGGTTTCCTCCCCTTCTTGCTCTTCTTCTTCTTCTTCTTGTTGTTGTTGTTGTTGTTGTTGTTGTTGTTGTTGTTCTTCTTCTTCTTCTTCTCTTGCTTGTTCTTCTTCTACTTCACGAAGTCTCTTTTCACGTACATAGGCACGTAAGATATCAAAATCAGAATCCATCTTCACCCCACATCATCACCATCTTCATAATGAAACATTATCCAACAATGTATCTACTTTATATACCGACTCCCATCCGAGGCAATTAACAGGTATAACCATTGGGGGTACAATCATGATGTCATATCCCCTCAACCACCTCAAACATCCGAAACATGATTTTTAAATATAAAAATAGGGCACCCGGTTTTTTTACCCCAAAAATGGGGCCTTCAGCTCCCTTTCACCGGGTAGTGATTGTTGGCGACTGTCGATCTGTTGGATGCCATGCTGATCCCACCACCACCACCATCACCATGACCACCACCACCACCACCCACCCTTCTTTCCATGCTCGATGACATTGTCGATAGGTCGCTGATGTCTCATCCAGCGAGACCTTGGTGAGCTTCGGTCCCAGTATATGTAGTCAATTTGAGCCTTCCCTCTTCTGCATAGTCGTCCGTGGTGGTTTGGTACAGTTGGTGCTTTCAGTACGAGAGGTTGCGGGTACGAATCCAGCTTTGTTACATGATTCGTTTTTTTCCTTCTTTACGGTCCGGGTATAAATAGGCGATTTGAGCCTTGGGTCTTGTGTGTAGTCGTCCTGGTCGTTTGGTACAGTTCATGCCTTCCGTACGAGAGGTTGCGGGTACGAACCCAGCTTTGTTACATGATGCTTCTTTTCTTCAAAGCCTCAGACAGAAAGGCCCTCAATGATTGTTTCAACTATGACTGCATGCCTTATATGACCTGGCCAGGATACGCATGCCATATAAGGCATCTTCCACCCACTATGGAATATGCCTTATTTAAAAACTACAGCATGTACACCTTCCCTATAAGGACACTTCACCCTACTATGGAATATGCCTTATATGACATCATCCGTGTACACCTTCCCTATAAGGACACTTCACCCCTTTATGACACATGCCTTATATGACCTCAACCGTGTACACCTTCCCTATAAGGACACTTCACCCCACTATGGAAGATGCCTTATATGACCTCATCCGTGTACAACTTCCTTATAAGGACACTTCTCCCCACTATGGAAGATGCCTTATATGATCTGAACCACGTGCACCGTCCTTATAAGGACACTTCACCCCCACTATAGACCATCCAGACATATATAGCACATTCTACCATATCACCCTATATAGCCACTACTTCCATATAAAGCACAGAGGTCAATCCCAAAGGTCAAAGGTCACATTCCTTATATGGACCAATCATCCGTATTTGGAAAGGTCAAGGTCACAGCATAGGTCAAAGGTCAAATGACATCTTCCATATATGGACTATTCAGCCTTATATGGCAGCTCAAAGGTCAAAGGTCAAAGTGACATCTTCCATATATGGACTACTCATCCGTATACGGAAAGGTCAAAGGTCACCACAAAGGTCAAATGACATCTTCCATATATGGACTATTCAGCCTTATATGGCACCTCAAAGGTCAAAGGTCAACTCAAAGGTCAAAGGTCATCTGCCATATATGGACTATTCTTCCTTATTTGGCAGCCAGGGGTCAAATGTCACTTTTGTCCCAGAACCCTCACCTCACTATACTACTAATACATGCCATACAGCCTGGCACAATACATGCCATACAGCCTGCCTACAAGTGACCTTCACGTGCAATACCGACTCTGATACATGCCCTCAGGGTTGCGCCATTCTGGCATAGATCAGCCGGCATTTCCCGTGTGTGCACTCTCAGGCATAGGTATAGCCAAGTATAGCCAGCTATGGTCAGGTATAGCTCAGGTATAGCCAGGTATAGCTCAGGTATAGCTCAGGTATAGCTCAGGTACTCCGGTATAGCTCAGGTATAGCCAGGTATAGCTCAGGTATAGCCAGGTATAGCCAGGTATAGCTCAGGTATAGCCAGGTATAGCTCAGGTATAGCCAGGTATAGCTCAGGTATAGCTCAGGTACTCAGGTATAGCTCAGGTATAGCCAGGTATAGCCAGGTATAGCTCAGGTATAGCCAGGTATAGCCAGGTATAGCCAGGTGTAGCCAGGTATAGCCATAGCTGCACCGCTACTGGAGTGTATCAATATGGTATAACAGTTAATGGTTTGTTGAAGGAGCTGTATTCAGTGTTACTGGCTAAGCTCCGTTGATAGCTCAGTTTTTCATTACTTCGGTTCCACATGGTGTCCAGCCTGTGCATGGGGTGAAAGATTCTCATTCTCCCGCTATGTCACACACTGTTTCTGTTTGCACTACTTCTCCAGAATGTAGATTCATTTCAGTTCACACCCAACAAGACAATGATTCAGCTATTTAATGGAACATGTTTGTGGTAAGCAATGTTATTGCATGCTGTGATCTAAAGCATAATTCAATGGGAGACTGTACAGTAATAGATACAGGGATGAATTTATTCTGTATTGCATCGCAGTTTACGATGCAAAGTCGATCTACTGCTACTTAAAACTCACCATGACTAGCAGAAAATTGCGATACATATAGACTATCCATGCCTAGCCTGCACTGTCAAGTAAGATGCATACAGCGCAGTGTAGGTGGTGCAGGTACTCTCAATCTGCGTGAACTCGTGTATGCTTCACGGTCTTTTTTTTGCAAATGGGCTTTCATGCAGCACTCTCAACAAGGACAATGTGGTAAACACACAACCTTCAAAGAAAAATGCTAATCAAAATCAAAGACTGCTACACAATTGTGATTTCGTATAGCACAAACTGCTATGCAAAAATATGACAGTAAATTCATCCCTGAGATAAGCAATGCTGATCTCCTCTCCTCTTTTTGGTACAAAACAGTCAAAACTTGGAAACTGAGCGTGGTGGCTCCCACCCCTCCAGTTTGGCATGTACAGTATGCAAGGCCTACTCCAGAGGCAGTATCCAGAGCCAGGTCAGCAGGGTCAGTGACCCACCCGAGACTTTATATGCACCTGGTTTCTTTAAAAAGAAATAAGCCTGGTACACGCTTGTTGTCCTCGTTTTTTCCGGCTTTGCGCTGTGCACGGAGTTCGTTGATGTGTGCCCCACTGCGTTTATTGTGTAAACATTCCCTTTTTCCTTGGTGGAAGTGCTTCCTGAACTCTCTGTCCAGATGACTGACCGTGTTACTCTGTAATTAGCTGTGTGGATGGGTTACCTCTATGGAGCAGCAGATGATCCCATTGTCGCACAACCAACAATACACTAAACTCGGTATGATCGGGTTCCTTTGGCCTGGACAAGCGTTTGCTGACCTAAACCAATTCAGATCAGCAGGGTGGCTTACCTCGGTCAGAAGGGGAGCTGTACTGGGCTGGTCCTCAATCATAGAGCGGACACCTTTCGCATCATCTGTGCTAGTAAGCCACTCACCAAATTTGGGTTGGGAGACAATTCACCACCTATTCTGAAAATGGTAGAGATGTTTAGCATTCTAGATTTTGATGGCATGACTTGTGGAATGCACCGTGCACCGTGCACCGTGGCTGAAACAAGCAAATCACTACTACAGTCTAATCATGGACAGTAGTGTTTCGTTGCAAGTATATGATGATACTCTCACGTAGAAGCTGCGACGAACTCGGTCATTTGAAATTTCAGCAGCACTGTGCATTTCGTTATCACCTTTAGAACTTTTGTCACGGCTTCATTTTCTTTCGGTATGCCATTTTCCATATGGAAAGGGCGCATTTGCACCACCTTTACCTTATAAAAATATGTTCATTCCTTTATCTACTATTCATTCGCTATTCATTCGTAATCTTTTACGCTATAAAAATATGTTCATTCCTTTATCTACTATTCATTCGCTATTCATTCGTAATCTTTTACGCTATAAAAATATGTTCATTCCTTTATCTACTATTCATTCGCTATTCATTCGTAATCTTTTACCCTATAAAAATATGTTCATTCCTGTATCTACTATTCATTCGCTATTCATTCGTTATCTTCCTCCACTGATGAGCTCTCAATGAGCAAAACAGCTGTCTGGCTGTCTGGAGGATATGCAACATCTACCCAAGAACGAATTTCCTCGCTATGGAGTATGGTGCTGCGAATGTGGGCCAAGAGCGCAATGTCGAGTGGCGGAGTGTTTCAAAATTACTTGATACTCCCTCTAAACAGTGCATGCTCACATAGGTCAAAACTCTAATACTTCAAGAGTTACTAGTTGTTAATGTTCAGTCAAACTTTGCCAACATTCAATTCCTGTAGAAGAAGAGTTTCTTCTCGAAAATTTTGGTTTAATTAAAATGATCGAGGACCTTATCCTATATCCACACGTGTGACATGTGGTATTCACAGCTGTATCTGTCCGGAACAAACTTCGATGAACTTTCGGAATAAATATATTTGATTTGTTCTTTTGTGCTTTATACTTCACTTAGGGTGAAGTCTCTGCAAGATTTCAGTGAGGTTTTCGGCTCTAAGCCGGCACCTTTCTTTCCAAGCAGATTCTTGAAACATGGTAAGTGTGAGTGGAGTGTGAGTGGAGTGTGAGTGGAGTGTGAGTGGAGTATGAGTGGAGTGTGAGTGGAGTGGACATGGTACTGAGTGTGAGTGGAGGAGCATATTGTGAGTCAAGTACTCACATGCGTGTCTCGGATTAATTTACCACGCAGATTCTAGCGTACTATGCTTGTTATTGTGAACGACTCGTTAAAACTATACATACTGCAGCCATATGCAGAGGTCTAGCCAGGATTTTATGCCAGCCGGCCAACACGTTCCAGTTAAAATGCATCGTTCTGGGGGCTGTGCCCCCAGACCCCCCCCCCCCCCATCAGTCACGTATCCACACACACACACACACACACACACACACACACACACACACACACACACACACACACACACACACACACACACACACACACACACACACACACACACACACACACACACACACACACACACACACACACACACACACACACACACACACACACACACACACACACACACACACACACACACCTTGAAACCTTGAAACTGCCACCTAAAGGTGATGCAGTGCCTCAAAGAGGCAAGGAGGGCAGAGTTACTTCTTGCATTTGTGTTGAGCCAGGTACTGGAGACGTGTGAACTTCCGAGAGCAGGTCGGGCATGGGATGGTGCGGCGCTCGGAGCCAGAGCTGCATGTTCTGCGGTTGCAGTTGCAGTTGTGCCGGCGGTGCCCAGCTTTGCTCCGGAAACAGCGGTCACAGGTGTGGCAGTGGTAATGACATTGGCTGCAATCAGGTGGGCGAGGTGCAACAATCTCTGGAACTGGAGCGTCACCAAGACTGGGAGAGCAGCTGTGCACAGCAAATCCACCTCGGCTAGCAAACCAACGATGGCACGTTTCGCACAACACAGCACCGGCCTGTTCATGGATCGGCTTCAGTCGCTCTTCCCTGCATTTGTGCCGCCGAAGTCCGCTTTCACTGGCGAAGAGTCGCACACACACACACACACACACACACACACACACACACACACACACACACACACACACACACACCACTACAAATCTTTCATTGCAGCTTGCATCTCCTTTCGCTTCGTCCAATTATGGTCATTCATGAGGCAGTTGTGAACGTGAATGTGATTATAGGTAAATTAACAAAATATGAAAAAGGAAGCAAACAGCTACATGAGCATGGATCATGTGTTCACCAAGGTCATGTCTGCATGCAGTGTACATAGTCATTGGTCATCTGACAAGACCCAGCCTAGCCACAGCCATGTACACCACCAGAAGCAGCGAACCATGACCCAACCTGTTACATTTAACTGACGTACTCAAGTGCATACTCAAG
Organism: Sycon ciliatum; assembly: GCF_964019385.1. Classification (NCBI taxonomy): domain Eukaryota; kingdom Metazoa; phylum Porifera; class Calcarea; order Leucosolenida; family Sycettidae; genus Sycon; species Sycon ciliatum. Next base: position 13,930,956 of record NC_088646.1, read on the forward strand.
TGCATTTGAGCTTGGGTGACGAGCTAGCACTGAGCCTGAGTAGCCAGTGCTATGTACTGTACTGTACTGTACATACCTACGCCCAGGATATGGGGCACTACAGTCTACATGGGGGTGACTGCAGCCGGCCAAAATTACCCTTGGAGCTGTCAGGTCGCCCTCCCAGCGGCTTTGGCTAGATCACTGATATGCACAGACAGTTTTGCAATATCTTTTCAGCTCACATGCAATATGCACAACATCTCATCATTTTTTAAAGTCAACCCCGCAACTCCAGGCATGCACCGAATATTCCAGTGTCACTTCAAGAACACTTGAAATGAAAAATGAAGCAACTCCAGGCATGCACCGAATATTCCAGTGTCACTTCAAGAACACTTGAAATGAAAAATGAAGCAACTCCAGGCATGCACCGAATATTCCAGTGTCACTTCAAGAACACTTGAAATGAAAAATGAAGCAACTCCTGCAGTAAAGCATTTCCACCTAGGGTCCACCTTCATCTCCACCCTTCTATCTCCTGCAGTGTCGTAGTCAACTCCTGACCACAGCACTTGCTGTGTTGAGATTTCACAAGATATTTCTGTCAGTCTAAGAATGAGTAGCCAGGGAGAGGAAAAGCACCTTGGTGAGGAGAAATTTCTTTTAGTGATAGCTTGCATGCCGGCAGGACCCAATAAATTGCTCTGCAAAAGCCCTTTCAGTTACAAGTGATAATGTTCTTTAAAAATTGTTCAGATGAGGTCTTTGTAAGGCAAAGTAATGGCGCAAAATGCAAGGCTATGCCCAGTGCATTGCATATGTTCAATTTTAACAATTGTCAAACTGGCCCCACATGCTCCAGTCGGAGCGCTTGCAACTATGTCCAAAGTGAATTTTGACCGTGGCACATCGATCTTGGTGAGGACTTATTGTCATTCCCAGCTTTCCATCTCAGTGGAGTGCAATATTCCATCATCTACTTCCGCAGTTGCCATGGGCTGTTGCCATGTTATTTTGCAACATGCTTTGTACGATAATGTCTTAAATTTGTGGACTCCTTCATAAGCCCCTAGGGACAGGTTAGGGTAAGGTTTTGGGTCAATGTTAGAACAGAGGCCGTGCAGCATGTCTGTATATGATGGTCCTACCGGTACGTCCTACAGTTAGGGTCTATGCAAGCTATCACTAAGAAGATTTGAAACATCTTGAGACCTGGAGGATGTGCATGACAGGACCTACTCCGGGCAAAGACGGCATTGACTTCAGTTTGCCCAGGCACTGCGGCATTGCGTTTTGTTCTGACACTAGTAGGAATAAGTGGTTTAGTCGAGTAGACTTGTGTGCCAGCTGTGTTTCAAATATGTAAAATGAAAGCTATGACTTCTTGGATGAGGGATATGGTTTGCCAAGGCACACCTTGATTTTCCAAGGTGATCGAATTATTTATAACGCCAACCAACGAACCTATACCTTCTTCTGGCTATGGAATAGTGGGACACGTGGATTATTTCATAGCTATGTTGTTTCTATGACATGTTAACCCATGAATCTCTGAACTAATACTTCTTCTTATTGTTGCTGTCACTGTTGTCATGGTCGTCACTGTCTTTGTTGTTGCTGTAATCTTCGTCGTTGTCATCGTCGCCGCTGGTGGTGATCCGGTGGTGGTGCTGCTGCTGTTCATAACTGGTATCGTAAATTGTGCCGTGGTTGTCATCACGAAAACAATCATCGGCATCACTCTCGTCATGGCTTCTGTTGCAACTACAAAAAAAATCATGCTGCTGCTTACCATTTTTGTCAATTGTATGTGCTCTCTCCAACATGGCCATCCACATGATGATCAAGCTACTCCTTCCTATGACGTACGTTGTAATCAGGGAATCCGACAATGTGTGTGTGTGTGTGTGTGTGTGTGTGTGTGTGTGTGTGTGTGTGTGTGTGTGTGTGTGTGTGTGTGTGTGTGAGTGCGTGTGTGTGTGAGTGTGTGTGTGCATGGTTGTTGCTGAAACAAGGCTCGTTTTCATTCTTACTATGGATATTAGAGCAAGGCAAGCATGATGGAAAGGTGACGTGCAAAATGACTTCCTAGTTTGATTATGCGGTGGTTGGTACCTTACTAATGACTGATAGCCATGAAAAACATCTCTCTGTCTGAACTTCTTTCCTTTGAGTCATTTATGTTTGGCTGGTTGGTGTCAATTACCCTCTCTATGTCTTCAGCATTTCAAACTAGTAATTGATCGGCGTTTCCTTGCGCTACAACTTTGGTTCAACCTGCGCAACTTCGGTGTAAATGGTCTGCAGAGTGTACTACGTGAGGTAAGTTCTCCAGGTATAGAGGTGTTGGTCCAGATGTACATGACTTTGTTTGATTTTCCTGTACATCAGAGCCCTGCAGAATTGATGTGTGTGTGTGTGTGTGTGTGTGTGTGTGTGTGTGTGTGTGTGTGTGTGTGTCCCATATGGTGCAGTGGTATGTGCAGCGATTTCCAATCGATAGATTGCGGGTTCGATTCCCGACGATTATGGTCACACACGTCTTTCTTCTCTTTCTCAGACTCTCCCTGACTTTTCTTTCATTCTCCTGGGTGGTTACCAACAGCTAGTGCATGCCGGAGTATGTGGTGTGATGTGTGTGCGGGGAAAAAAATGAAAAGACCAAAAATAGGGATTCACTGGCCAGAAAATGTCACTCCAAATAGCTGTATGGTGTAGACCAGGCTGAATAGCGACGGTCAATTCTTCAGCCTTGCAAGCTGTTGAATGGTGTAATCCCAGCACAAGTTGCTATGGCTTCTGCCGTAGCATTGCTATCATCGCCTTCGACGATGGGCGTCAAAGGTCAAGGTCAAAGGTCTGTGTGTGTGTGTGTGTGTGTGTGTGCAATCAGCTGTGTGGTGGATACCAGGCTAAAAATAGTGGCGGTCAATTCATCAGCCTTGCAAGCTGTTGAATGGTGTAATCCCAGCACAAGTTGCTATGTCTAACATAGCTGTTCTCTATCATCGCCTCCGCGATGGGCAGGTCTGAGGTCTGAGGTGTGTGCATGTGTTGCGAAATTCGACGCGCTTATTCTTTTCACCCGCTGTTGTCTCTGGTCTCGCTGTTGTTTCGTCCTGTCCGGTGTCAAATATGGTCTTCTGTGTGTACGGGTGTGGTGCGTTGTGTGCAGTATATGGGTATGGTGTACGTAGTATATGTGGTGCATGCAGGAGTGTGCGTTGTGGAGTGGCGGAATCTGCTTCCGCCCGTGTGAGAGTGTTGGTGGACTAGTTGTTGCGCATGCGTGGACTATGTGGAGCATGCGCTGCGAGAGTAAGGTTCGGGTGCAAGAGAGTGGTGTGATTCGTCCACGGAGTTGTTGTCTTGGTGCTTGTCACGTGTGTCGTACGTACTGGTCGCTCATTGGTCGTTTCGAGTTGTTCACCCTTTCTTCTGTTTATAAATATCAGTTTATGCGAAGCATTAACTGTTGTTAACAGTCATGTAACACCCTCTCAGCTGGCTCTCTTGCATAGGGTCCACGTTGCACTTGTTCCTTACCCATACCACAGCTGATACGCTGCGCTGGCCTTGTCACTGTCTGTGCATGCGACCACGTGCATATGCTGCAAACACGACCTGGGGCTGCGCGCCCTTCACTGACGTCAGCTTAGCATGGCAGCTGGTTCACTAAACTGCCTGTGCGTACCGATTCTACTTTCAAGCATTTGTTGTTCCAAGCTTGCTTGCTGCTCTGGCTCGCTGTTTTCTCACAAACTAGCTCTCTGCCAGGATTTTCCCCATCCCAAACCCACCCAACTTTTACGCTTTCTTTGGTGCCAGACTCACCAAAAAAGCAACTCAATTAAACGTCATGAAGTTGATTGTTGCAACTAGGAACACACGCTTCTTGCCGAACTTGACACTTGACTGACTCACGACTGCCATCCGGAGCACACGAGGAGCACGTCGCACCTTCCACTCGGCAAACCTGCAAGAAAGCACTTCAATCCACTTCATGACTATTACCGCCGAAGTCGCAACTTCTAAGTTCATATCAACGTTACAAGTAAATAGGGACCCACAACATGGCCTAATCATTTCACCCACTGTGAGTCCCGATCTAGCCCAAACCTGGTCTTGAATGTCTGTGTGTGCGGTGGGATGTTAATGTTAGTTGTTTATCAGTTCGTTGTCTTTTTACCCCATTCTCTCGCCAGCAAGATTACTTCGTTCAGTGTAAAGAAACCGTATGATATTATTGAAACTAAACCCAATGAGTCAGAGAATTATTGTGTGGCGGGGAGCGGGGGATAAGTCCACTTCATCGGCGCCCAACGTGGGGCTCGAACCCACGACCCTGAGATTAAGAGTCTCATGCTCTACCGACTGAGCTAGCCGGTGCCTGAGTGTGTGTGTGTGTGTATGCATAGGTGTGCATGGTTGTGAACATGTATTCCGTAGCAGTTCAAGTTGCCTACTTTGTAATGATTGGAGTACACTGGCCCAATTTCGATCCCAGCAATGCACAGTTTTGCACAGTTTCTTTGTTATTGCAAAATGAATAATTTTAGAAAAGAGCCAAACCCAATTTAATTGTCAACCTATCTGTCTGGTCTGCTTCATTCCCTCTATAATCATATTGCAGAGACATACCAATGCCAAGCAACTTATAAGTTATCTTAGGAATGACCGACGTCTGGATGTTGTTTCTGAGCGGGGATCGCCTCTTCGCGGTGAAGTTCTCTTCTACGTACTTGTAAGTAATTGTGGTATTCTGTACAGCAAGTAAATGACACACAGGCAGTGCTCTTTAGTATTGTGGAGTTCACTATGGCTTACAGACAGTAACAATGCATTATCAGCACTGTAAGCCGCCAGAGTGAACTCTATCAAACTAATGAACACTGCTGAAAGTAGCAATAAGAGCAGGCAGGCATAGTGGGATGGTCTAAGATCATGATTGAGAAACAGAGGGTACCAGGTTCAAGTCCTGCTTGGAAGCGGAAGGATTTTTTCCAGCCGTGCTGCGACCCACAGTTAATTGGGAACTCGTGGCCTGGCACGAGGAAAACATGGATGCAGTGAATGGGATTTTCGGTCTTTGACCACTTGCTGGTGAGCTGATCTACTCACCTCCCACCGCTTTAGGAGCTGCATCTGCGCCTTGATCCTTGAAGGGTGGTGGCGTTCCTACGGATGCGGAAAGCCCGGCTTCCAGCCGAGTCTCACGCGAACCGTGAAAAAAAAAGTAGCAATGCGTTATTAGCACTGTAAGCCAGAGTGAACTCTATCAAACTACCGTATTTCCCCGTAAGTTAGTACGTACTAAATTTCGAACTTAGCAGACACATGAGTACTAACTTTCGGGGGTGGTACTATTTTTCGGGGAGTACTTTTTTATCGGGAGTAAATGACACGCAGTGGGAAGCCTGCGCAACTCTAAGTGTCCGTGCATATGATGTATCTACCGTACGGTGTCTGTACATGTAGGACGGGTACGAACTTACTATCTTTCGGGGGAACTGTCTTTCGGGGTGATAACCTCGGCAGTGGAAAGTGTATTTTTTATAGGGGGTTACTAAGTCATTGGGGAGAACTAACTTACGGGGAAATACGGTAATGAACACTGCTCAAAGTAGCATTGAATTATTAGCACTGTAAGCCCGAGTGAACTCTATCAAACTAATGAACACTGCTCATGTGTCATTATGTGCTATACAGAAGAGCAGCAGGCGCCTCTGGTAACCATGGTGATTTTGCTTGAACATGACCAATATCTACAATGACTATGTACATACTTGCTCAGAAACAAAAATGCAACCCGACTGTGTGTGACTTGATGTGTGGGCATCAATGTGTGTGTGTACCTCTGTGTGTGTGGGGGGGGGGGGAGAGATAGGCTACAGAGGTTTTGCGAATGATTCCAGCGAGACTGCTAATGGGCGCTAAGTATACAGTGGAACCGTGTGGGGCTATGTATGCAACGTGAGTCGCTAGTGCAAGTGCAGCGCTGTTTCGCGACTTCGCCAAAACATCTTAAACGGTGATGTCATCACATAACCTCTATAGTTATTGTAGCTGTCCGCAGATTGAGTAGTTACAAACTTACAATGTGTTGATAGTAGGGTTTACATGCCAAGACTTTGAAGTTAGAGTTGTATCAATGATGTATCAGTACCCCGTTTGAATGTTCTTTTTTTGCGATGCCTCCTAAACCTAGGGTAACAGAATGCTCACAGAGCTCTTACTGGATAAGTTGATGGCCACGCATCCTGTTGCCATGGAGATAGAGGAGACCAGCGATGAACTTGTCATGATAAAGGTGGATATTTTCGAGTATCCTACCCTCGAAGACGTTGACCGCCTTTGGAAGCTGATTTTCTCTTGCATGAACAAACTACTACCTGATGCAAAAAGGCGTGCAAGACTTCTCATGTGATGCTACCGCACCACAAGTATGTGAGCAAACAACACTCATCTTCTGCACCAATATTCTATTTGATCTCATAATAATTATTAACCCGAATGCTGCATGGGCAATACGTGCCGCAGTGTGAATAGTGATCATGCACCTTGGGTGGCTCCTCTGGCTAGCATGGCTGATGGAAAGTCAGCCCACCTTGGCCACGCAATGTTCATCAGCATAACCCCAGTCGCAAAGCACAAGTAAGTGGAATTGGACCGTTGTCCAAAAACTTTAGAACAGCTTGATGCATGCTGCAACACAGTCAGCAAGAGAAAGAGGCCGTGGGTGGATTTGTTCTCGCTTTTGATGGCTGTGACCATCCTTTGGTGTGGCCAATAATGCGTTCATGCTACAGTGTTTTCTTGCGCTGCCAGCTTTATGCCCAGCGAGTGAATGAGACCCGATCCCTGGAAAGGCTCCATTGGAGCCACACACCGGGTTTCCGTTAACCCAGTAAGGATTCTAATTTTTTCTTTGACATGGCCGCATAGGACTTCCCTGCATGCATTACACAGGGCTCTTTTGTATCGTGAACTGCAATAAGGAAATGTTTGGATAGTGCTAAGCCGAGCGTAACGTCAGGGTGTCCCTGCATCTGACCTTATCGCGTGTGAAGGCACAACTGATTTTATATGATTCTTTGATGGGACCAGTACAGTGCATACCTCTGAGGTTTTGAGCAATTTAAAAATATTTGTAAACATGCTTTCTCTGCGGCTATGCATTGCCACGGTTTCATTCTTCAGACCTGATACTTTTGAATGGATTGGCACAGAAGGCCTAGTAAATTATTGTGCTTTTTGTTTGTATGTGTGTGTGTGTGGGGGGGGGGGGTGGATATTAACATAGTATGTATGTGCACGCACTCGCATGCATGTTATTTGTGTGTGGTTGGGGGTGGGTGGTGCATGTCAAAATGGTGTGTGTGTGTGTGCTTGCGTGTGTGTGTGCGTGCTTGTGTGCGTATGTATGTACAGTCGTGGCCAAAGAAATCCGACCCGTGAGTCAAAAATAGCGCCGCATTTCCACTTCGATGACACCGTGCATGCTCGCAAAAATGATCCGAGGGCCACAGCCGCCGCATGAGCCTTGGCGCTGCTTTCGGCCCGTGGGTTGGATTTCTTTGGCCACGACTGTACATACTATATGTACATGTATGTATCATCATCATCATGTGAACAGCCTCTTCTACGGGCAAGCAAAAACGCAATACATCAAAATTCAAATAGAATGAAAAAAGAGAGGAAAATGAACACAAAGTGCACTGGAACTCAATAATAAAAAGGAACGCAAAGTGCAGTTGAACACAATGAGCATGGGGCATGGGGCCACCAATCGCAGAAGACCGGCTCATAATGGAAAATAAAAGAACAAACATAAGACACCCGTACACATCAACGTGCTCTAAGGGTATGGCAGCTCGTTAAAAAGCTGTGGCGCTGGCGCTTGTATGATGCCCGCGAACCACGTATGCAGGTAATACACCAGCGGAGCAAACACAGCGACAATACAGATCGAAGTTGTCCCATGACTACAGAATAATGTAACTCAGGATTTTTCTCAACAACAAGCGATACCAAATTTTTCAAAAAACGAGACCCCTCTGGCCCACACATGCCTGAAGTTGAAAAAACTAACGGTGTAAATGATGCTCTCTCTACAATATTTACACGGGCACAATATTCTCTCTTTTTGGCCTGTTCATGGGTCTTCAGCTGACGCAGGACGTCTGTACGCGACAGCAGGCTTGCCTTCGGGTGTGTTACCCGTACATCAAAAAAGGCATCCTGCTGCCGGGTCCAGAAGCCCCGCGCCCTGATATCCAGACGCGCCTCCAAAGACCGGTTCGCAGTTCGATGTGGTAGTGTTTCTCCTTCGAACGGCTTGAGAAGAGGCTCCTTCTCCACATCTGGTAGTATTTCCCGAATAGCTTCTGACAGAATGTCCCGGATCTCGTTATGTCTTGCAATTGGGTAACCACCCGCCGGGCAACTCATGGCATGATCTATTGTCATGTCTTGCCCACAAATACAGGAACTGGACACTCCCTCCAATGACAAACCATATCGAATACAAACAGCATCACGAAAATCCGATTTGTTCAGGATTGAACTGGGCGTTATGAAAGACGGCATGGAGGATAACCAATTTGAAACACCCTTCTCACCAGCCGTTTCCAACAAAAGCTGTTGCGCCGGCGGTAGCATGGGGCGCAACTGTGCCACTCTTTCATCCTGTTTCTTTTGCCGCTGCTGACGTGACTGACGTGCCCGCTGCCGAACATCCCCGATGGCATCAAGGGTAACATCTGCGCCCGAGCCTCCGGCCGCGTCATCCAGGCTAGTGATCCCCGGCCGTGGTACAGGATGTAGGCGGAAATCATCGGGTAGAGATGACGATAAAATCAACCCGGGAGAATGGCCCCGAACGTTGTGAGGCTGTTCCGCGCCCGCAACGGTCAGAGGCTGTGTGGAGGACTGGTATGGAGCAGCAGGTGCCTCTTCTGGAGGCGTTAATGTATCTGGCGGTACAATCAGGCGCACGAACGGCTCAGTGATCTTTGTTGAGGCCGCATACTCCACAGGCGCCAGGGAAGGCAGAATCGGCACAGCAAGACCACCACATCTCGTTGGCAGAGAGAGAAGCTCCCGCTGTGAGCTATTGGGGTCGAACTCATGGCCCAGGAGAGCTGGCAAAAGCTCCGAATCGATAACCTGGCCAGGTACCTGAAGAACCTCAGGGCTGTGCTGTGTGGCACGGAGATGGTATTGCCACCGGCCAGCCAGACCCTTGGTTAACACCACGTATGCCGCGTGTGGCTGAGTCCTCGCCAGTCCAGCCAGAGACTTGAGTTCTTGTGCCCAGCAACGCGACTTTGCGGATATACATTCTTCGGTATACCTGGCCGATCCCAGCACACCGCCCAAGTATCGGGCTCCTTCGGCTGATATAGTCACCCCGGTACCGTCAAACACCTCTCTCGCTCGATCGAGATGCTCTGGCTTCGTAACGAGGATGGTCTTGGCTGCATTGGCGTGGTAACCATATCCGCGGCCAGCCTGTTCCAGAGTATCCCAGTACTGTCGGAGCTGCAGGAGTCTATCCGCCGCCGCATCGTCATCTGCATACCAGGACTGGACGACCGACGGGCAAGCCGTTGCCAGGTGCTTCACCAGAGGTGCTGTGGCAACAGCATACACTGCCATTGCCAATGGGTCCCCTTGGCATGTCCCTTCCTGTGACAATATCTCACCGCCACCAGCAACGAAAAGGCGAATTGGCGAGCTGTAGATGTTGGCAAACACTTTGCCTAGAGCAGGGCAATCATCATCATCATCATCATCATCATCATCATCATCATCATCTGCGTTGCCGAAAAAATAATAATAGTAAAATTTAAAAAAATAATAATAATAAACGGCATTATGCAGCTGTGTAACTGTAGCGGCAGTAGATGTATGCATGTACATAATGTATGTACATGACTATGTATGTGTGTGTCCCATGTGGTGCAGTGTTACGTGTATGAGAGGTTGCGGGTTCAATTCCCGAAGAAGGATAGTCACACACGTCTTTCTTTCTTCTTTTACTCATTCCCCTAGCTCTTCTTGCATTCTCCTGCGTGGTTACCAACATCAATGCATGCCGGAGTATGATTGCGGTGTGGTGTGTGAGAAATGAAAAGAAATAGAAAAATGGAAATAAGGATTCATTAGCCAGAAAAATGCCACTTCAACCAGCTGTGTGGAATGGTCATGTACTTCGAAGTAGAACATTATACTGGTAGACCATGGTGGACCAGGCTGCCGCTTGTCCAGTCCATTGGCATTACCAACTACTGGTAGGGTGTTCGGTGCCTCGAACCCAGGCGCATTTTGAGTGGAAACAGTTTTGTACGGGGTCCGTGGCACAATCGTACATCACTGTGCTTCTTGCCTTGGCAAGGTAAAATTTTAGCAGCTCAGGACGAGTTTGTTTCTTTGTTGGAAAGAGGAGATGTCTCTGCTGTTGAGACCGTAAGTCCCGTTTCCACACGACGAATTTTAGCAATGTTACGCCCTGCGCAACTTCAGGGTATCGATTTCGGCCTGTTCTGGGCCGGTCGCAACGCCGGCGACTATTCCATCGTCTTCAGCGTCGAAAAACTACGCAGTGTGTGAAATTTGGAGGCTGTACGATGCTGTCTTCTTGTTCTATGAGCGATCGATTTGCGCCAGGATACCAAATGTATGGAGTTCATGTACATGTACATGTACATCGAGTTGATGGACTTGGCTGTAGTGCTGTTTATTTGTAGTTTCGCTGAGCTACCACATCAGATAAACCTCTGGTCGCTGTATCTGGAGAGTGGAGAAAGCCATTGTGCAGACAAATTGGTCAAGAACAGATTTCCTGCCAATACTGCGTTCAATATGCAGCTGAAAATCTGCACAGAATTGACACTCTGAGGATTTGCAAAATTGCAGCGCGCTAACGCAGTGCAGCTACGCAATGCCGTATGCACCGTGTCTGAAGTACATTGTCATCCACATAGCATGGGCAATGTAGGGCCAGTGTATTTGTCGACTTTATAAATTACATCCAAATTACGCTTGCACAATCATCCGATAAATGAACTGTCTCTTGATTGTGCAAATCGTATGAATAAATTACATGTGACGTGCGACACCAATTGCCCCGAAGTGCTGCACGTGCCGTATATGACTGGGAACAAGTTGTCCTTCTAAAGCTGATGATTAGCAGGACTGCTGCTGCCTTGGCCTGGCTGAAGCTTACATCGTGTTGCAATGGTGCAGCATACCTGTTAATTGGCTGCATGCATCCGGTCCCGCGGCGCAACATGCCCGGGTGCGGGTGCCGTCTCGGCTGAGTGCGTATGTTATTTTCTTGGATGCTTCATCTACATGGGGTAGATAACTGTAATCTCCTCCTGGTGATACGTCTTTGTAGTACCCGTATTCCAATTAGCTTCACCCTGTGAAGGGTTGCATCTTTCGTATCTATTTCGACTAATTTGTACGCGTTGCTATGGTGGTTGCTATGGGCGTTATTTGAATTTGGCTGGATGGAATACCAAAAAAATTGGTCAAGTGATGGAAGCTCTCTATTGGCTATCATCTGTGAAAATTTGAAAGACCCTGAACGAAATTGATTTTCACCTTGTTCTAGTTGGTTTTGAATTTCCCGGTTTTGTGCCACTGGCCTGCATCAAAACTGTTCCAGCAAAAGTGCCAACAAGCGCACTTCAAACGATCATAACTCTTGAACGTCTGGTCGGATTTAGACAAACCTTATATATTTCCCGGCTAGTTTACCCTACTCTTTCCAATGAGACTAAAATCGAAGAGATCGGAGCAACTTTCAAAATCGTCCGAACACCCTACTACTGGCACTACTCCACTACATGTAGTAGTAGTAGTAGTAGTAGTAGTAGTAGTAGTAGTAGTAGTAGTAGTAGTAGTAGTAGTAGTAGTAGTAGTAGTAGTAGTAGTAGTAGTAGTAGTAGTACGCGTTCGTTACCTTGGCGGGGCCATTGGAGACCAACAGTTCCGAGAGAATTTTGTGAAGAGCCGTGTTGAGGAACTGTCCACATTGGTTAGGCGCCTTGCTGGTCTGGCTGTCACCCAGCCTCAGGCGGCCTTTCGCGTCTTCTCTGCCTCTCTGCAGTCCCGTTGGACCTATCTGCAGCGTGCAGTCTTTGTGGACCCTGTCCTGTATACGCCACTGGATGACGTCATCAACAAACATCTGCTGCCAGCATTGACAGGCCATCCTCTTGCGGCTGATGGTGTACTCCGTCAGCTCTTTGCAATGCCTGTGAGGAATGGAGGGCTGGCTATCCGCATTGGCAGTTTGCGTGCGGAGGCTGAGTACCTCCTTTGCCGGACGTCGATAATGCCCATGGTGGATTGCGTGCTGACTGGTGCTGTCGATGGTCCTGATGCTATCGACGGTCCTGTTGCCGATATCATCGCTGCCTCCAGGGGTTTGGCCACGCAGGCTCGCCGGGAACGCCGTGCGCAGCACAATGCTGCATTGGAGGAGATCAGGCCCGCTCTGCCAGATGAGCAGCGCCTACTAGTGGATGTCGCGGGTGACGGCGGTGTGTCAACGTGGCTGGTTACGCCTCCATCGGCTTCATTTCCTTTAACTATATTCAACAAGTCTGATTTTCGGGACGCATTGTGCCTGAGGTATGGCCTGCCGCTTGATGGCATATCATTATCCTGTGTTTGTGGCCAAGACATGTCAGTTCATCACGCCCTCACGTGCCCAAGCGGGGGATACCCTACCCAGAGACATAATGAACTTCGCGACCTCCTAGCGGACGCACTCGCTAGTGTTGTTTGCGATGTCGAGATTGAGCCACCGCTGATGCCGCTGGGTGGTGAAGCCGTCTCTGGGGGCTCAGCTGACGGTGCTCGTGTGGATATACGGGCTCGTGGCTTCTGGACCAGGCAGCAAAACGCCTTTTTTGATGTACGGGTCACGCACCCAAGGCCGTCTTTGCTGTCTGGACCAGAAGTGTCGAGGCAGTTATCCCAACACGAGCGTCAGAAGAAACGTCAGTATTCCGATCGAATCAACCAGGTGGATCGAGGATCGTTCACTCCGCTTGTTTTCGCCACCAGTGGACAGTGTGCTCCCGAATGTGGCATCTTCCTCAAGACCCTCGCAACACAACTGCACCATAAGAACTCGGACATACCGTATCGTCTCATCATCAGCCACTTGCGCTCGAGAATCAGTCTATCTCTGATGCGGTGGCAGATTACTTGCTTCCGGGGGTCACGTGCATCATACCTACGCAGTGGATCCGGCATTGGCCGACATTGCTTTGTAACGGAGTGCCGTACATTGGCTCATATGCCGCGCTGACGGGCATCAATGGACTTGCCATAATATTGTCATTGGTTTCATTCTGTCTCAGAGTGTTCTGTTGTATTTGTTTTCGTTTTAAAAGCGTTTGAGCGGTTGGGTGAATGGAAACGTCACCGTACTGGTAGTAGCGATGCTTGGATGGTGTTTGCGGGTTTGCTTTTTGTTTTTGTATTCCCTAGTTGGCTTGATTCTATTATTTTATTTTATTTTCTGATTGGATTTTCCTATTTGGGCCAGTGCATGCAATACCGTGTCTAAGGGCAAATTTTTGGATTTTTTTTCTTTCTTGAAAATCAATCACTGGGGTCTAGAGAACAACTCTGTGGAAGATGAAGCTGGATATCACATTTGAAAGTACATAGAGACCATGATTTCTATGGCATTGTCCAACATGGAATATGCCTTGTATAATGCATTATCTACAGCGTCGCTGAAAGCAGCAACAGTTTTGCGTATAAGCCTTTAGTATTGGCCAAGACATTCAATGAAGGCTGCCTTGTTATCCAGACAAAACCGGGCAACATTGTCCAGCAAATTCTTGCAGCGTTGACCTAACAAGAACTCGCGTTCCTTTTGTGCAAAGACAACATGGTCACGGAGTGGTTCCGTTGCAGACTTCTTTTCATCCTCTGCACGAGGAGAACAAATATCGTCCCGGAGCAGCGCACACTTGTTGAACACATCCATCCGTTGCGTCATGAACTCGATGGACTTGCACTTCTTAGTCCACAGATACAAACAAAGTATGGTAACCCAGGGTTTGCGCTTCACCAGACTGCTCGACATGTTCCGAAAGGACAAACTTGTAGGCGACGGATGTAGGTAAGTTTCATGGGAGATTCCTCACCTCTCCCTCTTGGTGCAACAGACAAAGGGAGACCGAACACTAAGCTGTAGTTCAGTCTGTTCAGAATTAACTGCTGCGCTCTGTCTCCCACTTCTGCAGTAAATTTATTCCAAGGCACATTGCCAGCTTTCCATGTGCACCAGGGTCACAGCTAATGTTCTCCTTGTCCACTTGAAGACAGTCATATTCTGCCAACCACATGGAGCTGCATAAACGCGGTTCGACACACGATGTGTCCCATCACAGTGTATCCAAACGTGATGGGCGTCCTTTCCGTTGCGGAAGCTGTCGACTGATGCACGACAGTCGACAGGATCGTCACGCGTGCAGCGCAGCCAGCGCACCAATATAAAAAATGCCGAGGTCCTTCGATTTCATCGCCGAGATTTAGTCGTCGTAATGGAGGATTGCGCTCGACGTGAAGCTGCTGAAATGGTAGTTCCGAACGCAGCCACAGCCTTCAAGAGTCAGTCAGTCCACAGCGGCAATGCTCTGAAGCGCGTCCTGCTCATCGTCGCTTGCAGAGGCCACAGAATCTCCGCCTAATTCATCCGCTCTCGACTCGCCTTCAACCTCAACACAGGAGTCTTTCACTCCCGGACGCTTAGCTGGGGCTTCGTCAGAGTCACTGTGAGCAGAACAGCTGCTAGTTGCCGACTGCTCCGACTCACGACTCGCCAAATAAATTGTCGTCTTCCTCCTCGATAATAAACCTTGCCGATCTCTTCGGACGCGCCGACGATAATCACGCGAGCGGTACAGCTCAACCGGCGTGCTGCTCGGCGTCTGCCACGAGTGTGTCTACTCAGAGGCCCTTCCTCAAGTGCTAATTCCAACTCCTCCTGCGCCGCCACGTCCATGATGATCGCTTGTCGGTCGCTTCTCTTGTCGTCTTGAGATCGAGTAGACAAGATCCGCGGTCGAGCCACAACAAAATAACTCTTCTTTCCGAGCGATTTTCTCAAAATTCTGAAAGAAATCGGTTTCCCCCGAAGACACGTTTTCGCATGCACTGGCCCATTTATTTGATTTGATTTTTCTTGAATGGTTTTGTCACCATTGCTTTTCTTGCTTGCGCTTTTCAGTTTCTTCTTTCTGATACCCGGTTTGTTTTCAAATAAAGGCGAAGTTCAGTAGTAGTAGTAGTAGTAGTAGTAGTAGTAGTAGTAGTAGTAGTAGTAGTAGTAGTAGTAGTAGTAGTAGTAGTAGTAGTAGTAGTAGTAGTAGTAGTAGTAGTAGTAGTAGTAGTAGTAGTAGTAGTAGTAGTAGTAGTAGTAGTAGTAGTAGTAGTAGTAGTAGTAGTAGTAGTAGTAGTAGTAGTAGTAGTAGTAGTAGTAGTAGTAGTAGTAGTAGTAGTAGTAGTAGTAGTAGTAGTAGTAGTAGTAGTAGTAGTAGTAGTAGTAGTAGTAGTAGTAGTAGTAGTAGTAGTAGTAGTACTTGAAGTAGTAGTAGTAGTAGTAGTAGTAGTAGTAGTAGTAGTAGTAGTAGTAGTAGTAGTAGTAGTAGTAGTAGTAGTAGTAGTAGTAGTAGTAGTAGTAGTAGTAGTAGTAGTAGTAGTAGTAGTAGTAGTAGTAGTAGTAGTAGTAGTAGTAGTAGTAGTAGTAGTAGTAGTAGTAGTAGTAGTAGTAGTAGTAGTAGTAGTAGTAGTAGTAGTAGTAGTAGTAGTAGTAGTAGTAGTAGTAGTAGTAGTAGTAGTAGTAGTAGTAGTAGTAGTAGTAGTAGTAGTAGTAGTAGTAGTAGTAGTAGTAGTAGTAGTAGTAGTAGTAGTAGTAGTAGTAGTAGTAGTAGTAGTAGTAGTAGTAGTAGTAGTAGTAGTAGTAGTAGTAGTAGTAGTAGTAGTAGTAGTAGTAGTAGTAGTAGTAGTAGTAGTAGTAGTAGTAGTAGTAGTAGTAGTAGTAGTAGTAGTAGTAGTAGTAGTAGTAGTAGTAGTAGTAGTAGTAGTAGTAGTAGTAGTAGTAGTAGTAGTAGTAGTAGTAGTAGTAGTAGTAGTAGTAGTAGTAGTAGTAGTAGTAGTAGTAGTAGTAGTAGTAGTAGTAGTAGTAGTAGTAGTAGTAGTAGTAGTAGTAGTAGTAGTAGTAGTAGTAGTAGTAGTAGTAGTAGTAGTAGTAGTAGTAGTAGTAGTAGTAGTAGTAGTAGTAGTAGTAGTAGTAGTAGTAGTAGTAGTAGTAGTAGTAGTAGTAGTAGTAGTAGTAGTAGTAGTAGTAGTAGTAGTAGTAGTAGTAGTAGTAGTAGTAGTAGTAGTAGTAGTAGTAGTAGTAGTAGTAGTAGTAGTAGTAGTAGTAGTAGTAGTAGTAGTAGTAGTAGTAGTAGTAGTAGTAGTAGTAGTAGTAGTAGTAGTAGTAGTAGTAGTAGTAGTAGTAGTAGTAGTAGTAGTAGTAGTAGTAGTAGTAGTAGTAGTAGTAGTAGTAGTAGTAGTAGTAGTAGTAGTAGTAGTAGTAGTAGTAGTAGTAGTAGTAGTAGTAGTAGTAGTAGTAGTAGTAGTAGTAGTAGTAGTAGTAGTAGTAGTAGTAGTAGTAGTAGTAGTAGTAGTAGTAGTAGTAGTAGTAGTAGTAGTAGTAGTAGTAGTAGTAGTAGTAGTAGTAGTAGTAGTAGTAGTAGTAGTAGTAGTAGTAGTAGTAGTAGTAGTAGTAGTAGTAGTAGTAGTAGTAGTAGTAGTAGTAGTAGTAGTAGTAGTAGTAGTAGTAGTAGTAGTAGTAGTAGTAGTAGTAGTAGTAGTAGTAGTAGTTTTTTTTTTTTTTTTTTTTTTTTTTTTTTTTTTTTTTTTTTTTTTTTTTTTTTAGTAGTAGTAGTAGTCACATCCTTTATTGCTGAACCCACAAATAATTGCGATACAAATTGTAAACCATCCGAGGAAGAAGAGAAAGCCATTAAAAATAAAAAATAAAACAAAAAAGGTTATTGTACCATGCCAAACGGCTATTATTAAGTCATGTACCAATTGTAATACATGACGTAGTATAGTAGTCAAGCACCTACAAAATACTTTGCAGGATAATATTTAAATTGCCTAGCATGCCTACAAATCCGCAGAGCATGCCAATGTTAAATAGGCCAACATATGAATATCGAAGGCGGTTACATGGACAGAAGGCGACATTGGTCGAGAAAAGATGGGCCTATTCTCTTCCTCAAGTAAGACGCTCTGCAACCACGGAGGCACGTGATTGACCACCTCAGCAAAACAAATGCAATAGTAGTAGTAGTAGTAGTAGTAGTAGTAGTAGTAGTAGTAGTAGTAGTAGTAGTAGTAGTAGTAGTAGTAGTAGTAGTAGTAGTAGTAGTAGTAGTAGTAGTAGTAGTAGTAGTAGTAGTAGTAGTAGTAGTAGTAGTAGTAGTAGTAGTAGTAGTAGTAGTAGTAGTAGTAGTAGTAGTAGTAGTAGTAGTAGTAGTAGTAGTAGTAGTAGTAGTAGTAGTAGTAGTAGTAGTAGTAGTAGTAGTAGTAGTAGTAGTAGTAGTAGTAGTAGTAGTAGTAGTAGTAGTAGTAGTAGTAGTAGTAGTAGTAGTAGTAGTAGTAGTAGTAGTAGTAGTAGTAGTAGTAGTAGTAGTAGTAGTAGTAGTAGTAGTAGTAGTAGTAGTAGTAGTAGTAGTAGTAGTAGTAGTAGTAGTAGTAGTAGTAGTAGTAGTAGTAGTAGTAGTAGTAGTAGTAGTAGTAGTAGTAGTAGTAGTAGTAGTAGTAGTAGTAGTAGTAGTAGTAGTAGTAGTAGTAGTAGTAGTAGTAGTAGTAGTAGTAGTAGTAGTAGTAGTAGTAGTAGTAGTAGTAGTAGTAGTAGTAGTAGTAGTAGTAGTAGTAGTAGTAGTAGTAGTAGTAGTAGTAGTAGTAGTAGTAGTAGTAGTAGTAGTAGTAGTAGTAGTAGTAGTAGTAGTAGTAGTAGTAGTAGTAGTAGTAGTAGTAGTAGTAGTAGTAGTAGTAGTAGTAGTAGTAGTAGTAGTAGTAGTAGTAGTAGTAGTAGTAGTAGTAGTAGTAGTAGTAGTAGTAGTAGTAGTAGTAGTAGTAGTAGTAGTAGTAGTAGTAGTAGTAGTAGTAGTAGTAGTAGTAGTAGTAGTAGTAGTAGTAGTAGTAGTAGTAGTAGTAGTAGTAGTAGTAGTAGTAGTAGTAGTAGTAGTAGTAGTAGTAGTAGTAGTAGTAGTAGTAGTAGTAGTAGTAGTAGTAGTAGTAGTAGTAGTAGTAGTAGTAGTAGTAGTAGTAGTAGTAGTAGTAGTAGTAGTAGTAGTAGTAGTAGTAGTAGTAGTAGTAGTAGTAGTAGTAGTAGTAGTAGTAGTAGTAGTAGTAGTAGTAGTAGTAGTAGTAGTAGTAGTAGTAGTAGTAGTAGTAGTAGTAGTAGTAGTAGTAGTAGTAGTAGTAGTAGTAGTAGTAGTAGTAGTAGTAGTAGTAGTAGTAGTAGTAGTAGTAGTAGTAGTAGTAGTAGTAGTAGTAGTAGTAGTAGTAGTAGTAGTAGTAGTAGTAGTAGTAGTAGTAGTAGTAGTAGTAGTAGTAGTAGTAGTAGTAGTAGTAGTAGTAGTAGTAGTAGTAGTAGTAGTAGTAGTAGTAGTAGTAGTAGTAGTAGTAGTAGTAGTAGTAGTAGTAGTAGTAGTAGTAGTAGTAGTAGTAGTAGTAGTAGTAGTAGTAGTAGTAGTAGTAGTAGTAGTAGTAGTAGTAGTAGTAGTAGTAGTAGTAGTAGTAGTAGTAGTAGTAGTAGTAGTAGTAGTAGTAGTAGTAGTAGTAGTAGTAGTAGTAGTAGTAGTAGTAGTAGTAGTAGTAGTAGTAGTAGTAGTAGTAGTAGTAGTAGTAGTAGTAGTAGTAGTAGTAGTAGTAGTAGTAGTAGTAGTAGTAGTAGTAGTAGTAGTAGTAGTAGTAGTAGTAGTAGTAGTAGTAGTAGTAGTAGTAGTAGTAGTAGTAGTAGTAGTAGTAGTAGTAGTAGTAGTAGTAGTAGTAGTAGTAGTAGTAGTAGTAGTAGTAGTAGTAGTAGTAGTAGTAGTAGTAGTAGTAGTAGTAGTAGTAGTAGTAGTAGTAGTAGTAGTAGTAGTAGTAGTAGTAGTAGTAGTAGTAGTAGTAGTAGTAGTAGTAGTAGTAGTAGTAGTAGTAGTAGTAGTAGTAGTAGTAGTAGTAGTAGTAGTAGTAGTAGTAGTAGTAGTAGTAGTAGTAGTAGTAGTAGTAGTAGTAGTAGTAGTAGTAGTAGTAGTAGTAGTAGTAGTAGTAGTAGTAGTAGTAGTAGTAGTAGTAGTAGTAGTAGTAGTAGTAGTAGTAGTAGTAGTAGTAGTAGTAGTAGTAGTAGTAGTAGTAGTAGTAGTAGTAGTAGTAGTAGTAGTAGTAGTAGTAGTAGTAGTAGTAGTAGTAGTAGTAGTAGTAGTAGTAGTAGTAGTAACAAGGCCTCTTTTACGGGCAAATGACGCATATGCGTAAACCAAAAGCAACAAGAAACTCAATAAACAATGTCCAACAAAAGAATCTGCTGACTGCAAAAAAGGACACAAGGTAAAACTCAAGTCCAATAGATCGCGTATGGTACGTATGTGTGAACAAACCAAAAGCCGATTGAGTGGTGAATGTGGAATGTGTAAGTTGAAAACTCGAGTCTGATAAATAGCCTATTGGGGGTATATGTGTAAAAACATCATAAACCAATAGGGTGGTGGATGTATAATTTGTCTGCGTGTGAATGCTTATTTCGATCTGTCCGATAAACAAAACAAAACAAACTATTATAAAAGTAGAACCAAAAAAAACAAAAAACAAAAAAAACAAAAACGAAAAAAAAAACATGCTCAAAAACAGATATGTCCGTTACGTCACAACATCCGTTTAGGATCGGCCACACAGCCCCATGCCACTACCGGAGCAGCCTGCACTCCGTGACAAACGAATTGCCACGGCGTACGCCCCGAGCTCCCCGGCATCCACGCAGACAGGTTACGGCCCAGCGGAGGAGGCAGAAGGCAATCCTGGCACGAAGATGGTGCATGACGACGGAGTACTGTAGGTCAGAGTGCTTCTCCACCACGCGCTGAACAAGCCGCTTCAGGAACATTCCACACTCTGCCCCAGCCATGCCATTCGTAGCAAACACCAACGGAGTGAAGGCACCTCGCTCGACGTCCGTGATCCTCTGGCAGTATTTTCGCTTCTTCTCCAACTCGCTGGTACGCAGTTGGCCAAGGGCTTCCGAACGCGACAGCAAGGATGCTTTAGGGTGGGTGACCCTGACATCAAAGAAAGCGTCCTGCTGCCTTGTCCAGAAACCCCCGGCCCTGATGTCCAAACGAGCTTCAGCGCTGCGATTGGCGGTCCGGCCGGCGAGCACCTCGCCATCGAGAGGGAGCAGTCTAGGCTCGACCTCCACGTCTGGCACGACATCGCCAAGGACAGCCGCCAGGGTGTCCCGGATTTCGTCATGACGTGCCATCGGGTACCCCCCATGTGGACACGTCATCGAGTGGTGTAGGGTGGTGTCCGCTCCACAAGCGCATTTGCACGGGACATCCAGTGGCAGGTACCCATAGCGTATGCACACCGCATCTCGAAAGTCGGACTTGTTCAGGATTGTCCGGTGCGCAGTAAGCGGGGCACACGTCAGCCATGACGACACGCCCTTCTCACCGGCGATATCTGTGAGGCATTTCTGAGGCGGTGGCAGATCGGGATACAACGCCGCGACTAGTGCCTTCTGCGACTTCTCCTTGTCCTTGCGACGTGAGACCGCTCGCTTGCGGGACTCGGTAACGGCTGCGACCGACGGGTTATCACGAACCGGCTGGGTGGTGTGGACCCCAGGTTCTGGCCGGGTCACAGGTCCAGGAGGATCACGAACGGACGCAGCAGAAGACGCAGCAGAAGCAGAAGCAACCGACAATGGTGGATTCCGGTGCGATGCTAAAGACACCTCCTCGCCATCGGGCACGGACGCAGCAGAAGCAGAAGCAACCGACAAGGGTGGATTCTGAGGCGATGCCAAAGACACCTCCTCGCCATCGGGGACGGCACTCCCCGAACCATCACCGACCATCAGACGTACAAGCGGCTCCGTCACCGCAACAGAAGTGGAATACTAGTAGTAGTAGTAGTAGTAGTAGTAGTAGTAGTAGTAGTAGTAGTAGTAGTAGTAGTAGTAGTAGTAGTAGTAGTAGTAGTAGTAGTAGTAGTAGTAGTAGTAGTAGTAGTAGTAGTAGTAGTAGTAGTAGTAGTAGTAGTAGTAGTAGTAGTAGTAGTAGTAGTAGTAGTAGTAGTAGTAGTAGTAGTAGTAGTAGTAGTAGTAGTAGTAGTAGTAGTAGTAGTAGTAGTAGTAGTAGTAGTAGTAGTAGTAGTAGTAGTAGTAGTAGTAGTAGTAGTAGTAGTAGTAGTAGTAGTAGTAGTAGTAGTAGTAGTAGTAGTAGTAGTAGTAGTAGTAGTAGTAGTAGTAGTAGTAGTAGTAGTAGTAGTAGTAGTAGTAGTAGTAGTAGTAGTAGTAGTAGTAGTAGTAGTAGTAGTAGTAGTAGTAGTAGTAGTAGTAGTAGTAGTAGTAGTAGTAGTAGTAGTAGTAGTAGTAGTAGTAGTAGTAGTAGTAGTAGTAGTAGTAGTAGTAGTAGTAGTAGTAGTAGTAGTAGTAGTAGTAGTAGTAGTAGTAGTAGTAGTAGTAGTAGTAGTAGTAGTAGTAGTAGTAGTAGTAGTAGTAGTAGTAGTAGTAGTAGTAGTAGTAGTAGTAGTAGTAGTAGTAGTAGTAGTAGTAGTAGTAGTAGTAGTAGTAGTAGTAGTAGTAGTAGTAGTAGTAGTAGTAGTAGTAGTAGTAGTAGTAGTAGTAGTAGTAGTAGTAGTAGTAGTAGTAGTAGTAGTAGTAGTAGTAGTAGTAGTAGTAGTAGTAGTAGTAGTAGTAGTAGTAGTAGTAGTAGTAGTAGTAGTAGTAGTAGTAGTAGTAGTAGTAGTAGTAGTAGTAGTAGTAGTAGTAGTAGTAGTAGTAGTAGTAGTAGTAGTAGTAGTAGTAGTAGTAGTAGTAGTAGTAGTAGTAGTAGTAGTAGTAGTAGTAGTAGTAGTAGTAGTAGTAGTAGTAGTAGTAGTAGTAGTAGTAGTAGTAGTAGTAGTAGTAGTAGTAGTAGTAGTAGTAGTAGTAGTAGTAGTAGTAGTAGTAGTAGTAGTAGTAGTAGTAGTAGTAGTAGTAGTAGTAGTAGTAGTAGTAGTAGTAGTAGTAGTAGTAGTAGTAGTAGTAGTAGTAGTAGTAGTAGTAGTAGTAGTAGTAGTAGTAGTAGTAGTAGTAGTAGTAGTAGTAGTAGTAGTAGTAGTAGTAGTAGTAGTAGTAGTAGTAGTAGTAGTAGTAGTAGTAGTAGTAGTAGTAGTAGTAGTAGTAGTAGTAGTAGTAGTAGTAGTAGTAGTAGTAGTAGTAGTAGTAGTAGTAGTAGTAGTAGTAGTAGTAGTAGTAGTAGTAGTAGTAGTAGTAGTAGTAGTAGTAGTAGTAGTAGTAGTAGTAGTAGTAGTAGTAGTAGTAGTAGTAGTAGTAGTAGTAGTAGTAGTAGTAGTAGTAGTAGTAGTAGTAGTAGTAGTAGTAGTAGTAGTAGTAGTAGTAGTAGTAGTAGTAGTAGTAGTAGTAGTAGTAGTAGTAGTAGTAGTAGTAGTAGTAGTAGTAGTAGTAGTAGTAGTAGTAGTAGTAGTAGTAGTAGTAGTAGTAGTAGTAGTAGTAGTAGTAGTAGTAGTAGTAGTAGTAGTAGTAGTAGTAGTAGTAGTAGTAGTAGTAGTAGTAGTAGTAGTAGTAGTAGTAGTAGTAGTAGTAGTAGTAGTAGTAGTAGTAGTAGTAGTAGTAGTAGTAGTAGTAGTAGTAGTAGTAGTAGTAGTAGTAGTAGTAGTAGTAGTAGTAGTAGTAGTAGTAGTAGTAGTAGTAGTAGTAGTAGTAGTAGTAGTAGTAGTAGTAGTAGTAGTAGTAGTAGTAGTAGTAGTAGTAGTAGTAGTAGTAGTAGTAGTAGTAGTAGTAGTAGTAGTAGTAGTAGTAGTAGTAGTAGTAGTAGTAGTAGTAGTAGTAGTAGTAGTAGTAGTAGTAGTAGTAGTAGTAGTAGTAGTAGTAGTAGTAGTAGTAGTAGTAGTAGTAGTAGTAGTAGTAGTAGTAGTAGTAGTAGTAGTAGTAGTAGTAGTAGTAGTAGTAGTAGTAGTAGTAGTAGTAGTAGTAGTAGTAGTAGTAGTAGTAGTAGTAGTAGTAGTAGTAGTAGTAGTAGTAGTAGTAGTAGTAGTAGTAGTAGTAGTAGTAGTAGTAGTAGTAGTAGTAGTAGTAGTAGTAGTAGTAGTAGTAGTAGTAGTAGTAGTAGTAGTAGTAGTAGTAGTAGTAGTAGTAGTAGTAGTAGTAGTAGTAGTAGTAGTAGTAGTAGTAGTAGTAGTAGTAGTAGTAGTAGTAGTAGTAGTAGTAGTAGTAGTAGTAGTAGTAGTAGTAGTAGTAGTAGTAGTAGTAGTAGTAGTAGTAGTAGTAGTAGTAGTAGTAGTAGTAGTAGTAGTAGTAGTAGTAGTAGTAGTAGTAGTAGTAGTAGTAGTAGTAGTAGTAGTAGTAGTAGTAGTAGTAGTAGTAGTAGTAGTAGTAGTAGTAGTAGTAGTAGTAGTAGTAGTAGTAGTAGTAGTAGTAGTAGTAGTAGTAGTAGTAGTAGTAGTAGTAGTAGTAGTAGTAGTAGTAGTAGTAGTAGTAGTAGTAGTAGTAGTAGTAGTAGTAGTAGTAGTAGTAGTAGTAGTAGTAGTAGTAGTAGTAGTAGTAGTAGTAGTAGTAGTAGTAGTAGTAGTAGTAGTAGTAGTAGTAGTAGTAGTAGTAGTAGTAGTAGTAGTAGTAGTAGTAGTAGTAGTAGTAGTAGTAGTAGTAGTAGTAGTAGTAGTAGTAGTAGTAGTAGTAGTAGTAGTAGTAGTAGTAGTAGTAGTAGTAGTAGTAGTAGTAGTAGTAGTAGTAGTAGTAGTAGTAGTAGTAGTAGTAGTAGTAGTAGTAGTAGTAGTAGTAGTAGTAGTAGTAGTAGTAGTAGTAGTAGTAGTAGTAGTAGTAGTAGTAGTAGTAGTAGTAGTAGTAGTAGTAGTAGTAGTAGTAGTAGTAGTAGTAGTAGTAGTAGTAGTAGTAGTAGTAGTAGTAGTAGTAGTAGTAGTAGTAGTAGTAGTAGTAGTAGTAGTAGTAGTAGTAGTAGTAGTAGTAGTAGTAGTAGTAGTAGTAGTAGTAGTAGTAGTAGTAGTAGTAGTAGTAGTAGTAGTAGTAGTAGTAGTAGTAGTAGTAGTAGTAGTAGTAGTAGTAGTAGTAGTAGTAGTAGTAGTAGTAGTAGTAGTAGTAGTAGTAGTAGTAGTAGTAGTAGTAGTAGTAGTAGTAGTAGTAGTAGTAGTAGTAGTAGTAGTAGTAGTAGTAGTAGTAGTAGTAGTAGTAGTAGTAGTAGTAGTAGTAGTAGTAGTAGTAGTAGTAGTAGTAGTAGTAGTAGTAGTAGTAGTAGTAGTAGTAGTAGTAGTAGTAGTAGTAGTAGTAGTAGTAGTAGTAGTAGTAGTAGTAGTAGTAGTAGTAGTAGTAGTAGTAGTAGTAGTAGTAGTAGTAGTAGTAGTAGTAGTAGTAGTAGTAGTAGTAGTAGTAGTAGTAGTAGTAGTAGTAGTAGTAGTAGTAGTAGTAGTAGTAGTAGTAGTAGTAGTAGTAGTAGTAGTAGTAGTAGTAGTAGTAGTAGTAGTAGTAGTAGTAGTAGTAGTAGTAGTAGTAGTAGTAGTAGTAGTAGTAGTAGTAGTAGTAGTAGTAGTAGTAGTAGTAGTAGTAGTAGTAGTAGTAGTAGTAGTAGTAGTAGTAGTAGTAGTAGTAGTAGTAGTAGTAGTAGTAGTAGTAGTAGTAGTAGTAGTAGTAGTAGTAGTAGTAGTAGTAGTAGTAGTAGTAGTAGTAGTAGTAGTAGTAGTAGTAGTAGTAGTAGTAGTAGTAGTAGTAGTAGTAGTAGTAGTAGTAGTAGTAGTAGTAGTAGTAGTAGTAGTAGTAGTAGTAGTAGTAGTAGTAGTAGTAGTAGTAGTAGTAGTAGTAGTAGTAGTAGTAGTAGTAGTAGTAGTAGTAGTAGTAGTAGTAGTAGTAGTAGTAGTAGTAGTAGTAGTAGTAGTAGTAGTAGTAGTAGTAGTAGTAGTAGTAGTAGTAGTAGTAGTAGTAGTAGTAGTAGTAGTAGTAGTAGTAGTAGTAGTAGTAGTAGTAGTAGTAGTAGTAGTAGTAGTAGTAGTAGTAGTAGTAGTAGTAGTAGTAGTAGTAGTAGTAGTAGTAGTAGTAGTAGTAGTAGTAGTAGTAGTAGTAGTAGTAGTAGTAGTAGTAGTAGTAGTAGTAGTAGTAGTAGTAGTAGTAGTAGTAGTAGTAGTAGTAGTAGTAGTAGTAGTAGTAGTAGTAGTAGTAGTAGTAGTAGTAGTAGTAGTAGTAGTAGTAGTAGTAGTAGTAGTAGTAGTAGTAGTAGTAGTAGTAGTAGTAGTAGTAGTAGTAGTAGTAGTAGTAGTAGTAGTAGTAGTAGTAGTAGTAGTAGTAGTAGTAGTAGTAGTAGTAGTAGTAGTAGTAGTAGTAGTAGTAGTAGTAGTAGCAGTGGCACTACCGTCCAGATCTACACTCGCTCACTCGATGGCAAGACCCAAACGCCTTGAAACACTGATTATAATATTATGAGGGCCAAACTCCAAAGACTAGACAAGTCAACAACTAATAATATACTTAAAATAGCAATGAAAAATATCAATTGTGCACTCATAACTATAAACAATTAAAATGAAACAATTCCCAAAGTAATAATATACTTACTTACATGTACATAATCCATTAATTTTACAAGACGAAAATCCGCGCTGTAGTTTCCATGGTAATGGTCTCTGTGGCAAAAAGCATACTGATACTGCATAGATACGACTCAGTTTTGTAGACTAGAAAGTAGAATGTAGTCTCTGTAGTGTAGACTGTAGTTCAACATCACGTGCGTCCGGATATCCGTGGCTACTTATGCATGCAGCTGCACCTTTTTCAAAACTGCATCTCTGTTTTTTTCAAACAGTCACAGTCAGTAACACACTGACTCAGTGAATGGTTTCATTGCTTCTGATACTGAGTCTGTGATACTGATACTAGTGGTAGTTCTCGTTTTCCGACGTCTTACTCTTACCTGCATGTACAATTGTGGCGTCTCTTCCTCAGTTTGCTACAAGTGGCACATTTTGACTCTGTTTGCCTAAGCCGCACAAGCTACTAATATCCAGTTCGCTTTCCCCAGCTGCTTCGATGAAGTTAGTTTGCTGTCGACTGAGAGATGTGGATGATCTTCGACTTCTCTGATTGATCAGTGTTCACTGAGAGATGTGGACAGTTTTCGACTTCTTTGATTGATCTCAGGTATGTGCGTTAGAAATATCGATACATGTGGTTCAAAAGCATATTCCTACTAGTTTGCGCACAGCACATGCTCGCTAGCACACTGACTGCACTTTTCTGTGGCTTCGCTCGAGCGTGACTGAATGCGGCGTGAGTTGATGTGTACAGCCTCAGTGACAGTGCGTGGTAATGCAGTTTGAAACTGAGTGCTGACCCTGTTCAGTGTTGACCTTGTTCCAGTGTTTGATGATGAATTCTAGGACTATACGTC
Source organism: Sycon ciliatum (assembly GCF_964019385.1). Taxonomy (NCBI): domain Eukaryota; kingdom Metazoa; phylum Porifera; class Calcarea; order Leucosolenida; family Sycettidae; genus Sycon; species Sycon ciliatum. The sequence goes on from NC_088646.1 coordinate 13,957,637, forward strand.
GTGTTGCCATATGTTGCCATAGCTAAGCCCATGCTATAAAATAAAATAAATTTCACGGTTCGGGCAGAGACTCAGTTAGATAGAGTTTTCCTCGAATCCGTAGGAACACCACCACCCTCAACGATCAAGGTGCAGATGCAGCTCCTAATGCGATGGGAGATGAATAGATTACACCCGCCGCCAAAGTGGTCGAAGACCGAAAATCCCATTCACTGCATCCATGCTGAAAGTGTACACTCATAAATAGATGGTGAGCCAAGGAAACGGTAGGGCACAAGTTATGCGTTAGAGTCCACCAACTAAACCAGGTTTTCTCAGTCCTCCTTGTCAGTCTGGTGCTACCTTGTGCACGTCTGACTGTTCAAAACCTTGTGTTGCCCACCGTTTTGCTTGTTTCCATTATGTGGAATTATTACTACTCTTTTTGCCAATTTTTGTGGGAAGAGTGACATCATATGCCAGATCTCTGACCCTTCTCCATCAAAACGTATGTGATTCCGATTTATAGACATTTCCATGTTCTGGGCAGTGCCCGGTCCCGGACCGTCTGGATAAGAGAGATATAAGTGTAATAAACAAGGGCCATGGCATTTGTCTAATGTGCTTATTCCTTGCCGCCTGTAATTCCTTTCAGATGAGAAGGCTTCGAAAACCTTCAGGAATAGACATTTAGGAAACTTATGCCAGGGTCCTTTTGGTCGATGTGCCTCACCCTCTACTCACTGCGATAAAGTGTGTTCCTGTTATCGAGACACACTGGCCTACTTCTATGGAGTAAGACATCTGCATTGTTCCCCATGTTTATTCTTTTTAGATTGGAATGTTGCAACAACTCGACAGCTAGAAGAATGGAGTCTCTTGAGGTAATGGCACCGGTGCAGTGCTGCAAACGTGCATGTTGTTCTCAGCATTGCAGTCCTACATATACATCATGTATGGATGGTATACATCATGTATGCATGGTATACATCATGTATGCATGGTATGCATTGTACTGTCTTATCAGTCTATTCACCTGACACGCACTTATTCTACCCAGGTCCAGTGCTTGACCCAGTAATCTCGGTACGGTCAGTTTCAGTGCTTGACCCAGTAATCTCGGTACGGCCAGTTTCAGTATCCTGCATGGCAATGCATTTGGTTAGAGGTTCGACATACTTTGTGTAACTCCACTTCACAATACCACACAAGCTCATGCAGTAATAACTACATTCTAACTTCCTGACCATTATCCATGTGATTTATTTAGCGCCACGCAGACCAAGAGAAAACTGTGTTGTGATTAATATCACCCATAATCAATGCGATGGTTTTAACGCTACACATACTGAGGGAGTGCTCGGTGTTATGATTGAATTCCTACCTGTCCACTGTGTGGTAGCAAGTTAACTGAACTGTTTGCTTGGAGCCAATCACTGACACATCTAACTATACCCTTCAAGCAACAGTGACCGTAACATACCACTGTGTTTTGATTAAAGGTAAAACTTGGTAATGCTTTATAAAAAAAACTTTACCAAGTTTTTTTATTTAAGAAAACTTGAAAGGTTTTATTTAACCATTATTCTTGTTCTGTTCAAACGGAACCAGGAACTATTTTGCAATCAACCAGTCCGAGGTAGACAAGTGACAGAAGCTGTCATTCGTTTGCTGAAGTCAATGAAGATTGATGGAATGGATGAACTGCTTCCACAGAAGCCGAAGGATGAGCTGGTACGTGGGGTACAGTGCATATGTTTGCGTGTGTGTGTGTGTGTGTGTGTCCCGTGAAACCACTCCTGTGTATGGTCTGCACACTCCGTTTCAGCCGTACTCAAGACGTCGCTAGACATAGTTGCACCCCCCGTCGCTCCGCAAAAGCAAAAAAGAAACAGTCAAACAGCCATTCACGCCCCGCCGGACTCGCAGGGCCTGATACCGCGTTCCGAAGACAGCACTCCTTCAAGTCGCCCCGTTTGGGGACACATAGCCAATCGTGGCAGTGGGCGAAGGAGGAGGAGGAGGAGGTGTCCGTGTGTGTGTCCGTGTGTATATGAGTCTGTGTGTATGTGTCTGTGTGTGACCGAGTGTGTATGTGTCCATGTGTGTATGTGTCCGTGTGTGTATGTATGCCCCCTCGGAAATTTGCAATCTCACCACAGCAAAATGTTCTGCAAATTTCTGCCTTTGCAGCAAACTGTGAAGTTTTTACAATATCGTTGCGAATGATGTGGGAAAGAGTAGAACTTGCAGAATGAACGATCATCAGATGGTGCAGAAGAGTATGTAGTGCAGCAGCTGTACATACAGCATTGTTCACACACGCTAGCTGTACATACAGCATTGTTCACACACGCTAGCTGTACATACAGCATTGTTCACACACGCTAGCTGTACATACAGCATTGTTCACACACGCTAGCTGTACATACAGCATTGTTCACACACGCTAGCTGTACATACAGCATTGTTCACACACGCTAGCTGTACATACAGCATTGTTCACACACGCTAGCTGTACATACAGCATTGTTCACACACGCTAGCTGTACATACAGCATTGTTCACACACGCTAGCTGTACATACAGCATTGTTCACACACGCTAGCTGTACATACAGCATTGTTCACACACGCTAGCTGTACATACAGCATTGTTCACACACGCTAGCTGTACATACAGCATTGTTCACACACGCTAGCTGTACATACAGCATTGTTCACACACGCTAGCTGTACATACAGCATTGTTCACACACGCTAGCTGTACATACAGCATTGTTCACACACGCTAGCTGTACATACAGCATTGTTCACACACGCTAGCTGTACATACAGCATTGTTCACACACGCTAGCTGTACATACAGCATTGTTCACACACGCTAGCTGTACATACAGCATTGTTCACACACGCTAGCTGTACATACAGCATTGTTCACACACGCTAGCTGTACATACAGCATTGTTCACACACGCTAGCTGTACATACAGCATTGTTCACACACGCTAGCTGTACATACAGCATTGTTCACACACGTACATACAGCATTGTTCACACACGCTAGCTGTACATACAGCATTGTTCACACACGCTAGCTGTACATACAGCATTGTTCACACACGCTAGCTGTACATACAGCATTGTTCACACACGCTAGCTGTACATACAGCATTGTTCACACACGCTAGCTGTACATACAGCATTGTTCACACACGCTAGCTGTACATACAGCATTGTTCACACACGCTAGCTGTACATACAGCATTGTTCACACACGCTAGCTGTACATACAGCATTGTTCACACACGCTAGCTGTACATACAGCATTGTTCACACACGCTAGCTGTACATACAGCATTGTTCACACACGCTAGCTGTACATACAGCATTGTTCACACACGCTAGCTGTACATACAGCATTGTTCACACACGCTAGCTGTACATACAGCATTGTTCACACACGCTAGCTGTACATACAGCATTGTTCACACACGCTAGCTGTACATACAGCATTGTTCACACACGCTAGCTGTACATACAGCATTGTTCACACACGCTAGCTGTACATACAGCATTGTTCACACACGCTAGCTGTACATACAGCATTGTTCACACACGCTAGCTGTACATACAGCATTGTTCACACACGCTAGCTGTACATACAGCATTGTTCACACACGCTAGCTGTACATACAGCATTGTTCACACACGCTAGCTGTACATACAGCATTGTTCACACACGCTAGCTGTACATACAGCATTGTTCACACACGCTAGCTGTACATACAGCATTGTTCACACACGCTAGCTGTACATACAGCATTGTTCACACACGCTAGCTACCAGCGAGTACTTGACTTTCTATTGATTTAGTTCTCCCTTATAGCTACACGGATAGTCACTTGTATCGATGTTTGGATGAATTTTGGGGACGACTGTGACACATGTGTGTGTGTGAGTGTGTGAATGTGTAGGTGATATTGCCCGTGCTCCAACCGCTTGCCCCGTATTCTTAACCCCAAACACACTTATGTAGGGCCAGCAAAACCATCACAACTTTAATATTTTATCTCTACAAATTTCCGAGGGGACAGGTATGTACATGTGGGTGCATGGCAGGTACCGGTAACTGGACGTAGCTTCAGTAGGTTATCTATACTATGTTCTGTCCTAGGCTATAGAATTATGTCTGTGAGGATATCTGACAACTGGCCAATATTTGTCTTTCATTACCAGTAACTTTATATCTTTTAACAATCACAAAGGAAGCCGATCGTGAAAGAGTCTACTGTAGCAGCATCACAAAGCAAAAGCAATGTGGCCTTGGCACACTGAAGATCACCACCTTCTCCCCACACTAATGTCCCCATATTTCAAAAATCATTAGGAATTCAATTCTACTAGTGTGCTGGTGTGAGCACAAGTACCTGTACAGTCGTTGTGGTATCACAATAGGAGCAGTCATCTGTTATCCCAATACGGTGAAGTAGCAAATCTGTACTGAAGCTCACACTATCCCATGTACACAAGTTCCGCTGATAAACTTTAGCACAACACAAGACACCCTAACACCGAAAGCACGACACCACAAAAGTACCATGTCACCTCCCTCTCCCCTCCTCACTTCAAACCTCTTACCCTAAGCTGCGATTCCTGGCACTGGCACACAATTTCCCCGTTATTAACACCCTGGTTTCCTTGTACAATGTACATAACACATAGTTATACCGGTGACTTGATCATTACTCTTCTCCCTGTTGTCCGGTGATTGTACTATGACATTGTGTATGACACCACCATCTGAGTAACAACACCATCTGAGTAACAACACCGCCTGAGTAACAATACCATCATAGGCTTGGTCCACTGTTCTATTCTGTATGCTCAGACCATGTGGGTGTATTTAGGTTCATACTGCTTTCTGCATCCTTTTACAGTGCGTTTGTTGCTGCTCTTGATGCTCAGCTGATGTTGTCATTGTTGGTGTCCTTTAGAAAAGCGATCCTGTCAGCTTTTCTATTATTGTTCTCCTTTGTCGCTGACCTGTTTGATATGCTTCTAGATTGGTATGATGGCTGCACAGTGTGGCGACTATTGGATGCGTGTGTTAGACGAAGCCTTCACCAAGAACTGGGTAGGCTCATCAGTTGACATTGCTCATAACTATTATGTATGTATGCAGGCACCCACATCTGCCCACTACAAGGATCTCTCCCACCCCTTCTTCTAGCATCAACCCAGTACACAACATGCCGGTATGTACACCATCAGCAGAAGCTAAAACTCTTTTAGCATGTACATGTAGATCATAAAACTCTAAGATTGAAGTGTAGAATGCTTTTAACGTCATGCTGCATATGTGTGTTGTGTACTGTTTCTAACAGAAATCAAAACGGCATTGTGAACATCTCAGGTATGCACCTTTGCACTCACTGTATTGACGGGGTATAGTTCAAACTTTGCTTGAACACTATTCAGGGCCATAGCCTCACCCATGCTCTCTATACATGTACGAGTACATGCGCATCCTACTGAACCAGTTTGCCCTTTACCTTGGCATGTAACTTGGCATGTAACTTGGCATGTAACTTGGCATGTAACTTGGCATGTAACTTGGCATGTAACTTGGCATGTATGCCTTTATGTGCGTTTACTCGATGGCCAGTGTACTCTAGTAGTACAGTCAACTTTGCTTATAACGACACTCGGCGGGGCATCAAAAAGGTGTCCTTATTCGCGAAGTGTCGTTATACCCGAAGTCTCATTATATGTATTACAGTGGGAAGGGACTTTGCTCTGGGCATGGAAATTCTGTCGTTATTCGCGAATTGTCGTTATATCCGCAGTCGTTATTAGCGAAGTTGACTGTATATTCAAAGTGTCTGTCGTTCTGTCTTCTGTCAAAGTCCTGCACTGCTGCGCAGGATTTTAAGTCGGCTAACGAGTTTATTTCTGTTGACATAATTATGAGTGATTATAAGACTGGAAATATGAGAACAGTTCTGAGTCATGTTCAGCCTGACCTTCTGCTAGGTATTGTCTGCCTCTGAGCTCCACCGTCACGAGACCTAAAGACGTCACCTTCGAAGTGGCTAGCTATCCAGGGGTTTAAATGTATAATCTGTGCTTGTGTATTTGTGCAGATTGCTGGCCATGCATGTTGCACTGACTTCAGCTGAAGTCTTTGAGAAGATACCGAAACATTTGGCAGGTCAGTAAAACTGTTTTGTGGTGTCACATTACAGTCCATCAATATCAGCACCTCACTTCAGCTTTTGTTTGAGGGGAGGGGAGAGAAAGCACTATGTGTTCTTTTTCAGAGCTCTCTAGTGCAATGTTCCTTGCTGTTCCATGACCATCCAAATTCACCACCATTCGGCACAGGATTGTATGAGGAATTAGCAATATTTTCTCACATGCAACATCAGATTACTGATAGTTTGCGTAGGACCATCATACACAGACATGCAGTACAGCCTCTGTTCTAACATTGACCTAAAACCTGACCCTAAACTGTTGCTAAGGGGCTGATGCAGGAGTTCACGCACTTTACAAGTCCGTCACAGCCTAGGCGGCTGGGGCGACAGAGGCCGCCCCACTTTTGTGGGTTTTTTTGGAGCACACTGCAACAAAGAGCGATGATTGCAGCTCAGCACAAATGTGGCGAGTAATGAAGAATCCGTGTCCCTGATCGTAGCGTTTTCTTGGTTTGTTGCAGAATCAAAAAGTCTTTCATTGCAGTTACACTAAAATGGCACCAAATGCCCGGAAATGGATGCAAATTGGCTTCAATTTTTGACATTTTTTCTCGGGGAAGGGTAATGGAGTATCCTTGTCACCAATAGTAGCATCTTCTTGTTTTGTTGCAGAATCAATAAGTCATTGTAGTTACACCGAAATGGCACCAAATGGCACCAAATGCGCCGAAATGCTTGCAATTGGCTTCAATTTAGAAAATTTTCCCGGGAGGACCCCCGCACCCCCTTCCATGGCCACCCCACCTCCAAAGTCGGTGCCACAGGCCTACTTTAGGCATGGTCATTCAGGGCATAGTACGAAATACCATGACAACAGTCCATGGCAACCACGGAAGTGGAGCGTGGAATTTGGCACTCCACTGACACGGCATGCTGGGAAAGACAAACCTTCCTCACCATCACCGATGTGCCATGGTCAAAATTCACTTTGGACATAGCGCCAAGGCATGTTTTCTGCCTGCAATCGTTGCAATGCCTTGGCCTGTATCGTGTACCATGTAGAGATAGCACTTGAGGCTGTTGCCCTAGACCGTAGATCACTGCATCTCCATCATGCATTGTTCGGCTCTGTTTGGCTCTGTGACTGTAATGAGCAGACCGGCAGCAACGCCCGCACCATTCTGCATGCCACGCACTCCTGTCGTCTCCCTAGAAAAATCATCCCAAACTAGGCCATTCATGAAGCAACCTTACCGTGGAGGTGTTAGTAACCTCAGTACTGGCCAAACATGTGCACATTGAGTGAGTGATGATGACACCAGCTTGACTAGCAATATTATGTGCACATTGCCAGAGTGAGTGATGACACCAGCTTGACTAGCAATATTATGTGCACATTGAGTGAGTGATGACACCAGCTTGACTAGCAATATTATGTGCACATTGAGTGAGTGATGACACCAGCTTGACTAGCAATATTATGTGCACATTGAGTGAGTGATGACACCAGCTTGACTAGCAATATTATGTGCACATTGAGTGAGTGATGACACCAGCTTGACTAGCAGTGTTATGTGCACATTGAGTGAGTGATGACACCAGCTTGACTAGCAGTGTTATGTGCACATTGAGTGAGTGATGACACCAGCTTGACTAGCAGTGTTATGTGCACATTGAGTGAGTGATGACACCAGCTTGACTAGCAGTATTGGTTCTTAGCTAAGTGGAGTGTTCTGTACCAGTGATGCCATCACCAGGTTCAGGCCTGTAGCTGGAAGGGTCTGTGAGGGGGGGGGGGGGCTGGGGTTGTACTCCGACGGGGTTAACTCGGAGCCTGCCCAATCTGGGACTTTACATTACCATTGTCAGTGTGTTGTGGTTCATTCACATCTAAGAATTTTCTATTGTAATACGCAACATGAAAGAGAACTTTGAGTGCACTTCAGCCCTGTTGTGGTCAAGCCAGAGGTCACCGCTCATACCAGGTTAACTGTAGCTTTCAAAGGTTTTGGCGTCTGTGCTGCACCCCGGAGGGGGTTTCCCGGCAACCTGGAAACACTGAGGGCTACGAGTCTGAGGTTATAGCTGCTAAGGAAAATCTCGCTCGAAATCTGTGTTTGATTTGACTCCGATCAATATTGAATCTTGGTGCATGATTTGATCCGGAAATGAATGCGCCATCAGCTTGACCCTTTCGCTGAACACGTGCACGTTTGTATTTGAAGTACAGTGCTGGCAACTGAAATCCGACTCCCTTGGCGGCGCGGTGGGAGTCGGGACAAGGGAGTCAGTTGCCAGCACTGTACATGTACTGCACCATGCCTGCATGCCTGCATGCCTGCATGCCTGAGCAGTGGTGTGCTTTTTATGCCATGTTTTGTTCAGCAATGCGGAAATCACATGTGTTCACTGACCATGGCAACTTTGTACGTATCAATGCAGAAGCCATCAAGATTATCCAGAAGCGGTGAGTTGAGATGCAGCAACCGCAATCATTCAATTTTTTTGCGGATTAACCAGATATTTCTTTCTCTTTATAAGCATAGATCTGGATGATGTATTACAGTATTTTTACCTTTCTGATTCAGGTACACATCGAAAACCAAATGTTTTACCTGGACCAGTTGGAAATACTGGTAGCGACTTCGACGATATTTTTTTTATCAGGAAAAGCACGAGTTCCAGTGTGGGAGCAACGAAATTCCTTGGTTTCAGTTAATTACTACTATTAGGGGTCGTCCACAAAATTAATATCAATGTATTTTTGAAATGATTGGGAGAACTTCAAGATTCAAAGGTCAGTCGGGGAAGTTTAACTGCCTGAAAAGAGAAAAAATGCCAGACCCACCAGAATTTGAACCTGGGACCGTGCTTGTCAGTGAGCAATGCTCTAACCGTCTGAGCTATGGGACCAGGCCGAACCTAGAAGGCGTTGACAAGTTGTTCACTCCAATCTATTTTTTAGAGAAGATATTGGCCCGGTTCGTTGGGGGGTGGGGGTGGGGGGTGGTGGGGGGAGTCCATGTTCGTCTCGTCTGTGTGAAAAAATTATCGATCCCTAGATGTGGACAGGCACTGTGCAAACACGTATTTTATGACCTACGCAAAGTGAAAGTCAGCCTCTTGAACATGGCCACGGCAAGGTTGTGTGACCGTGGCAATGCAAACCTAGGTGTATGGTGAATTTGGAGTTGCAGTTGGTCACGGTTCACGAGAAGATTGCACTTCATTGAAACATATCCATGCCCTGCATAAACATGTGTACCGGTATGTTCGTTTGAGGGGGGGGGGGGTCCGGGAAGAAATGAACAAAACAATTATCGTCTTGAAAAAATATCGATATTTAAAAGGATGACCCCTTATAGGCGATTCACACAGCGTGTAAAATACACGATAACATGTTTGTGTAGAAGTGGACAAGCTGCCCGGCAGATTCACACATATACCAGACGTGTGCAAATCTCGCATGAGTCGGTGTACTTGAGCATACTCCAGTACTTTCGCTGGTTTTTACACGCGCGCAAAGCACACACGTGGGCACATGGCTCGCGCACAAGTGTAAAAAGATTTCACTCGCGTTTTGGTCACACGAGTATATCTCTATGGATACAGTGCGATACACGTGGGTTTGCACGTCGTGTGAATCACGCACTAACTATTTAAAATGCTTTTCTTTCGTTTTTGTCTTACGTAGGTGCCATTCAATTCGCTTGTCGGAATGGATAAAGAATCCGAAACTCACCTTGAATGATTGTTACAAGTGGCAAAAGGAGAGAAAGGTATGAGCTAGTCAACCATGATTTTTTTTTAATTCTCTCAAGGTAATATTGTGTCTTTTGTCCTGATTGTGTAATTCTGTCACTAACCTTGGTAGTACCAACTCTGTAATGATATTAATTGTGTTGGTAATATCAACTCTGGGACAGATCATTCGCCTTTTCTTATAGGAGCTGGGGTTACCCTCTAGTGAGAAGGCAGCCATGCCTGTTCAATCGTGCCTGAATTAAAGTCACATAAAAACAATAACAACTTGTGAATCACTTATTACAGTTTGATGAAGAGTACATGGACCAGAGTTTACAGCTCGGGGAAATCATCCCATGGCGAAATGTTTTGTTAAGGTCATAGTGACTCACCTTTTCTGTATCTCAAACATGTCCTCACGGTCATTTTACCCCATCACCAAGGTAATTTCTGCAGTGTGCATTGCTGCTTGCAGCTTGTCATACCAAAAGTGAAAAGCGCGATGTTCCTGCTATCACCTTAGTGATAAGGTGATTTGTAACCCTGAGCCTACGGTGTTACAGTCAAATCTGCCGTTAGCGACCTCTGTTGTAGGCGACCATCTACCGTTAGCGACCGATTTTCCGTGCACCGACGGTTTCACATACAAACTGATCTGTCCAGAGCGACCATCTGCTGTGCGCGACCAGCGACCGCGATTTCATGCACGATGGCTGCATTCAATCTGCTGTAAGCGACCACGACCCAGGTTCAGTCAGGTGCGAAACTGTACTTGCCAGTGCGCTGTCAACTGCAAGGTTTGAAAATGCGCTGTCTTGCAAGTGCGATCGACTGGCCCTAGCCTGTACTGAGGCTGCGCTGTAGCTCTCAAGATTAGCCCTGGTATGTGCACTATTCTTGGGTTTGTGCACCCCTATATTCTATCGAATATCCAATAAAATGATATTATTAAAAATCACATTATTCTCGTCGATTTGAGTACATGGAAGCATATATGCATGCCCGGTATGCCGGATTTACCATACATCTGCCGTAAGAGACCATCTGCCGTAAGAGACCGCTTTTTCTTGCACCAAGGGGCGGTCGCTTACGACAGATTTGACTGTACATGTTTTCTATGATTCAAGATGACCTAAGCAAAAGCTTCGCGGTGAGATCAGTTTTGAGTAGCATAGATAAGGTGCTGCACACTCCGGTGTATGTACTCTTGGTTTGATTGATTTGATATTCGACGAAGTATTTGCCTTGACTTATTACTCACTAGTTTGAGGGAAAGATGCAAACGGGAAAAGTCGACTTAAGCCTGGTTCACACTAGGCCGATTTTCCGGCCGGTGCTCCGACACCGACTCCGACATGGAGTCTGCCGACTGTGTTGACTGAGTCGGACGGCCTGTTCACACACGGGGAACGACTCACTCGCAATAGAGTCGCATCGATTATCCATAAAAGCAAGAGTTCATGGGGGTTATGAAATTTTGGTAGGACTTTACATTTCATCAAGACTCAAGAGTACAAAAGTACAAGAGGTCATGAGCTCGACATCGACGCTCTTTGCTGTCATGGTGAAAAGCCTACCGTGATTGGTCCGATGACCGCTCCATCACGTGCAAGCAGTAAAAATCGGCCGGCTTTTCGGCTAAATATCGACCAGTCAATACTTGGCCGAAAACTAGTGCGACAAGAAAATCGCCGCAGATTTGTCGGAACCCTGTACGACAACACAGTTCACACTACGCAATTTTCGCCCCGATCTTGAGGATTTTTCGTACGAGTCCATGTCGGCCGGAAAATCGGCCTAGTGTGAACCAGGCATAACAGTAAAACCTGGTGTAAGCGACCACCTGCTTTTGACGACCGTTTTTCCATGCACCGACAGTTCTACACAGAAACTGCACCGGATACAACGACCACCTGCCTTGCGCGACCAGCGACCGACTTTTAGTGTACCAAATGCCATATTGGACCTGCACACAGCGACCAAAACTAGCCAAAAGTGCCATCTTGGCTGGCAGGGCTGACTGCAACATGTTGAAGTGCGCTCTGAATGACTGAAGCAAGTGCATGCAGTAAACAGAGGTGACCAGTTACACTGCAGGATGCGCTGCATGGACTTGAGTGAGGTGTACTTTTCTTGCATGAAAATATCCTATGCTCCACACCTGTCAATATGAGTACATACATGTACTTCGAAGTACAATTATGCACATGTACGTACACGATCCGATATGCCACAAATGTATTGGACCTGGTTCTAAAGACCACCTGGCTTTAACGACCGCTTTTGTTTGCACAGTGGGGTGGTCGCTTAATCATTTCAGTTGTTTCTCAGTTTCTCAGGAACTAACTATGTGTGTTTGTGTATAATACCCACATGCTCGTGTGAGTGTGCATGTGTATGTGCATGCATGTGTGTGTGTGTGCGCGCACGTGTGAACGTGGGGGGGGGGGGGGGATGTATGCGTTGTTGCTCGCATGTGTGTAACAAATCCTTCGCTTACAGGAGAGAGAAGAAATTCAATCACTCCGTGAAGCGACCCTGCAAGGATTATCACCTGATCAGGTAAGTTGTATTTCTCGCCGGCCGAGTGCAGCGAGATAGGCGAGAAATGATTTCTCGCGAAATATTTTCAGTTGCAAATATGGCATCTGGTGTGTTCTTTGTTGTCGCTTCTTTTCCTGACTTCTTCAGTCAGTTTTGAGTCTCACCAGTGTCCCTGCCCTCCCACCCTTTATTTCTGTGCATATTATCAATGTTTTTTATCACTGTTTGCCGTGATGTGCTTGCCATGCCTACATGATGCCTAATCGCCACTGGGGATATACACCCGTTTTTTCCCTCACAAATGCATCCGTCGGCGCGAGGGTTTTTTCCCGCCTGGCTCGGTCCAGGAAAATTAATCTGACGGTCCCAAGTGGTTCTGCATCATGGCCTATTTCTGCTATCCACTGGCATGCCTATTCTATCTGAGACACTCTGTTCTCAGTCCTTGCTTGCTTCCATGCCTCACTCGTTATCCGGTTCACATCTGGCTGCGGCCAACTACCCTTCACTTTGTGTGTTGTCGCTATTGCTGTCTATGTCTCTGTGTATGCCAGTATATGTGGAGTGAGAAGAGTGTTGCCAACAGCTGCCCCATTTCAAGGTGATGGAAAAGCAAGCCCCCCCCCCCCCCCCCGCCCTGTAACCGGCGTTGTACAAGCTAGATCCAGGGTAGACCATAAACCCGAATCCTGAAGGCTCTATCCTAAAAAAAACAAGAAATTGTGGTATAGTGGAACCTCATTTCCTGGTTCTGCTTAATGAGCACCGCCCTCACGCCGACGGACGCAGTAGTGAGGTGAAGAAATGGGCGTATATCCCCAATGGAGATTTGGCATCATGGAAACATGGCAAAGCACATCATAGCAAAAAGTTGGAAAAATCGAGATTAAGGTGCGCAGAAATGAAGGGTGAGGGGCAGGGACACTGGTGAGATTCAAAAAGGACTGAGGAAGTTGTCTATGGGCTCGGGGACCCCTTTTAGCCTGGTTGACCGATTATCTATCAGCCTGGCATCTCCATGCAGTCGCACCTGGCCACGAGTCCTATTTTTCTCCATTACTGCCAGTGTCCCTCGGGAAGTATCTTTTGGGCCTACCCTGTTCCTATTGTATGTGAACAACTGTGACACTACTCTCCGAGAGGAAGTAGACTTTGGTGTCTACGCATATGGCACCACAATGTGTCAGTGTCCTGCGGTAGACGTAGATGTGAATGAACAAAGCCGTGCTTTGCAGCATGCAGTGGATGACCTCTCCGCCTGGGGCGAGGCCTGGGAGATCTTATCTAAGCCCACCAAAACCCAGGTCCTCACCATCGATCATCATCGGCCACATTGGCAGCTCCCAGCCATCTCCTTCGATGGAATACCAGTTGTGGAGAAAGCAAAGCTCATGCTCCTAGGAGTCCAGTTTGATACACAGTTGTCTTTTCACCAGAAGTTGCGCTCTGTAGATGTACTTGCACGCCAACGGCTACATTTCCTGACCAGAGCTACCCCCATCCTCGACGCTCGTGGAAGGGAGCGAGGTCTACAAAGGCTTTGTCAGATCAATAATGGAGTATTGCCCGCTGGTGTGTCTGGGGGCTGCCACCAAAATCCACAATCCTTCGCCAACTAGATGCTATTTAGATACAAGCTCTCAAGAGTGTTATGTCGGGTTCATCAAAGCACAATAACAGGGTCGGAGAAAACTACCATTACAAGTACATCTGGAAGAACAGTCCGAAAGCAAGCAAGGCGCGGGAAAAGAACACCGCTCCACTAGAAGTTATGCAGATTCAGAGACCGCGCATGCGGACTGGTGTACACACAATAATGATGTCATGCAACTACACATACACTACAATCTCCCCCTTCAAAAACACAAGGGAGAGCCTAACAGAGGGCAGGACAGTGTGCGAAGAGTGAGCATTATGACAAGGCGGCTGAACATGAACAAGAGAACAGAGCGGTGCTCTAGAATAGTTCAGTCCCTGTAGCGCTGTGGCTTCAGTGCGTGACGCCTTGATGGCGTCCGAGCATCACGTTGCTGAACTACCTTCTCAGGATCAGAGGGAAGCTCAGGAGTCGTTGCAGGACCACGAACACGCAGCTGGTCCACATGTCTACGCACAATGACACCATTGGCCAGTTTAACTTCGAAAGACTTGGTGCCTTTCCGCTGCAATACGGTGCCAGCTGACCACTTCTGAGGCTGGTTGAACATCCCCGCATAGACGGCGCTGCCTTCGTCCAACCCTTTTGCTGGCGGCTGGTGGCAGGCAGCGGTGGTGGTATTCTTGGCTTGCGGCTGTACCAGGTGCAGTCTGGTCTTGAGCTCCCGTTGAAGGAACAATGCCGATGGAGTTTCTCCTGTTGTCGCATGAGGAGTCCAGCGATACCGTTCCAAGAACGTCTGCAGTGCCTCGGTCCAGGACAGTAGACCACGCTTCTCATTCTACAAGGCAGCTTTGAATGTTTGGACACAGCGTTCTGCATCTCCGTTGGTTGCGGGGAAGTATGGTGCACTGCGCAGGTGGATGATACTTCTCTCAGCCATGAAGTTGCTCCACTCCACGGACGTGAACTGCGGGCCGTTGTCCGTCACGATTGCATCAGGAGAACCATACGCCGCAAACAGCTTCCGGAACTCTGCGATAGTCGTCTTGCTGGTGGTGGAGGACATAGGAATCACTTCCAACCACTTGGAGAATGCATCAGTCACGATCAAATACATTCGTCCTTCCATTGGTCCAGCAAAATCGGCGTAAATGCGACTCCAGGGTGCTGCTGGATTGGGCCAACGTGTCACCTCCACTGGTTGATCACGATTCTTGTTCACTTGGCATGCATGGCAGCTTCGGACGGCTCGCTCCACGTCGCTGTCAAGACCTGGCCACCATACATGGTTCCTTGCCAAAGCCTTCATGCGCACCATACCAGGGTGTGCAATGTGTAACTCTTGAAGGAGCCGGGGCTGAAGCGTGCTGGGCACCACTGTGCGAAATCCTCGCTGAAGGCAGCCCTGCACTACTGTGAGCTCCTCTGCGATGCGGTGGAAGGGCTTCAGCTCTGAGGGGACAGTCTCGGGCCAACCATTGGCGACATGCTGCAGTACCTGCTTGAGCACGATGTCCTTGGCCGTCTCTGCACTGATGTCTGCTGCGAGGACTGGCAGCTGATCCTGGTGAGTCGTCAGAATCTCAGACACCTCACACACATCAACGCTATGCGAATCAAGCGACATGCGTGACAGGTAATCAGCGTTGGCGTTGGCTTCAGTCGTCTTTACCATCACATCGTATTGATACGCTGATAGTGTTACAGCCCAACGCTGCAACCGCATGGCTGCGATTGAGGGGATGCCTCTCTTTGGACCGAAGATTACGGCAAGAGGGCGGTTGTCGGTCACCAGGTTGAAGCGCCGTCCATAGAGGTACAAGTGGAACTTGGTGACACCGAACACGATAGCAAGCGCTTCTCGTTCCAGTTGGCTATAATTGCGCTCGCTGGTTGTCAAAGAGCGGCTGGCGTATGCGATTGGTTGCTCCTGCCCTTCCGGCATCACATGGGACAAGACAGCGCCAATTCCTGTGCCTGATGCATCGCAGGTCAGACGTAGCGGTAGCGAAGGGCTATAATGAACTAGAACTGGTGGTGCACTCAGAGCTGACTTCAAAGCTCTGAAGGCTTGCTGCTGTGGCGCTTGCCATTTCCAGACGGTGTTACGCTTCTGGAGACCGTAGAGAGGCTGTGCGAGCGAAGCCAGGTTCTCAATGAACTGGCCATAATAATTCACCAGACTCAAGAATGACTTGAGCTCCGTGACATTCGTCGGTGCACGTGCGTTCTGAACCGCTTGCACTTTCTCATCGGTGGCGTGTAGACCCGACGCGTCAATTTTGAAGCCGAGGTACTGGACTGAGTCGGAGAAGAACATGCATTTCGATTTCTTTAGCTTCAGACCAGCTTGCAACAGAATCGACAACACCGTGTTCAGACGTTCCAGCAGTAGTCTGCGAGTGGGTGCAGCGATCAGGATGTCGTCCAGGTACTTGGACACGCCTTCCAAGCCAACCAGGAGCTTGTCCATGATTCCTTGGAACACCGCTGGAGCCGATGCAACACCGTAGGGCAGACGATTGAACTGGTACAGGCCCTTGTGCGTGTTGATGGTAGTCATCTTCTGGGACGCCTCATCCAACGGCACTTGCAGATACGCCTGCGACAAATCCAGCTTCGCAAAATATTTGCAGCCATTCAGGGAGCTGAAGATGTCCTGCGCTGTCGGCAGTGGGTGCTGGTCCACTCGTAGTTGGGGATTCACAGTGACCTTGTAGTCACCGCAGAGACGAACTGAGCCATCGGGCTTTGGAACAGCCACTACTGGTGTTGCCCACTCGCTGTGCTTGACAGGCTCTATAATGTGCTGCTGCTCCATCTTCCTGAGCTGCTCCTCAACCAAGGGCTTGACAGCGTACGGCACTGAAAAGGGACGCCTGAACACCGGTCGTGCGTCCTCTTTCAGATGCAAGGTAGATGCACCTGTTCGCAGCTCACCAACGTGGCCGTCAAACAAGGTCGCGTTGTCAGCAACTATCCGCTCCAAATTGAGTCCATCCGTAGGTTCGTCAACCCCAAACACGGATGACCAGTCGAGTCGGACGTGTGGCAACCAATTCCTTCCGAGCAGTGTAGCACCCTCGCCTTCAACAATGAGCAGTGGCAATGGCGTTGTACGGCCATCATAGCATACCTCCACTGTGGCTTGACCCAACACATTGACTTCATCACCTGTGTACGAGCGCAGCTTGATGTTAGCCGGTTCGAGTTGTTTGTCACTGGTACGGTCCCACGTCTCACGTGACATAAGGCTCACTGCAGCTCTGGTGTCGAGCACCATTGTCGTTTCCACCCCGTCTAACATCACATTCACAGTTAGCTTGGGACGGGACTCTACGGAGTACACATCACCAACTTCATGCTCCTCACATACAAAATTGGTTTGGTGTTGGTCGCCCTTTTTCGTACGACACACCTTCTCGAGGTGCCCACGCTTGTGGCAGTAGTGGCACTCGGAAGCCTTGAAGCGACACTGTGAAGGAGCATGGTCCTTATTGCCACAGCGATAACAAGGCGCAGCCCCGTCAGTAGTGCTGGCTCCGGACTTGCCTCGCTGTCTAGGTGCAGGTGGCTGTCTCTTGTGCCAAACGGCATGGACATCGCTGGACTCGGAGGTAGATCTACCCGCGGCCATCAAGCGCGCAGCCTCGCGATCGACCACCTCCTGAGCTGCAGCCGTTTTCAGAGCAGTCTCCAAAGTGAGGGCATCGATGGTCAGCAATTTTTTTACAAACGACAGCGTCTCGTATGCCACAGACGAACCTGTCGCGGATGGCATCTTCCAGACCATTGCCGAAGTCACAGGTCTTTGCCAAACGTCGTAGCTCAGCGGCATAGTCATGATAACTCTCACTTGCCTGCTGGCTGCGGCTCCAAAATTTGTAGCGTTCCGCAATTGTCAGACGCTTAGGGGAGAAGTGTGCAGTCAGAGTCTGTCGCAGCTCTGAGAGGGACTTGTCATCCAGTGTTGCTGGTGCGATCAGCGTCACTAGCAACCTGAAAACACTTTCTCCTACAACTGTCAAGAATACAGATTTCTTCCGCCCGTCCTCAATTTTATTCGCTTTGTAGAATTGATCCAGCCTGGCCAGATAAGACTCACAGTCATCAGCATCCGTAGATGTGAAGGGGCCCAGGTTTCCGAGCAGCGCCATGATCCGATCTTCGTCGCCACTTGTTATGTCGGGTTCATCAAAGCACAATAACAGGGTCGGAGAAAACTACCATTACACATACACTACAAAGAGTAACTACACATACACTACAAAGAGTATCTCCCGTGAGTTATGGCTCCCAAGTCTGGCCCTCCGCCGCGCTGTCACTACTCACACCTACCTATACAAGTGTCATGGCCGCGCTTGGCGGGTTTGTGACTTGGCTTAGATCAGTCTAGTGGCTACCCAGGTAGACGACCAATATAGTCGCCATCCAAGTTGCTAGCTCACACCTGTTTTCCGGCTCACACAAGGTAGTCGAAGGTTGAAGGGGAGCGATCAAAAGATACTTTTATTCGTTGGAAGAAGTTTTATTTCTCGCCGGCCGAGCGGAGCGAGTGAGGCGAGAAATGATTTCTCGCGCAACAAAATTATTTGTCTTGCGAATATGGAATCTGATGTTTTCGCTTTTTGTTGCCGTTCTTTTTGCCTGACTCCTTCAGTCAGTTTTTTGTGTCTCACCAGTGTCCCCACCCTTCATGTCTGCCCATCTTCTTCCATTTCTTTCTTGGCTGTAGATATGTTGTGCCTGTTTTTATACTGCCAGATTGCCACTTGGGGTTATACACCCGGTTTTTTCCCTCATTCATGCGTCCGTCGGCGCGAGGGTTTTTTCCCGGCTGGCTCGGTCCAGAGAAATTAATCTGACGGTCCCAAGTGGTGCTTGTCCTGGCTTATTAGATGAATGTGCTAATTCCTTACTCCTGGGTCTGTCCCCCTCTTGTTGCTCCTAGTTTTCTTCTGCATTCCGGTTCACATCTGGCTGCGGCCTACTACCCTAGTCACATCTGGCTGCGGCCTACTACCCTCACTCTGTGTGCTCCTGTCTCTGTTGTCTGGGTCCATGTCGTTATGTCAGTGTATGTGGAGCGAGAAGGCGGCTTTTATGTGATTTTGGTTATAGTATAATTGTGATATAATAATTAGTAGGAAATATTTAGTATAGCTTCGGGGAGCTCGCTCACCCACATTACATGATAGTGTTACAAATATGAGTGATCTCCGAGGTTATTCGTACGTCGATCGTGCGACGGAGCCTGGAGTACGCTGTCGGATGTTGCTGCAGCTAGAGCGCGCCGCCTTCGTACGGTGTCTTGATTGGGTCACCCTTCATCTTCTGCCCCGTAGGCTCTTCCCTCTCATTACCCCGTAGGGCGCTTCACGGTCAAGCCGCGACCTCTCCCAAAAAGGGATAACGGAGTCCGCAGTGCGCGAAGCACTTGCAGGTCCCTTTACGTCGTACGACGCGAGAAGAGGTGCCATGCTTGCTCGACTAACAAAGGTATCAGCTCCCTTGCAGGACTAAGCAGGGTCCCCTCAAGCTCAACAGTGTAGTGAGTACAATGCTGACGACTTGTACTGAAGGTGTAGCCGCCGTACGACAACACTTGTGACTCGAGGCCACGAGTTGTAAGCCATGATTGCTCAACTAACGAAAGTGCCAAATCCTTCGCGGGACTAATCATGGTTCTTACAGAACTCTAGAATATTTCGGAGCCCAGCTTTTGGCTGCTGAATCTCATTGCGTGGTCGTTTTCACGACGAGTCGAGTCCGGGTCATGACACAAGCTTCAGTGCCTCCCAACTAGCTTCAGTGCCACTGTGAGAAATGATCCACCCGCCAGCAGAGCTGACTTTGCCATGGATTACAGTGTGCCATGGATTACAGTGTGACATGGATTACAGTGTGCCATGGATTACAGTGTGCCATGGATTACAGTGTGCCACGGATTACAGTGTGCCATGCTCCACAGCCATCACTCCCACAACAGTGTACGAGTAAATCATTTCCGTCAGCCATCATTGAGGAGTGGAATCGTCTTCCTCCAGAGCTTCTCACATGACCACCTGCTCTACCTTGCCTCCAGCTACTCAAGGAAGGACTTCACAAGTATCTGCTGCTCTGCTGACTGCTGACTGGCATTAGGCCTCTACTCACCTGTAACACTACACAGCTGCACAGATTTTACATGGTGACTTGCCCACGCTTTGAAGCATCCTGTATAAATTCCTGCTGAACTTTTATAGCCAACATTTCCATCCTATTGTGCTGTCACCTTAACCTTTTACTTCTCCCTTGCTCCATAGTGTTGTCCTTCATTTTCTTTTCATTTTGCTTTTTTCTGTCACCTTTCCTTTTCATTCCTTTTCCTTTCATTATGCATTTTTTTCTGTTTGGTGCGCATGAGCAGTGTTGTTACCGACACCCTTGGTCAGTTTAGCTGCTTCTGCCCTGCTTCCACTGCTTCGGCTGCCATCGCTATGTGCCTCCCTGGCTATCTCTTGCTGGCATTTGCACGATGATAGTTTATAGCTATTTTGTAAAAAAAAAAAGCCAGGAAAAGAAACAACGATAGGGAACACATCAGATGCCATGTTTGCAACTGAAACATGTTGCATGAGGAATGTAACTTTTCTGTTTTTGAACTATTCTACATAATGTGGTGTTGCAGAAAGTTGAAAGAACCAGTGCCGATGGACAGAAAGTTGGGAGAATCGGTACAGATGGACATTGCAGTAACGTGAACATCACATCACAGAAGAACGAGAAGAAAACCAGAGGTGAAAGCAGGTATGTGCTTGCTTTATCTGTTTGTATCCCTGCACACCTTCGGAAATGTACATTTATCATGTGACATCCATTTATAGTATATGCGTGACTGTGTACATGTAATATAATGTGTGTGTGTGTGTGTGTGTGTGTGTGTGTGTGTGTGTGTGTGTGTGTGCGTGTGCGTGTGTGTGTGTGTGAACTTCTATCAGATCCACTCTGATTTAACCACCGCCACTAGCAGCAAGTATTACCTTCACTGGAGCAGGGGTAGCAGGGGTAGCAGGGGTAGCTGCACTTGCATCCTGGGACGGATACTGTAAAGCGTGACATTTTCGCGGCGTTTTTAGTTCGCGTTTTCACAATCCGGACAGGTTTGCGAGGTTTCAATTTTGCGATTGCAGAATGGCATTCTTGCTAAACCTGTGCAGGGATGAATTTACTGTCATTTTTTTGCATAGCAGTTTCGCGACGCAAACGCCAAAATGCGTAGCAGTCCTTGATTTTTGATTAGCACTTTTTCTTCCACGGAAACCGACTAAAATTTCTCAGTCCACGGAGGGAGTACTCGTGCTGTCTGCATAGCTGGCAGAAAATTAGCGTCACCGCTGCACCTGTAGCTTTCTCAGAACCAAGCCATTTCTTCTGGACATCAACCTCTGCCACCCACTTCTCAAAGGTACTCTGTCGTACAGACATGTTGGAGGCAGAACCAGACTAGACAAAAACTACAGCTTGGACAATTGTCAGAGAGAAGGACGAACGTGATTCCAAACGTTCCTCACGACCAGAAAGCAGAAAGCTATAATATCACGAAAAGAGGTAAGTGAACCAGAAAGAAGAAAACAAACAACAAGACCTCCGCCGGGATCGTGGAGGAAAGATGATGCTTGTCAGTACGGAAAGTACAATCATGTACATGAACGTTACTTACTGAACTACTGAATGAAAGCCGCGCAAAGTGGTACGTGTAGTTCAAGTAGGACACCACTCACCAGTACAGTCAGTATGTGCACGCGGAGCCAGCCACAGTTCACAGGTACATGTACTAGAAATCACACCTTCCCGAGAAAAAAGCGGGGTCCGTGCACTGTACAGGTACTAGGTGTAGTGAGTGTACAACATAGTCACAGCATCACTTTTACTGACTGCGCGAGCTAGTATGCAGTGCCGTTTATGCATCGCAGTTTCCTGCGAGTCGCTGTGATTTTTGAGTCGCACTCGATCGATTTTGAATCGCAAACTGCGATGCGATACCGGATAAATTCATCCCTGCTGTGGTATTCTTGCTAAACCTTTCATGGATCTCCTTTTCGCGCTGTCTAAATTTCGCGATTTCCACGCGGTCGCGAATTTCGCAGAAATTAGACCATCGCAATAATTTCACGGTTTACGGGACCCTGATGCCGTCAATCCCTTTTCTGCACCTTTCCCTCGCATACTTAGTGCGGTGTGGTAAGCCCATAAGTGAAGTCATATTTTTAAGTCCACCCGTAGGTTGGGGGTTTGGGAGTTGTTAGCCATTGTTGGGCGGTTCGATAGCCAACTGAGTCATCTTTCCAAGATTTCTTCTGAATCTCTCTCTCCACTCCCAAGGGGAGACCCATGTTGCCAGTTGATGGCAGTGAGCAAATACAATGTGTGCGCGGGCTTGTGTGTGTCTGTGTGTGTGGGGGGGGGTAGGACGTGTGCTTTGATGTTGTTAAGGAGGCAGATGGGCAATAGAATATGGACCATTAAAAATACACACAATGAGAAGGGAAACAATCTGCCTGGCTGTGCCCTCTGGGTTTTGCACAACTGAGTGCAGACAGCAAAATCCAAGATTGAGTATCCTAAGTATGTTCCATAAAGTGGAAAAATCCTGACCAAGGCCGGGATATATTACTCTGAGTAGAAGCCAGGCACCTGGCACAATTTCACCAAAGATGATTACTATGGTGGCAAGTTGGCTACTGATAGCTCGAAAATAACTTGACATTGGAAAGGACAGGAAGAACAGAAGCTTATCAAATTTAGTGGGACTGGAATGCTATGCGGGAGAAATATATCGTAGGGGCTGTAGTATTGGCCTCTGAGGTATATTAAAAAGAATTATCATGTATGCCTTATGCATATATCCTGATGATGACATGTGTTCATGGCTGTGTCCGTTGGAATGTGTATGCCGGTGTGTTTCTTTGGTTGCATGTGTGTGTGTGTGATTGCGTATCTGTCTGTCCGTCCATCCATCTGTCTCTCTGTCTGTCTACGCACTTCTGTTTCTGTTTTTCTGTGCATGCTGCTGTGCATGCTGCTGTGCATGCTTGGCTCTGTTTACGCGGGTGTTCTCTTTGCAGCACAAGACAGCAGTTTACCAAACACGTGAGACTTGCCGCACTGTTTGCTTGATTGAACCTAGGATAATACCGTGTTTGGTGATGAATATTGCAAGCCGGTCAGGCGTTGAGCTATTCTTTCAGAAAAGTGTAATTTGAAGCCATTCTGGGCCAAAAGTGAGTGAAAGAGAAGAGAGAGAGTTAATGTTCAAACTTCAGGTGATGAGGCTATAAGCAGCACAGTTATACATGAATCCACACATCCTGTACACACACCTTGTACACACACCTTGTACACGCATCCTGTACACACACCTTGTACACACTCTCTCTAACGGTCTCTAGTTATACATGTACCACAATAATACAACCTGTAGACGAGTGGTTCCAACTGATTTTAACGGCCGCTTTTCCATGGACTGCCAGTTCTGCATAAAACTGCTCCGGAAACAGTGATTTCCTGTAGTGCGCAACCAGCAAACAAGTTTTAGTGTGGCAAGTGTTGTATCTGACCTGCATACAGTGACCAAATGTGCTGTTCTCAGTGGCCAGTAAGCTTGACTGCAACAGGGTTGAAATGCGATCAGAAGTGAGTGCATGCAGTCAACGGAAGTGACAGTGCAGGGAGCACTGCATGTGCTTGAGTGAGGTGTGAGACTCATGGGTGCTTCGTCTACATGAAACTGTTCTGTAACATTACCATGTTGGGGAGGAGGGAAATTACACTTCATCTGGGTTACTTTGTAAGCAGAGTGGCCTGATCTGGATGTTGATATTGATGTTGCCGCCTCCTTCAAAGCACGTATAAGACAACTTCATAAAGTTCAGAACACATGAAGTTACTATCCGGTGAGTGCTTTTGCACGAAGCTCAGAGTGACAATGAATTCCTTGGCCGTCCACTGCTCAATGACTCAGTTGCATGTCGTCACTCCATCTTAGATGTTGAGCACAATTTTCGCAGCTGTCGGACCCTTATTGCACTATGTACGTGTTTAGTATGTTGTTTCAGGGAAGGAAGCACCATTGGAGCTCCCTTCGCAATATAATGTGCTACGGGATGGCTCTGCAGTGCAGAGTCAGTCCTGCTTGGGTTGTAAAAGTACAATCTAGTTTCCCTTATACACTATTCGATGTAGATTCACTGATGATCATTGAAGAAAAATGTTTCTGAACTTTATTACGCAATGCTGTAGTCAGCTAGCTGTTTTTGCCGTCTAGGCCTCATCGCTAAAGCTACGAGCTTTAAATGAGCCAAACTACCGGCCTTGGTGAAAAGGTGGCACCACAGACATTTAAGATAGTTTATCGCTCTAGCGCCAGAGTGCTTCAACTACGAAAAGTAGCGAGCCATGCATAATCAATATTATTATACATATTTCATTTCATTGTTTCATCATGGTATTATGTCTGCGTCAATAGTATCATTTACAGCTAATACAACCGACCTACACTTTCTTTAATACAACCTAGTTTCTGATAGTTTCATATAGGTCTCATTGAATGAGTTCCTCTGTATGTTTTCGATTTGTTGTGGTTATGGCATAGGAGATGGATGAACGACAGAAAGAATCACAAGTTCCACAAGATGACTTGCTGAAGAAGAAATCAAAGAAGGAAAAACCGAAGTTTCTAGTAAGTGCTTAGATGGCCATGGGCCTATTGGCATTCAGTTTACCAGGCTGTCCCATTTTGCCATGGAATCCTGGTTGTTAATACTAAACCCTTTCAGTGCCAAGGACGGGATAACTCGTCCTGCAGACCCCCACGCGATTGGCCAAGGACGAGATATCTCGTCCTCGTAGTGCGCATGTTATATTGCAGTGCATAGACCAGTGTACAAACTATCGTAACTCTGTGAAACATAAACGCATCGCGACAATCAATACACCGTTGGAAAGGTCTTGAGCTCATCTTTCCGCGAATATAACGTTCGTCGCGATGGGATAAAGAATCACTGAGCGGCGACAGGATGAACACCAGAATCACGGGCCAGAGCAAACACGAATTTTTTTGTTCATGACTTCCCAATTTTTTGGAGCGTGCTAGGGGATTTCCCTTTGGCACGACGCATGCGTGATGGACATCAAATGAAGCGCTTGGATCTCAGCTTTGCAGCACAGTTCGAATCGTGAAAATCGGTTGAATTTGGGCAAGATGCCAAACAAGAACGTTAGATTGAGTTGTTGTGCCGTTCCGAGGCACGGTGGAGTAGTTCGGAGAGGAGGTGGAAGTGGCCCTGGTGTGTCTATGTTGCTGAGATCTACCATGATGGATTCGCTTGGTCCTGATCTTTCCAACGAGCCCAGGATGATGAAAATCCATCATGGTGGAATGAAATGAGAATAAATTCCATTCAGAGCTGTGCGCGCAAACTACACCAAGAGAGTCAGTGCACTGGACAGCCGGCCGATTGGAGAAAAGGGGAAAAACGTGAATTTACTCCATACCGTTTCACCTTACCAGACGGCCACTCGCTTTCCTCTGCTCATTCCACTATCTATCACAATATGCGCAGACTTCACTGCAGCCATCCACTTTAACCACTCATCTTCACACGAAGATGGGCCTTACCCGATAATTCGGATATTTTTCATTCTTTTTTTCCAGAGACAGCTTGGAGAGTATTGGGAGGATGTATGGTTATTTCACTATCTGTCTGGGTTTTTTCTACAAAGTGCTCATGGGTTCCAATCTTGTTAGAATTGAGGAGCAAACGGGTGGTAAGTGGTGTGGTCACGTTACACTTATCCATAAATGGATAGCACTCTCTAAAATACTCTGCACTTTCATGATTTGATTGTACCCGATCCGTTCGTGGAGTTATCCCTATACATTCCCGTACTGTGTACATACACGCATCCTGGTAGTTCATCTTTATCTTTTCTTGTTCTATGTAAATATACCTTAGTTGTTGTCTGGGACTTGTGGAGTGAAGTTGATCTATGGAGTGCAGAAACTAACTTGACGTCCACACAGGAACATTAGAGTAAGACCTAGTGAACTCGGTCACCTGAGGTCACCTGAGGTCTGGGCTTCATAGTGAGCTTGACTATATACACCATTATCATGAAAAATACATGGAAAGGGGAGAGGGAGTAAGAAGAAGGATAGGTAGGACAGGCATGAATGAAAAGCAAAACACAATGGCTTGTGTCAAAGCAGCGCCGCAGAGGATGAATAGTAGGCTAAATGCCAAAAAACCGGCACACCGTTATGGAGATGCCGATAATAGGTAAGAACATACAGAGAGCCCAAGAAACTGACAGGCAAACACTGCTGGCAGGTACATGCCCACTCTTACACGCATGCACATACATGGAGGGAGAGAGAATGTAAAATGGAAGAAGAAAAAATGGAAATCAAGTCTCAGACATACAGACTGATAATCAGACAGCCGTCGACACACACACACACACACACACACACACACACACACACACACACACACACGACATGTATATACACAGACCCTATCTGTCTGTCTGTCTATCTGTCTATCATTATCATTCTGAAGCGGACTATCGTCAAAACGTTTATATATCAGTATCAATCAGTCAAGCCTTTCTCTTTTTGTGTGGTCCACCTATCTGCCATTGCGGCATTTTATGATTTCCTTGGCTGAACCTGTGCTAGTGTGGTGTCGTATGGACATGAAGCGTTTGCCAAAATGTCTATCTGTCTGTCTGTTGGTCTGTTGGTCTTTCCGTGTGTGTCTGTTGGTCTATCTATCTAACTATCTATCTATCTATCTATCTATCTATCTTTCTATCTATCTGTATCCATCAATCTATCTCCCTATCTCATTCTCTCTTCCCCTCGGCCTCTGTCTGTCTGTCTCTCTCTCTCTCTCTCTCTCTCTCTCTCTCTCTCTCTCTCTCTCTCTCTCTCTCTCTCTTTCTCTCTCTCTCTCTCTCTCTCTCTCTCTCTCTCTTTCTCTCTCTCTCTCTCCCTCGCTGGGTCCCATCACATTCAGGTTGAGCGCTGTCCTTCACTACCCGCCATCAAGATCAGAAGTGGCCATTCAGCTACTGGGGGTCTTGATGCTGATGATCCATTGCTAACCTCTACTGCTCACTGGAGGACACAATACCTTCATCTTATTTATGATGATGATGAGGAAGATGGTAAGAAAACCTTCACTGCTATTCTTGTTTACCTGCATGGAAGTACTGTGTGTTTCCGGGCCGGTATTAGCTGCACTTTGATACGCATAAAAAAACTCAAAATTGCCCCTGCGGCTCAGACTCGGAATGCTGGATGTGAATCGACCAGTGTTACGGCACTCCATGCATATAGTGCATGTATGGTGTCATTCAACTATTTTTCATGTACTGCAATCCATCATTGTCAGTTCTGAGTGAAGGACAAAAATGGACAACTTTTGTAGATCATTCAATCATTCTTCTCAACTCAGCTGTTCTCAGCTGTTGGGAATGTCTTGTAAGCCGATACCCTTTAAGTTACAGTCCATTCACAACAAGATGGGCCCTGGCTCTGGCGAGCTCCCGTATTTGGCGATTTTTCAAGATGCTATCGTACACAGTGCAGTGGTGCGAAATTTGAAATTTGAAAAAGGGTCCAAAAAGTGTACCTGAACTGGGGTTCGAACCACATAATGCACTGTTGCAGGCAGGGTCAAACGGCCTGGATTTTGATGTTTTTCCCAATACAAGTGCTCTTGGGGCAAAACCTGGCCGAAATCCTATTCTTGTTACGGCTTGCTTTCTTGGAGAAATAGACTTCAGAAACATAATTGGAAGAGGATTCCATAGGGGAATTAAGGGGATTGCAGAAAAAAATTCTAAAAAAAACTCAACGTTTGACCCGTTTATGGCCAAAAGCTAGAAGTCCATCTTTTTCTGAATGGACTGTAGGTTGTTAGGTTGTAGGTTGCCTAAAACTGTAAAAATTCAAAGCTTGATGTGCGGCTTATGTACACCATACATGTATGTCAACAAAATTTCGAATTTTGGACCCGAAAAGTGGAGTGTGGCCTAGACCCAGGAGCGGCTAACACCCTGGAAGACGTGGTAGTAGTGTGAGCCTTAGAGCCACCTACAATGCACCGTAGCCTGTCTTTGCCATGTACAGTAAACTGTAGGGTGTCTTATACATGTAAGATATTCTGTAGGCTGTCGTAGCTATGTACAACACACAGTCGTATCAATGTTCACTACACTTGCTACATTCTCCACCCTGTCCCCTGCCACCCAACAGCGCCACAATCTGGTTGACTTCTTACTCAGGGGCGTAGCTCGCACATCCGTGGTGTGGTGACCCTCTGCCAGCGTACATCTGTGGTGTGGTGACCTTCCGCCAGCGTACATCGTGGTGACCTTCCGCCAGCGCACATCGTGGTGACCCTCCGCCAGCGTACATCTGTGGTGTAGTGACCATGAACCACGGGCAAACTCATAGTGGCCATATTGCCCATTTTTGATGATGTAGTACCTATCATGGCAGCCATTTTGCTGGTGTGGTGACCGAACTACGTTGACTATAGACGAGCTACGCGCCTGTTACTAGTTGAAAGTTCTCACAATAATAACTGAAGAGAGCGCAGGAGGACAAATGCAAACAGTAATAATGTTGTCCGGCATACAGAACAACTGACCAGCGAGAATTCCAGGAGTTGGCTGACAAATGCTGATCTCAAGAAGACCACCGAGAGTCTGATCAAATGCTGATCTCAAGAAGACCACCGAGAGTCTGATCAAATGCTGATCTCAAGAAGACCACCGAGAGTCTGATCTCAGGAAGACCACCGAGAGTCTGATCTCAAGCAGACCACCGAGAGTCTGATCTCAAGCAGGCCACCGAGAGTCTGATCATCACGGCGCAGAACAAGGCCCTGGTAAATATTCTGCCCAAGGCTTAACTTTTCTATCAGGACGGAAGCCCCTTCCGATGTGTTCGAAGGCGGCGAGTTGGTTACCCATATCCGGTGTGAGAGTTCAAAACTCACTGGGCGGGATTACATGGAGCGTTACAATTGGCTGGCCTCTTTGGTCAACTGGTCTCTCTGTCGTGTACATGGGACACCATGTGAAGACAAGCATGGTGCTTTGGTTCCTTTAGTTAGCCGTGGGTGCCCCCCTCCTCTCTCTCTCTCTCTCTCTCTCTCTCTCTCTCTCTCTCTCTCTCTCTCTCTCTCTCTCTCTCTCTCTCTCTCTCTCTCGCTCTCTCTCTCTCTTGTTGCCTCTCTCTTTCTCTCTCTCTTTCTCTCTCTTTCTCTCTCTCTCTCTCTCTCTCTCTCTCTCTCTCTCTCCCCTCTCTCTCTCTCTCTCTCTCTCTCTCTCTCTCTCTCTCTCTCTCTCTCTCTCTCTTCTCTCTCTCTCTCTCTCTCTTGTCGTCTTTCTCTCCTTCTCTCTCAACATAGTCAGTGGCTGTTTCCACCTGCCAGGACATGCAGTTTCAATATAACGGTAGGGATGGCCATAGTGCCGCATGTCAATGTCGAACATAGAGGTTGCCAGGGCATGACATTTCGCATTCCATAAAACTACCGGTATTAACTTTGTGTACATGTGTGGTGTCCAGGTGATGGTTCACGAAATATCAGGAGAGCACAAAGCTGTGATGATCTTATGTCTGGCGGAAACAGAAGTCGAAAGTGAGTTGTAAAAATTGCTGGTAGCAATCTACAGCTTCACTTGCATTCTTTGTGTTGTGCAGTACAGTAGAGTGCCGATTATCCGCACCCCTCGGGGCGCAGGCTGTCTCCAGGAGGTTCGGATGAGAAGAATGTTCGGATAACGAAGCAATCACACATCTATCTAAAACTTCAAGAGTCCATAACCCCAAGAGTGTGCAACTCTGCACAATCATGGAGATCCGCGCGGCGGAATTCCAACATTACGTCAAAAATGACGTACACGTTTGTTGCACTTTTACTACTCCCTGGTTCCAAGCACCGCGGAATGCGGAGTTTTGTACAGCTGTGCCTGTGCCTCAGCGGCATGACGTAATGTTGGAATTCCGCCACGCAGTGGGCCCACAGCAGCCAGACCCCAGTTGCATACTCTTGGGGTTTTGGACTCTTGAAAACATGCATATTGTCGCATGTTTTCGTCACTCTTCATTCTCTTCGGCAGCACAACAGGAACTAGGCGCACTCCAGCTCCTAAAAATGATGCTATCGTCATACATTGTGACCCCAACCTGTTGTAATGCATCTTGTGCATCCCAGCTTGAATGATGCTCCGAGTTGGGAAAATCAGCAAAAACCTCGAAAAAGCTGCTATTTTTATTTTCCAGCACGACGAGGCGATCCGGATAATAAATCATCCGGATAGATGACGCCCGGATAATCGGCGTTCTACTGTATGTGCAGTGACTTTTGGACATGTTCATTGCTCCTTCCCACCTAAAATAAGAATCAAAAGTGTGAAGACAACAATTATTGTTGTGCATAGTCCATTTGGGTCTCTCCCCTTTTTTCGCCATCTTCTTCACTTCTCCAGCAATTCATGTTCCCGTGTGCATGCATGGGTGTGCATGCTTAAAAGTGCTGCATCACTGTCAGACCATAGTCATGACAACACTGCCATATTTGGATCCTCTTGGATTCAGGTTTCTATGGACCTGTACACGCCTGGGTGGTCTTTCTTCACAGTGGGGTATACAGCCTTTCTTCACAGTGGGGTATACAGCCTCTGATAGTGACTGGACGGGCCCTACCCGGCGATCGGGGATCCACTCCTGGTACAAACATAATCACACCTGCATGTGACACGAGGGTCTTCCCTACCACATACTGTACTTCATGATAGGCAGAGTGGATCTAATTTGACCCAGAAGTTGTTATTTGTTGACTCCTGACACCATCTCTTTCAAGCTCTGTAAACGGCGCTGGTGAAGCCTATGTCAGACCAGACTGTATCAAGTATGTACCATGAGCAATGCACACCATTATCAACAAGAGGACATTGCCAAGAGTGTGCAACAGTCTTTAACCCTTTAAAGCGGCCATTTAACTCACTGATGCCATCATGCGTAGCCAGAGATCAAAGTACCTGTCAAGCAAACCTTCGTGTGTACAGGTGTACGAAAACACTAAACAGTATAATACTGTAAAAAGAAAAAAAAGGCCAGCAAGATCGGGACCTGCTGAAAAGTCCGTCATACACGAGTTGGACGTGTTATCAGAGTACATGTACATCGTACCCGTACACATTTGTATATGCGCTTATGGGAGGAATATTTGTGCAACGAAAAAGGACCGTACTAAGCAGGTGTATGTCTTACCCCGGTCTGTACTAAGTGAGTTCCAGAGAACACCTTTGTGGTGCTATATATGAAATACGGACTAATTTCTGTTAATTTGCTTAGGTATAGTCAATCCTATACAAAGAGAGTGAAAAAATCACTCACACAGCCCTCAATGCGGGTTAGGTCAGGGTTATAGCTGAATTCTTAAGATGCGAAGAGAAAGACAAGAGAAGGCACAAACAAGGCCGGACAGATAAAGAGATGGGGCTGCAGATGGTAGCTGTGCGGGTGAGGATGTGTGTTCGCTCGTCATGGTGTTGATGCCGCGGCCATAGGAGTTCTGACTGGTTTGATGCATTTTCAGGTCGCGGCTGCAAACTCTTTGTCCGACAACGCTATCAACTGGCACGGATAGTCTCTTATCAGCAGATGGTAACGGTGGATTTAGTGATGTGGCTGCAGATGAGAATGACTACTACTCCGGTCTACACATTGGTGGGAATTGCAGTTCATCCAGTGTGGACGACTCATTGTCAACATCCTCAGTAAGTGTCGCAAGTCACCTTGTGTCGCTTACTGTTAACACTTCCGTCAATCTGAATAAGAATGTTTCACCAATATCCGGGTAGAACATAGCAGTTACTACAATTTCAATAAGAACCATGCGGCGTTTGTCTAGCAAGTCATGAGATTGCCTGCTAGGTTTATAATGGTAGAATTGACTAGTTAACGAATGGCTGGAAATACTGTGACAAACCTGTCACAAGTGAACAGATAGTACACTGGATAAAAATGTACAGTACAGGCTGTTTCTTGATAAGCTGTACACACTTCCTTTAGTTTATAGGTTTTAAAAATGCCTTGTGCCATCCTCCCGACCGCAATACACTTAATAGGCTTCTATTTTATGAGCTGTGGATTGTGTGTATCTGTGTGTACATGCTCGTGTGTGCATGCTTGTGTATGTGCGTGTGTGCATGCTTGTGTATGTGTGTGTATCTGTGTGTATGGGGGGGGTATGTATGTGTATGTGAATGTGAGTGTGTGTGTTTGTGTGTGTTATGTGCATGTTTGTGTATGTATGCATTTGTGTGTGTGTGTGTGTGTGTGTGTGTGTTTGTGTGTGGTGGTACATACGTCGTGTGTTTGTGCATGCCTGCATGCCTGCATTCCTGCTTGTTCTGGCTTCTCCCAAAACTAATGACTAGCTTCAACTCAGAAGTCTCAGTCCAGACACTCATCCACTTTGGCATGTAAGTCACATTCTTTTTTACTCTCTTTCTCATTCCTGTGTGCAGCCACACCATGCATGCTCACACCCCTAACACACCTCACCCCCCCCCCCACGCACACACACGTACACACACACGCGCGCGTGCGCGCGCGCACACACACACACACACACACACACACACACACACTGCCAGCGGTGAGCCAAGGAAATGTCCAAACAAAGCCCTTCCATGGCTTGGGCGAAAAAGAACAAGCTTCAGACGCGCTCCAAGCGCTGGTGGACACAAACCTGTCACATTTCGTGTACTTTTCAGTGCCTTTTGACATGCAACCTGTTCACCGCAATCTCGGGTGAGCGCCGGGGCGGTGGTGGGAACGGCGTCCTTGAAATAGCTCCATTGTAGAACACGAGTCCGTTGGTTTGATAGCAACTGGAATGTGGGATTGGTTTAGTTTGAGTACTTATTTTCACCACATATCTTGTGCATGCAAGGAATAGTACTTTTTGGAAGTTTAATACTCCTGTCTGTAAGACGACAGAACCATTCAGAACTATTCCGGGAACCATTCAGAACCATTCAGAACGTTCAGAACTATTCCGGGAACCATTCAGAACTATTCCGGGAACCATTCAGAAACATTCAGAACCATTCAGAACCATTCAGAACAATTCAGAACCATTCCGGGAACCATTCAGAACCATTCAGAACCACTCAGAACCATTCAGAACGTTCAGAACTATTCCGGGAACCATTCAGAACCATTCAGAACAATTCAGAACTATTCAGAACTATTCTGGGAACCATTCAGAACCATTCAGCTGCTTAAGTTGCACTTGTCCACTAGCTTCTGTTTGCAAAGTCTTTTGTGTTCAAACGTGTCAACTGGCTGCTGCAATGTTTTATGGTGTACTAGCTGTGCTAGTACTTGTTAGCAACAATCCGAACTAGCGCACACACTGCACTGCATTGCTTTGTACTGCATTCAAGACTGACGTCATGCGCTTTGTTTTGCTGCGTAATCACAAATGGCACCAGCCCATTTTGCGGAAAAGAAAAACAAATCTTGCTTGCCCTGTTGTGCTCTTCCAGACAACGGATCGTGCTTCAGCAGTGTTTCTTTTCCCACCATCCCTCCCTATCCAACTTATTCACACTATCATAATTATCGTACCCACTAATCGGGTCCACTCTCACAACTGGTGTTATCTAGCTATTTGCTGCGGCTCTGCCTTGCGCTATATTACATCCATTTAGCATTGCAGCTCTACGTTGAGCTAACAGCAGCTCTACTTTGAGCTAACAGCAGCTCTACTTTGAGCTAACCGCAGCTCTACTTTGAGCTAACAGCAGCTCTACTTTGAGCTAACAGCAGCTCTACTTTGAGCTAACCGCAGCTCTACTTTGAGCTAACAGCAGCTCTACTTTGAGCTAACAGCAGCTCTACCATGAGCTAACAGCAGCTCTACTTTGAGCTAACAGCAGCTCTACTTTGAGCTAACAGCAGCTCTACTTTGAGCTAACAGCAGCTCTACTTTGAGCTAACAGCAGCTCTACTTTGAGCTAACAGCAGCTCTACTTTGAGCTAATCGCAGCTCTACTTTGAGTTAACTGCAGCTCTACTTTGAGCTAACCGCAGCTCTACTTTGAGCTAACAGCAGTTCTGCTCTGAGCTAACACCAACTCTACTTTGAGCTTCAAACCAGTTGTTTCGATACCAGCACTCCTCAATCCAAAGATGCCTCTTTGTTGACTTGTTTGTGTGAGGGATGGGGCTAATGCTCCTTATTAAAGTGATAATGCATGCAGCTCAGCTTACATTCCTTTGACTTGCGGCTTTGCAACAATAGCTCTACTTAATCGTGACTTTCCCGTGCTTCCTATTGATCCCTGTTGTCTCCTAGGCTGTTGTTAGGGAGAGAAAGCATCTACCAAAGAAGCCACCGGCAGTACGCACCTCCTTGAGAGCCACGTCAGTGCAGCAAGAGCAGCAGTATCAGCAGTATAATATATCAACTCATCATAGTCTAGGTGGCTCCAGCGATTGCTTCAGTGCTAAACTTGAAAACCCTGCATACAGCCCATATCAACAACGTCACCCTGGTCCAAATGTGGAAGACCTATCTGGATCAAGAGCAAGCACATCGCATTGCCTTTCCTCATCTGTTCCTTCAGCCTCATCATTAGCAGCTCCATCACTTTCTCGCGTTGATCATGGTGATGCTTGCTCGCC
Source organism: Sycon ciliatum (assembly GCF_964019385.1). NCBI lineage: Eukaryota > Metazoa > Porifera > Calcarea > Leucosolenida > Sycettidae > Sycon > Sycon ciliatum. The sequence continues at coordinate 13,992,467 of NC_088646.1, forward strand.
AAGACTGACGATGCAAAAGCCTGAATACAATGTTCTTTTGGCTTCAGGTAGTAAGCAGGACACTATCCCTACTGCAGAATATGCTTACTATCCTGCTCATAGCTCTGATGGGTTCGAAGAAGAGCGTCAAGGTGTCTCCATGACAGCAATGAGCACTGATGCAGTAACCAGTACTGCTGGTGTATACATGGGAGATGTATCATTTGCTGACATTGATCACAGAGTCCCATATGATAGTCAAGCTGGGTCATTGTCATCCATGACTGCAGCTGGTGCATCTTTGACTAGTCAGTGGCAGGAGCAGCAGCCGCAGCACCATAATCACCACCACCACCAACATCATCATCATCATCAACAACAACAGCAGCAGCAGCAGCAGCAGCAGCAACAGCAACAATATCAGCAGATTGTGTTAGATAGGCCTGAAGAATACAGTGAAGGAGAACAATCAAGTTGGCCAGTTCATCACCCTGACCATCATCCTGACCATCATCCTGACCATCATCCTGACCATCATCCTGACCATCACCCTGTCCATCACCCTGTCCATCATCCTGACCATCACCCTGACCATCACCCTGACCACCATCCTGACCATGTTGTTGATATGGGCACTGATTGGGATTCTCCAATGGCAGCAGCAGGTGGTCAAGTGATGTACACGGCGGACGATATTGCCTTTCAGCAAGCCGGGCAGATTTCGCAAGTGACATTGGGAAGTTGTCAGGCCGGTAGCAGCATTACCATGGCATCATCGGAAGTCTCGAACCAGACAGACAATGACGACTTTCACTTCCATGAGGGCAGTAGTCAATTACCCCATCCATCTATTGGCAATGCTGGAAATGATCAACGAAGTCAACTACACGTAGATGACTGCCTTGAACAGCAGCAGCAGCAGACGCAGCGGCAACCAACTTCTCGCACTGCAGACAGTGCAGCAGCACATGCAGCAGCAGCTTGCCACACTGATGCTCCTTCAGCCACTCGCCACTCTAACAAAGAGTATTGTTCTGAGCAATCCTATCGATCACAGATGATGCAGGATGAATCCAAGGGGAAGTCGAGTAGTGATGGCGAGCTGCATAGCCCCCGGCACCGTGAGCTGCATAGCCCCCACCGTGAGCTGCATAGCCCCCACCGTGAGCTGCATAGCCCCCACCGTGAATGGAAGTTTAACAGTAACCATGACCAGCAGCACAGTCTACTTGAAAGCGGAGCATACACACCGTGTGCTCTCCATGATGTGGATACTGTGCAGCTGAAGCTTGCTGAGTATGTAAGTGCAATGAAGAACTATTAGCCTGTGGCCATTTGAAAGCACTCACCCGCAGTAACAGAGCAACAATCAATCTGATCCAGACGTTTTCCTGTGGCTGTCATCAGAGACAACAGAAACAAAACAAAAAAGCTTGAAAAGATTGATGGGTGCTCTGTGACTGTGGACAAGTGCATTCACATTTTCTGCTCTTTATCATTGCCTCTCTGCATTCTGTAGCCACTGTTCTTATGGTTGTCTAAGTCACCAAAGGTGACAACTTCTCTGTTTATGTTAAAGTAACGTTACTTCAAAAGAAGTACAGTGCCGTTTAATCCCTCCAAAGCGCCCATACCTCCGCCCCTACCTTCGCCCCTACCTCCGCCCCTACCTCCGCCCCTACCTCTGCGACGCTTCCAATAGGTCCAGATGGGGAGGGGCGGATGTCGTACTTGCCGCATTCAGTACTACATGAATAAGTATTCACCCTATGACCGAGTTGAAGCAGTTTGTGCTCGGGTAATTATGTGCAGCGCACGAAAGCTGTGTACATGATGCATTCAGCAGGCCGCATGGAGAAGTTTCCTTTCAGGCAGGACTAGCACGATCCTTACCAGCAGCTTCCAACTATCTATTTATTATCATTTCCTTGAACAGATTGTATCAACTGTATGTGCATCTCGTACACCGACCAAAGATCAAGAGGGTGTGAACCGTTGCGTACATTTGCAACCGGGTTGAGCACCTGTCTGCAGTGCAGTAAGGCATCGCACTTCACAGACGATGATCACTAGTACCCCGGCAAGAAGTCAGGGAGGGGCGCATAGGAGAGACGGGACGATCTGGCGGGATTTTACAGTATCTGTGTGCCAAACAGAAACATTCTAATCCATGTGCAGACGCTGGCAATGAATTATAGAGGTTATGCTAATGATGCCATGGTGATGCCATGGTGATGCCATGGTGATGTCATGGTGATGTCATGGTGATGCCATGGTGATGCCATGGTGATGCCATGGTGATGTCATGGTGATGCCATGGTGATGCCATGGTGATGCCATGGTGATGCCATGGTGATGCCATGGTGATGCCATGGTGATGCCATGGTGATGCTATGGTGATGCCATGATGATGTCATGGTGATGCCATGGTGATGTCATGGTGATGCCATGGTGATGTCATGGTGATGTCATGGTGATGTCATGGTGATGTCATGGTGATGCCATGGTGGTGAGTCAGTGGGACTGCAGGCTATGGCCGCTACTTGTATGTATACCGAGTGAGTCGGCGCTAGTGCATTGCTAGTACATTGCTGTGCCACGACTTTGCCAAAGTATGTCGCCTGATCGGATGTAATCACACAACCTGTATAGCTAGCGAACTGGCAGAAATCATTACATGTTCATGTGCATGTTCTTTTGTTGAATTTTTTGTTGTCTTTCTGTTCTTCTTCAATTGTTGTGGATAACTTAGTCTTGTGTCTTTGTGAGGTTCAGTTTGAACAACAGTCATTGTTTGCCTGTATGATGCAGGATGGGAAGGAGTGACATTTGGCCCAAGACTACGGTTGTTTCATTTGTAGTCGGCAGGGAAGATCATATCGATGTATATGTCTGCTCTCGGTGTTGTTTCTGAAGCATGGATTGGATCCAGTTCATTTAGCGTGGATGCGAGTAGAAGATCGTGACCTCCTTCCTGGTGAAGTCTTTACTCAGCAGCACATCATGTATAACCCTCTCATTCACAATGTAAGTGCAGGTCATGTACTGTAGCATACTGCATACTGCATGTGTAAGTGCAGGTCATGTACTGTAGCATACTGCATGGCATGAAACGTTGAACATGTGCATGTCTATCATTTTACCTGGCTGGTGATCCATTCTCTTAGTGTTTCTGATTTGCTTCAAGTCTATGCATTGTGCTTTGTCTCCTAATCAGCTGAAGCACCATGTTTCAGTTCTTGCTGTGCACTGTGCTTGCCCTAACAGATAAGCAATGAGATCAGTAAACAGCTTGATAAAAGCACAGATGAGGAGCGAAACCTGGATTTGGTTTTCACAGAGCTAGAGAAGGTTATTCCAGACCGGCACAACACATTTGATGTGGTATGTTACGCTTATGTATTTGCATGTAACCGTGTGCTGACTCTCGTTGATTTCTCATCTGAGACCCCCCGGATAGGCTTTTAGCCTTTGGGGAATCCTTAAAATATTAGATCAATACTATCTGTGTAGTAGCTGGCCCTCGGAGACAATTTCACAAAATAATAAACCGACACCACGTTCCACATGCACAACAGCAAAAGGAACCACAGCAAAACAGAAAAACCAAAACCAACCAAAAGCTTACATTGTACTTGCAGCACAACAAAACTGGGCCACGACACAGGGCCAAACCAAGAAACACAAGAGGCGACGCTCTAAACTCAGGCACACAAGGCCAACCGAAACACGAGAGCCAAAGCTCCAACAAATAACAACATGCGCGCAGCAGCGCAAAATAAATCTACAACGCAAATTAATGCAGAACAACAGAACGACGAGAAGAGCAACATACCGACAACCAAACTCAACAACACAGCAACGAACTGAACAGCGAGAGAAACACGATCAGACAACACAGCGAGCAAGACAACAACAAGACGAACAACAAAGGACGACACACAGTCGGTTATGCCAGACTCATCCACTGGCTGGCGAGCCACGGCCACACGCTCCATGCGGTACCTGCCGTCCCAGGCTCCAGTCCCCAGCTTCTGCCGGTCCAACCACCTGCTCTGCCTCCTCTTCCACCGTCTTGCGTTCCCACCAGCTCCTCTCCTGACCTCCTCCATTCCCACGCATACTTTATAGTTCTACTTTGTTGTTGACGACGACGAACAGACTCATGAAACACTTACTCATCCTCTGCGTCCCGGGTTTCGGCACCACGTTGTAACGGAATCTCAGCCATTCCGTTCCCCGGGACGCAGGACACAAGGGACAAGACTTGTTTGTTTTATATTATTTATGTTGACATTACGGAAATGAAGACAACACTCAAAGGACGAACAAGAAGACTGACAAAAGGACTCTCGACTACAAAATCGCGCATGCTCATATCACACATGCACGCGACTAGACGAGACAGTTTTTGGAATGCCATCACACAGGAAAACAACACAATCATCTCACAACACCTGCCCCCTTGATGACATTCCACAAACTGTCTCGTGCCTACTACCTAGAAGTAAAAATGTGGGACCATTGTTATTAGGCTCGGGCCTGTTTTGGACTTCCCACTCTAAAAAAAGAATACAAACAACAAAACAAAAAATCATTATGAATATTTGAAACTCGGATGTTGAGCCATAAATAAATGTAAAAGAGAAAAGGACATATGGATACGAGTTTAGTTTTCCAAGTTGGAAGGCTGTTGGTTAGCGCTACGGAGATGTGTTAAAGTTAGGTGTCAGGACGTCGAATGTCTCAGTACTCTGTCAGTTTTGTGCCTAGTTATTGCACTTTCTGACTGTATATAGTATCATGTTACAGTGATGGAGAGTTACTCTAAACTCGTATCCATATGTCCTTTTCTCTTTTACATTATGAATATCTCTGTCCATACACAACAAACTGCAGGAAAAGATCATTTGGGTACATACTGAGTATTGAAAACTGTAGCCCTTTTTTCTCCTATTAGTAAGTAAACTCTGTGTATTACTTTCTGTATTTCATTTCTACCTCAAACACTATCATATCCAATGACATTATAATGGAAAGGAGGGAGAGAAGAGCAGAGAGGACTAAAGTAAGGGCAAGGCAGAAGGTGGTTGTGCCAGTGGGCAGGCCCAGCTCAGTGGACCGACCGTCTTGGCTACCAATTGCATATAGATTGCCATTCCCATACTGAAAATCACGGTTTCTGACCAATGTTCAGAGCCAACAGAACGTCAGTCCCACCTGAAGAATGCATGGCTTAGGCGAAAAAACGTTTATGTATCTATTATTGCACGATTAAAGAGGTCAATATATGAAATATAGAACGAGTAAAAGACCGAGGTCCCCCGAGGTCTTTTACGAGGTCTATATTTCATATATTGACCGATTATGAGGGCAATAATAGATTTATCACGACATAGCATACCTAAAACTGGTTTTGCTTTGCTATAGGAAGAAAGGAATACTATTGTAATAGTATAATAGTATGTACATATGCCGTTTACATTGGACATTACTTCTGTGTAAACCGAAGTCTTCAGTTGTCTCTTGTAGTATGTTCCCCAAGTTCTTTGACTGAGAATCTGACAGTTTGGGTTCAAATCCCAGCATTTGGCTTCAGATTTTTCTTCTTTCAGTTCTGATTTTTTTCTAAGTTGAGGAAAAAGTTCTAAGTCCTCGGACTAAGTAGTCAATAATAAGTGGTCAATATAAGCGGTCAATATATGCTGATATTTGACCGCTTAGAGATCACAAGTTTCTGTGGGGGTCAATAATAAGAGAGTGATAATAAGGGATACCAATGTGTGTGTGTGTGTGTGTGTGTGTGCGTGCGTGCGTGCGTGCGTGCGTGCGTGTGTGTGCCAGCTAGTTCGGTTGGTAGGTACACGTATGCCTGATTGTGTTGGGTCTGTTGCCAACAGGCTCAGCTGCTTGAAGGTGTAATGTTGTACCTGCCACCTTTGTTGGTTCCAGGGTTCATATACTTTCTATTTGAAGTATACATACATGTTAATCATGGACTGCTTCTGGCTAGATTAACTCTTGTGTAATCAATGGTGCTAGTTAAGCTTTTATCAGATCCACTCTGATTTAGCCACTCATACTAGTACAGGTCAGACCTCGCTATAACGACCCCCGCTATAACATAAACCTCAGTATAACGTACAAATGTGAATGTCCCTGCCGAAACCGCATCACTTCTGTACAAAATTTCCTCGCTATAACATAATCCGCTATAGCGTAATGTTCGCTATAACGCACTGTTTGCTGGGACCCGGGCGCACGGAGACCTCAGCATAACGTAAAAAGTCGTACAAAAATGACTATGTACACGGCATGCATGCCTTCTCGCGACGAATTCGAGACTGAGCCGTCCACCTCGGAAGCAGGGAGTAGTAAAATACCGGTATTTTACTACTCCCATTACTTTTTTATAGGCTCTAATCTTGTCACATGTACACGTACACGCACTGCATGACTCTTGTAACCCTTTGCTGACAAGCTTGTATATCTTTGCTAGTCATCATCATACCTGTATGTAAAACAGTACAGTTGTAATCAGTAAGTGAAGAGCGTCATTTTGACATACATATTGCATATTGGTGTGCCCAACTCACTATAACATAAACCTCGCTATTACATAATTTCTCCCATCCCCCAGAGATTACGTTATAGCGAGGTCTGACCTGTAGCAAGTATTACCTTCACTGGGGGCAGGGGTAACTGCAGTTGGATCCCGGGACGGATACCCTGATGCCGTCAATCCTTTTTCTGCACCTTGTCCTCACCCACTTACTGAGGTGTGGTGAGCCCATAAGTGGGATCATTTTCAAGTCCACCCAGAGTTTTAGGGATTTCAGGGGGTGTCGGCCGTTGGGCGGTTCAATAACCAATTGAGTCATCTTTCCAAGATTCCTTTTGAGTCTCTCTCCCCTCTCCCGGGGAGACTCACGTGACCAGTTTTGGCAGTGAGCAACAAGTACAAGTACAGTGTGTGTGTGTGTTTTATTTTTTTTGAAGCTCTGTCCAGTTCCCGTTTCATACTTATTTGGAGCTCTCCCTAAGGTAGTTTTTTGTTCCCCAGGGCTCTCCTAGCCTTGCTAGGAGAGCCCCTGGCGTCCGGATAGAAATACAGGTCGGAGAAGCTCACGGTACGTCTTCCAGGACCATTTAAATTTTGATATTACTGTAATTTCACAAATTTTCGGTGTACTTTTATTTTCGGTACTTTCGGTGCGTCTGTTTCATACCGAAAATTTCAATACACCGAACAAACACTATCACACATAATCCAATAGGGAACTGCTTCTCTGTACCGAAAATTTCTGTTCACCTAACCTAGCCTGTTGCCCTTATACCGAAAATATTCAGCACCAAACATTTCTGAAATTAGAGTATCACTGGCGTGCCCTCCGTCCTCCATCCGCAGTGGTCTAGCTTCCCCTCGGATATTTCCTCCACCATCCTCCGTTTTTCAGCAACCCGAAAGCAACCAGCTAGTGTGTGTGTGTGCGTGCGTGCGTGTATGTATGCATGCATATATGCGTGTCTGTGACAATATGTGCTTTGCTAGGATGTTCCAACTCATCCTGCTCCTTCTCAACTGAATGAACCTCTGCCGAACCTAATGAGCTCAGCTTTCATCCAGGATCTGCACTGTCCATTGCGAGAGAGTAGTAAGATATGTCAAGCTTCTCAGCCTCCATGGCAGGGCCATGACTACAGTGAATGGCTTGGAAAGTAAGAAGGTCATTACTCCCCGCAGCATGGTTCTAATAGCTACTCTACTGCCAGTACGGGGGGGGGGGGGGGGGGATACTGCACTGAGGGTATGATCCTTACTCTGCGTTAGTTCTCATAGCCATAGACAACCAGCCATGGTTGACTGAATTAGCTATAGAAGAACAACCATGGTCGACTGAATTTGCCCTCATGTGCCGGTATATTGCTGCCTGTTGCGCTGTGGTGACAGGGGTGTAAACTCTGTAGCAACGGAATAAGTTGATCCGTGATGTGTTTACTTGTAGGTCAGTCTATATCAAGAAGAGATGTAATTTCCAATTTTACTTCTGGGTTGGCATACATTGCCAGGTTTTTAGATACGTACAAGCTACTATGCATAGGAGAACCAGAAGTATGCATATATTAAAGTTTTGCACATCACAAGTTCTTGCCTGTCACGAAGATTATATAACCCCAAAGAGTGTGCAATTCCAGTCGATGGGGTCAATGGGGTCTATTTGTACCCTATGCATGATAGGTACGCTGAAGCAACCCTGCTTTGGGTACAACTCTGTACTGGTCGCTTTCCACTGCTTGCCACCAAAACGTGGTCATGTGATGTGAAATTCTGCCATCACAGTGCAGGATGGAGGTAGTACAGGCAGATGCACACTCTTGCAGTTAGAGTTGCAGTTAGAGTATAGTCTTTTAAGTAATGTAAATCCTCAGTTGCTTGGCTTCTTTCTGTCTGGCAAGTCTGCAACCAACAGCAAGCCTGCATATGGCAGATATTCTAGAGTAGTCTAGTTAATAGCAGCATATGCAGGCAACAATGGTTGACTATCCTCGACTATTGTGTGCCTTCCTGCACATTAATAGGTATGTCGTGCATGCAAGTTGAACCCACTCTGTCAAAGCCAACTGTGTCACAGTTCTAGTTTGCAATACTGCTCTTGACCCATTCTCTGCGGGATCTTGAAGGTTGCCCGCAGCTCCAAATATAGCCTACAGATCACCACTCATTGAGCGGACTGTACAAAGCCATAAATACCCATTTTCACCCCAAATCACCTTTTTTACTGCTAGTGATGGGGATATGGGGGGGGGGGGGGTGCATAGTAGAGATACGGTGTTAAGAATAGAGATAAAGAAAAGGGGGTTTGTCAACTGACAACCACTTTATTCAGTTGCTATTCACTCTTGGCGCATGCGCTGGATGAAAAATTCTTTTATTAGTGATGTCGAAAAATTATGAGGTTTCGTGCCAGTCACCCATCGTCATCCTGTGCATGCGCCAAGAGTGAATAACAACTAAATGGAGCGGTTGTCAGTTGACAAACCCACTTTTATTTACAATGCATTTGCGTGATGTCCACCACTAAGGTGTTATTTATTTTATTTTATTCCAAGCAATACATGGCTAAAAAGATATCAACGGCAAGGTGAGTGATATTGAGTGTTGCACTGAGCACACACTACATTGGTACATCGAGCTACGTAATTAAAGCTCCATGCGGCCAAGCAAAGACACTTTCTTCAAATGCTGTGTATTTTGGTCTGCTTGCCTTTCAGTTTTGGACGACATGGAGGCTTCCATTGCGGCATGTTAAAGGTATTCAGTCTGATATCAATGCTTGCATGTTAAGGGTATTCAGTCTGATATCAATGCTTGCATGTTCTAAGGGTATTCAGTCTGATAGTAATGCTTGCAACGACTTGTTACTATTGTAGTTATGTGGCAATGTACTCATGCTAGTATGCTAGTATGCAAAGTGTTGTAGCACAATGTGTGTGATGAGCAGGTTGCGTAGAGCAGAGATAACTGCAGTTGGATCCCTGGATGCAGAACTTGAAGCCATATTTTTTTCCTGCACAGTATTCTCATCCACTTACTGCAGTGTTGATCCAAAGGGGCCCACATGACCAGGCCCGTCGCACCAACTTTGGAGGTGGGGCAGCCATGGAAGGATGGGGGGGGGGGGGTGCGGGGTTGTCCCCTGGGAAAAAAATTAAAAGTTCAAGCCAATTGCAAGCATTTCAGGGCATTTGGTGTCATTTCAGTGCATGAAAGACATTTTGATTCTGCAACAAACCAAGAAGACGCTACGATCGGGGACAAGGTTTCTTCATTATTTGCCACATTTGTGCATGCGATTACCGCGCTTTGTTGCAGCGTGCACCAAAAAATCGGCCGCAAAAGTGGGGCAGCCTCCCCCTCCTCCCCCCCCCCCCCCAGCCGCCCCAGCCGCCCCGGCTGTGACGGTCTTGAGTACACATACCTGTTGACTATTGGACTACTTCTGGCTAGAGTAACTCTTGTGTACTACTTCTGGCTAGAGTAACTCTTGTGGACTACTTCTGGCTAGAGTAACTCTTGTGGACTACTTCTGGCTAGAGTAACTCTTGTGGACTACTTCTGGCTAGAGTAACTCTTGTGGACTACTTCTGGCTAGAGTAACTCTTGTGGACTACTTCTGGCTAGAGTAACTCTTGTGGACTACTTCTGGCTAGAGTAACTCTTGTGGACTACTTCTGGCTAGAGTAACTCTTGTGGACTACTTCTGGCTAGAGTAACTCTTGTGGACTACTTCTGGCTAGAGTAACTCTTGTGGACTACTTCTGGCTAGAGTAACTCTTGTGGACTACTTCTGGCTAGAGTAACTCTTGTGTAATCAATGGTAGTAGTGGAGCCTTTATCTGACCTACTCTGATTTAGCCACCTGCACTAGTAGAAAGTATTAGCTTCACTGGGGGGGGGGGGGGGGGGGGCAGAGGTGAATGCAGTGGGATCCCAGGACGGATACCTTGATGCCGTCATTCCATTTTCTTCACTTTATCCTCGCCCACTTACTGAGGTGTAGTGAGCCTATAAACCGGATCATTTCCAAGTCCCGCCAGAGTTTTGGGATTTCAGGGGGTGTCGGCCGTCGGACGGCTCAATAGCCAATTGAGTCATTTTTCCAAGATTCGTTTTGTATCTCTCTCTTCGGGGGAGACCGTCTTGCGTGACCAGTCATGGCAGTGAGCAAGTACAGTACTGTACAGTGTGTGTGTGTGTGTGTGTGTGTGTGTGTGTGTGCGTGCGTTCGTGTGTGCGTATGTGTGTGTGTGTGCGTGTGCGTGTGCGTGTGCGTGTGCGTGTGCGTGTGCGTGTGCGTGTGTGTGTGTGTGTGTGTGTGTGTGTGTGTGTGTGTGTGTGTGTGTGTGTGTGTGTGTGTGTGTAGTCCGATGCTAACCAGGACAGTAGTACAACGGTGACATCAATGGATGCAAAGACTGAAAGCAAGTTTCGCTCTTGGAAACAATGGTGGATGACGACGATCAATCCTGAAGACTACTTTCGGTGTCTAACTCAATCTGTGAGTGATAATTTGCCATACATTTCCAGTCTGGGGGGGGGGAGAGGGGGGAGGGAGAGAGGGGGGGGGGGAGGGAGAGAGGGGGGGGGGGGAGGGAGAGAGGGGGGGGGAGGGAGAGAGGGGGGGGGGAGGGAGAGCGGGGCGAGAGGGGGAGGGAGCGTGGGGAGGGGGGGGGGGGAGCGGGGCGAGAGGGGGAGGGAGAGTTGGGGGGGGGGGGGGAGGGAGGAGCTGACTGGCTTATCACATGCCTTTACTTTTTACAGTCAGACCTCGCTTATCCAGTCCTCTTTTATCCGGATCCCTCGCCATCTGGAAGAAAATCATTGGTTACATACATGGTTGCATAGTATGCTTGTTCGATTATCCAGTTCCCTCGCCTATCCGGATATTGTTTTGTGGAAAACGGATGTGAGCGGTTAAGCGAGCATGTCTGACTGTATATATAACTACACGTCAAAGGTGCATACTTTTTTTTTGGACATTGTCATTTTGGTCTAGTCTGGATGAACCGATTTCCATAACCTTGGGCTACCTGGAAAGCTCTCAGAGCAAGAGAGTAGCAAGATGATGCCATGTTACATAGAGGTCACATGATCAAGATGATGCCATGTTGCACAGAGGTCACATGATCACATATCCAACACCAGCACAGGTCTGGATAGATGAGCAAATTCTCTCTTCTACAGCCATTTTACTCTCCCTGATCGTGGATGTCTCTGATTATTTTCTGCTCACATTCTTTATTTTAGAGGTTAGAGCATAGCCAGCAATCGCATGTCATCACGTACATTGAAAATCAACATAATTTTTCGAATCGACCTTTTTTCCAGGATCACTTTTCAACGAGGACGAAGCAAAGTCGGCCGAACGAAGCCTAGAGGAAGAAAATCACCCTCTCCACTTCACCATCACGATACTGACATAGATACGAGATGAAACAACTAAAAAATCCACAAGAAAACTGTACGACCATCATCGCGCTGACTTTGGTCTGACTTTGGTCTGAGAATTTCTATCACGATCAAAAATGTACGAGGAGCACTCAAAAATAAGCAACAGACGTACCTCTATCGCTCTCTACTCCTTTTTCAAGGCACAAAAGTAGACTCTCCACTTTCAAACCAGGAACCAGACATACCAGTGGTCCTTTTCAGCTGCTCCACGAGCGCAGGAAATGTTCACCAAGGGGCGCAGAGCAGCATCCATTCCAGAAAAAGAGCTAAAATACGAGTGAGACTGCATGCCTGAGTACATGAGTACATGTATGAGTACATGCAGAAAATAGTCAATTTCAGCGTTTCTGCTCCAAACAGCAACTAGCTTCGACTAGAAACAAAGATTACACCAAAGGATCAAACAACAACCATTTTCTGCAGTTTTTTTTGCAGATGGCTTCCTTGTGCTTGGCCCAGCACGCCAAAAATCACACCTCGGAGGAGTACAAAAATTACAACTCTCAGATGTCCTCGATTGCTGGCCATGTGAATCATTTTGTAAGCTGTCGAGTGTGTAAATGCGCCATGATTGGATGTACGCATGGTACATGCGCGGCTATCAGTGATTAGCAGTTCAGTACTGTTCACACAAAGCAGGGACACTTTAATTAACAATACAGTCTATCGAGTGCTCACTAAGCTACCGAGCTTCAAGCAAGCGAGCGAGTACCCATCTGCCCGATATACTCGTGTCTCAGCCACGTGTTGGCAGGTTTGTGACCTGGCGTTGATCAGTCTAGTGGCTACCCAGGTAGACGACCAATGTAGCCGCCATCCAAGTTAGCTAGCTCACACAGAACAACAGGTTTCTAATTCCACTTGAACAGTGTTTATTGAGCCATTGCAATGCTAGATCGAAAGATCAAGCATGAAGAGTCAACGACCCAAAGCAGGAGAGAGTCGGAGTGACTCTCAGAATCGAGAGTGAATCGAGGGAGTAGTGAGCTCCCCGAGAGTCGAGGATGAATTCCAGCAAAACAGCTCCTTATATGCTACATTATGTGATCAAAAGTATACAGCGGCAAGAATGCGTAATTATTGTTGTTGCTACAGTTCAACCAGTGGTGCAATCAGCCAAACTAGAAGATAGTACAAAGATCAATACGGGGAGCCCGCTCACCCAAATATGAATATTGCTGATCTCCAAATGCTCAGTGGCATGATCTTGGTCCGCGATCCGGTAGGCTGGGATGCATTGCAGCAGGCGGGAAGCGTAGCTGCGTCCTTCTTGTAGGTGCTGGGTGTCTTGTCTTGTGTTTGTCTCCACATGTCTCTTTGTAGGGCTGTGTTCCCAATAAAAAATAAATAAAAATAAAAAAAAGGTTCACCCAGTGGGCTCTTCCCCCAAACATAGCTGCAGGCGGCAATGCCGTGTTCCCTCCAAAAGGGTACGGAGTCCACAGTACACGAAGCACTGCAGACCATTTATGGTGTACGACGCAAGAAGAGGCACCACTCTTGCTCAACTAACAAGGGTATCAGCTCCCTTGCAGGACTAAGCGTGGCCCCCTCAAGCTCAACAATGTAGTGAGTGCAATGCTGACGACTTGTACTGAAGGTGTGGCCGACGTACAACCACACTTTGCGGCTCTAGGCCACGAGTTGTAAGCCACGATTGCTCAACTAACGAAAGTGCCAAATTTTTCGCAGGACTTATCATGGTTCTTACAGAACTCTAGAATATTTCGGAGCCCAGCTTTTGGTTGCTGAACTCAATGCATGGTCGCTTTCACGACGAGTCCGATCCGGGTCATGATACTCGTTTCACCTCTAATCTTTTTTTTTATGTCGCACATGTGCTCAAAGTGTTTAGTAATTATATCAGCCACAATATCTCTGGCAAGCAATATCGTACTCATTGTCGATTGCTGTATTGGAAAGCTGGACTCCCCGCTCCTTCCCAGGCACTTCAATCGTCAAATATTGACAATATTTTTAATGCACTCACACGATAGTATACCACTTAAAAGTGATATACTATCAAGTGAGTGCATGATACGTCATTGACTGAGCACAGTCTGCCGTTCTCCGCAGTCTCAAATTCTCTTGCCTTTCCCTGCAGTACTATTGACTGCCCCTGATGTATTTCTACTATTGCTGATGCTGCTTCTCCTGCCACTTTTCCGTTGCTGCTGCTGCCGTCGTTGTCATCGATGTTGCTGCTGCTGCTGCTGCTGTTGTTGTTGTTGTTGTTGTTGTTGTTGTTGTTGTTGTTGTTGTTGTTGTTGTTGTTGTTGTTGTTGTTGTTGTTGTTGTTGTTGTTGTTGTTGTTGTTGTTGTTGTTGTTGTTGTTGCTGGTCCTGGTGCTGCTGATGCTGATTCTGCCGCTGTTATCGTTGTTGTCTTTCGTTGTCGTTGTCGTTGTGTCTTGTTGTTGCTGTTGTTGCTGCTGTTACTGTTTCTGGTGTTGCTACCATTGGTGTTAGCTTCATCACCCTGATGATGTGGCCTCTACTGTTGATGATAGTGACTGTCAGGTTATTTTATTCATGTGCGCTACTGATCACTTCACTATTTTGGTTTTGTTGCAGGAGAGTGATTTTCTTCACTGTGCATTCCACCTGTATGATCCCGTTCCCGAGCCATGTAAAGAATCACCTCCTCCTTCTCCAAGACCTGAAGATTTGTAAGTCCATATGGGTAGTGGATTCCATTGTCATCCATATTATATTACCGTTACCATGACTACTTCAGTACCAGTGCCATGTCTCTGGGATACTTGGGGGGGGGGGGGGGAGGCGCGGGTTGATACGACACGACGTGCAGGCATGTAGCTCGCACACCTGTGTTGTGATGACTCTGTACTAGAGTCTAGAGCATGACTGTGGTGTAGTGATCATGTGACTCATAGTCGCCATTTGTACCTATTTTCACGGTGCAGTACCCATGCCAGCCATTTGTACCTATTTTCACCGTGCAGTACCCATGCCAGCCATTTGTACCTATTTTCACCATGCAGTACCCATGCCAGCCATTTGTACCTATTTTCACCATGCAGTACCCATGCCAGCCATTTGTACCTATTTTCACCGTGCAGTACCCATGCCAGCCATTTGTACCTATTTTCACCATGCAGTACCCATGCCAGCCATTTGTACCTATTTTCACCATGCAGTACCCATGCCAGCCATTTGTACCTATTTTCACCGTGCAGTACCCATGCCAGCCATTTGTACCTATTTTCACTGTGCAGTACCCATGCCAGCCATTTGTACCTATTTTCACCATGCAGTACCCATGCCAGCCATTTGTACCTATTTTCACCATGCAGTACCCATGCCAGCCATTTGTACCTATTTTCACCGTGCACTACCCATGCCAGCCATTTGTACCTATTTTCACCTTGCAGTATCCATGCCAGCCATTTGTACCTATTTTCACCGTGCAGTACCCATGCCAGCCATTTGTACCTATTTTCACCGTGCAGTACCCATGCCAGCCATTTGTACCTATTTTCACCGTGCAGTACCCATGCCAGCCATTTGTACCTATTTTCACCGTGCAGTACCCATGCCAGCCATTTGTACCTATTTTCACCGTGCAGTACCCATGCCAGCCATTTGTACCTATTTTCACCATGCAGTACCCATGCCAGCCATTTGTACCTATTTTCACCGTGCAGTACCCATGCCAGCCATTTGTACCTATTTTCACCGTGCAGTACCCATGCCAGCCATTTGTACCTATTTTCACCATGCAGTACCCATGCCAGCCATTTGTACCTATTTTCACCGTGCAGTACCCATGCCAGCCATTTGTACCTATTTTCACCATGCAGTACCCATGCCAGCCATTTGCAGGTGTGGTGACGGGACTACGCTGACTATATCCGAGCTACGCGCCTGATGTCGGGCAGATACAAGGAAAAGACCAAGGGCAAAGTGACGTGTACTGGGCCCGGCGCATGGTACAACAATAACAACATACATGCAGTGCCACTCTGATCGGGCTTATTCCAGGGATATAGGTGGCAGAGTCCTTACCTATTAATTTTAGTAGCATTTCATGCTAAATATTATTATTATTATTACACCTTCCAGTGGCTAAAGATGACTCCGTGCCAATATAGATGAGGAGGGGGGGGGGGGGGGCGTTTGCCAGCCATGGCGTAGAAAGAAAGTATAAGAAGTGTGGTGGTGCACCAATACATGTACCATGGTAAATAACAGAGGAAGGGGAGCAGTACAACCGACGTGAGAAGACCGAGACTAAACAGGTATATTGACTATTGAATGGGAATGTTGAAATGCTGCTTTGCAAGATTGTATGTTTGTTCATGCTTCGGAAGTACTTATATTTTATTAAAGCTATGAATATAACGAATGGAACGAAGGCTGCAGACATCAGCATGCAAAATGCAACTTGTTCAAATGTAGGTGTTCCCACACTGGAGCTCGCGCTTTTCCGCTGACTTGATTTGATTGATTGATTGATTGATTGGTTTTTATTTCACGGATCCTCCAGAGGCAAATAGATGCCTATCGAAGGGAGTCTCCTAAGTAAGTATGGAAAATGAGAAAGTATGTTCGTAAGGGAGAAGAGGTAGAAGATACATTAGAATATAGAGTACAGAAGAAGTAAATTCAGTACTTCGGGTAGTACATTGCATGCTAATCATAATGAGAATTAGAAAAGCAGCATTGCGGACTACTATAACTGACATATACACAAACTATTGAAACTATCATAGATGTGGTTAGCCTAGACACAAAAGTCAGGAATACCTTTCAAAGAAAACATTGATTGCGAATGATACCGACGAACAGCAATACTAAATTTTGCTGTTGTAGAGAGTGAACGAATATCTTCAGGAAGTTTATTCCAGGCAACACTCAAAGAAAAAAGGGTTGATTTACGAAAGAAGGTGCCAGCTTTATGAAGAATTATGGATGAAGGGTGACGACTTCTTTGGGAAGAGGGTAGCTGGAAGTGAGACAACAAGGAGGGGTATTGGGAGAATACATGGTGGAAATAGACAAGGCCAAGAATCTGCCGTCGCCAAGCTAAAGATTCCCAAGAGGACAGAACATTGAGGTCTTCTTTGGAAGTCGTCCAGTCAGGCCGACGCTTGAGTTTACTATTTAAGTATGCTCTAGCAGCAGTAGCCTGCAGTTTAATGTAGGTTTGCAGCGTACGGCAAACCGTAGTTATCGCTGACAACCGAGCAGCAGGCAAAAGCCACGCGCGTGGCTAGGCGCGCAACAATGGGGGTGTCTGGCATGCAATGGCGGGCAGCCGTACTGGGGAAAGCCCAGGCCGCAGTACGAGTACGCCCATATGCGCGGGCGAGACTACCCCATATTTGCATAAAGGTATCAGCGCTACTAATGCAATGTTTACTACAAGCAGGGCTAGCTCATGGCGCCTAATCTCTATATTAGGAAGCAGTTCCTTTCATGGCACGAAAGGACTCCAGCGCGCGTACTAAGCCTCAGCCAAGGTACAGTACTAACCGAGTACGCAAGATAGAACAGGCGGTGTGGCGGAGCAAACATACCACGTATGGAAGAGGCGAAGTCCCCGGATGCCGCCCGGCCCACAATGACAGACACCACCATGCTTATATGGGAAATAAGGCGCGAGAGCCCACCAGGTAAGGCGGGCCACATAAGCACGTGGCAAGCGCAAATAGCGTAAGACGTACCCACGAGGCCACAACGCGAGAGTACGGCAGCATGAGCAGAGTACGAGAGTACGAGGCCGGATCAACGCAGACCAAGCCCAAGGTGTGGTAGTGCCACAGCACGAGGCACCTCAGCAGTTGGAGGTGGCGAACGCAGGGACAGCATCAATATTGG
Organism: Sycon ciliatum; assembly: GCF_964019385.1. Classification (NCBI taxonomy): domain Eukaryota; kingdom Metazoa; phylum Porifera; class Calcarea; order Leucosolenida; family Sycettidae; genus Sycon; species Sycon ciliatum. The sequence continues at coordinate 14,010,299 of NC_088646.1, forward strand.
CAGCTAGCAGCAGCAGCAGATGGGCGTGATTTTGTTTTGTTTCAGAGCGTAAAGTAAATTATATAAAGTACAGTGTAGCAGCAATTATTATATTCTGTGGCAGTCGTCGGCATGCCGGCAATGGAGCTGTCCCCAGCACAGCTGAGAGCCATCAGCGAGGCTGCTTCCTCCGCTGTCTGGGCCGCGTGGAACCAGCTAGCGGGCCCCAGTCAGGCGACCGATACCTCTGCGGCGGAAGTCCAAGGTATGGAACATTAGCCAGTGGTGATAAAAGAATGCCCTCGTGTGTAGCACATGTGTCTGGGGATTCCATTAGAAAGATCATAAACATTGAGTATGTAGAGCTGGCAACACTATGGCCAAGCCGCAGTGTAGGAATGGAGCCACCCGCTAAACGCTTCCGAGTTGACGAAAACGCTGCTGACGCTTCAGTACTAATTTCTACCGTGTCGACACCCAGGCGTAAAATTGAAAAGGTCACCGACTGGATCGAAGCCTGGTCGATCTTTAGGGTCATTGCTAGCGAGGTCGCACCAGGGAATGTGCTGGTCTCATGGAGCGCCAGCTAAAGGTAGTACAAGCGGCGAAAAAATATCGTTTTGCTGCGGTGCAAGTATACGACACTCGGTTGCGACAGGCGATGTCAAGAGACCACAGCATCAGCATCGGTAATCTACACATGGAACTCTTCACGCAGTCCTTCACCGGCCAAGCTCTGCCCGTGTGCGCTAAATGTAAGAGGACAGGCCACTCCACCGTGGCATGTGTAGCGAAGCCTTCACTGAACGCGCCTTTTCGTGCCTCCACCTCTGGGCCCAGCGGAAAGCCGATCTGCAAAATGTTTTTAAAACAAAGGGAACTGCACCTTTTCAAATTGCAGCTACCAGCTCAGGTGCATGTTCTGCAAGGGAATACACCAAGCAATGGAGTGTCCCACCCGCGCTTCGGCCTGAAAAGCCTCATCACACGCCTGTACAGCCGTCATTAGTTCGCGAGAACGCTATGTCCACATCTGCTAATTCTTTAAGTTAAAACTCAGTCTCCACACCAATGAATTTTGATGCAGTTAGTGTAGAGCTTGCTGGCCACCCTGATCGGGTCTTAGTGGAAGCTATCTGGTTCAATCTGCGTTTTTGCTGCCGCATCGAGTTTGCAGGCGATCACGCACTTCAGTTGCTTCTAGTAATCTTGCCTCTGCATCCACAGATCTAGCTATTGTAGATGCCTATTTAGCTAAGGAATGCAAACTTTTAAGCACACTAGAGACGCTTTTGACACGCCACCTTTCTTACCTTTGCGCACGTCTGGTACGGGTGTAGTACCAAAAAAAAGACGGCGGCCACCGATTAATTATGCATGGTCTGCCCCTTGCTGGGAATAGCGTTAATGACTTTATCGACCAAGATTTGGCACGTGTTGGCGAGACAAATTTATTCTGACCTTTTGGCTTGCGGTCGTCACACTTATTTTTTTAATCGTTTTGCTGATGCACTGGCGCGGATCTGACGCGAAACCCACGCTGTTGAGAACTTTGAGCATTATTTAGACGATTTCATCAATGAATAACACGCACGCAAAACCGCACCTCCAGGGTTCCCTGGCAAGCGCATGCCAGGGCTGGCAGACTGTCTTCATTCCGCTTTTTGCATGCACTGGCTTGCATGTATATTGTGTCACCACTGGTTCAGCATAGGCTGACACATAGGCAATGCGGGCATCCGGGCTAACACTTAGCGCGAGGGTCAGCCTCAGGGCGGCGGGTAAAGCCCAGCTATAAATTATCATCACGGCCGTGGCAGGAGGTTGGCAAAGGGCACGGGCGTTGCCTTGATGATTATGTGCAATTTTATAAGCAGAGATAACCTAACATGCTAGGCGTTGGGGGACTCTCCCAATTATACATAAGCATATATTATGGAAGGCTACTTGGACGCCGCAGCGGGTGCACTGTATTTAAAAAAGCTTATATTCATCCCGCGCGGGACTAGCATGGCGTACAGCGGACTTGGCGCGTGCCACAGACCGCTTGACAAACTTTAGCAGCTCAGCCAGGCACGGCATCTCGGGTCCCATAGGGCGCATAGCAATAATTATGTATACCCATGCGGGGCAGCATTGCGGCGCGCAGGGCATATGCGGCGTTGCCTTATGCGCTTGGCAAAGGGCACGGGCGTTGCTAGAAATTTAATAATACATAAAGCATACATTATAGAAGGCTATTTAGATGCCGCAGCGCGCGCAATGTATTCTAAAAATGCCTATATTCATCCTGCGCGGGACTAACATGGTATACAGCGGACCTGGCGCGCGCCACAGACCACCTGACAAACTAGCAGCTCAGCCAAGCACGGCTTCTCAGGTAGACCGCGCGCGCGCGGATCCCATAAGGCGCATAGCAATAATTATGTATACCCATGCGGGGCAGCATTGTGGCGCGCAGGGCATATGCGGCGTTGCCTTATATGATTGGCAAATGGCACGGGCGTTGCCAGAAATTTAATAATACATAAAGCATACATTATAGAAGGCTATTTAGATGCCGCAGTGCGCGCAATGCATTCTAAAAAGTATATATTCATCCCGCGCGGGACTAGCATGGCATACAGCAGACCTGGCGCGCGCCACAGACAGCTTGACAAACTTAAGCAGCTCAGCCAAGCACGGCTTCTCAGGTAGACCGCGCGCGCGGGTCCCATAAGGCGTATTGTATACCCATGCGGGGCAGCATTGCGGCGCGCAGGGCATATGCGGCGTTGCCTTATGCGCTTGGCAAAGGGCACGTGCGTTGCCAGAAATTATAGCAATACATGCTTTAAGCATATATTATAGAAGGCTATTTATATGCCGCAGTGCGTGCAATGTATATAAAAAGTCTATAATTATTCCTCCCGCGCGGGACTAGCATGGCATACAGCAGACCTGGCGCGCGCCACAGACCGCTTGACAAACTTAAGCAGCTCAGCCAAGCACGGCTTCTAAGGTAGACCGCGCGCGCGGGTCCCATAAGGCGCATAGCAATATGTATACCCATGCGGGGCAGCATTGCGGCGCGCAGGGCGTATGCGGCGTTGCCTTATGCAGTTGGCAAAGGGCACGGGCGTTGCCAGTAATTATAATAATACATAAGCATACATTATAGAAGGCCAATTAGACGCCGCTGTGCGTACAGTATATTAAAGTCTATAATCATCCCGCGCGGGACTAGCATGGTGTACAGCGGAGTTGGTGCATGCCATAGACCGCTTGACAAACCTCAACAGCGCAGCCAAGCATGGCATGTCGCGCAGCCTGCACGCGCGGGTCCCATAAGGCTCATGGCAATGCGACTGTATACCCAAGCGGGGCAGAATTGCGACGCACAGAGCCTATGCGGCATCCCATGTCGGTCAAGCAAACCAAGGAGCATATGGTCAAGGCATAGCATTAGCTCTCCTAAGGGAGATCCCCACTACTATTTTTGGAGGTTGCTTGGCCTAGAGTAAGGGCATGTCCGAGCAGGATGAGAGGTCAAGAAAAGGCAGGACACACGTACAACATCCACTTTTTCGCAGATGCGTTTGGTCTGCACAGGCGATGTTGGGAAGCCCGAGTTGTCTCGTGATGCCAACACCCTGGTAGCATTGTCGGTCGCGCCCAGCACACGTAAGACATACCAGCCAGGCATTAAAGCATACTTGAAATCCGCGTCAGCGGTCGGCTTCAACCCGGCTCAGCCGAACAACGAAGAGATTGTGCGCTTTGTTACCTCACTTTCAGAGTTAGTGCCTGCAGGCAACACTTTTAAAGGTATACTTGGCTGCGATAAGGTTTCACCTGCTATCGCAAGGCATGTCCGTAGAGGGACTGCGCTCACAACGAGGCGCCTCCTTGCCGTATTGAAAGGCATCGAGCGAACGCAATTTGACACACGGAGGTCGGAGGCAGGTAACCATGCGGGCCAGCAGCGCCTACCAGTTGCACCGTCAGATCTGCTCACCATAAAAGCGCAAGTGGGTACGTCCGCCCACTCGGCAAGCGATAAAGCAATGATATGGGCAGTACTGTTGACGGCATTTTACGGGCTGCTGTGCGTAGGCGTATATGCCTCAACGTCAACGGACGAAGGACGCAATTTCAACACCCTGACCGTGGCTTAGGTCCAGATAGCGCAGACAAAGGTGGTAATCAAGCTTGGTCCCACCAACACCTCGCAGTTCGGCGGAGGCGGCACAGCGTTGCTTTAAGCGGCAGCCAACAAAGAGCTGTGTCCCGTAGAGGCCGTCATGGCATACAGATCCAGGCGACGGTGGCCAAACGCCGGGGCACCCTTATTTGTCCACGGCAATGGCAAGCAGCTCACACAGAAGGACATCAACCTACTGCCGAGAGCTTTGCGCCCCGAGGTCGGTAGCCACTCCCTGCGCAAGGGCGGTGCCACCGAGTTGGCAGCACAACGGGCACCAGAGCGGCAGCGGCAGGCAGCCGGACGTTGGCGCAGCTCAGCGTACAAGCGGTACATCCACACATCTGCAGGCTTGCCCTCCCACTAGCTGGGTGGCATGGAAACACGGCACCCAGGACCGATGCAAAAACCTATTTTTGGAGGAGCAGCAGGCAACCCTCGTTTCACTCGTGATTGCTTAATCACATGGCAAAAACAACAAAAATGCAACCCCATTCTATGGTGCTATGATGTGTGTGTCTCGGGGGGAGGGGCGATAAATGTAGGTTTGCAGCGTACGGCAAACCGTAGTTATCGCTGACAACCGAGCAACAGGCAAAAGCCACGCGCGTGGCTAGGCGCGCAACAATGGGGGTGTCTGGCATGCAATGGCGGGCAGCCGTACTGGGGAAAGCCCAGGCCGCAGTACGAGTACGCCCATATGCGCGGGCGAGACTACCCCATATTTGCATAAAGGTATCAGCGCTACTAATGCAATGTTTACTACAAGCAGGGCTAGCTCATGGCGCCTAATCTCTATATTAGGAAGCAGTTCCTTTCATGGCACGAAAGGACTCCAGCGCGCGTACTAAGCCTCAGCCAAGGTACAGTACTAACCGAGTACGCAAGATAGAACAGGCGGTGTGGCGGAGCAAACATACCACGTATGGAAGAGGCGAAGTCCCCGGATGCCGCCCGGCCCACAATGACAGACACCACCATGCTTATATGGGAAATAAGGCGCGAGAGCCCACCAGGTAAGGCGGGCCACATAAGCACGTGGCAAGCGCAAATAGCGTAAGACGTACCCACGAGGCCACAACGCGAGAGTACGGCAGCATGAGCAGAGTACAAGAGTACGAGGCCGGATCAACGCAGACCAAGCCCAAGGTGTGGTAGTGCCACAGCACGAGGCACCTCAGCAGTTGGAGGTGGCGAACGCAGGGACAGCATCAATATTGGCAGCTAGCAGCAGCAGCAGATGGGCGTGATTTTTTTTTCTTCAAGACTAGCAACGAGGAGCAGCAGGCAACCCTCGTTTCACTCGTGATTGCTTAATCACATGGCAAAAACAACAAAAATGCAACCCCATTCTATGGTGCTATGATGTGTGTGTCTCGGGGGAGGGGCGATAATCAAGGGTTGTGGACATGGTGGCTGAAACGGAAAACATCCAAACGGGAACAGCATATTCAAGGAGGGGACGAACATAACATTTATACAAAAGATTCACAGCAGGAAAAGGAAGGAAGTTGGACATGTGGTTTAAAAGAAAAACCCGACCTCGAAATTTGCTGGTAATGTGTTGAATATGGGGGCCAGATTGAGTGAAGGAGTGAGGGTGATGCCCAGATGGCGGTGGGAAGAGGGCTGGGTCAGTAACGTACCGGCCATGGTGACGGTCCTGGGATTAGGTGGGTTTGATTTAGGTCTGCGAAAGGGAACATGGACACATTTGGTAGCATTGAAAACTGCTTCAGCTTTATGAGACCAGTTCACACATCTATCAAGGTCTAGTTGCAGGGAGGCAGTGTGCGCGGCGGGTACGACAGTAGGCGGAGAAACGCAGACCATGTTGGAATCATCCGCAAACAGAGTCAGATCGCTGGATTGGGGAATGCTGGGAAGGGAGTTGATAGAAAGGTTGAATAATAGAGGGCCTAGGTGGGAGCCTTGTGGCACACCAGCGGTGAGCGACATATGGGTTGATAAGGAGGTTCCGACCCGCACAGACATCGATCGGCCTTCCAGGAAGTCCATCAGCCACGCGAATGAGTCAGGTGCACACCAACCGGACAGACATGAGGCTAGGAGGCGATGGCTGGTACGATCAAATGCCTTCGAGAAATCGAGAAAGACGGCATCACACTGGGCCCGGTTATCAAATGCAGAGCTGACACTTGATGTGATATACGACACTTGACCGACTCACTACTACCATCCAGAGCACACAAGAAGTCCATCGAACCTTCTACTCGGCAAACCTGCAAGAAAGCACCACTCCCTGGTCAATACACCTTGTTTTGGGCAGTTCACCCCTCATTAATTGGGCTTGAGTAGGCTGAGGAAGATTGTGTCTAAAGAGCACCACTTATATTGCTTTCCAAGCCAAACCATCACCAGGGATACAATCTTACAGGGACGCTCCGTTTCAAGCGAGAAAAACGCCCTTTGAGCAAGAGATAGCAGCGTGAGTAAGTGTCATTTCTGCACAGTGAGAACAGGAAGTGCAGAAAGTCGGCATACCGGATAGGTAGTGAGAAAGTCGGCGGAAAAGCGCGAGCTCCGGTGTGAGGAGCAAAGAGGTTTCCTATGAAACCATCGCCAAAGTTGCTACCACTATCTCGTATAATAGCTTTGATTAAATTATTGTGTAACACTCATACTCGCAAGACTCTCTCAAAGCACATGGTTACGGGTTGTAAGTTGTTGCTCCTTGTCTCACGTGGAGGAGGAGAAGACAAAGGCAGTGCAAGTATGCGGCGCATAGCTTACCGTGAATACCTATGGTGTACTATTTATGTCAGTATACTCAATAAGTATACTCAATACGTGTGATAAAGTACTCATACTACAATTCCTTTCAGATTCCTTTTTTCATATTCCTTTCCTGTCTCCTTTCAGATTGTTAGATATATTTATGCAAGGAATATTCGAATTATTCGAATATTCTAGAATACCAACATCAGAAAGAATATTCGAATGCAGGCAGCATTACTTGATATTGGAAAATTCGAAAAATTGGCACTTCTTGGTTGTGTTAATATTTAGAATATTCGTTCGAAGAAAACACCATTTGTTGCATCACTAATATATTTCGACTTATGTTGGCTCCTACTTTGTTGCTTTGTTTGGTATAGGAAAGGCAAGTCCTGGTTTCAGTCTGGTGACGAATCCTACTCTGCGCAAACATGGACTGCAAGCGATGACGTGTATCATGCTCTAGCTCATCCTTACGCCGACTCTCTAACTAAACCCGGCGTGTCCGATTCCGATAATAGCTTGGAGTCAACATGTTCTGGTCCTGTTTCTCTAAGGGCAGAGCAGCTGCAGCAGCAACAACAGAGCTCTGTAAGTCAATACTACTACCAGATCAACAACTCATATGTATCCATGCACCCCCCCCCCCCGACATACGTTATTGAGAGAGATAACCACTTTATGTAACATAGTAATCAGCAGGACATCTTTTCTTACCAGCGGCTACTGATTACCACGAATTATATTGAAGCGAGCTAGCTGCATGTACCATTGAGGGATAGGGAAACACGAGTATATTGCCACATACATGTATAGGAGGTTGAGGTGTGATCTTCTGCTGATGAAAGGCTATTCGGATAAGCCATGCAATGCCGGTATCAGGCTTTCTACTTTAACCTTACTAATCCTTTCAAAAGGAATGGCAACTTTGATGAGTATCCCAAACAACGATTGTCCTCACTGTACCCACGTGCAACTGTTAGTGTATTGTGATGGTCTGGATTTGGAAAGGAAAGTTCTTGTGGTACTGAAAGTTCATGTTTACTTTCTTCCCTGAACCACCGTTTCACACCAAATAGAAAATTGACTGCACCATTGATTGGCGCACTGGAAGAGACTATATAATATAGACTTGCCATATTTCGTTGAACACCATTGAAACTCACTTCTCTTTCTACTCTTTCTTCTCACCCGAATACACTCGCACCCTCACAGCCACAGCCTCGCATACAGTGACATACACATGCACACGCACGCGCGCACGCACACACACACACCACACACCACACACACACACACACACACACACACACACACACACACACACACACACACACACACACACAGTGATGCCACAGCCACGCCACACTGGTCACAGGCACCGCATAACCATCTGCACACACAACAACCATCAGCCTCCTCTGCAGGGACAGCAGCCGAAAAAGCTGTAATGCCAGTGTATTCTCTATTCGCAAAGAACAACACCCACATCACAGCATTAACTTTCTCTCTGCTCGGCTTAGATGGCCAAGACTAAATAGATGTACGCTGTAGTTAGTATCAATGCTAAGACTGCAGTCTCCAGCTGCAGCATACTGCCAGCAATTTGCTCGCAAGGCAGAGCTTGCCAGTCTAGAAAGGACCGACCAGATAAAGACTACGAGAGAGCTTGGAAGCTCAGGGCCCTACGCTATGCTTTTTTTGCCTTGACCTAGACAAAAAAAAAGCATAGGGATGTTATAAATTCTTTAAAAAATTCCTTTTTTTTTAAGACATAACCTGGGATTCGAACCCGCACTATCGCGCGCCCTGCATGCATCCCCCGATACACTTCGCATACATACTAATTCTTCCAAGTTGTTTCACATTGTGATCTTGCATTTGAAAGCCCTATTTGAATATGCATTGTGGCCAGCCGTCTTTGATGGTACGGTACGGTAGGGGATAGGTACGGGACAGGTACGATCGAGGGTAATACGACACCGTCTCCAGTACCGTACCGTACCATCAAACACAGCTGGCCACATACAGCTGCCCGCAATATTCAAATAGGGCTTTCAAACGCAAGATAATAACGTGAAGCAACTTGGAAGAATGGGTATGAATGCGAAGTGTATGGGGGAATGCATGCAGGGCGATAGTGCGGGTTCGAATCCCAGGATCTGCCTGAAAAAAAAAAATAGGAGAATTGAAAAATTTATAACATCCTATGCTTTTTTGCCGTCAGATACGGATAGCGCCAGGCGTGACACAAACAAACACACAAACAAACACCAAATTAAAGCTGTGTGGACCCTGGCTAGCGCCAGACGTTACTGAAGTAACGTCTTCTGCATAGCTACAGGAATAATTTATTATTAATTAGGGCGGGTGCCGGGTGCCGCGTGAGCAGGGTCACACATCACTTGCAAAGAAAGAATTGAAAAAGAACGGTACAGCAAGTGTGCATACCTCAACTTTTGCGAGCTGCAAATATTACGGCATGACATAAGACGGAAAAGAACATTAATTTTCTCGTTTCTCTCTCAAGTTAGTCAATGAGAAATGAACAAAATATGGCCAGATTTCACAACAACAGTATATTATTATACTATTGTAGCAAAAACTGTCCATATCGTCATATTCTGATGTTGCAAAAACTGTCCATATCGTCATATTCTGATGTTGCAAAAACTGTCCATATCGTCATATTCTGATGTTGCAAAAACTGTCCATATCGTCATATTCTGATGTTGCAAAAACTGTCCATATCGTCATATTCTGATGTTGCAAAAACTGTCCATATCGTCATATTCTGATGTTGCAAAAACTGTCCATATCGTCATATTCTGATGTTGCAAAAACTGTCCATATCGTCATATTCTGATGTTGCAAAAACTGTCCATATCGTCATATTCTGATGTTGCAAAAACTGTCCAGATTGTCATATTCTGGTTTTTCAAAGCCTGTCCAGCCTGATTGACATATTCGAGTGTTGCAAAGCCTGTCCAGATTGACAAGTTTCCGTCCAGGATTCTGTCGACATGCTCCGAGGCCGGAAGTCAGCGGGGGAATTAATGTGCAACATGTGGTATGGTTTGATGTGACTTTGTGATCATGTCTCAGAGCATTTCCGTGGAACTTCAGAAGGAGCTGCAGAGCGTTTGGAAGGAGCTGTACCTCCCAGAGAGTACAATAATGGAACTTAGTTTCAAGTATGGCGGAGAGCATCTGCCATTACAGATTCTGAGCAAGGTATGTACGGTACTCAATGCTGCAGGGAGCAGCTACCGTTTTCCGGTGTATTTGTATTTTGTGTTTATGGATTCTCCACAGGCCTTGGCTTAAATCAAGGGAGTCTCCGTATAAGCCGCACTGGAGTATAAGCCGCACCCAGATTTTTTTGTCACAAAATCAGATATCTATCCTGTGTTAGGTGTATACGCCGCGTCCCTCACTTGAGGGACCTACTGTGCAAACGGCCGCTGACAGCTTCGGTTCTCCTGTTTGCCAACAACAAATTGCTAGTAACCGGCATGGATTTATCAATACTGAACATATGGAGAGAAGCTCGATGGCCTAATTCCTCGACATCTTCAATGACTCTCAGCTTAAATCAAGTCTGATAGCTGCTACAAGTATGTTCAACGGTACCGTGATTCAGCTCTGAACGTTAGATGAAAAGGGAACGAACTTGAGCGAGAGCCAGAGACAGTGACTTGTATCAAAATTTCTTGCACTGATCCAATGTGCGTTGTCCATGCGCATGCACCCAGTTGCATTGTCACGGCTGTCACAGCGCGCTGTTGCATTTTTTCGCCAGTTACGTGACCTACCACACGCTGCTTTGCGCACGTTCTAGGGTGAATTATGCGTGTTGAATGTGCGGTTGTACTCAGGAAAAGATAGTAATCTGTTTGAGCTGTTAGAGTTAGGGAGCTAACTGTATTCAAACAATATTTGAGGACTATGATATTTGTGCCTGAGAGAGAGAGAGCAGTACCGGTATCTAACTTTCAGGTGATGCAAATGTTACTGAATTACATCATGGCATGCGGTAACTGACTTTTCTCCAGAGCGTTTTTAAAATACATAAGCAGTAGAGGTGAAACATCAAGTCATCGGATGTTGTTCACGGTTTTCAAGTGATTATGGTCCTTGCAACAAAGGCCAGTTTGTCCCCTAGCCTGTGGCGGCAAAATGAGTCAGTGCTTGACCTGTTAATTGCCACTGGAAGGCCGGGCTTGCAAAAGGTGATTGGGCTCGAGTTTCTTTTGTCAGATAGGTGTTTGTGTCTCATCACCCCCCCCCCCCCCCCCGGCTTGATCTTCATCCCAGACTAGTACTAGTATTCGTGTGCTATGTTTGAGTATTGCCGGCACTTTGGGTAATGCACCCTGCTTTCTCCTCATCAACATGTTGATTGTGGAAGAGTTTTCACTGCTCCATAGGCTGGATTTTCTATTTCGCAGTACGTACCGGGCAAACGAATTGATGAATTTCTAAATTCTGGTATTTTGCAGTCTGTTTTAATATTTTGCAGACTCTATCTGGTAACGACTATTCCACGCTGTGTCTGCAGGCCTCATCTTGTGTAGTTGCTGCTTCTGTTCCAATCAGCCGCGGACCGTTTGCGAATTGCAGACACAACTTCAGGGTTGTTTAAATTGTTTTGATTGTGTGCGTTTCTGTTGTTCCACAGGCACTTTGTGCATGGAAGAATGTGCTCTCTCTTGTAAATGAACGTGAAGTTATGATAGCAAGCTGGGAGGTTCATCCTTCCTTCCTCCCAGGTCAGTACCAATGTGTCTTTGACTGTACCATGTAAAGTTGCATATCAACAGTCAAACTGTCACCTGTGATTTATTCTATTTATTTCACCTTCCCTCCTTCCCTTGGCCAGGGAATATAGGCCAATATGGAGGGAGAGAGGGGGGGGGGGGGCAATAGCCAGCCATGGCAGTAAGTAAAAATAATGCAAAAATTTGATGACAAATTACAAGAGGCAAAAACCTACACAGGATGAGGCAAAGAAAAACAAATCTGAACATGAGCTACCTTGGGCAGTCCCTTAAAACAAAACAAAAGTCGTAGAGGTGACGGTTCGATACCGGAACGGGTTGACAACAAAATTGTGTAGACCCAATCCGATCATCAGTGTGGATTGTTCACTCGAAATATGTTTGTGGAAGGAAGCTGGCATGTTGAAGTTTGCTCTGAGGCCAGAGTCGATCGATCTGAGCCCCTCCTTTGTGTTCGCCCGTTGCCTCCAAGTTGCCCTCAATTTTTGGTGTTTACAGAGGTGGCTCCAAACCGGACAGGTTTTAGAGTGCTCGTCAAATTCACTCTGGGTCTGAAATTAGGTAATTGCTATGGCTCCACGACGGCCAGTACAGAGCACCAATTAGCCTTGTGTGTGCTTCCATTAGTTTTCATTGGTATACAGTTCTTTATTGGCGAGAGGCGAGCCGCTGTTTACCTGCGACAAGAAGTTGATTTTTCAAAAGACATAAAACTCAAGTCGCAGTGGGAAGCAACACGTCGAAAACTCAAATGCTTGGTATGGCGCTTCTGGTCATCGCAGAGCCATGGAATTTTGGCGCTGAGTAAAACACATTGTAGTCTCACTGTGACATACGTTTTCTAATCAAAATACCAAGAGAGAAAGTGAATATTTAGACCGTTCCGGTTTGCAACCTATGTCCTATTTGAAACCGTCTCTTCTACGAGTTATAACTCCTTTTAGCCATAATTAAATTGGCTCACCATCCGAGTTCGATAATAATAATTATAATAAACCAAAAGGAACTACGCTTAATGTTAAAACTTTCTCTTTCCATTTATTGATGTATTCATGTAATGAATTGAGTTTAGCGTAGGCGTACATCTCGCAACTACGTATCTGCTGTGCAACAGCGCCCTCTACTGTTCTGGCCGCCTCACTTGTTTAGTGCGCCTTGCCGCGACCGGCAAGACTGCCTGCTCTACATCACATTTATGCGTACGCCATCACACTAATTAATTCAGTTTTGATCGGGTTCGAGTCAGCAACGTGCCACATCTCCTTGCCATTCTCAGTTTTGAGTCTTCTCTGCTTTGGCTCATGCCCGACTTGCATCCTGCTGCCTTTGTCTTTTGCTGACCCACCATCCCACCACTAACCATTAATACCACATTGCATCATTCCTACTTCAAGTACAATAAACCTGGTGGCGAGTCACTCATTACTGGTCTGCCTTTCCATTGCGGCATTATGGCCTTATGGTCCTGCCTTTCCATTGCAGCAATCACAGCCTCCGGGCTTCTGCCTTCCTGCGGCAATCACAGCCTCATGGGCTCGTGCCTACCTTGCGGCGAAGACCAACCAGTTCCTCGTCACCAGTATTTGCCCAACACAACCTAGCCTTATTCGTGTGGTGTATGCCTGTCTGTGTGCGCGGAATGCTAATGTAGTTCTTTTTTTTGTTTTTCCACAATGTAATTTTCGCAGCCCGCACTAAGTTGAGGTATGAAGAGTATGCACACTGGCTGCAGCATTCTTTTCACTTCTTGCTTCGCAAGGGATGTGTGACCAATAACAAAATGTAACAAGGCGATGAGATCATCAGAATGAATCTGTTCGTATGTATTGTAAGTAGCAGTGTCTGTGTAATCTTCCTTTCAGGTGGCGGCACAGTTCATGCTGATAACACTGTTGCAGAAGGTGATAGTGGTAGTGGTGGTAGTTGTGGTGATGGTACCAGTACGCATGGTATTGCCATTGGTGCTGGTGATCCAAGGACAGATGATGCTAGTATTACTGGCATTACCAATGGTGGCGCTGCTGATGTTGCTCGTACTGGAGAAGAGTTTACACGAGAAGCAAAAACAATGAAGGCTGCTCATACAGTTTCTAGAAAACGCGGCAAGCAAGCACATCGCTATGACACAGGACTTGCTAAGGTATGGTTATTGGTTACTAGTAGTACTTGATTTAGAATACTAGCACAGAAGACAGTATAATCTGGTGGGTGTAGGCAAAGTACGCATGCTGAGTTCCAAACATATACCGTACGTCAAATATCACAACGATTCATCACTCAAGAAGAGAGAGAGAGAGAGAGAGAGAGAGAGAGAGAGAGAGAGAGAGAGAGAGAGAGAGAGAGAGAGAGAGAGAGAGAGAGAGAGAGAGAGAGAGAGAGAGAGAGAGAGAGAGAGAGAGAGAGAGAGAGAGAGAGAGAGAGAGAGAGAGAGAGAGAGAGAGAGAGGAGGGAGAGAGGAGAGAGAGAGAGAGAGAGAGAGAGAGAGAGAGAGAGAGAGAGAGAGGGGGGGAGAGGAAGCTGTATTTCGACTTCTATTGTGTGGAAGGCTCTGCCGTAGATAGGTATTCAGCACTATTACTGAGGGCAGTGGACCACCCTACTTGATTACAATTGATTTATAAAGTGCTTCGAAAAGAAATGGAATTAAATCATTAGTATGAAGGATGTGGGATTCATTGCATCTGCCACGGGTTGGGAGTGGTGCCATCAAGATCTTCAAGCCTCGTACAATGCTGATCCCTGCACAGTCTAGCATATTCCCTGCACAGTCTAGCATATTCCCTGCACAGTCTAGCATATTGACGACACGCTGATGCACTGGCATACATATACAAGCTATAATGTGAACTGTGAAGACATGCCATCTCAGCTTGCTGGCCTGCAATCATCTACGGCTGGCCAGCATCCCTGTGCCGGCTACTGGCCTGTCCACACTAGACTTCAGCATTCTGACACGTGACATTACCCCCATCAACTCCAACCCCCTGCGTATGTGTTATCCCAGTGACAGCCCAGCCCACTGGCAGCACTGGCAAGGCAGGGTTGTTATCCCAGTGACAGCCCCCACTGGCAGCACTGGTAAGGCAGGGTTGTTATCCCAGTGACAGCCCAGCCCACTGGCAGCACTGGCAGCACTGGCAGCACTGGCAAGGCAGGGTTGTTATCCCAGTGACAGCCCAGCCCACTGGCAGCACTGGCAAGGCAGGGTTGCAGGCTGCCGGCTACTCTTAGTGGTCTAGTTGGCCGACGACGTGTGTGTGTGGGGGGGGGGGGGACAGGGTAACATGTGCACTGGTATGTCACTTTGCCTCTGTTGGCTGGGATGTGCATGGAAAGGGTCGGCTTGGCTGAGTTACACCTCATCCACCGAGCTCATATTGAGTCAAGGGTGTGTACTACTCTTCACACATGGATTTAAATACTCAGGTATATCGTGACGCTGTTCACTATTCCGACATGCAAGCGTTCCATCATTCGACATGCTGTTTGTCATTCTGAAACTGCAGCAAGAAGAAAGGTTGGACAGGCTTGAAAGTCAGCTACGCAAAGTGATCAAAGAGATGAGGAACGACTTTGGTGACGATGTCATGTTCAGGGTAAGCAGCTCTACTCTTTGACATGATACTATTATTTAACATTACAGTCATATGTATCCTATTGCAGTGCTTCATAATCAGGCAGCACGGCCACGCCAACTCACAGCCAATGCAGAGAAGTAACTCCCACCCTGCACATCCCATGAATGGTGGATGAAGCGGGTGCATAATCTTTCCAAATCACCTCAACTCACGAGCTCAGACTGTGTACTAGAAAGGTTTCGAATTTGTACATTGAAAGGAGTGTGAGTTCAACGGAATCATGAACATATGACTAGATCATAACTTTGACTCCTTAGTGGACTTCCGATGGTTGATAGGACACCAACTACATGTACCTACTCAGTCCAACATCTAACCTGCAACTTACCCAATCCTGCAACTTACCCAATCCTGCAACTTACTCAATCCTGCAACTTACTCAATCCTGCAACTTACTCAATCCTGCAACTTACTCAATCCTGCAACTTACTCAATCCTGCAACTTACTCAATCCTGCAACTTACTCAATCCTGCAACTTACTCAATCCTGCAACTTACTCAATCCTGCAACTTACTCAATCCTGCAACTTACTCAATCCTGCAACTTACTCAATCCTGCAACTTACTCAATCTGCGGACAGAACAACACGAACTGGAGTGTGTGACATTTGACATTCAAGAGGAGAACGGGGCAACACATAGTCACATACAGTCAGACCGTCTCGCTTACCTCGCTTACCTCGCTTAGGGGTCGTCGCAAAAGTTCTTTGTCGTCCCTGAAACGAACATGATTCATTTGGGGGAGGAGGGGGTGCGAGCCAAAATCGCAAGCCGACCGACGCTGTACATATGACGTGCACATGCATGCCATTTTCGTCGTCCAGCATAGCAAGCTGTGTTCGTTTCAGAGGGAGGGGAGGGGTCCGAGTACGAAATGAACGATGTTCGTTTCAGGGACGACAGAAAACTTTTGCGACGACCCCTTATCCGGTCCTCTTTAATCCAGATCCCTCGCCATCCGGAAGAAAATGCTGGTACCCATGTGCAGCATACGTTATGCATACAACATACCGGACCTCGCGATCCGCATACCGGTGCATGATTTTGTGTACAAACTGGTTGAAATGTGTACAAACAGCTTCGTCGGATCCGGTTGACGTGGCTTGCAGAAGCTAGACTCAGGGAGTTGCGCAAATAAAGGTCCTTGACCTGCTGGATGCATGCGGATAGCACTCAGTTGCATGCGCTTGTCATTTGTCTCGCTTGTTTTACATATTATGAACGCTACTTGGTTGTACTGCATAGGACCCATAATTATACATGTACAGTAGGTATCGGTTATAGCGTGGGTGTTTGAAAAACGACATTTGATTCTTATTGCCGATATTTCTTACACACGATAAATCACGTGTGACATATCATATGCACGTGTGACATCATACATGTACATATGTATGCGCGCACGTTTGGCATGTGGACACACGTACACATGATACACGTACACACGGATCAATCAGACTCGCGGTCATGCTAGGCGACTGCGGAGCAGCGGATACCAGAGAAGTCGGAAGAAAGAGTCCGACTGGACAGAAAAAGTGATTCTCCAATGCTCTCTTGGACATAACTCTCTTTTTGTGTTGAATATTATTGTATTGAGTATGCACAGAGCACAGATGTTATTACTACAGGCGATACACTTTGCACTAATCTGGCATATTTTGCTACACAAAATCCATTCTTAGGGTCGATATATTCTACTATGCGATAATACTGCTTGTAAGAATAAATATACACATAAAATATGTGTTATGATTATGAAAAAATGAGTGTTCATTCTTGTAAGCAGTATATTCTTGTATACGACCACACTATAACCGATACGCACTGTACTTCTTTGAAGTATGTACGATGCCACCCCTTTTGATGTGCCACATGCATGTACAGTATGTGTGTTCAGTTATCCGGTTCCCTCGCCTATCCGAATATTTTCGTGGGAAATGGATGTGTGTGGTTAAGCGAGGTCTAACTGTACCATAACGAGGCTCTGAACGCAGAGAAGATGGTACTCTCATGAACATGCACATTGATTCCTAGGCTGACAACCGTCATTTCTGTCCTTGTTCGGCTTTTGTTTGGGTCATTCTACTTAGGGTGTAAACTACCTGGAGAAGATGAGAACGGACCGAAAAGAGCGCATCTTCTGGCTACATCACCATCACAGAGACGTAGCAATTGAGAAATTCAGAGCGCCGGTGTCTGTTGTGAATGTGGGCCATTGGTAACATACCCAGAAGCCCTGCCCTTCTGCCAAATTGCATTATGGCAAATAGTTGCAAATACACACCCTTGAACCGGATTTATGCATCCTTGCACCAGTGTGCACCCTCACACACGCACACACATACAGAACAACACTAGGACCACCACAATCGTGAGATTATCATCAGGATAGTGAATTATAGAGTATATTTGTTTTCGGATGACTATTGCCCTTTTTCACTCCTCTTTTTCTCCCTCTCTCTCATTCACATCCACTCCCACTCCGAATATTCCCTAAATGAACAATTCTCGTTGACAAAGGTTTACACAGTTCATCGTCTTGAGGGAGTCATACCCCCCACCCCCGAGTCTTAGCTTGCTGATCCCGTTTTGTATATCTATTCTCTGCACACTGTATTAGAAGGTGGATGCTTTCCATGCTTCCTGCCGTCTGACTAAAACTTGACTAACCATCGACTCGACAAACCTTCAAGCCTTTGAAAACACTCCCTGCTCAATATACAGTGCTTCGGGTACTCTAGCTCATAATTTCAGCTAGAGTAATCTGATGATGAAATGTGTGCTCCTTATGTAGTGCTCTCCCGGAGTCAAAGCTAGGGAACGGGTTCCAGGGAGACAAAATATTCCCGATCATCTGGTGACACTGCACCCGTGCAGGGGGACAATACGAAGAGGAATTTCTGGACATGTTGCGGTTTTCATCATGGTGGCCTTTGCGTGCTCGGCAATTTACCCTTCACCATTAATTTGGGTTTGGCGGGGTTTGGTGGTCTTTGCGATATGCATACAACAACTACTTGCTGGGATTCCCTGAGCGAATCTGAATTCAAGCCTTTTTACAAAGTGAGAAAAGGACCCAAGCAGAACAAAGGAGTAATAGCAGCAAATGCTAAAGTTGCAGTATGCAGACTGAGAGTGAAGTTCAATAGGTACATGGAGTGTGTGTAAGACGGACTATGTTAGGTCACCAAGGTACCATCCGCTACCATCTGCTACCATCCGCCACCATCTGCTACCATCCGCCATCACCAATCTTTCAGAAACATGCACCGCCAAGTGAAAAATATAATGAACTCACGCTACGAACGTGATGAACTCTCGCTATGGGCTCTAAATTCACGCGCAGCCAGCTGATGACATGGTGGAAAAAAGGGTGTGACTTTATAGGGGGGAAAGTGCTGGGGGGATAAAAAGCAGGGGTTTTTTGGTGCACTCTCCCCAGCAGGAGGGGGGTCGGAGGACAAGAGTAAGCCTCCAATCCCACCCTCCACCGTTCGATGGTTTGCTTATATAGGAGCTCAGACAAAGGTGTGAACACTACGCCAATCAGCATCAAGCAACACCTAAAAGCGCTAAAAGCGCTAAAACTACTCACAACTCACCTTTTGTCTGTGACATTCACTGGAAATGCCGAGATTCACACAAAATGTGGTGTGATGGCTCAAATGCAGCGCTGGACCTGAAGCAGGTGACAGAACAGGAATAACAGCAGTGAGAATTACACAGCAGCCGGGAAACTTGACAAGCACAATCTGGGCATTGCACACCTAAAAGTTCAACATTACTGGCATCAGTCATCCTCCACTCACTCCACTCACTCCGTATTATCTGTCAACCACCATGCCGGTGCAACATGCTTCACACGATCTAAAACCAAGCTTTGCCTTCCGATTTACCACCCAATTTACAAATGATCACACTCATGACTGTGCACTGCTGATACTAAACGTCACCAAATGTGCTCATATAGGTGAGATGTTGTCAATGTGTAGGTGATATGTTGTCAATGTGTACAAGTACAAGTACATCTAGTAAATAGGTGGGTGGCAACCAGGGAGTCGTACTCAAACTAGGGAGGTGACACGGCACAGAAATTCGTGTCACAGGGGTTGACTCGCACCCGTGACCCCTCGTTGTTATTTTTGGAATAGTTCAGTCCAGTCCAGTCCGAAAGGTCATACTCGGATCGACTCGCCTTCTGTACTTCACCTCCAAGCGTGCCGCATGGGTGTCTAGTTTTTGAAATTATTGAGGCAGCACATTTCGTTTACAGCCCATCAATCGCCAGTATTCTTTGAAAGACTACCAGCAATTTGTTTACCTCCTGCCATGTCCGAACTAATTGATAGCAGTGATGGCAACAGCAGCAGTTATGAGACGGCGTGTAGTGTTACGGTAACTGTTCAGAACTGTTCAGAGTCGTATCCTAGGTTAATCCGAATACTAAAAATTGACCCAAATTGCACATAGCACGAAGCTGGTTTTTGAAAATTGTAAGTCGTGTATCTGCCCCATTTCTTCTTTATGACTTGCACAATACACCAGTCTTCCTAAACAACACATTTCTAGCAGGGGTTAAGTACCATATAAGAGAAGTACAGCCAGTGATATTGTCATGTTGAAATACTACAATTTTGACACAAATTACACATAACACGAAGCCAGGTTTTGAAAAATGTAAGTCGTGTATCTGCCCCATTTCTTCTTTATGACTTGCACAATGGTCCAGTCTGCCTAAATAACACATTTATAGCAGGGGTTATGTACCATATTAGAGAAGTACAGCCAATGATATTGTCATGTCTAAATACTACAATTTTGACACAAATTAGACATAACACGAAGCTGGTTTTTGAAAATTGTAAGTCGTGTATCTGCCCCATTTCTTCTTTATGACTTGCACAATACACCAGTCTTCCTAAACAACACATTTATAGCAGGGGTTAAGTACCATACAAGAGAGCTACATTGTACATCTAGTCATACTGTCATAGCCAGCCACCATCATCATTATTTCCAGGGAAATCCTCTTACATTGTCAGCTCCTACGTCGTTAGATACAATGTAGGGGGCTGTAGGACCGGCTCGTCAAAGATAGAGAACCTGAACAAGCGTGCTCGGGACGTCTCAGCAATCGTAGTATGCCTGAGCACTCCAATAAAAACTTGATCAATGGCAAAATCGTTCCCCACAGAAAAATCATACTTTGCGGGTCTCGCGTTGCACGCTTGGAGGTGAAGTACAGAAGGCGAGTCGATCCGAGTATGACCTTTCGGACTGGACTGGACTGAACTATTCCAAAAATAACAACGAGGGGTCACGGGTGCGAGTCAACCCCTGTGACACGGATTTCTGTGCCGTGTCACCTCCCTAGTTTGAGTACGACTCCCTGGTGGCAACACACCACACACCAACAAGGGAAAGGGGGGGGGGGGGGAATTCACTGCCGAAACAAAAAATTAGTACCCTGATCTATATTCACTAGGTCGCAAACAGTGTAGACCAATGTGAGTCCCTGCATGCCTATAGGCTATAGATGGGGCAATCTAAGCCTGAAACTAGGAAGTTTTGGATTTCCTACCAGTCATAGCAAGAGTGGATGTGGCAAATGGGATTTCAAAGTAGGCCTCTGGCCTCTGGGGTTGGTGGATCTGATCTCTCCTCCCCCACCGTTTAGGAGCCGCATCTGACGCCTGATCATGGGGTGGTGGCGTCCCACGGAAGCGGAAAGGTGGTTCTTGACCAGGGAGTTGTACGACTCCTTGTTTTTGACCTGCCCGGTACGCGAACCCGTCGAATTTTTTCTTCTTTTTTTTTATAGCAAGAGTACATAAGCAAGATCAGGCAAGAGTGTGCAACTCGACGATCCCCCACGGTGCAATCCTAGAGTATGCATTGCACTAACTGCCCTCACTGTTGCCCAATCAGACAGGCTGGAACGATTCCCACGCTGTGCCGCCCGACTTTGCCTGCGCTTTTCCCCTTTACCCCAATTGATCATTCTTTTCTCCTGCACGGACTTAACCTCCCCACTCTTTACAGCCGCCGCGTTCTCAAGCACGTACTCATTGCTCACAAAATTCACCAGAGGCATGCACCCTCACACGTCACCAACCTTGCTTCTACCCCTCAGTTGTAATTACAGCCTACCCCATTAGGTACCCTCGCTCCTATCACCTGCCAACAACCCGTAGTGACCAGCACAAAGGCTCCCCATTTAACATTGCCCTCGACCACTACAAGCAATTTCCCACCCGACCTGACGTGCGATTCCCCAAGTTGAGCTTTTTAAAGGATCCACGGCCAATCTTCTTGTGAATTCTCTTTGCAGCTGGTCTCAACATGCAACCTGCAAGTACTAGGTTCTAACCTCCTTCCCTCATTGTTAGTACTGTTCTCTCATCTCTTATTTGCGCATCTCCCCTAGTCGTAGAGTAGCAATGAATACCAATTGTGCACTCATAACCGTGTATAAAACAATTATTAAAATGAAAAACATGAAAATTCTAGAACGTTTTCTCGTGACTATCGTCAGTGGAACATCGTCACATGGTAAGAATCACTGAAACAACCAGTTATATAGCTAGAATAATATCACAAATAGCAGCTCGCGGCTACACATAGCGTCATTTACACCAGCAGTGTAAGCTTACCGTAACGCCATTGAATGCGAAAATGGTAGCGGCAAATACATGTGGCAGATGTATGTGCGTGTGTGGACAACAAAGTGTGAGTGCATTGTATTTGAAGAGTGTGAGTGCTACAGCGTTTTATTTCTGCTTACACAGCACAGGCCGGGTCACGTGTATGAATATAGACAGCTTCTACCAACTGCAACTGCCTAAAGAAGCCAAAGAACTTCCCTAATCATTACAGTTTAGCCACTTGTATTAGTGTTGCAGAATGTTCCAAAGTTGTGAGCTGGGAACTGTGATTGGCTGATTATACTCATGTTCCAGAAGGTTCTATAATTTTGCCGGCAACCGCCCGTCATTCCCGCAGCAGAGACCGTTCAACATTTTCTTCAGACTTCGTAACTCACACTTCCTGTGAATCCACACAGGCGGGTGGGACGCAGCCCTCACTGTAACCCACACACTTCACATACAAACAGCGATGCTCTAACCACTGAGCTAAGGTGTAGGCGCCATTCCAGCAGAGACCGTTCAACATCATGTTTTCTTAATACCGGTAATAATATTATTAGTCTTTGCAAGCGCGTTAAGCTTGACTTGTCGTCACTGTCACTGACGACCAGTTTGATACGGTTTGCTGTCCAAGTAGTACTGGTCAGTGTAGTAGAATCATGCATGAGGCTCCAAATTGCACTGCACTGGTGAGTTTATAACAATTATTGTAAGCTGGCTGATTTGTTTTAGCTCCGAGCCTGGAGCTGTCTGACTGACTGAGCACTGACATGTACTGTACTTACCTTCACTTTTCTTCCATCCAAACGAACACCCGCTAGCTCTACCTCTGCTGCAAGTCACCGTCAGTTCTGCTTCACATACACTAAGTTTTGAGCGTGGAGGGCCATCATCAGGGTGAACCCCTACTGAACTACTTCAAATCACGGTCACAGACAGTCAGTAAACAACCATGTACCACAATCAGTAGATATGGCATGGGTTGCTGTAGCCGGGATGTGATGAGAAGAAAGCGAAGTAAAATTAATAATAATTAAATTATTTAGTTGAAAAGCAAAATGTGCCAGATACATGTGCCTTGTAGGTGTATTATTCAAGAATATTATTATACCCTGTTATGTATGATGAGTTCACTGGACCAGTACTGCTACTCTACACACATACATTGTATGTGTGTAAAGTAGCAGTACTGCCACTGGTCCAGTGAACTGAGCTGGGGAGGGCCTAGGGAGGAAGAGAAGTTGAGGGTATGCCTGTGTGTGAATTTATGACCGTGTTAGCACGCCATAGAAAGTCATAACATTTCAGTCATTTGTAGTAGAGCCATACCGCCGTTACCAGCCCATATGTGTGACATCAACTTGAAGATGAAAGCAAAATCGGTTTGGTAAGTACACTGAGTGCAATCAGCAGCTACATGTAGCACAAACATACACTAACTTGTGTGTGAAGTTATTGTGCCATTATATGCCGCTGAACATCACAGTCTATCACAACACCAACATACTTCACAGTTCTTTCTATAGAGCTTTGAGTTGAAGTTTTTTGGAACCCACCAGCTCCGTACAAAAATTCATTTCAAACCAGAAGGAAAGTGCGGAGTTTGATTCTCCGCAGTGCGCGAACTGCAGCTGGATGATGTAATGAAGGCAGCGCGCTGCACATCTGGCCCATAGAAAATAGATCACAGTTGCATACTCTTGTTTACGGACTCTTGCCGGCGTCATTCGCTGAATCAACAAAACTTGCTGCTGCATGCAAGTTCACACACGCTGCTGCTGTTGCTTGTATTAATTCAGCACATTGTATTGGCTGTTAGACATGCAAAGCAATGAGCAGCGAAGAAAATAACTACAGACGACGGGAAATGACACAGCCAAGAAGAAAGAAAAATAGCAGCAGAAGATGCATTGATATGCTAGACAGTATTTACAACACATCACCGTCCACATAAGCAGAAGAAATGAAACACATAGCACTGTAGAATAAGATCCGTACTAGAATATATTATGCAGCTGTGTCCACAGAACACACCCACACCCACGCACAAACACACCCACGCACAAACACACACCCACACCCACACCCACACACACACACACACACACACACACACACACACACACACACACACACACACACACACACACACACACACACACACACACACACACAAACACAGCATGGACACTGTACGGCAATAGTGTACACAATGAGCATAGTATGCACACAATACATGCATGCACAGCATTCACTGTGTATCAATATCAACCTAATAGTAATAGATATACTAGGTGATGCAAGATATGAAAGCCACATGCATTGCCTCAAAACAGAGAAATGAACACTGAACTCCACATGCGAAATCTGATAAGGGAAAAGAAGCTAACGCTATATCAGTGCGCAGCAAAAAGCTGCAGTGAGCAGCTTGCGCCTACCATCTCCCACCACCGCGATAACCACCACCAGCACCACCACCGCGATAAGCACCACCACCGCGATAACCACCAGCACCAGCACCACCATAACCACCACCAGCACCACCATAACCACCAGCACCACCATAACCACCACCAGCACCACCTTGACCACGGCGAGCGTACCTTGGTCGATAGCCAGGACGGAAACCACCACGGCTTGGCATCGGTGCAGGTGCAGATGAAGCTTGTCTGCATTCAGAGGATACACATCACCAAGAAACAAACACAATAATAACAGAGAGGTTGCGCACAATGAAATTCGTAGCGCCGTAACGAATATTTTTCACGAAAAAAGCTAACGAATATTCGTAAACCGGGAGGTTGCGCACAACGCGTGAACTTTTTCGTAGTGGGTCGACGCAGCGGCCGCGCGGGTGCGAAGGGTCAAGACAGGGAGTTGTAAAATATCAGTATTTTAGTACTCCAGGTAACGAAAAATATTATCGTAGATCTGCTCTGTTTCGGTTGCGTTTGGACGGATCTTCGCAGCAACTTTCGTTACTCGAACCCGGACGGTCAAAATCTTACGAAGTTTCGTTGTGCACAACCTCTCTACTAACTCCTTCAACAACTGATTCATCACAAGTACTTGGTAGTTGTTTTCTATAGAATGCAAAACAAGCCTGCCAGGAGTATCCCACATTTGCCAAAAAATCAGAACGTAGAGTCACCGTCTCCTACCACCTACAGTATCACAGGCGTCAGCCTTTCTCCAAAAGTCACCAAAGTCACTCAGGTGGCTTTGACAAGTTAAAAAAAAAAGAAAAGAAGTAAAGTTAGCCGGATTCGTGGCCGCAAAACCTGACGTGTTGAGGAACACACCAAGCCAAAACGTTCACATCGATGGGCCACCACTTCGCAAGTATATCCTCAGTGTCGAATGCAGACTTCACAAGTGAGTCAGGGGAGAGGGGATATTTGACAAGTTAGGGCCTTGAGAATGAGTCCATGGCCATGCTGTTCTTGTCTCATGGAGAGAGTAAATTGCACTGCAGGAGTTGACTGCAAGTGATTTGTTGATAAAAAAAGGAGTTTTGAGTGGTATCTTGGTATAGTAGGGAGTCCCTGCGCAACATTGCATGGCAAAATGTAACAAGAGAAAGTACAGTTTCCTTGGAGACAAAAATGCTCTAATACTAAGAAGAAGAAGGCCACACTTCAGATTCTTGAACAACA
This sequence comes from Sycon ciliatum, assembly GCF_964019385.1. Classification (NCBI taxonomy): domain Eukaryota; kingdom Metazoa; phylum Porifera; class Calcarea; order Leucosolenida; family Sycettidae; genus Sycon; species Sycon ciliatum. The sequence continues at coordinate 14,035,922 of NC_088646.1, forward strand.
TTTCGAATTCTCAAAATGTTGTTCAAGAACCTGAAGTTTATAATTCTTAGAAAGGGAAAGGGACCAAGAAACTACAAGTTACACTATAATGTCCACTACACCACTAGCACCAGCACCAGCACCAGCTGATTGTTTAGAAGCTGGTGGTGTTAGTGGACATTATAGTGTAACTTGAAGTTCCTTGGTCCTTTTTCTTTTCCATAAATTTATCCTTGGCTCTTCATCCGAGTCCATTATTGTATAATTCTTCTTAGAATTATAAGAGAAAAGTAAGTTGGATATGCTGAACAATAGACCAACGCACTCACTTGTATGCCTCAGAGTGGGCCACTTGCTTTCTAGCTACATCACCAGCCAGTGCCTGCACAAGGTCGACAGTCTTCTTATCCGCTTCTTCCAAATTCAAAGCAACTGACGGGTTGCCAGCAACACGGAATAGGACACCATCCATGGACTTTCTCAAAGCAGCAATTAGAGCTGCAGTACTGAATGGCAAACCAAGCCGGATCCTAAGGAAACAACCAACAGTTGCGCAAGCATACAGCCAATGTTTTCAAAGATCAAACTGGGCCCAAACCTATGGCCAAGCACAAACACTAAACTTCAATAGTCCAGTTAACCTCCATTATCTCTCTCTCTCTCTCTCTCTCTCTCCCTCTCCCTCTCCCTCTCCCTCTCCCTCTCCCTCTCCTCTCTCCTCTGTCTGTCTGTCTGTCTGTCTGTCTCTCTCGGTCTCTTTCTCTGTCTCTGCCTCTCTGTCTCTGTCTGCCTGTCTCTGTCTGTCTGTCTGTCTGTCTGTCTGTCTGTCTGTCTGTCTCTGTGTCTGTCTGTCTATGTCTGTCTGTCTGTCTCTGTCTGTATCTGTTTCTGTCTCTATCGGTGTGTCTCTCTCTCTCCCTGTGTCTCTCTGTCTCTCTGTCTCTCCGTCTCGGTCTTTCTGTCTCCGTCTTTGGCTCTGTCTGTCTCTCTGTCTGTTTCTCTATGCCTATCTCTGTCTCTGTCTCTCTGTTTCCCTCTGTCTCTGTCTCTCGCTCTGTACCGTATTTTCCGGAGTATACGCCGCACCCAGATTTTTTTGTCACGAAATACAGACATCCACCCTATATATCACCGAAATACAGACATCCACCCTATTATATTATATCACCGTCCATTTGACCATCATAGTATACGCCGCACCGACTGTTTTGGGTGTTTTGGGTGTATTACTTATGAAAGAGTGGCTGATACTCCGGAAAATACGGTATATCTGTCTGTCTGTATCTGTCTCTCACCCCACCTCCTCTATCTCTTATCTCTGTCTCTCTCTCCCGACAGCACTCCTCGCTGGCTAAAAGCAACATAAATTAACAGGCATATGAAAGGCGGCTAATGATCTAGTGGCTACAAACATACCATTCATCCAGAGAAACAGACTCAGACCCAGCATCGGCAATGCGACATCCAAACAGCAATAGGTGCAGTGGTGAGATCATTGTCATTTGTTTCGCGGCGACGGCACGTGTACGAAGCTTAAAAAAAAGGAAAGGAGATCAGCAAACAATGGCACTGTTGCAGTGGTAATACTATTATTATTCAGAGCTAGTCGTACTCAGCAGCCCAAACTAATTTCAGGCGCTTGACAATCAGAATTACACAAGGTCGTACCGTATTTCTCCAATAATAAGTCGCACTCGATTATAAGTCGCATCCTAACTTTCAGGTCTGAGCCATATTGTTTCAATATGTTCTTGTAAGTAGGTTGTCACACTCAATTGTAAGTCACATCCCCTTCTTTGCCTCTTGAAGTTTAGCATAAAAATGGTGTAACTTATATTCGGGAAAATACGGTACCACTGCCTTATCAACAGATTTTTTTCGGATTTTTGATGATTTTCACATGAAAACGACGTTCAAATCATAAAATATTGTTCCATTGTTCTCGTGGTATGCGTGTGCTCACTTTACTTTCAGCAATACAAAGCAAGGTTGAGTTGGGTAACTCCGCTCTTCTTCCTCGCTCACCGGAGGAATTTCTCTAGTCTCCTCGCGCAACTGGGGAGCACTCCAATGGAGAGAGAAAGATTTTTATAGGGCGGCTTGGTGTGAGAGGTGGACTGAGACTTGACGGCGCTAACGGCGAATATCAAGACCTTACGGCCACGGAGCTGCGGGACTCTGCGCTGGTCGTCTATCCGTGTGGAGGCAAAGCAAACGCGGGCAACATTCTGCTGAAGCGAGCGTGGAGCTGAAGCTGGATTGGTGACTGACGTACCTGCTTACTCCACAACACCGGCGCATAATGATGTGCATGTACAAGACTTCGTGAGTATTCAACTCAAATTCGTGTTCCGTCAGCGTCAGTATCAGCAAGTACAGTCATGTAGTACAATTTGTTCCCAAAATAACTTCGGGACAGTCTGTTCATGGTTTTCATTTGTATTGGACTCGTTCTCTACACTTGCGATAATTTAGCGGCAATTCTAACGTTGTAGCGTTGTTCTCTTGTAATTTAGTGGAACCTGTATTGAGTAACTGAGTTTTATGTTTCGTTACATTGTCGTCAGATCTCCTGTGTACCGGTTTTGTGGCACAATGATTATTTATAGCCATTATATTTGGTCGTCTCCATTCTTGTGCAATCATGCGTACATGTATGTAGGTTGGTTCTCTTCATGTTATTGTGACCAATTTCATAGATGTTGGTTGCCTTGTTGCTTTCTCTCCCCTCTCCTCTCACCCAAGCCATTCTGCATAAGCGAAGCTGTGGACGCAGCATACTGCTGCTACACTTCAACGCGGGAATGCGTATAATAATAATAAAATAATACAAAGCAAAACAGAGAGGTTCCAGGCTGTCCAATACAGTGCTCAATACCGAAAAGCAGAGCTTGTTCAAACAATAATAAGAGGACTAAAAAAAGTGTTTTAAAACTCTGAGTTTCACGCACTAAGCGATCATCAGAAAACAGTAATGAGTAAATCTGGATCAGTACTGGTTTATATACCCACAAACTTGCAAAGTGTAAATGACCGCAGACGTGAAAGATTGCATCATGGTGGAAATTTAAAAGGTACGAATGACACATGATGCAATCTTTCACGTCTGCGGTCATTTACACTTTGCAAGTTTGTGGGTATATAAACCAATACTGATCCAGATTTACTCATTGCTGTTTTCTGATGGTCGCTTAGTGCGTGAAACTCGGAGTAAAAACACTTTTTTAGTCCTCTTATTATTATTGTTCAAAGCGCAAAGTATATCATTTAAAAGGATTTAAAAGTGGCTTCAAACAAATAGCAACACATTCTACTTGTGGCAAGAGCTATTCAAAACCGCCGGCCAGTAGCAAGACAAGAATTAGATCGCGCAGCCAGCAACAAGACAACTAATAGATAGTGCGACCAGCAACAAGACGACTATTTGGTAGTGCTGGCCAGCAGCAAGATAACAGTATGATAGAACCGAACACCAGCAGGACACATCAGAAATTCAGGATTAGAACTTGGAAGTTGGCACTGTGTGTGCTCGAAGAGTCAACAGTACCTACAACCAAAGTTAGGGGCAAGATCTGACAGAGACATGCATGTTAAAACATGCAGGAATATGACATTGTACAGTGCAATTTTCCTTTACGAGAGTGATTTACCACACACCCTCACTTTGGGTTATTCATGCACAGGCTTATCCCGAAAACAACTTGAAAGCTTCTACCGTATTTTTTTTTACCGGTTGTTAGTCGACTCCGGTTATAGGTCGACCCCCGTATCCGGAGGTCTCAATTCTGCTTTTTAAAGTTGTCACCCAACGAAGCACTACTAACTACTCCCTACTACTAGCACATCAACAAATCATGTAAACATTCCTTATTGGAGAGTATAACGTCCCAATCCTTGAAAAAGGCCAATAAACTGGCAAAAATGTGTACACATGGTGCATGCAGTGCAGGTCTTTTTTTTTAAAGATACTGATAGTTCCCGGTTAGAAGTCGAATCCCGGTTGTAAGTCGACCCCACCCTTTCTCCTTCTATTTTTAGTCGTAAAAGGTCGACTTACAACTGGAAAAATACGGTATATGAAGACACGAAGCAGGTAACTAAATATACTTTACCTTCTCTCCAAAGACAAAGTAAGGTGATGGAAACGTAACGTCCTGGTTGGAGCAGTTGACAGATGACTTGTGAATCAAGGCCATACGGTCTCCGGGTGTCCACACCTTTCTTTTCTCTTTGTGAACACAAACATTCGGGTAGAGTCCAGTCACGAGCAGAGCAATAACCTATCATACAATCAGACAACAACCGCAACAACAACAACAACAACAACAACAACAACAACAACAACAACAACAACAACAACAACAACAACAACAACAACAACAACAACAACAACAACAACAACAACAACAACAACAACAACAACAACAACAACAACAACAACAACAACAACAACAACACTAATCGTGAGAATAAAGAATTCAAATTCAAAAACAACAACAACAACAACAACAACAACAACAACAACAACAACAACAACAACAACAACAACAACAACAACAACAACAACAACAACAACAACAACAACAACAGTGAATGTTAATGCCTACTGTGGCTGGACTGGTTTAAAGCACAGAAACAATGAAGGCAGCAAGGTAACCATCCTGGTTCATGTTTGCAGCAAAATTTTACTAGTTACTCCGAAACAAGCTTTGAACGCATGAGTGACTCTGGCCAGTGACGCAACGGCTGTTCTCTGGCTGACAAACACAGAACAGGACCAATACCGCTGGGCGAGAATACTCACTTTCACCTCTTGGCTCTGAATACATGTGCAAGTAAGAATTGTGAAAATAATAAAATATTTCCAGTAAACCACTTGGAAAGGAATTCCAAGATGGAGTGAACTTCCCGTACATACATGTATAAATAAGGCTCACCATATCAAGGTAGTGATCTGCTCCATACACAGAAAATGGATGTGGCTTCAGGCAGTCTGTAAAACAAATCACATGTCATACCAGGGTTCTAGCCAGGAAAAAATAGTAGTGGGGGCACAGACAGCTGACCAGCACCAATTCCTACCAATTTGTTCCAATATCGCCTTCTTTCGCTACACATAAGACACACTAATTCATGTGTGTCTGACAAGTCGACAGCAGCAGCTACCGGTATGTAGTGTTGTGTAGTGCTGCGCTCTCTCGAACTTGCCCAATAGGACATTGGATCTGGCTTGTGCAACTAAACCAAGACTTCGCATTTTTGTTATGATAACCTGAAAAAGCAAATATGAGTAGGGAGCGGAACCTCACAGGGCACTCCATCTGAGTAGGGAAGAGTGGCCCAGAATTGTGAACTCAGTAGTCAAGTAGGACAGTGCTTGGCTATCACCCCTCTCTCGCACTCGTATGTGTGCCAATTGGTCTTGTACCACGAGTTGAGTGAAATAAAATCAAATAAAATTACAGTAACTGAGTATCTGGTGGGAATTGGGAACCATTAGTATTCATTGTGCCACAATATCAGACTGCAAATGTGACCAGTAGCAATACTATAATGGAAAGACAATCACTACACTGCAAATATAACAAGACCATTAGCAGCCAGTACATAACAATGCAAGACTGAGTGTCCCCTAGTACAGACCTTCAGGAAATCCACAGCCCAGCAAGAGTTCACGGAGCTGGTACTGCAGCCACAACAAGGAGGGAGGGAGAGATAGCAGGAGACAGACGTACAGAGAAGAGAAAATAAGCATTTTAAGTACTGTAAAACACGATATTTTCGGTGTAACCTTAAAGGGGAAGTTAAGGCAAAAATTAAAATTTCACCAGTTGTAGTCTTTGGGGTGCTGAGTCGAATGGTCTTGGTCCGAGAAAGCTGAGACGCTCCCTTCCTACTTGAATCCCAATCGAACTCGCGCACTTCCACCGAAACTGGGTGACTGCGCCCTACTAGATGGGGATTTGTATGCAAAATGTCACTAAAAGCGCCATTTCGTTCTTATAAAAGCACGGATGACCGCGATTGGCCCATATGTTGTACTCTTTTGGACGCTGAGTCGACTGGTTTTGGTCCGAAAAGGCTGCGATGCAGCGTTCCTCCTTTATTCCCAATCGAACATGGTTGAACAAGCGGTCACGTGCTCCTGGGTGCCCAAATCACCTGGTCACCAAGCCAGCAGGCGACAACTTTCACACCAAGGTTCAACTCGAGTGACAGGACTGCACCCAAACAAGGTCAAACAGGCTAGTAAGCTGTACCCTGCAGGCACGGTGACCAGGTGACTGGTGTACGCAGGAGCACGTGACCGCTTGTTCAAGGAGATTCCTTTCAGCACAAAGCTGACGGTGATATATGTCTACCAATTGCCTAAGGGATTTCTAGTGGATCGCCGAGCCTTTCATGATATATTTCTTTGGAAAACGTAGCAGAATAAGGGTGTATTTGACTGGTCGGATCCGGAACAGGATCGTTTAGAACAGGAACGTTTGATTGGTCTGGAGTGTTTGGAGTGTTAACATGTTCTGGACACTCCCATCCCCAAGGCTGAAGCGGCCAAAGCAAGTTTCAAAACCCCATAACAAAACTGACAGGCCTGCACATTGATTTTTTATTGATTTTTTATTCAAAGTGAAAGGCATGTTCAAGGATTTTGTGTTGTTTTGCAACTGAAAATCTACATACCGTATTATCTCTATTACAAGCGCAGTCTCTTGAAGAAGCCCAGTCTCTATTATAAGCGTACTCCAAGAGGGCTTCGAAAATATGCATGTACACGCGCAGTCTCCAATATAAGCGCAGGGCTTAACAAGGTCACAGCCGGGGCGGGGCGGCTGGGGAGGCTGAGGCTGCCCCACTTTTTCGGCCGTTTTTTTTTTTTTTGGAGCACACTGCAACGAAGTGCGATGATCACAGCTCAGTGCAAACGTGGCAAATAAAGAAAAATTCTTGTCCCCAGTCGATCGTGGTTTGTTGCAGAATCAAAAAGTCTCTCATTGCAGTTACTCTGAAATGGCACCAAATGCCTGGAAATGCTTGCGATTGGCTTCAATTTTTGAAATTTTTTTCCCGGGGGATTGTAGCGTCTTCTTGGTTTGTTGCAGAATCAAAAGTCTTTCGTTGAAGTTAGCAGTTAGGGCGCGTTCAGACTACCGTGAATCCCATCAAACCGTGAATGGCGATAAACCGTGAAGGACATTCACACTACCGATAAACTAACGCTACCGGTACGTAAGTTTTGCACCTCTCACCGCGGCACTGAGAAGGGATTTTCCTTTTTTCCCCAGCCTGAGCACTCTTTTTACTGCTGGAAAAGTTTTACTGCCGCAGCAGCCGCGGCAGTAAGACTTTTCCGCCGGTAACGTGCCAGTAACGTCACGTGATCAAATCATCTTGGAAACTTTCCCATTCCGTCACTTTTTATCGGTAGTCTGAACGCGCCCTTACACTGAAATGGCCCCAAATGCCCGGAAATGCTTGCAATTGGCTTTCATTTTTGAAAATTTTCCCGCTGGGGGGCGGTCCCCCTTCCATGGTCACCCCACCTCCAAAGTTGGTGCGACGACGGGCCTGGCTTATAATGGAGAGCTGTATGGATCATGGCCATGCATGTTTGACGTCACACAGTATCACATAAACAGATGCTGTGGTAAAAGTCTGTGATCCCCGAGATCTAAAGTTCAGACTCAGTGTACCAGGAAGCACAAAATTGCAGTCCCGGTACTGCTGGGAAACTTTGTGCTACTGATATATTGAAAAAATCATAGGCAATGTACATGTATCAGGTGGTTGAAAAATTATAAGCCCAGTCTCTAGTAGAAGCCCAGTCTCTAATATAAGTCCGGGGTCCGGATTGATCGAAATATATATGTTGGACTCAGTAGAGCGTCCAGCCCCTATATGATGTCCAACCCCTATATAGAGTCCATTGGTCCAAAATCCACTGTACAGAGTCCAAACTTGAAATCAACTGTGAGCTCAAAGTTTCGATGGACATCACTCCCTGTATAGAGTCCAGCCAATTGGCTTCACCCCTATATAGAGTCCATTGGTCCAAAATCAACTGTACGGAGTCCAAACTTTGAAATCAACTATAAAGAGTCTTTATGTGGACTACACCCCCTGTATAAAGTCCAGCCAATTAGGCATCCCCTATCGAGTTCGAAAATAGACATAGGATCTGCTGTAAGCAGTGAATATTAACCAGAATGCGGTCTCTCCCTTTAATCCTTTACATCATTCACTTCTCAAGATAAAAAAATATGTATTGAGGCACCACTGCAGCCACTTCATTACATGAAAAACCCTACAAACACCATCCTCAAATCAAGTGGTCTCTTCGCAGACGCTGCAAATTACAATATCTCAATCATGTGGTGTTGCCAAATTATTGTGCACGCACACACACATGCACACACCCACACAACGCCAAGAAAATACCTAGAAAAAAAACAAGAATCGAAAGAGAATAATGGAGAGCCCAGGATTAATTATTTGTTTTCAAATTATTGTGCGCGCGCACACACACACACACACAAACACACACACACAAACTTATACAACGCCAAGAAAACACCAAGAAAAGAGTAGAGACACAATACACACGCAACTCCAACAGCCATGCAAACGTCCACCCATTTACATGTAAAGTCAAGAGGGATAACAAATAATTATACGAAACGAATGCGTACGGGGACGGGTACACGCACGTTTACATACACGTAGTAGTTTAAGAGAGTAACATAGTGCAGTGGTGAGCATAATACTAGCACATGCTGAGAGTGCAATAGCAAGCTTCACCATTGCTCATGGCCATGCAAATGTTCAGCAGCACTCAGTTCCGCAAGCTTCTGAAGATCAGCACACCTGCAACAAATAGATAGCACAAGGATACGCTTATTACCGTAATGATGCATGGGAGCACACAACTACCAAGTTCTCAACGAATGTGATGCTCAATGAAAATCAATCCACTCAAAGACCTGTGAACAGGTGATGGTGGGGACAATAATCTATTAGTAATATGAGGAATAAGATCGTTTGTGCACACTCAAGACGCACAGACACACCAACATACATGTAGTGTACACAGTGTTTCACTTCACTGCAACTAAATTGAAATGAGATGATTTGAACAATCTGTACAGCGTTGCTGTCAGTCAGTCTTCCCCAAGATGGAAATGCAATGATTTGTTGTCACGAGGCAGTTTCACTGACACAATGTCATGTTCGTGACATCAAAATGGTTACTTCAGGGAATACGAGTATTAGCAAGAGTGCATAAACAAGAGTATGCAACTGTGGTTATGGGTCAGTGCGTGGCGCGCTGCCTTCATTACGTAACTTGCCTTCATCACGCTCTGAAAGCATGCATTCAAACTCACAATTTCTCGTACGAGCCCATCTGTTTTTGCTCGATTCGTTCAAGTACCTACGCGATCTCTAAATTCTGGCGCGTGAACTCCAGTTCCGTACGAAAGTTCATTTCAAACCAGAGGAAGAGTGCGGTGTTTGATTTTCCGCAGTGCGCGGACAGCAGCTGAATGATGTAATGAAGGCAGCGCGCCGCGCATCTGGTCCATAGAAAAGAGATCACAGTTGCATACTCTTGTTTATGCACTCTTGGTATTAGCTTGAGAAGCTTTTTCTTGTCATTGGCATACAAGCAATCCTCCTAGTCCTACTACTACTAGTACACTGGCACTGCGTTTGTGGATCCCATTGTATTTGACATCATACTACAGGAAGAGTGTCGTGGAGTTCACATAATTATCACAGGGATAAAAATACATTTCTCATGAAATAAAATAATAATTGATGATAGCTAGACGATCATATACGATTGATGCAAAGTCCTTGCAGTCCTTGAGGACTATTACGAAGTGGTTGATTACTTTTAGGGCATTCATTCAAGCAACATCAAACAAACGCGATACGCTCCTTGAAAATGGAAAACAAATTCAAGCATAACGACAGAACAGCCCAGCAGACCAATCGAAACGAGTAAAAGCTTCCTTACCTCAGTCATCGTCCTGCCATGTAGTTGGACAGCCTTTTGACACGGTGGTACAGGCAGCTCTTGTCCAGTCAAACAGGGGTATCCTTGTGGCGTCGAACGGAAGAGAGTGTCAGTGTATCTGACTCGTCAGATTGCAACTGTGCTGAACTTTTCTCTTTCTCCGCTTTCTGCTTTCATCCTTCGCTCTGATGAAACCGTTCAAACGTCTTACTGGCAGCAATGGCCAGCCAAACAGGGGATCCTTGTGGCGTCGAACGAAAGAGAGCGTCAGTGTACCTGACTCGTCAGATTTGAACTGTGCTGAACTTTTCTCGTTCTGCAATTTCTGCTTTCATCCCGCGCACTGATGAAACGTCTTCAGAGAACCACAAGACGCTTTCCAGATTTGATTTTGAACGTCTCCTTATCCTCCTTGGTTAGCTCGAGACAGATTACTGTCAGCAACTGCACAGCAGAATTGGCAGCCATGGCTGAAGTGAAGAAAGGAATGCGCTGCCACGAGGCAAGCAAAACTGAAAATGTGTACTCTTTCGGGCACAACACACAGGACGGCGTGACTGGATAAACTGGACTCCTGGACCGTGAATAGGGGACTTGTAGAAAAAGTGTACTCCTTATAGGGGATTGCGCGGCAGGATGAAGCTGATCAAAACTGAGTGGACTCCTGGACTCTGTATAGTGGATTTTGGACCAATGGACTCTATATAGGGTGCTGGACATCATATAGTGCATGGACTCTATACTGAGTCCTACATATATACAGTCAACTTCGCTTATAACGACTGCGAATATAACGACAATTCGTGAATAACGACAGCATTTCCGTGCCCAGAGCAAAGTCCCTTCCAACTGTAATACATAATATATTATAATGAGACTTCGGGTATAACGACACTTCGCGAATAAGGACACTTTTTTGATGCCCCGCCGAGTGTGGTTATAAGCGAAGTTGACTGTATATATAAGCGCGGGGCTTATAATGGAGGTAATACGGTAATAGTATCTTGTGATGCCACGCTGATGTGATTTGTGGTCTCCACTTCCATGAGTGAATTATTAGCCAGTATCCGAAGCTTCTTCACTGGTTGTGTTCGCCTTTGTTTAGCTCACATGATGAATTCTGTAGGTACTGAGAAAAGGAATAGCTTTTTCGGCCATATGCTCTCATCCTCTCCCCCAGCGATTCTGCGGAAGAGAACCGAACAACAATGAGCAACCTCTACGATGGTATGTTCTCCTCAGAGGAGGCCAAGCAGTCAAAGGATCTAGGTAGTATCAAGATTGAAGCTGCGTTTACACAAAAATGCACGACCAGTTTTCCGCTTTCGCTCCCGCATTTCTTTTACCGTTTTTGTGCGTCTACACGATCAGAGCTGATCCGAGCTGGTCTCCGTTTGTATTCGCGCATCTGCACGAGAGCGAAGGATCCGCCAAAGTTGGCCATGTATCAAGTGTTGTTGTGGAAGTACCAATCACAGTCAAACACTCCATACAACACTTCTCACATGACCAACACTGTCAACACTGTCAACACTGTCAACACTGTCAAACCCTTTGTAATTCCTGGTGGATGCGCGAAAACGATACAAACGTGACGGTAACGAGGCCCAGCACACCGTTTCCAAATTTATCCAGCAGAACATTTCCGTTTTCAAATTCTTCCACCTTGGTCAGTGTTTTGGTATTCTTCCGTTTCGGTGCACACTTTTATACGTTTTGCTCCGCCTGCAGTGTAAACGAACCATGGATCCGAAAGGATTTGGTTGCGCTTTCATCCCCAGTGTTGTGGTGTGAACGAAGTCTGTGTAGTTAGCAACACGCATCTCCATACCTTGGCCTCAGATGTCATTCTCAAAGTCTGTAACTGCAAGGACTTGGCATCACAGTAACCAATCTCAGCTTGTTCACCCTCATCTGACATGCTGGATTCAACACAAACAACAGCATGCAACAAACATGCATGAGACAGAGAGAGAGAAAAAAGACAGGCAGGAGACGTACTAAATGGCATAAATTCCAGAAGCGCAAAATCGTGAGCAAGCACTAGTTGAGGGTAAGTGCCCACATGTGTTGAAATTAAGACCGTTTGTGCAGCAAAGCCAAGTGAGCCAACGGGGGTATGCGCCGAGTAGTGGTCTTGACCATTAACATGACCATTGCTAGTAGAAAGAAAGAGAACTGACCTCGCTTCTTCCCATCCTTGGTAAGCAGCAAGCAATGCCACATGATCACTATGCCGATCTCCAGCAAGGTTCTTGTGAACCCAACCTAAGCGACGTCGATCAGATGGCGTAATGAAAGGTTCTGGGAAGCAGGTACTTGCTGCTATTGTAGTCAATGCATCGCCACACCTAAAGCAGATCATAGTATTACAGCATCACAGCATCATATTGTCAAATGAGTGTGCCGGTCCCTTCACAGTCCATTCATAAAAAATAAAAATAAATCAAGGTTATATATATTTTCTAGAACACTAAGAAAGAACACAAACTTCAGGTTCAGGTCTCCAAGAAAGCTTTTTATTTAATTTATCTATTCATTAGTAAAGGTATATTCATAAGTTCGAGGGGCTTAAATAGATAGTATCGTGTTTTCCGGGGTGCTAGCCGTACCTGGAAGCGCATAAAAACCCCAAAATCGCCCCCGTGGCTTTAATATACTCCGAATGCTAGATGTGAATCAACCAGCGCTACAGCACTCTATGCTTATTATAATGCATGTATGGTGTCATTCAGCTACTTTTCATGTTCTGCAGTTCATCATTGTACTTGTGCGAAGCTTCTACACGTTGTCAGTTCTGAGTGATGGACAACCTAGGCAACTTTTTTAGAACTTCAGTCGTGCTTCTCAACTGTTTTACCATTGGTAACGTCTTGCACCCATACCCATTAGGCTAGGTTGCCAAAACATTCAAAGCCTGATGTGTGGCTTACACACCGAATGTCAACAAAAACACGAATTTTGGACCCGAAACAGGGGGTGCGGCTCAAGCGGGATCACAAAAGCTTTTTTTGCGATGCGATGGGCGATGCGACGCGATGTGGGATGGAGGTGTGCGATGTGAACTTGCGAAATACCATTCACAGAAGAAGTCAGCGATGCGACGACGCCTTGCTACACTACTCTGTGTACTCACTGGAACAAACAGCCCAGAATTAGCATCCTTCCAAGTCGCGGATCAATAGGAAGACGAGCCAAGATTGCACCAAGCGGAGTTAGAGAGTGCTGGCTATCCAAAGCATCCATTTCTAAACAAGAGCAACAAAACAAAACGAAACAACAACAACAACAACAACAACAACAACAACAACAACAACAACAACAACAACAACAACAACAGCAACAGCAACAGCAACAGCAACAGCAACAGCAACAGCAACAGCAGCAGCAGCAACAGCAACAGCAACAGCAGCGACAGCGATAGCAGCATGACCAGCAACATTAACAACAGCAAATCACTCTAGTATTACTAGTGCTACTGTATAAGTACAAAGTTTCGTTTGGAATTAACTTTCGCTATATTCGTTAGGGGGCACGAGATAACTAAAGTTTGTACCAAACTAAAGTGACCCCTTCTGAACGTTCGGGGTGACAACCCTCGACAGACCTCGACCAAAAACGAAATTTAGTACGTAACGAACCTGCTGGTGGAGTGATGTAACGAAAGATTAAGTGAACGAAAATTCGTACTTATACAGTATCCAGCACATCCGTTCCTAAACGTCATGGCACTTCGAATTGTCCCTAGAGGTGGATATACAAGCGAATATATTCTCTTTATCAGTCATATCACTCTCCTACATTGAAGATCTCAAATGCTTGCCAGTGGTTCTCCTTGTGTATGATTGTACGATTGTCATACTCCAGAGTGGGAACTGTTTGTAAGTGGCTACAGGACATGTACTTCTATCGACCTTTTTTATCAGAGATGAGGATGAAGCGTTTGGTCCAGACGCAGCATCTCTGCTAAACATGACATGTACAGGGGGGACTTGAGTCCAGACCCAGCAGCATCTCTGCTAAACATGACATGTACAGGGGGGACTTGAGTCCAGACCCAGCAGCATCTCTGCTAAACATGACATGTACAGGGGGGACTTGAGTCCAGACCCAGCAGCATCTCTGCTAAACATGACATGTACAGGGGGGACTCGAGTCCAGACTGCTACTGCACCTCTTACAGTACAGTACTGTCGGGTCCCGGGGCCAAAGCCAAAGAACGACCAGCTAGCTAGAATTGTACCAAGCAGTACAGCATACCAATGTACCGTAAAAGCCCGTAAATACGCCCACCCATAATATAACGTCCACTACCCGTGTACATGCCCAGGTGCCGTGTACCAACACTCTTGTCCCATTTTCTGGCCAACCTCTGTGTGAACGCCCATGGGCGACAGCACAGACCCAGTACACAGTGCAGTGCATGCACAGCTCCACGTGCATGCACTGCACTGTAGTAAGTTATACATAGTGTACAGCATACTGTGCTAACCTTATACGTACCTGTAGCACTACGACATGATGTGAAAATTAGTTTGATTTCACTTATCCGAAATAGCACCCGAGCCCACATTAGCGCCCATGCCCAAATTGACGCACATGTTCTTGACCTTCACTAACGTTTCCGCCCAGGGCCTTATTACGGGCTTTTACGGTATACAACACGGCGACTCCACTGTACATAGACTGTACTACATGAAGATAAGAACGGTCTGGGCTAGGAGGCCGACCCCCAGTTCTTCAGCGACCAACAGTACAGTACTCGTCAAGTGTGCAAACTGAGAAATGCAAAGTACAACTATGAATGTGAAAATCACACCATCAACCATGGGAGATGGCTAACAGGCTCTATACAACTCACCTCTCAGCAAAGTTACAGCCTCTTCAACCGTGTCAGCAGGAGGTGGCTCAAGAGCTTTCGACAGAAAGGGAGAGACTTCACCAAGACGGAGCAGCTTTATGCTTAGGGCCAGCTCATGCAATGGTGTGCGTAGTATTTCCGGCGTTGCATGCTGGGGCAGGCTGCAGATAGAAAAACCCATCAAAAACCCAGCAAAAACTACTTGTAAAAAATGATTAAAAACCCAGCACAAATTACTTGTAGAAAATGATTTTCAAGCACATGTGACATATTTCCTTGAAAAGGCACAGATTTAAAATCTTGTAGGACGCATCACGCAGCTTCATAAGTAAAATTTGGCTTGTGAGCAACACTGGCTCACACTCAATCACTGCTTTTCAAAAATTCATTTCAGATTTTTTTTCAATTCAACGTTTCGGTCATAAAATAACCATCATCAGGAATGAAGTGGGCACACCGGTTAGGATGCATATATGCCAACCTGGAGGCTTGAGTTCCCTGGACAACGAGGCTGAATTCCCTTGATTTTGACCGTTTTCCCTGGACACCAATTTTTTAGCGCATCCATCATTAGCAGATGTATTTTTCATGACTTCTGCTCAAGCAAAAGGAATATCATTGCATTGAGCTGTAACTGCACAACTAAACTTTCTGTTGACTGCCGTTATACCGGCGATCCATTGCAGTTCAACATGGTTTATTTCGTCTACTGCATGCTGTGTGTACGTACAACGGATCTACAAGTTCGAGGAAACACTGAAAAAGCGTATTCGCAATTTGTACTAGTATGTCCATAGTAGAGAATTCAGACCAGTGAGACAAGAGTTCTTAGAGGCCATTGTCTAAGTGAGAGAAGAATTCTTAGAGGCCATTGTCTAAGTGAGACAAGAATTCTTAGAGGCCATTGTCTAATTGAGACAAGAATTCTTAGAGGCCATTGTCTAATTGAGACAAGAATTCTTAGAGGCCATTGTCTAATTGAAACAAGAGTTCTTAGAGGCCATTGTCTAATTGAAACAAGAGTTCTTAGAGGCCATTGTCTAATTGAAACAAGAGTTCTTAGAGATCACTAAATAATGGAAACAAGAAATCTTGGGAGTACAGGTCCTTACTTTGAAAAACGTGCTCTGCTGCACATATGAAAGCAATAGCCTTCGCGTACACGACCAGCACGACCAGCACGTTGCTCGAGGTTGGTCCTAGATGCCCAGACCGTAGCATAGTTGGTCATGTTATTGTGCGATGTGAACACCTTTTGCTTCTGCCTGTCAACAACAGAGACACAGAAAAAGAGACTTGCACTTTTGTAAGAGAAAAAGTGCAATTTGAAATCTGTCTGTATAACTGAAATGCAACTGTTGCTTGTCATACGTGGATCTACATGCGGAAATACACACAACATCCTATCAAACACAGCAGATTTGTGATTAAGTGAAAACACTGAAAACCAGGGATTTGTAGCATGTACAGTCCATTCACCGTCAAATCTAGGCCAATAGGTTTTTCACAGTCTCACTTCATTCTTATTCAAGATCGTAAAGTCAATGACTTATAGGTTTATGGTAGCCAAAGATGAAGTGAATCCTGTGAAAATAGAAAAAAACTATAGGCGCACTCATATCACAATCATAAAAAATAAAATAAAAATTTCACGGTTCGCGTGAGACTCGGCTGAAATCCGAGTTTTCCGCATCCGCAGGAACGCCATCACCCTCTTGGATCAAGGCGCAGATGCAGCTCTTATGATCGAGAAGCAGAGGGTACCAGGTTCAAGTCCTGCTTGGAAGCGGAAGGATTTTTTCCAGCCGTGCTGCGACCCACGGTTAATTGGGAACTAGTGGCCTGGCACGAGGGAAGCATGGGTGCAGTGAATGGGATTCACAATCATAGCAACGAATAAATTGTTCCAGAATGTTTTCTCGTCACAATTATCAATGGAAACTCGTGACTGAATATACCGTAAAGTACCGCAAGAGCGCCCCGTCTCGCGAGAGCGCCCCACCTTGATTTTACAGCCAAGGGAAGAAAATCGTATGGCAGAATGCTGCCAAGTTTGTACGGTGCGAGAACCTTCGTGTACTAAGGTCACACTCGGCATGTTTTTATGGGGAGCGCTACAGTCCATTCAGAAAAAGATGGACTTCTAGCTTTTGGCCATAAATGGGTCAAACTTTGAGTTTTTTTAGAATTTTTTTTCTGCAATCCCTTATGGAATCCTCTTCCAATTATGTTTCTGAAGTTTTTTTGTCCAAAAAGCAAGCCATAACAAGAATAGAATTTCGGCCAGGTTTTGCCCCAACAGCACTGAATTGGGAAAAACCATAAAAATCCAGGCCGTTTGACCCTGCCTGCAAACGTGCATTGTGCGGTTCGAACCCCAGTTCAGGTACCCTTTTTGGACCCTTTTTCAAATTTCAAATTTCGCAGCACTGCACTCTGTACGATGAAATCACGAAAAATCGCCAAATACGGGAGCTCGCCAGAGCCAGAGCCCATCTTTTTATGAATGGACTGTAGATCGAGCACGTCTCCGCTCGAAGGTAAACTGGGTACGGAATACTACGAATTGACTGCACAACGTGCAATGTGTGTACACGGCTCGTATCGTATGACCTACAGACAGGAAACCATCCCCACAAGACGACCACGAAAGGACGAGATGGTGGGGCGCTCTGGCGGTACTTTACGGTAATATCAAAATAGCAATAGGATTTATACTGACTTGGAGTGACAAAAACAAGGATACAAGTAAGAAAGTAGCACATAATTGATTAGAAAATGTTGAAAACGTTCTGGAACAATTTATTCGTTGCAATGATTGTGATATGAGTGCGCCTGTAGTTTTATTCATTGCATTATAATGTCAAATTTGGACTTCACGGAGAATTTCAAAGTACAGTAAAACCTGGTTTAAGCGACCACCCCACGGTGCAAGGAAAAGCGGTCATTAAAGACAGGTGGTCTTTAGAACCAGGTCCCACAGTGTGTGTGTAGAACTGTTCGTGCATGGAAAAACGGTCGTTAAGAGCAGCTGGTCGCTAAAACGAGAGGTCGCTTAAACCAGGTTTTACTGTACTAGGGAATTTTAACTCGGATACTGAGCCAGTAATTAATGTAAAAAAGATCATCGTCCTGTAACAGTCGGCATTCTTTGTTGCCGTGGGTCTTAGCTTGTGCACATTTTCGCTGCGCTCACCTTCCCCTCGTTGGTCCTACGTAGCCATGAACCTTCCAAGTTGGAAGGCTATTGGTTTGCGCACTGGAGATGTGTTAGAGCTAGGTTTCAGGTCGCTAAATGTCTCAGTAGCCTGTCAGTTTTGCGCCCTATTATCGCACGTTCTGACTCTTTATCATCTTGTTACAGTTGTGGATAGTTGCTGCATAATTCGTTCTCATGTGTTTTCTTCCCTTTAAAAAAAATGTATTAGGAAATTAGAGGCCACATGCCTCGTACTGCTATTTTCTCTCCGAAACTCAACACTTGCAAGCCAGATACGGAAGAAAGAAAAAATCATCAGTCACACCACTTGGCCTCGAACCAGGGACCTTGCTATTCGCGATTCCAACGTACCACGTGATGGTCATATGCTCTACATGTCGCTAACAACCTACTGTACAACACACAGGACTGGCTTTGGCGCTACGAGCTTCACATATGGTATGGTATTTTGACATAGTTTTAGTGTATCAGGAGCCCCGATTTGGTGAATGGACTGTAGGAAGACAACATGGGTGACTGCAAGAGTACATGAAAACCAGAGTGTGCAGCTTGGGGCCTCTTCTGCTATGGGTGTCTGTCACGGCGGAATTCCGTGATTACATCATATTTGGCGCAGATCTGAGGCGGGAAATGGCGTAGTGCGTACAACTGAGCTGCAGTTGTGCAGAAAGAGACCTGCTTGAATCCTGCTTGTACGCACTACATCACTAAAATGATGTAATCACGGAATTCCGCCGTGACAGCAACACATCCGAGCTGCACACTCTGGTTTTCATGTACTCATGGTGACTGGAGCATGAAGCGGTGCTGGTTTCGATCCGCACTGCCTGTTCCAGTCACCGTGGGGCTGGGCCAATTCAAACAAATGCGCATATGGCACTGTTAAGCCAGGTCGAGTTTGGGGTCAGCAGGTCAAGGCCGCGATCGCGAGTTGCACAGACCACGGATAAGGCCGAACTTCCAAACCCTGGATCGAAACACACATCGTTCAGGGTATTATGGTCTTGTGCCGTCTCCCTAGATGCTACAACTACTTGGTGAAAGGTTACCGGATCTTGATCACTGCCAATCTGTGAATATTTAAAAAGTAGAGATTTTTTGTCACGGTCAGGCTTTCGCCAAAATCCATACTCATCTGCAAACAGAATCGGCAAAATGTGAATGCGCAATAAGGTTAAAAACAGCGAAAGTATAAAGATAAGACTCTCTAATCAATGATCAATGAAAGCATAAAGATAAGACTCTCTACTCAACTGCCAGTGCATTTTTATATATTTTTTCATTTTTCCTACGCGAACCGTGATTTTTTTACTTCAATAACACTGCCCCATGGGGACAGGGAAAACGGGAGAACATGAAAAGGACAACAGAGAACAATGGGAAGGTGGGTGCTACAGGGGGAGGACAATAGAGAGCAATGGGAAGGTGGGTGCTACAGGGTAGCCATGTTGATGAGTCTGGAGGCACTCTACTGACCATTGCTTACTCTCAGGCATGACCAATGAAAATGCGATGCATGTGTGCGAGTTTGTGTATGCATGATTTTGCGTGTGGTCTATTTGCAATTCAGAAAAGTTACACATCACCCGGTCAAAAAATACAAGAATCAGTAGACTGACTCATGGTAGACGCTTGTATGTAGGAACCAACCAAACAAACATGATTTCTTCACTTACTTGCAGCAGTCGATGACGAAGACTACATCATCTATCGTAATGCTACTTTCAGCAATGTTTGTTGACAAGATGACCTGTGAGGATGCAATGTACAGGTACAATAGATAAATATGCCTTGTATGAGACGTGTTACAATAGATCCGGGAACAAACGGAGAGGAGCAGGCTCCTACCGCAAAGGTGCATGTCCAAACACGTGGGATTTAGTGGAGCAAGTACAGGTGTGCGGGGCCCTTTATATATGCACCACTCAGACACCACTCAGATACCACTCAGACACCACTCAGTGATCAGTCACGTCTCCATGACTCTATTGACTCCATGACTACTGACTAATCACAATCCCCCGTCACCAGTCAAACAGTCACAATCCCCATAGAGCAGTCAAACAGTCACACACTTGTAGCTAGAGTCCGGTGCACGTGCGCTCCTCTCCAAAACGAAAGGTGGTCAAATATCTCCCAGGCTTCAGATATAGAATCTTTTTGGAGAGGACATTTTAGCTAGTACTAGTAGATAGTAGTTTTCATCATCTTCAAAGAACAGACTTCACTGAAGGCTATTTCGGAATATTTTCAGTCAGATAATTTTTTGGCATGACGACCATGGTAGAGCAGAGACTGATTTCAACTGATCCAGCATACAATCAGTGCTGGCTTTGTGCTATTGGAGAGGATGGGACCAACTATGATAATAATGGAAATGACAATGACAGAGATGACATTGACAACCGCCCCCCCCCCCCCCCCCCCCGCCCTTGATACTTGAAGTAGTGGACACAATCAGAAATGGATAAAGAAAAAGAAAGGTTAACCTTAGTGACACCAGGTGGTACTGGCATGAAGACACGATGCTGATCTTCACGAGGAATTTGTGAATGCAATGGCAACAAGCGATAGTTCCGACCACCTGCAGACGATTACAATGATGATGAAAGCAACGTCATGATAGCAACAAAACGACAGCAGCGGCAGCAGCAACAACAGAAGCAGCAGTAGCAGCAACGACAGCAGCAATGGCAGCAGCAGCAGCAAGAACAGTAACAACAATGTCAGTAATATTAAAAGCAGTAAAGTCTTACTAAAGAAGAATTGTACAAGCAGAAATATTGGTCAGGAATTTAATTTTGTCAGTTTTGTCCAAAGAATTTTCAGATTAAATTTAACTTAATGTCGATTTGCCTAGCCTTTCACAATGTTTCAACATACATGGTCGAAAATTTCCACCAGATAAACTGTCTTTCTTTGGAGTTGGACGACGAAATTATTCATCGACTAAATCCGCTTACCGTAATGTCGCGTATAAAAGCATGACTGTAGTCCATGCTACACGAATGCATCACTAAAAAAAGACTGTAGTCCATGCTACACGAATGCATCACTAAAAAAAGACTGTAGTCCATGCTACACGAATGCATCACTAAAAAAAGACTGTAGTCCATGCTACACGAATGCATCACTAAAAAAAGACTGTAGTCCATGCTACACGAATGCATCACTAAAAAAAGACTGTAGTCCATGCTACACGAATGCATCACTAAAAAAAGACTGTAGTCCATGCTACACGAATGCCTCACTAAAAAAAGACTGTAGTCCATGCTACACGAATGCATCACTGCATGCAAGGTGTAGCAGGTGCTTACGGGCCGTATGCCGGGCTTCAAACCATGCTTCTATTCAAGTTATGAATCTATTCAAAGCGTGCTTGGAACCTTGCATGCAGTGATGATGTATGCAGTAGTCAATACTAACTCCTTTTTGTTTTAAATATTACGATGTGCAACGCCAAAGAGTGATTGCATGTCACGATGTAAAAGAGTAATGCGAGCACGTGAATTACAATTCGCAGAAGTCAGCAAAGGTGATGTCGATTTGACGACTTTCCCAGAGCACAATATACCATTGTGGGCGTACGAATCTTAAGCATTTCCATAGCTGCGAACAACTTGTACAGATAAACAAGCAACTCTTGAGCGAAGCATACGACTTTGCTGCAAAACAAGGTCTGCATTGCAAATCGGACCGCGAAAGTTGAGCCAATCTCAAAATTCTCCAACCAGTTACGGTTGCTGCATTAGCTCATTGCGTAATCCTATATTTGGGAGAGATGATGTAATCGCGTGCCGTGGCAAAGTGCCGAGTTGTGGGCAAAAGTCTTTGCCCGCAACCGGTTAACCTCTTCCTTGCCAAAGAGTTTGTAAAAATTTATTTTGATTGTTTGGTGCAGTGCTTTTTTTCTTGTTCGTGTCTTTAGTTCAGTTTTGTACATTGTACATGTAGTACCGTATGTGATGGCGGCGACTGGGTTTGATCCCGATGGCAGCAGCGATTCTTCTCTGTCAGGAGACGATGGTGACAAGCCTAGAGTCACTGGTACATGTAGCTACTGTTGTGTTCCGTTGTGCAAATCTGAGTATGGAAAACCAAATTCACCAAAGTTCCATGACTTTCCAACCGATCGTGCTTTGAAGTCTGCTTGGCTACATGCCATTCGTCGTGATGAAGGGAAGCACTTCAAGGTGAAGCCGAAAACAACAAAAGTTTGCGGACTACACTTCCAAGAAAGTGACTATCGTGTTGTGAGTGATCGTGCTTTGAAACGAAGACAAAAGGAGGGAAAGGGTGGCAAACCTCGACCGCGCTTGGTACCTGGAACAGTACCTACCGTCTTCTCGTTCCATAAATCAGCGACACAGGGCCCTTCGTGAAAACCACCAGCTAAGCGGGTGTTCTTGAAGCCGGTTACGTCAGACTCCAGTTCGAGTGACGAAGATGCTCAGGCAATGGTTGTGGATGACGGTGAGGGCAGCCACCAAGACGACTCAGTGGATGAGTTGGAGAGACTCAGGCAACAAGTAGCAGAATTGAACTTGAAAAATGAGAAGCTTGACTTAGAACTGCAGTCCGCTAAGTCGTCTCGGGATGTGAGTGTGGGTCTTTGCTCCAAACTGTGGAAAGAGCAAAAGACATTGGAAGAGGAACTCAGGCAGACAAAGGAAAGCCTGGTCCTGCACAAATTTGACATCCGTAGGTTCTCTGAGAAGGCCCACATGGTGAAGCTCTACACCGGCTTCACGTCATTTGACATGTTTATGGCATGTTTTCGCTATCTGGAGTCAGACGCTGCTGAGATGCGAGCTTGGAAAGGATCGAGGACGAAGCTTGATGGTGAGCGACTCGGGAGAAAGAATGGTCCATTGCCTAAACTCAGCCTGGAGATGCAATTCTTCTTTGTATGTGTCAGGTTACGGCAAGGACTCGTGTTGGACGATCTGGCAGATCGATTCAAGGTGGACAGTTCAACCCTGTCAAGGTACTTCACATCATGGGTGAATTTGATGTATGTGACCTTTAAAGAATTGCTGGTGTTCCTGTCTCGTCGGCGTATCGACAAAGACATGCCCAAATCTTTCAAGATATACTACCCCACTACTAGAGTCATTATTGACTGCACCGAGTTTTTCATCGAGCGGCCGTCCCGTCTGTCCACCAACAATGCAGCATTCTCCGCTTACAAAAATCACACCACGTGCAAGTCCCTTATCGGAATCACTCCTAACGGAACTATCAGCTTTGTCTCCACGTTGTATGAGGGGTCAATCTCGGACAGGGATATAGTCATTGACTCGGGCTTCATCTCACTGATGGACCATGGTGACTCAGTCATGGCGGACAAGGGCTTCAACATCCAAGACCTCCTTGCTCCATACGGTGTCCGGCTGAATATTCCACCATTTAACACCAAGGCACATCAAATGCTCCCCCAGGATGTTGTCGAAACGAAGTCCATCGCTGCTGTAAGAATTCATGTGGAAAGAGCCATCAACCGCATCAAGCAATATCGTCTTCTGGATGGTGTCATTGACAACAATTTATTTGATATTCTTGAGCAAGCTGTCTTCTCAGCGTGTGTTTTATGCAATTACCAACCCACATTGGTTGCTACCTGATATGGTCTCGATGTCAATACAATTTTCACACCTTCATTCATAAATCGCCCTGTCCTGTTGAACAATGTACATAATTATGTAAATAAGCGAACATTTTTATATTATCACAGACATAAACGGTGGTGTTCCCAGAAACTGTATTATTTAGGTGCAGCTGTGCGCATTATTCTTTCTATTTGCTGCGTTGAGAGCGTTGTCATTACTCTGTTCTTTCTGGTTTTGGCACCACCCCACACCCTATTATTTGATCATTATTGTATTTCGTCACCTACGGTGTTCTAAGCTGCCATTCCTTTTACTAGTGCTTCCTATTGGCACATCCATTAAACCAGTCCCTTACCCAGCCAGTACTCAGACGCCTACAAATCGTGTTCAGTACTCCACAAGTACAGTGTATTAATTTTGATGATTGAATAGAAAAACAATCACTTTGAAAGAAGATTGTGAGTACTCCACGAGAACTAACAGTGTATTTTATGATTGAATGGAAAACAAGAACTTTGAAAGAAGATTGTGAGTTCTCGAATAGTGCTATGGTGAAGTCTCTCTCTCTCTCTCTCTCTCTCTCTCTCTCTCTCTCTCTCTCTCTCTCTCTCTCTCTCTCTCTCTCTCTCTCTCTCTCTCTCTCTCTCTCTCTCTCTCTCTCTCTCTCTCTCCCTCTCTCTCTCTCTCTCTCTCTCTGCTATTGGCCTGGTTGTGATGAAGCCGAGACCCAAGGTCGGCAGAGCATCCCAGACCACGCCACCACTCCCCTTATTCATGGCTTACACATGACGGGTTTACGTGGCTCTAGTAAAAAAAATAGTAACTAGGAAAAGAAAGTTCGAAAGAAGTCCAGTGTTGACATTAAGAACAACATCACATTAGAGCAGCATGAATGGC
Source organism: Sycon ciliatum (assembly GCF_964019385.1). Lineage (NCBI taxonomy): Eukaryota > Metazoa > Porifera > Calcarea > Leucosolenida > Sycettidae > Sycon > Sycon ciliatum. The sequence continues at coordinate 14,060,506 of NC_088646.1, forward strand.
CGGAAGGTAATGCGAGAAATAAAATTTCTCCAGTCGGGGCAGAAACTCCTTCACAAGGGAATGATCAGCAGCGACAGTTTCCACAAACAGACCATCTGGAAACCATATGACAAAGTCGGCAGCCTCCACACCGCAAACATACATCTGCGTTTGAACTTGGTAGTAGTAGGTGTGCGTTCGCTTGAGGACCAAATTGCCATCAACATCCGTCAAGCATGAAGTCTGCTGTCCAGCAAACTCACGAAGCGACATACCATTCCGCATGGTGAAAGGACACTTGATCTCCACCACACGCTGCAGTTTGCCATTGACCATGACGAGACCATCAGGCGAAGCACTAAGCCATGGTTTGGTTGGATGGATGAAAAGGCCACAGGATTCGACGACAACAGGAACATCCGAAGTCTGTGCACGTGTGATGTAGGCTTTGACAGCATCACATTCATGCGCTAAGCCATACTTCATAGCCGCTGTAGGATGCTGCGGTGGAGCCAATTTCCTGTTGATGATGGTGGAGAAATCATCACTTCGTCGGCTTGCAATACTCTTAACAAGTGTTGCAGTCACTCGTAGTCGCCGCTCGTTGTACCAGGAGAGGTTAGTTGACTGTCCCTTCGTCTCCCTTGCAATTTCAGCTGCACGGGCACTGGACACAGCAACACGGTGTTCATAAAAATCAGCAGGCGATTCCGGATCAATAGCGGCCATAGGCACAGGCGCTTCAGAAGAAGACTCTGGTACACCCATCTGGCGCTCACTGTCTGACTCACTGCTGCTGCCCTCGTCACATTCCGAGTCATCTGAGCTTGGGACAGGAGAAGGTTCAAGTAGCTTTAGCCAACATGAGCTGCCATACATCTTGATCTTTCCTGATTTGTCCTCTGCCAGAGCCTTCTCCTCAACGCGCTCCAAGTCAGTACGCAGCCTGGCAACTGCCTCAGGATTGACGAATCTGCGGTTTGTAGGCCTGGGGTCATAAAACGGGATGCTCTTTTTCTTTTCTACAAGATCTCTGCCTGAATACGTGTCCTTCTTCAGGTGGACTTCCGTTACTCTGCTGGCCTTGACGCGTGCTGCTCGGGGCTGATTCCATTGCATCAGTTTCTCAGTACACGTTTTGGCTGCCTCTTCACGCAGGCCAAGCCTTACAAAGTCCTCCAATGCATATAATAGGCCCGCTATGTGGTTACAGGAACCAGCTAACCCAGCAGGGCATGTGCAATAGGCAGTGAGAACCGTAGGGACATGTGACACACCGCCAGCAGTGCAGCATATCCGAACGTTGTATTTCCTGTCCTTACGGAAAGAGGGCAGGACGACGCAGCGGACAAAACAGAATTGTGGAAAGACAGGCAGTGAATTGAACTGGATCTTCTGGATGTGGCCTGACTTGAAGAACCTGAACCCTTTGTCTATTCCACGGAACGAGCTGTACTTGGCTGTGCCTGAATCACCAACCTCCTCGTCATCCTCCCCATCATCATCCTCCCATTCGTCATCAACTTCAGCAGCGAGAGCACTATCAGCAGCGGCAGCACTATCAGCAGCGACAGCACTATCAGCAGCGACAGCACTATCAGCAGCGACAGCACTATCAGTAGAATCACTGGCATGTGAAGTAGCAGGAATAGCAGCAGTGTCGTCACCTCTTGCAATCTCTTGCCCACTGATGACTTCCTGGACCGTCCGCTCTGTGAAATGCACATACAGGGTTCGGAATGAGAATGATGGCAGCTGACTTAGATTATCCTTCCATCCCTCGGTGGGGAACGGGGGGACACTTCTTAGATTGGGGTGCACGACACCTGCGGACTTCAGACGCTCAGCTTTAGCAGCAATGTTTACACCACCATCAGGGTCAACAATTTCATGTGCCAAGCCACCACGTATGTAGTCTTCAACTCTGTTGAACACAAAGAACAACACCCAAAAAACGAAATAAATTTCAAAATAGAAAACATTGACAACCGAAAAAGGAAAATAATGATTATGGGAGGATATGTGGGATAATTCCTAACTAAAGGCGAAGTGACATAAAACCCAAACAATGTTACTTCCCGGTTCTACTCACTACATGTATTACCATACCGTCTTGCAAATAGGTCTAAAGAAAAATCCCAGCACAAATCTCACCTTTTCAGCAATTCAGGTTTCGTTCCCGATCGACGAGCATTACGGCAAGCTAGCCAACGCTTCAATTCTTTCACGGAAAGTTGACTTGCCAAGCGTTGAGAGCCATCAGGATTCCGACCTAACGATGCTCCAGGCACATCGTCCTCGGAGAGCTTCACAGCCTGCGTCTCCATCTCCGACAAACAAAAGACTACGAAAAGTGTTCCTTTACTTGCAGAAGCAGCTGACACGGCCTAGATTTGCTTCTGCCCACAACTCGGCACTTTCCAGGTTGGTCGCGTACGCATGACATCATTACGCAATGGGCCTATGAGCTGTGCTGAGGGAGTTTCCCCAGTTTCACAGTAATCAGCTACTGTAGTGACGCACATAAAGGCCCATGCGCTTATGAGTGAGTTTTGTGTGTTTTGCTATATTTTGCGGGTCGTTTTGTCTCACACATAGGCGCATGTGCTTGAGTTGCTAGTGTACCAATACCTCGTATAATAATACAAATAGTGCGATACCGCACTGCACATTAAACTATGTGAACATGGTGTTTTTGTGGTGCCCGTACAGGGACTAATTTAACCGATATCGCATGCAGTTTGCGACGCAAAACACAGTGTCTGCAATTCGAAGTTCGTAGTGAGTCGCGGTAAACTGCGACACAACATACATGTTAGTATGGCCCTGGAAATAGACTTGTAGTGCACGCGTAGCGCATGCACATGTGTAGCTTTACAGTGTGTGTGGCCGGTTAGGCGCCACGAGGCGGCGTGGCAAGCACTGTGACTAGATTAGACTGTGTGTGTGTGGTTGTCCAGCCTGCACTGCAGGTAGATTCTACACGATACGCACGCGCGGGCCGCGGGACCATGTCCATATGTCGCACTTTCTCCGCGCGCGCGCGCGCGCGCACTGCAGCACATGCACTTGGAAACTAACTAACTTACTTGAAGTGCAGCCCAGGAAGCACGAGGCGAGTGTCGACAAGTACTTCCCCTGATTTTGAGATTTATACCGCGTTTCTTCACTAGCAGTAGGCGTCTCGACCGTTCAGGACTTATCTTTGTAAAAATTCTGCTTGCCTTATCGATGAAGCCTCTTCACTGCCGACATGTCTGTGAAGCAAGGTACTGTGGACAAGTGGATTGCTGAATTTGATCCCAAAAAAGAATGGATTTGCGCAGAGTCGAGTGGTGGAGCTGTGACCAAGATATTTTGCAAGATGTGCAGGGAGAAGGCGTCCTCGCTTCGTGGTTTGAGGAATTACAGCACGGCGTTCGTTGACGGTATAAGTGGAAGTGCACTGAAGAAGGACAACGTTCTATCCATCTATCCGTTGTAAGACCCGCATTTCTCTAGAGTCTTCTTCTTCTTCTTCTTCTCCTCCTTCTTTTAACCATGATATGATGTACTTGTTCGGATTTCAAGTTCCATGTTGATGGCATTGTTGACGGAAAAAACTACTATGCAAAATTGTTGCGTTGCTATGCAAACGTCGGGGTGTGTAGCAATTATTGCTACGCAAATTTTTTGAAGTAAATTAGTCCCTGTCGTATGTCGCGGGATGGAATTGAATTTAGGTTCACTTATAAGCCCATGCGCTTAGGGTGTGCTTATGCCCGGGTATAGGCACATGCGCTTATATGCGCGTCACTACGGTATGCTGAGGAAGGTTCCCCAGTTTCACAGCAATCAGCTGTGCTTAGGGAGGTTCCCCAGTTTCCCAGTTTCACAGCAATCAGCTATGCTTAGGGAGGTTCCCCAGTTTCCCAGTTTCACAGCAATCAGCTGTGCTTAGGGAGGTTCCCCAGTTTCACAGCAATCAGCTATGCTTAGGGAGGTTCCCCAGTTTCACAGCAATCAGCTATGCTTAGGGAGGTTCCACAGTTTCACAGCTATCAGCTGTGCTTAGGGAGGTTCCCCAGTTTCACAGCAATCAGCTATGCTTAGAGAGGTTCCCCAGTTTCACAGTTTCACAGCAATCAGCTGTGCTGAAGGAGGTTCCACAGTTTCACAGCAATCAGCTGTGCTTAGGGAGGTTCCACAGTTTCACAGCAATCGCATCACAAAACTCCTTCTGTGAATCTCGCTTTATTCCAATATTTCAGTGCCGGGTTTCATAGATACATTTCCACGTTCCTATAATTCTAGTGCATCTCCGTTCTTGGTGATGGTAATAAATTAAAATAAATTTAGGGCTGAAACGATTATACCAATTACTCGGTAAGCGATCGATAATTCCTTATCAAGTAATCGGAAAAAAAGGTTTCAGAGCAGACTCGCTCTCTTCCCATTCACTCTGCAAACTCGAACTCATTTCTCAATCAATTTTTACAACGTTTCGGCAAAATTGCCCTCATCAGGTATGCGAGTTTGCAGAGTGAATGGGAAGAGAGCGAGTCGGCTCTGAAACCTTTTTTTCCTATGAATGAAGCTGCAGGAAGCCTCACCACTGCTACTAAATCAAGTAATCGTTACGTTATAGATTACTCGTTAGGGATTTTGAGTCAAAAGTACTGAAAGTCTGAAACCCCTCGTTTTGTGAAGTTTGAATCAGTATCCGCTGTGAGTATGCAGTTGCCCAGGGCATGGTGCATATTCTGAGGTTAAATTGACTTCAAAACTGCCATGTTTCGGAGCTACCCAGTCACTAATGCAGATTTTTGGTATTATGAAGGCCTAGTAGGCTAGCTTTTGGAAACAGAGCAATTTTTGCACAAAATTCTGACACTATTTGCTAACGATTACAATCGATTAATCGATCGTTAAGGGGCCGTCCGTAAATATCGAACTTTTTTCACCAAACGAATTATTTTAGTTTAGACCCAACCCCTCCCTCCCTCCCCCTCAGAACGTAAAAAATGTTGATATACATGCATATACAACGGCCATGTACATGAATCAATGTTTTCTGAAACGAAATTGGTCAACCTCCTCCCACCCCATAACGAAATTATTTCGTTTTGTGAAAAAAGTTCGATATTTACGGACGACCCCTAAGCTAAAGAGTAATCGATAGGTGAAAATACACGATCGTTTCAGCCCAAGACTAATAATTACTGATGTATGATGAGGAAAACGTTGCGCCAGGCACTCTCTTGTTACTATACAATACTTACCAAATGTAGGGTGTTGGCTCAAATGCCGGTGCATGGCAAAAATCAAGTTCCAGCCGGGCAGAAAGATGAGAACAGCACCTTTGTCTTCTAAGGTTGAGAAGTACGTGAGCAAAGCCTAACACATACACATACACATGCACATGCACATGCACATACACATACACATACACACACACAAACACACAAACACACACATACACACACACACACACACACACACACCCACACACACACGCATGCTCACACCCACATACACCCACACACACACACATGCGCGCGGATGCTCAGTGCACACAAATACCCAGATACATGTACATGAACTTCTACATATACAGAGAAAAAGTCGTTCATTTCATACACAGGCTTGCATGGCACTGGAGGAGAGCAGCAGAGAACAATAGTCGGTCATACTGAACGAAGAATGGAAGGCAGTTGCCTACTAAGTGAAAGCAAACATAACTCCTGTACACAGTGAAAATAGATTATACCACTAGGATGCAGTACGTACTTCAATCAGTTCAAAGGAAATTTCACGCTCACTAAGAGCTGCCATTGCTTGTTGAGTTTGGGCTGAATAGGAGCTGCGATCAATGACCAAGTTCATGTTTTCCTGAGTCGCCAAGAAGAACACAGCATGGACAGACATAACACAGACAAGTTAATGCATGCACGCATAAGCGTGTGTGCCCATGCACGCACGCACGCGCGCGCGCGCACACACACACACACACACACACACACACACACCACAAACACACACAAGCATGTGCGCACACACACACACACACACACACATGCACACACATACACATATGCATGCATGCACACACACACCACATACACACACAAGCATGCGCGCACCCACACACACACACACACGCGCGCATGCACGCACACACACACATGCAAACACAAAACACGTTCATACCTGTTCATTAGCACACGTGCACTATGTAAACACAGATGTGCATGCACAGACACAAACAGTAAAACTCCCCTCATCCGGGTAGGTTGGGACCGAGCGCTGCCCGGAACTACAAGTAGGACAACATGCTTACTGCATGCAAGTACTAGTAAACATTTTTTTATGCCAATCAATAGTTGTTGGGTTATTTTTCGTTGAAAAGCCAACTTTTGTGACTGCAGATGGTCCAGAAAGGTGCCCTGTAGACGGCGGATGCAGACGTTGGCGGGATTAGGGGTGTCTAGAAAAGGGTAGTTTACTGTATGTGTAGACAATGACATGTACATTTGTGATCATCATCGGGGACGCGGCGGGATTAATGCTGTGCTCAATGCCTGTGCTCAACATGTACTCACATTGCTTCATAAAGCCAATGCAGAATACACGTAGCATAAATGATTGTGTTGAATGTACATGTATGATGTATCTACAACTATTACAGTACTTGGAGTCGTGTTGCGTGTTGGATAGTCGGCCAGAGAGCGCGTGTGGTGGTGGTGGAGGTGGAATTGCTACATGTACATGTACCATACTGATAATTCAAACCTCGATTTTGGAGAGGAACTTCTGATTAACCAAAACGGTATGCTGAACCCGATATGTATGTCAAATTGCAGCAGCAGCTCTGAGCACACTGAGCCCACTGAAAAACACACGTGCATTGATTTCATTGCTGTGTGACGCGCACCATCGTGCTGGTACAGCAGTGGCTGGGCGGCTTCTGGGCACTTCTTCGAGCCACGTGGTCTTTCAAACTGTTTCTCATTTTCGCACTTTGGTGTCATGCACCTGGGGTTGTGTTCTGGTGACATCCTGTCAATAAACGGTTACGCTTCGCCGATTTTTCGAAAGGACTCCACGCTTTTCAGAGGTTCAAAAGCCTGTCAGAACAATGGACGACACTGTGGCTACCCTATGTAGGGGATAGATCACTGACATGTTTGTCTCATGCCGACAGAAAGATCATGACAAGAACACAAAAAAAGCAACGAAGGTTTTCTTAACGGAGGAAGTATATCAGATTCTACACGTACTCAAGTAGCTGCACACAGACAACACAGTCATGGCCGTATTCACACCAGTAGGTAAAGTTGCCTTTTTGTTCTTTTGTGGCTCTAAGTGAGAGCATACAGCCATGGACTCTTGTAAGGCCGAGTTCTCGATGCCAGTGCGAAGGTAGGTGCAAGCAAAGACCACTCCAACAAGAACAAGAATTTCGTCGATCGAGCCTCAGGTAGGACCACATGAGGTCACATATGCTTGACTTTGCCAGCGAAGTTGCATGAACATGCTTACATTTACAATTGAAGAGGAACAACAATAACAACGAAAACGACAACGATGGCGACGGTGACGACTCTTATTGGCGCGAGTCGCCACCGTGAGAATAAAGAATAATAATATTATGAACACAGAAAGAGAAAAAGGACCTATTAACACGCATGCACTCGCTATTGCAGACCAGTGGAGAGCACACATCATATGGAGGATTCATGGAGTGCTGGGCAACCGAATCTGGCATGTGATAATCATGTAGGATAGTCCACGCACGAGGTACAGCCCATGAAATGGGCACCCATGAACTGGGCGGAGTGTGGACGGCCTGTATGATAGTGTGTATGTATGTCCACGCACAAAGTGCAGCCCATGAGATGGGCGCCCATGAAATGGACGGAGTGTGGACGGCCCACGCACACGAGGTGCAGCCCATGAAATGGGCACCCATGAACTGGGCGGAGTGTGGACGGCCTGTATGATAGTGTGTATGTATGTCCACGCACAAAGTGCAGCCCATGAGATGGGCGCCCATGAAATGGACGGAGTGTGGACGGCCCACGCACGAAGTGCAATGCCCGTTAGGAGGCAGGAGTGTGGGAGTATGAGTGTGATGGCCGAAGGCCGTGATAATTGCCAGATGAGAGGAGATAGCTGGCCCATGGTTGCCCAGCCTCCATGCTAAGTTGTGACACATTGCAATGCACGTGAATGACACTGTTGTTGCTATCAGCGCAGTTTGTCAGCACAATCCTAGCAGAGCAAGTTGCTGTGCTGTTCCAAACGGTCAGCCGTGTAGGTACGTGCATGGGTGCGAGTTGCGTGCCCGCGTGGCGGGTTCTTACATACCTCCATGCGTTCTGTGATGCGCTTGTACCTCTGACAGCTTTTGGGTCAGCTGCCCCATGTCTGTGTCGGTTGTCCTGATGTAGCGCAAGACACTGTCGCTTCTCCATCGGCCCATTGCCCTGATTAGCCAGTCCGGGGTACCCGCCATGGCTGCAGTTGTGGCGGCACCGATGCGGAACGAATGACCAGCGTAATCGCGTTAATTGGGTGTTCCCGTGAGTGGGAGAAGCTGTCGGAGCTCTTCTGTCAGTGCCTGCCTGGTCAGCGGTCTCCCAGGGCGGTAGCGGAAGAGTGCGTCAGTGGCGTCAGACGGACAGACTGTAAAATATGCCAGGAGGGCGGCAACCGGGCAAGGTTGTGAAGTGGTACTACCGATTATCTGCATGGCCCTGACGGAGTTGGTCCGTCTTCGATTGCTTGATGTGGAAGCGGATATATGTGCGTCCTTGAGTGACATCCAGAGTCACATCCTGGCGCGTGGCATGAGTGGTAGGGTCAAACCCGGCTGGAGGCGCAGTGAATTCAGCGCATCGAAGAAATCCGAAGAAGGCGAGCACCATTGCCGCCTTGAGCATGCCCTTGACCTGCTGGTGACGCCGTTGGTCCAGGCTGAGTTGGTTGAGGAGCTTCCGCAGCAAATCAATGGTGATTGGGAGGCGAGTGCGCTGGATTGCCGTCCTCTTGATGACTCGCATAACACGTGGCGGCAGCAATGCGTTCATCGTTGGATCTCGGAATCCGGCTTCGAGATGCATGTTGCGTACTGCGGCCATGTAGACATGAATTGTCTGTGGTTGAACCGATTGTGTGAGGTGTGCTGCGAAGCAGCTGCTGGGCATCGTGTCTGTAGCCGGCATGGGCGTCCATCTCTGCAACGCACAGAATTGCGTAAATTTCCTTTCGCCAGTGGTGTACGTGCGCCGTGTTGTCGGGGCGATTGCCATGGCTGCCAGGTCGGCCACCTCCTGCATCAGTCCAGGAGAGGGAGGCGGATTGCAGTGTCCGCGGCTTGCTGTGCCGATGGTGCCAGCTGCTGGAATGCCTGTCAGAGTGATACGGAAATAGGGCTTGGCGCGGCTAAACCTCTTGTTGATATCCCATAGGCGCCGCGTAAATGTTCTGCCTGGTACGACGACGCTCGACGCAAAGGAGAGTTTCCCCAGGAAGTGATCGAGTTTGCGTTGCGTGGTCTGGGTGCAGCGTGACAGCTCGCTGAGGAGCTCGCGGAGGTCCGCCGGTTTGTCGTCTGGGAGACGGGCTTCCATGTGCACGGTGTCCAGCACAATTCCGAGGAAGGCAGTAATGTGTGAAAGCGAAAAGTGTTCAGGGGAGTGGAAGTCGGCTTACTTTTTCTCAGTGGGCTTCGAAGTCTTCTCGTGGCTATCTGCAGGGCGCTGCCACCTGAAGCGGGTGGCGCTGGTGCAGGATGTGGCAGCATGTCCTTTGTCTTCACATGAGCTGCAGGCGTAGAGACGGTCGCAGGGTGTGCGGGAACAGGGCCTGCCGCGGTTGAAGTTAAAACAGGCTTGGCGGGTGCTGCCCGCCACTGATGGAAAGGGCTGCGCGTGTTGAGCTGCGGCATGTGGGCAGCGGTCGCGGCTGTTTTGGAGCGTGCATTTGGTGCATGACGGACGGGGAGAGCGGAGTAGGTGAATACTCCACAGCGTCTGATTGATCACGTCCCAGCGCAGTGCCATGCTGGCGGTGTGTTGGCGAAATGCTCGATCATAGTTCAGCACAGCAGACGTTGTGAACTGTTGGTTCGCAGTACAAAGTATGTGCTGGTAGCAGACGAGCTCATGAGCTCGGTCAGGACGAGCAAGAACGACGATGCCCATGTAGATCGTCCAGGCCTCCAGCCAAGCCGAGAAGTCGTTGTGTAACCTTGGCCTGAGGTTACAATTACATTCACAGGAGCATAAACTCCCCAGCCCCCAGCCAGGCACCAGTTCCAACCATGACAAGACGTTGAGATCAAAACTGCAACTCTCAAGTCCAAAACATCCTCTTCAAGCAAAAGGAAGAACCAGCATCATAACAGAGCGAGCCAACGAAAGGATACGCATGCGTGTGTGCCTGTGAGTGTGTACGAATGACGTATGCATACATGTCATGAAGTAGAGTCACAATTCATAGCTATAATTAAGAGTGGAAATATTACTACGCCAAACGGAACATGTGCAACATGTTACACCTCCCCCCTCGTTACAGAGGGAACGATAGTGACCGAAAGTTACAAAGCTTAGAGCATATCCGTGATAGCTTTCTACATGAGAAAATTAAATACTGGAAAGTGAAATAGTGTGGCGCAAGTATGGTACAAGTGTAGTTAATCGGTGTGAGGTATAATGGAAAGTTTAGAAACTACTAATGCTATGTAAGTGGACTGTGAAACAGCAAGTGAAATGCTCGACATTATTCATACTAACCTAACAACAGGTAGGACTGTGTGAAATATGTGTATTTCTGAACTAAGAATGTACAATTTCTCAATAATCACACTGTACAGTCATAGACACTCACTGAGCAAACCTTGCCGGCGGCTGAATGTTTGCACGGTTCCGCAGGTCATAGTGGTGCACAACAGGCACAGGTGCATGATTCAGTGCTGCGGCTGGTGGCGGCACCGGCGCAGCAGCAATTACTGGTGCAGGTGGCGCCTGCACTGGAGCCGGGATTGGTACTGGTTGCACATTATACTCAACATCAGGCGTATAGTCGGCAATAGAAGTCGGAGGCGAGTTCGGTACGAGCTCATTGGCACTTGCAGGCAGATCAGAGCCAGTCCAAGCCTTCAGACGGTCAACGTGAACAGTCTGGGTTGTGCCGGATTTGTCAGCTATCCGAAGTACTACATCGTCAACACGTTCTAGCACAGTGTACGGGCCTTTCCAAGGTCGATGGAACTTGGAAGTCGTACCTGGTTTGACGGCAGGAGAATGCAACCGAACCATGTCACCAACGTTGAGTTTCGGTTGTTTAGCGTGCTTGTCATAGTGGGCCTTCTGCCGTCGTTGAGCTGTTGCTCCAGCATCACGGGCATGCGAGAACGCTCGTTGTAGATTGCGTCGTAAGTTGATAACATACGTGTTCACATGGGATCGCTCAGAGTCTGGTGACTGAAACATCACATCAACTGGCAGGTGGATTTCATGACCTAACATGAGCATCGCTGGCGTCTCCTTGGTCGAGGAGTGCACACTAGACCGGTAGGCAAGCAGACAACGTTGCAGATGACGGTCCCAATTGGTGTGGTGGTCGTCGACGTGAGCAGCCAGCATTTGCTCCAGTGTGCGATTCATCCTCTCGACTAAGCCGTCACTCTGGGGCCGGTATGCTGTTGTACGTGACTTTCTGATATCCAACAACTGACAGATCTGCTGGAATAACCTCGACTCAAATTGCGCACCACGGTCAGAGTGCAGCTGGTATGGAATACCATAACGACAGAAGAAGCCGTCAACAAGGACATGTGCTATTGTTTCAGCAGTAATATTCGGTACAGGAAACGCTTCTGGCCACTTAGTGAAATAGTCACAAATGACGACTAAATACTTGTTACCGCTAGGCGTAGTAGGCAGTGGGCCCATAATATCAATAGCAACTTTCTCTAGCGGGAATGATGGGCGGTCTTGGACAAGCGGGGCTTTGGCCTTTGGTAGCGGTGCTTTGCGGCTCTCACAAATATCACATGCTTGGCAAAAATCACTAACTGCAGACGACATGAAGGGCCAATAACACCGCTTGCGAAGCTTGTCTTGTGTTCGCTCAATACCTAAGTGGCTTCCAGAGACATCAGCATGCACAGACTGAAGCATGCGGGATTGCAGAGACTGTGGTACAACAAATTGTAGGTACGGTGTGTCGCTATTCTCGGGGTGGTAAACCCGGTACAACACTCCATCAACCAGTCTAAGACGCTTCCACTGGCTCCATAATCGTATCAATGCAATAGACGCACCGTGCATGGCAGAATCACTACGCAGGGGCCTGTCAAGTAATGCCTCCTGCCAGCCGATCATTGTACTCACATCTGCATCTTCTAATTGAGCTGTGCGCAACTCTTCAACAGTGAAAGACTCACACCAATTGGGTGGCGACACTTCAGCATTGACTGTTACAGGATTACTATCAGGACTAGCGCTAGACAGGTGATTGACAACAGTAGTCTGCTCACTTACTCTCTGCTCGGGCGTTGGCGTCGGTGAGGTTGCGGTAGTCGGGCCGTGGCAGCGGAGTCTTGACAAGGCGTCTGCATTGACATGCTGCTTCCCGGGCCGATGTGTGACGACGTAGTCGAAGACGGCCAAACGCTCAATCCACCGGGCTAGAAGACCGTCCACTTCCCGGAACGAATGTAGCCAGATGAGCGCCTTGTGATCAGTTCGCAATGTGAACTGATTTCCAAGTAGGTAATGGCGGAAATGTGCAGTAAATGTGACAACAGCAAGCAGCTCCTTGCGTGTACTGCCCATGTTACGTTGGGATCTCGTTAATGCTTTGCTGGCATAGGCAATCACTACTTCCTCACCGTGACTATTGACTTGCGAGAGAACAGCTCCCATGGCGAGATCTGACGCATCAGTGTCCAGGATGAAGCGTTTGGCAGGATCAGGATATGTCAGAACAGGTGACTTGACTAGTCGGGACTTCAGTTCAGCAAACGCCTGTTCACACTCATCTGTCCAGTTGAAAGTGGCATTCTTCTGGGACAAACGGTTCAGGGGCTCTACAATTTCTGAGAAATGTGGCACAAAGCGGCGATAGTACGATGCGAAACCAACAAAGCTACGCACCTCTTTCAGTGATGTTGGGGATGACCAGTCTTGAACAGCCGTGAACTTGCTTGCGTCCGGTGCCACACCTTGCTCTGAGAATAAGAATCCCAGGTACGTGACTGAGGACTGAAGCAGTGAGCACTTCTTGGGCTTGATCTTGAGGCCAGCTTGACGAAGACGACTGAATATAGTTTCGAGACGACGCATGTGTTCCTCAATCGTTGATGAGAACACGATAATGTCGTCCAAGTAGACCAGACAGATATTGGGTACTAGGTCACCAAGGACCCGGTTCATGAGGCGTTGGAAAGTTGCCGGTGCGTTACACAGGCCGAACGGCATACGGTTCCACTCGAATAATCCGAACGGTGTCACAAACGCCGACTTAGCTTTGGCAGCTTCATCTATCTCCACCTGCCAATAGCCAGCTGCGAGATCTAAGGTAGAGAAGTAGCGTGCACCCGCCATAGCGTCGATAGCATCATCCACACGAGGAAGGGGAAAGGCATCCTTCTCGGTGATACTGTTTAACTGCCGGTAGTCGATGCATAGCCGGATAGATGAGTCAGGCTTGCGTACGACAACTATCGGAGCAGCCCAGGGGCTTCTGGATGGAGATATAATCTCATGATCAAGCAGTTGATCAACGTGCTGCTTTACCTCGGCTCGTTGACTGAGAGGAATTCGGCGGGGTGGCTGTCTCTTAGGTTGATCAGATGTAGTCTGGATGTTGTGTGTTACTACATCAGTCTTCCCAAGGTCGAATTGTCCCTGCGAGATGACATCAGCATTGTCGTTGAGCACAGTAGCTATAGCAGACTGCGCTTGCGGATCGAGGTGACGTAAGTCAAATAGATCGTCTGGCTCGGAAGGTGAGCAGCTCTCTTCCTGTACTGCGTTACAGCTATGCTCGTCAACAGAGGCAGCATGCGTAGGCGAATCATTGAGATCATCGTCAATGTAAATATCAGAATCAAATTCAGCAATTTGATAATTCTTCGGGACAGTTGTGGACTGAGGAAGAAAATTTTGTAGGCGAATCCAAACACGGCCAGCAGAGTCAGGAGTAGCCACCACACGTGACATAGCAGTGCTAAACTTGGAAATAAACTTCTCTGAGGGTGAAACAAAACCAGCAGAGCTAGGGAAATGATTATCATCGGTACGCAGCTGCGCTTGAACAATGACTTGTGTGTACGCTGGTACAGTAACCGAATTAGCAAGATGAACACGGCAGACTACAGGATTAGCATTATGGGTGGGCTCTAGGGGTACATCGACACCGCCTGCATCGAGCATGTTGCGACCGAAATCAATTGTGCAGCCATGAGATTGCAAGAAGTCAATGCCGATTAGCACATCGGGCATAATGTCAGCAACAATGACTCTGTGGCGTACAGCAAGCTTGCCAGTTGCTAACAATACGACAGCTTCCCCGAGCACAGGGACAGAAGAATTATTTACCGCTTTAAGAACAGTATTAACGGGTGAGATAGATAAATGAACATTACGATGAGAGAGAGACTTAGCAAAGCTGGTGCTCAACAACGTTACGCAACTGCCGGTGTCCACAAGCATGTTGGCTGGTACAGCCTCGACCGTGCCTTGGATCTGCACCGTGCTGTCGGACTGTGTTGCAAGACACGACAGAGGCAGGACGATCGAGTTGTCTGGACACTCGGCTGGAGTAGTTGTGCAGGCCTGACAAGTTGTCTCAGTAGGTAAGCAGACAGCCTCGCGACACACAGAACACGGTTCACTCTGCTTACCGGTACATGGGTCCATTGGGGAGGTTGCTGACGGCGGACCCTGGTTGTCAGCGACGCTCAGTTTCCCCGACCGCGTCCACGACCCCGGTGACCACCACGGTTAGCCGGTGTGTATCTCTGGTGCGGACAGTCAGGTGCGAAATGCATTGTGCTGTCGCACACATAGCACCGCTTGGTGTCACCATCTCCACTCCGATGCAGATTAGTTGGCCTCTCCAGCGTGAGCCTGGAGATCTTGTCCTCCAGGGCTGCCATCCTCGACAGCAGGGCGTTGAGTGGAGGGTCACTGGGTTGAGATTGCACCGCACATATAACTGGGCTAGCTGCCTGCTGCTGCTGGTCTGCCTCCAGGATGCACTGAAAATGCATAGCCCGTCGGAGTGCATCATCCAATGTTGGTGGGTCCGTGCCACGAACATGCAGGCGCAGGTCCCTGCTGTCAAGGCCGGCTACAAAGGTGTCGCGCGCCAGGGTATCCTGCACTGCTCCAGCCACCGTGGGGTACGCCCGTCTACTGAGCCTGCGGACGACTTCCGCAAAATCCGACAGGGACTCGCCACGAATTTGCCGGCGTGACTGCAGCTCTGCTCTGAACGTGGGGATGAAGTTTGCGTCGCCGAATCGCTGTTCAAACGCCTGCAGCAGCTGGTCGAATGGGCCTGTCCTCGTATGGGCTTCCAAACTTTGGAAGTAAGACAGTGCGTGGCCGGTGAGGTACAACCCAATGTACCTGCTTTGGTCTGCCGGTGTCCAGTTGTTTGCATTCGCGACGAGGCGAAAATGGCCAATCCATGATGTCCAGTCGGCGTTGCGCTCGCCAGAGAATTTCTCTGGCGTGGCCCATGCCCGCATCTGCTGTTGTTGACGTGCTGGTTGTTGCGCTGGGCCCGGTGGTGGTGGTGGAGGGGGCGGAGGAGCGCCACCTTGCTGAGCCATCTCTACACGATCAATCTTCCACAAATAATATTTGGTACGCGTGCTCTCACAAGACGTGGAATTCGAATTCGCTGCCACCACGTGTAACCTTGGCCTGAGGTTACAATTACATTCACAGGAGCATAAACTCCCCAGCCCCCAGCCAGGCACCAGTTCCAACCATGACAAGACGTTGAGATCAAAACTGCAACTCTCAAGTCCAAAACATCCTCTTCAAGCAAAAGGAAGAACCAGCATCATAACAGAGCGAGCCAACGAAAGGATACGCATGCGTGTGTGCCTGTGAGTGTGTACGAATGACGTATGCATACATGTCATGAAGTAGAGTCACAATTCATAGCTATAATTAAGAGTGGAAATATTACTACGCCAAACGGAACATGTGCAACATGTTACAGTTGATCGCGCACGTGTGCTTTGCGCTGAGGTTGAGCGAGAGCTGAGCCATGTCGCCGCCAGCTGTAACCAGTTGTATTGGCTCCTGTCCCTGGGAGCTGAAATTTTCCGGCAAGAGTTCCTCAAGCTCCACGAACTCTCCGCGCTGGATTTTTTTCAATCGCACGACGTGGCGGTGTGGGTAGAACCGAGGGCTTGGAGAGAACTGGAGGTCCTGGCAAAGTCGGAGGTTCCGATAGAACTGGAAGTTCCGGGCAGGATAGGTCCGGAGCTTGACGCTCGGAGCGTGGGAGCGATCTTTCGGGTGCGGAGCGCGCGCGTGGGAGAGATCGGCTTCCAGATCAGACTCAGCACTGTCTGTTCTCCAGGCGTTCCACGCGTTCGAGGAGAGGGTGGAGGGCGTTCATCTTCATAACGGCTGAGGAAATGATGTCCGGGGAGAGCAATGAGGGCTCGTCCTGCATAGAAGCGTCGGTGCCTGGAGCGCGGTCAGAAGTCTGAACTAGCTGCTGACGGTGTGTCGGAGGCATCAGGCGCGAAGGCGCGCATGCCGTCAGTCCGCGCGTATGGCGAGGTTGAAGCCCTACCCGAGCGGCGACGGGTAACCTCGACGGCATACCCGCGTCCGCGTCCACGTCTGCTTCCTCGTACAGAGCCTCGTGGCATGGTGAAAGAGAGAGAAAGTGAGAAAGGAACAAACCGGTGTTCTTCTCACTACCCAAGCAAAGCAAATATGAAGTAGCAATACGGCCAGCGCGAAGTATGGTGTATGCGTTACGGGTTCAAGCTCCGATGTGTGCTGCAGCCGCATATGGCTGGTTGGCTGGCGAGTTCAGGTGAGTTCCGGCGTAGATCTACGCATGTTACATGCCACCACAGCGTGCATGTACGTGTTACTTGACATGCATCAATGAATAGCGTGGGATCTGCGGGCTCTTTGGAAGCCGCTGGAGCGCGTGTGAAATGGTGGCTTGTGCAATGTGTTAACCTACATTACCGCAAGCTCTAATGTGCTATACGTTATTAGTTATGACTAACAGTCCACCAAGGTAACGAGATAATACACAGTCAGATAGTGCGACAACAAGACTGACAAGGATATTGGTGGACTGTTAGTCATAACTAGTAACTTATAGGTCCTTTTCTCTTACTATTGGCTCAATATCCGAGAATAATATTAACAACGACGACGACGACGACGACCACAACAACAACAACAACAACAACAATCTCTTATTGGCGATGGTGCCATCGTGAGAATAAAGAATTCAAAAACAACAACAACAACAACAACAACAACAACAACAACACCAACAACAACAACAACAACAACAACAACAACAACAACAACAACAACAACAACAACAACAACAACAACAACAACAGCAGCAGCAGCAGCAGCAGCAGCAGCAACAACAACAACAACAACAAGCTCATGTAAACAGATCCAATATTCGATCCCAGCATGACGCTAACCCAGATCTGACCCAATGGCCCAAGTCGGGTGAAAAAAAGTCAATAAATCCCTCTAGTGAGGGAGTATATTATATAATTGAATAATTCGCAACAGTAGACCAACATACCTCAACTTCCTCATCATCAGGATCATCACGACTGGATCCTTTCTTCTTTCTATCCGATGGAGGGGGCATGAATCGGAGCAACTCTACTGTGTCTTCCATGTAATACCCTAAAACAAACAAAAATATAAAAAATTAGACTGAAGAAGAAAAGAACTAGGGTTACGTTCCTTACAAGTAATGTTTTCAAAAATGCCCAGAAATGTTTTGACGCTTTCTCATTGAATGGAAACAGGCAAAAAAGGGCACTGAATGAGTACAATGAATTTCATACAGCGGAGAGGTGTTGGAACAGCGCAAAGAAGAGTAGCCAGAAACACCAACAAAAAATGCGTCATTGTACTCGAAGTACTGAGAGTACGCGTTCATGCATCGCACATTTACTGCGGAATTTCAATTATAGGTCAGTGCATGGCAGGGAAGTTATGGCTTGTTAGTGCCCTCCAGGTTAGCCCGAGGGCACTAACAAGCATTAGGCCCGATCTACCATGCACTAACTATTTCAGCACGAGGTTATTATCCCCCTCGCATAGAAGCTGACCAAGCAGTTATTTTTCAAGCTAGGTCAGGATAATCTTTGCCAAAATTTAATCGAGATTCATTGTAAGACATATAACGCATCATACGTGTGTACCCTTACACGGGTAGTTTTGTAGTTTGTGTGCAGAGAAAATTGGTATGGTATGATAGCACATTTTCCTTCGGTAACTCAACAGCACCGAGTACTAGTAAAGGAGGATCGAAGAAAAATCCTGGGCTGTTATTGTGAACTTCATTCTTATTGATAGCTTAAGGAGCTATTTAGGGGCTTCGAGAGCCCGTTTTGGGTACCTATGTATTATTGGGTTCTGCCAGCTGTGGACAAAGGAAAATCATACAGATCAGAGAATACGGGAAACAATTACCGTGCAGTGGCGTACACACTTCTGAAATGCGTAACGTTTAGTCGTACACCATACATTTCTGCAGAGTTCATGATCTGCACCGTACTGCAATGCGTTTGAAGGATGTTTTTACCATCTGACCTATGTATAATATACGGTACATGTTTGCAGTTGACGATCGCACCAAAAATATGCCTTGTGTCAAAATAGCCCCCCACAGGAGATACTTTCAGATAAGAGTTGAACATTTCAACCACTTCTCTACCAAAGGGCTTATAACAAGGTGGCGCTTATTTTCGAGGCAGGGCTAATTTGAGTAAATAAAGTAGTTACAGAATTGAACCATGCCAGCAGCACCCGGCCTAACACTGTGAGCCTGTGTGCTTGTCTCGTGGCTCTTGTCTATGCGTATGAGCATGCATGCATGACCGGGTCTTTCAGAACAGCATACTACCGTACTGGCAATATATGTTGCCGCGTAACGCGTAACGCAGGGGGGTGCGGCGTAACGCGCGACCAGGCTAGTGCGACAAATTTTCGTTGCGTTCGTAACGCGCGTCCGGCGGGGTGCGGCGATCTTTTCATTGCAGTTTGCAAAAAATGATGCGGCAATAGCAAAAAAATGATGCGGCAATAGCAAAAAAAGTGATGTGGCAATAGCAAAAAAAGGACTGCGGCAATATAGAAACCTGTGTAACGGCTCCTGTGCGACTTTGCATGTAACGCCCTGCGTGCGGTAAACATGTGCCAATGTAACGCTTCATGGCCTCACTGCGACCATATAATTATATTGCCAGTACGGTAGTAAAGCTATAATGGTATATCGCCGTTCTCAAGTAAAGCTATTAAAAAAATATCGGCGCCATGCTAGTATTGACTGTCTTGTAGTCTTACGTGACACAGGAAAGGTCTTTCCTTGCACTTCCAGAATGGGACAGTTGTCGAAGTAGCGAGAAAACAGAGACGTGTCGATAGTGGCAGACATGAGGACAATTCGAAGAGCAGGGTAGGCAATCATCATGTCACGTAGAACTACCAGCAGGAAGTCAGTCTACACAGTGGATGCAAAATTACAAACAAATTGCAACTTACACGTATGCGCAAATGTACGCAAACACACACACAGAGACCCACATGCCCACATAGGCATGCAAACATGAGGACATGCGATACGACATGGGAGTCAAAAAAGAGGAGTCAGACCAATGCACCCTATAGCATTCAGAGTAAAGGCTAAAATCAATTGTTCACCAGTTGTAGTCTTCTGGGTGCTGAGTCGAATGGTCTTGGTCCGAGGAAGCTGAGATGCTCCCTTTCTCATTTATTCCCAATCGAACTCGCCACTTCCACCGAAACTGGGTGACAGCGCCCTACTAGATGGAGATTTGTCTGCAAAATGTCACTAAAAGTGCCATTTCGTTCTTACAAAAGCACAGATGACCACGATTGGTCCATATGTTGTAGTCTTTTGGACGCTGAGTCGACTGGTTTTGGTCCGAAAGGGCTGCGATGTAGTGTCCGGCCCTTATTCCCAATCGAACACGGTTGAGTAAGCGGTCACATCCTCACGCGTACACCGTGCCTGCAGGCTACAACTTTCACACCAAGGTTCAACTCAAAGGTTCAACGGTTGAACTCGAGTGACAGGAACGCGCCCAAACAGGCTGTAAGTTGTAGTCTGTGGGCACGGTGACCAGGTGACTGGTGCATGCATGAGCACGTGACCATTTACTCAACCGTGTTCGATTGGGAATAAGGGCCGAACGCTGCATCGCAGCCTTTTCGGACCAAAACCAGTCGACTCAGCATCTAAAAGCTAGTAGGACGCAGTCACCCAGTTTCGGTGGAAGTGGCGAGCTTGATTGGGAATAAAGGAGGAAGCAAGCGTCTCAGCTTCCTCGAACCAAGACCATTCGACTCAGCACCCCGAAGACTACAACTGGTGAAACTTTGACTTTAGCGTTTATGTGCATGTACTCCCATTTAATTGCGAACCCAACCGAGTGTATGCGACAATGTACAGCACTTCTTAAAATGCACCTACTTGATCCCTGAGTGGCACACCGGGTATGCACACTGTACATCATATGGTACAGTGAAACTTTGACATGCCTCACACTCACAGTTTCCTGCGACACATTCATTCCTAAAGTTTCTTCGCACCATAGAAGAAGATTTGGGTCACACACTGCGATGCAATACCGGTTATAATATTCCCTGTAATCATTTTGAATTCATGAATACCTGTAGTGTACTCACATTCAAATCACGTTCATGAATCTCATCTACAACAACATGTGAAATTCCACGAATTCCTGTTTCCAACTTGCGCAGCAGCACACCTAATAACCATAAGCACAGTCATGCACACATGAACACAGGCACATGAACACAGGCACATGAACACAGGCACACATGAACACAGGCACACATGAACACAGGCACACATGAACACAGGCACACATGAACACAGGCACACATGAACACAGGCACACGGGTGCATACACCCGGACATATGTACTCACACGTACACACGTACACACACGCACGCACACGCGCGCACACGCACGCATGCACACACATACCAACACACACACAACAACAACACACACACACACGCACACACACACACACACAACACACACAACACACACACACACACACACACAGCACACACAACACACACAACACACACACACAACACACACACAACACACACACACAACACACACACAACACACACAACAATTAGTCCGGAATTCGCTTCGGAAAAAAGTGAAGTTTTGTTGTGAGTAAGAGCCACCAAGTCAGGCTTCGGCAACCAAGTCCACTCGAAAGATGGCCACATATGGTTTCTCTATCGATCTGTGACGTCAAGCCTTGGTACACCTCCCATAGGAGCGGAATAGCTTAGTTTCAATATTTCCCAGGCTTGGATCTCGGACTAAATGGCAAGAATGACAACACGAATAGAGAGAGGGGGGGGGGGGGGGGCTGGTTGTACTTGGCTGGTTCATATTTCGTACATACATTCACTCTGCTTGCTTTTAACCCATTCAGCGCTAAAGATGTTCGATAATGACGCCCAGGCGCTGAGGACGTATAACGGGTATTTTTCAATGCCAAATAAGGAGTGTAGAGCCTGGGTGTCATCACCTGTGGCCTTAACCCTTTCACTGCTGGCCTAGTTTCCCCCTGCCGGCTAAGCTTTCAGCGCATTTGCTTTCATTTCAAACCCTGCATGCACGTTGCCGAGCAAAATCTTTCGCCATTTTTGCATTCATTGATGGATTTCCACGATCTATGGCTTGTTGGAAAGGCCTGAGCCAAGCGAAGACTCCTTGGCAGTTCTCAGCTCCATAGGCATCCCAGGGTCACTTCTATGTGCACTAGAAGAAGCCCTTACATGTCTCAGAATCGCTAAACAACTTCACAATACATTTTCGTTCGCCATCTCTCTCAAACTAAACCAAACTTCACGATTCAAACTGCGCTGCAAAGCAGAGATCCAAGCGCTTTGCTTGATGCCCAACACGAATGCGCTGTAGCAAAGGGAAATCCCTAAAAAAGCGAGTCACGAGCAAAAAGTTTGAACTGATGGCCAGAAAGCGTATTTTAGATTTGTTGCAATTCTATTCGTCATCGCTCACTCAAATCTAGTCCTATCGGCAAAGAACTGTATATCACTGGAAAGCTAAGCTCAATACCTTTCCAACAGTATATCGGTTCTGAAAATCAGCCGCCGTTGACAGTTTGTACAGTGATATATGCACTTCGTACTATTTCGTGGGCCGTGGAGCGAGATATCTCGTCATCCGCCATTCAGGCACACTTTACAGAGCGAGATATCTCGTCATTAGCACTGAAAGGGTTAAGGGGCCGTTCGTAAATACATGTAATTACTTAGAGACGTCTAACAGGCGTTTCTGGTGGGTGGGTTCGCCTGCAAGGCGTTTCTAAAAAATACATTTCGGAGTGCATGCATACCATACCGCGTGTGTACATGTACATGTACATGATGTAGCACTGCACTACAGGTTGTAGATCAGACACAAGTAGGCGTTGAGACGCACTGCACTGCACGCATCACGGCAGAGTAGACCAAGGACGACAGGGAGGCAGGGACACATATGTATGGGTTCAAATAGGGAAATGGACAAGGGTTCGCTATATCACGAAATTCGCTATATGCGAGCTCGTTATACATGTAAGTGGAGTCGACTGTACGGTATATGTGTGCATAGTATGGTGTTTATTTTGAGTGGTATTATCTGTATTCGTAGGGGGGTGGGGGGGGGGGGGGGGCGTTTCTGGGGGTGGGTGGGTGGGTCAAGAAAGAAACGCCTCTTGGACGTCTCTAAGTAAATACATGTATTTACGGACACCCGCCCGTTAATCTCTAAATGAGTTAACTTACATAATCAATTACATTTATCCATTACATTAAATCTGATAGGGTGTGGGTGACTAAACAAAACAGTACGACTCTTACCAACAGTGCAAAAAAACAGACTGCCATAAGATCTGGGCAAGTTGGAGTCAAAGCGAACGCTGTATCCAGCACTTTCCCCAAGGCGCTCATTTCGTTCGAAGGCAACACGTTCCGACACAGATACAGCACTGATACGACGTGGCTGTACCAAGAAAGCACAAGAGAACACAGAAGCATTAGAGACCTTTCGCTAACGATCTTCGTTAATTTTCCTTTGGCCTGGATTACGCACAGAAGTTCCGTAAAATTTTCGTTTTGCTCCACATGTCCGCATTTCGTTGCGTTGTTGGCATAGCAACATTTTTCTCACCTGCGGGAGATTGAAAAACAACAATTTTACGGCGTACCTTTTTGTGTTTTCTTGTTTCTATTTCGAATTTCGCCTTTGAGAACTCGATCATCAAATGCTTTTCTCTCTGCTCCTTCTTGAGCACGAGAATGGAATTTTGTAGGGGTCAAAGGGGTGTTCCGGGTACCCGCCCGTTAATCTCTGGTACCGTTAGTAAAAGGGTACTCGTTTGGATTTCGATGATCCAGTCAGCACGGAACAACACCGCTGGGATCGCGCATTCCCGGCGGGAGTCAATTATTTACAACTCTACCCTGGATGTCTGCATTGTTGTAGCATTTTCGCACCTTCAGTAGTAGGTCTACCTCTGCAACTATCAGACACAAATCAATTTGCGAATCACAATGTGATATCAAAATGCAACATGAGACCAGATGAATTAAAATAATGATTTACTTGGTCCGTTTCATCGCAATTGTCGCTTATCTATCGCAACTAAGAACAGGAGTTTTTTTTACCGCTCTGTGAAATTTCCAATACGCATAGTGAAGAAGCATGATACAGGATTCCTGTCCGCCACAAGAAATAAATTCAGCGATGGAATCTGATGAAGCAAGTCGAAGAAAGGAAGCAAGGTTACAAAAAATGTACAAAAGAAAACAGCGACGGAGCGCCTTCTTGCACTCAGGCTTTAGTTTATCCGACTCTGGCTCTGCATCACTCGAGCTGATGCCACTTGAGCTCACATTCACTGGTGTGTATGACGGGAAAGGAACAGTCGCGGTTGTCACTTTGGCACTTGGAGGAACGTGGGCAGCGTGACCCGTCTGTCACTACAGTACTGTGTGTTCAACAATGTTTTTGAATCAGGCACTCATCCCTCTCCAGACAGCTGTCATACGCTCTGCTGGATACGCTGACCACGACTCTTGTGCTGCCGCTGCCAGGTCGGACAATGTCTTCTTTGCCACCATCTCGCCATCAGTCCTGGCCGTGACTGTCACGCTCTCCAGGTCAGGATGTCGATTTCCCCTGCTACAGTTCCGGTCTTTGAGCTGCGCTTGGCTTTTCGCTGCAGTGAATGTGTGCATTCACTGCAGTGCATTCACTGCAGCGAAAAGTTTCCCACTTTTCCATCAAAATTGTATGAATCGCGATGCCACTGGCGCTAGTCGCGATGGTTTTTTTCTTTCTGGCTCCTCTGATCTTGCCATCACAACCTCCCAAACGAATGTGAGTTAGATATCGAGATAGGACTGGGTTTTACCTGTCAAAAGGTGCGTGGGAGATAAGCGACAATTGCGATGAAACGGACCAAGTACATGTATGTAAAAATGCGTAAAAATTAAACATGGCTGCTAAAGGGTACCCGTTAACCCGCCCGGTAAGAAAATTACCCGTTCGTTAGTTAAAGGTACACCCGTTTGACCCCTAAAATTTTGGATGTAGAGGAGCTTCTGCTTCTCATTCGCTTTACATGTATATGTGAAGATACCTGTGCGAATCTGCCTCAGCATGTGGGTGATCGCTTACTTTTCGACAAAATTGACGAGGAGACGTGTTTGCGTAGATATCACTTTCAGGCGCGTGCACCTCGTGGTTTTCTTGGAGCCCGGAAACCACCTTTTTGCATCCGCTATGAAGTGCATTCTGCAAACACTCAAATATTTCGTAACTCGGCTTTCCCTGAACGGAATGTTCACTTCCGCACTTGGGTGGCAATCATAATTATTATTTTGTCATAAATATTTTCCTCTATTGCACGACAGTCTAGTCCAGGACTCCAGAAATGCATAGACCTGTGTGACGTCAGGCACAGGTCTTTAGCGGTCAGCTAGAAAAGAAAGGAGCGCTCTACGATGAATACTACAAAAATACCATGGATCTTAGCGAATTGTCTCAATTTCCGGTTGCACGTGTCTTCCCAGGGCTATAGTGCCACTGCAGACTCAGACAGTGACATGGATTGACCTGCTTCTTTGACTCACTTACTAGCAAGAGTGTCTGAATCTTCCTTCACTGCTTCGAACTACTTGTATAACGTCGGCTAGCCTATTCATTTATCCTGTGTCAGGAAAATGCCTTTGTACCACATTTGTTTTGATGGCTCGGTGGGACTGGCAGCCATAACTTTTAAAGCTTTCTTTCAGTGTGTAATGCGTGTAATACTGCTGAATCTGCAGGTAGCTTAATATTGCAAGATGGCGGTCGAAATTTTTTGGAAACCACCTTTTTTTGACCCGGTGCACGCACCTGACTTTACGAAAGCACAGGTTCTGGAGTTGCTTCAACAGGCGCGTACCCAGGGGGGGGGGGGGGGGGGGGTTCCACAGGGTTCGGACGATCTCCCCTTTCTGTCAGCCAACTGAACGATTTTTTCGGTTTTTCGTCTTTTGTTGCCCTGCGCTCGCGCTGTGCGTGGGCGTCGCGCCATGCTGTCAACGAGTCGTCAAGTCGCAGATTCTACGACTACTTGACGTCTTCATGCACTGCACATGCGCTGAAACACGCAACACGCGCGAGAGTTGGTTAACGTGACGTAGCTATTTACTACAACGGACCCCAAGTAACCCCCCTCCCGTTGACCCTGCATACGCGCCTGCTTCAAAGGCTCGTCCTGCCAGCGCGGTTTCGTGCTCCATCACGACACTCTTCAACGACATCATCCAACACAGAAGAACCACGCACAAAAGGATTGCCTGCTCCCCGAATCTGTCTAGGCCGGACCAAGTCCATGTCTGAGTCCCAAACTACCCTTTGCCGATCCAGTGTAACAGGTGTGGGAGGAACAGGCGCAGGCAAATTTGTTGCCATACAGTGCAACACGTTTACGGTTAGAGAAGAAAGAGGGAAAAGTCTTAAAAATGTTGAAACAAATCCCGCCAAATAAGAACGAAAGCAAGATTCGTTGAAAGAGTATTTTTCCGTCAAGGTTAGACGAAGTTCCGTAAGATCTTCGTAACCTCGTTCCCGAACTACGAAAATTGTGTACGAAAATCGTTAGCAAAAGGTCTGAATTGACACTGATTATAGTGTATATCCAATCGCAAGCAAGCATAATTTAAACTCAATTCAAAAACAGAATTGAAAACCAAATACTCAGTAACGCCTACTGGTATCTCAAAATAAATTTGCACGTGACTAGCTGCCGCTTAAATTGACCAAAAAACTGAGGGTTAGGATTGAGGGGTACATTTCTCTTATTAGGACTTCACTGTGTCACTAACCTGCGTGACAATGATATTGCAGTGAGCTCCACGACCTGATGCAATGGCATCATCCAGAATGAACTGGGGCAACTAAAAATAACAACAAAGTAGAAGGATATGGAATAGTCAGAACACTAAATCCCAATAGTGATGCCAAAATACAGTCAACCTTGTGGATAATGGCAATCGAAATGCGTTGTTATTTACAAGTTGTTGCTTTCCGTGAAGTTGAAAGGATGGAGTCAAATGACTATTATAGGCCATTCACACGACGTCCAAACTCACTTTTATCATTCACACGACGTCCAAACTCACTTTTATCGTATCGTTTCCAAGGATATTTACTCGGATACGATAAACTTGGACACACGCGTGCAACTGATTTTTGTATCTTGACCGAGGCCCTTTTGCTCACGACTATCTTTGCATGCCAGCAAAAGTATCGGTTGTTGAAAGTGCGTACTGCAAATGCAGTGCTTGAACAAAGGAAAATTCAAAATTTAACATTTCCCGGCATTTCTAGGAGGTCACTATGGATACATTGACGGTTGCAAAGTTTGCCCAGCACCGTGTGAACTGGATCACGGTTTCCCAGTGTTATCTTGGTCACACACGTGCAAGTGTTTACACGTCGTGTGAATGGCCTGTAAGGACTGAAGATAAATAATGTTGCATGCCACAATAGTACATAATGCAGGATCTAGAGAAGGTTCCCCAGTACGACATACATAGTTGTTGGGAAGGCCGTCGTGGCCATGTGTTTTTTTAGGATGTATTTACTATTTATTCAATATTTCCCTCAGGATGTGAAATATGAAATGTCTCAGAAATTCAGTTTATTTTGGAACGCAATTTCGCGTACATCTAGTGATTTAGCCTACAGTTAGTTCACGAGTTATTTCGTAGGTTGTTTGTTTCTTGTGTTGCACAGTGCAAGACAAGAATTTGCACAACTGCACAAGAGTATTGACGTTGACTCTCAAAATGATTCTTGGTCGCATTTTGTTTGTTTCTTCTAAGTTTTGACAAAGGGACATGTATTTTCGTTTTGTCTTTTCTCGCAGTGTTTCCTTTCATTTCTAAGCCGCGACGCCGTCGCGTACTGCGGTACGACGGGTCACGTGCTGCCAACCTACTGCATTCTTTATTCACCAGTTTTCACGGCTACACTGCATGCATTGTATAATGACTCATGATTATTTTTTGCTCTGCGCTGAATCCCGTACTAGTGTAGTGTAGGGGTTTTTCAGAGTTTGTTTGTTTTCGATGAGGCTCGGCAAGTTCGGTTCTTCGAAGAGAAAGGGTTGTTTTTTGTTGTTTGCGAAATATCTATTTTACTACCACGAAGTGTTCCCGTTGCGTGTGAGAACCTGCATGACAAATTGGTAGCAGAGGATAGTTGTCAAGTAGTGGTTCCTTCACCAAGCGCAGTGTGGTAGTGAGTAGCATTTCGGCTTTTCGCTGGACAACATGGATCTTGAGGAGTGCAAGAAGGCGAAGGCCAAGGCCAAGTTCCATGTCACACGAAATCGAAACTTGTTGCTCAGCTGGATCTACGAAGAGGATGCGACCTCGAAAGAGATCAAGAGGTTGTTGGATGACGTGACTGAGAGTGTTCACAACGCTGTGGATGTGTGTCTAAAACTGGTAACTCGGTACGCAGAATTAGGACTACCCACAGAAAAAGTGCACGAGGAGATAGAGGTCATCAACGTCGACTACAGCGATGCTGTCAGCAAGACCAGCGACGTGCTGGCAGAAATCAGCAAGAGGCCAAGTCGAGCCAGAACGGGTGAAAGTTCGCCAGCTTCCATCACCAGAGCCAAGAACATAAGATTAGTAAAGGCAATGTTGACGCAGAGCTTGGAGAATCCCAGAGCAAGTGGGAGGATGTTGACACCGCCACACTCTCCTAGCAAGGCCCTTGAGGAAAAACAGAACATGTGTGCTGAGAAGAGTCTCAGTCGTTTTGGGAATGTGTCTGCATCCAGTGTCAGCCAGAGTGCGACTGTTGAGGGGACTACCCAGCCACCTGCCGTTTCCTCGGGAGCACCTCTGGGAGCAAATGCATCGGCACTCCCCCTGGGAACTCCAAGTGGTGACCATCATGATAGACAGGACGAATCGCTTGCGGCTGACACGGCAAGCGTCAGTGACAGCCAGCCAATTGTGTCGTCGTCAAGTGCAACCATGGCAACCAATGTGAGTACAGACAAGTCACGCACGATTAAGGTGTCCTTTCCGGTCTCTTTGTCGTCTGTACCTACATTACCGTTTACGGCGGAGCTCTTGTCAAAAGTTCACCCGGTTGCCATGGCAACCGCCGAAACCATGGCGACACCGCTGGACATTGGTCATCAGTCTGCAGGGAGTAACCAGGCAAGTGGCATTGCTCAGTCTGGCGCGCAGCAGGCACCGGTATCTACGTCGGCAGCTTCGGCAAGAAATGTAATCACTGCCCCTAACCGTAGTTCAAGTGGGGTCAGTGTACCACCCAGAGCATTGTCGGCCACGACCATACTCGTGCAGTCAGCCCAGACGCAACCAACTCCTGCAGTGCAGCCTCCTCGTGGGACGCAACCAACTCCAGCTGTGCAGCCTCGTGCAGTTGCAAGTCATACTCTCTCGGCTTCTACACCTGCATTTGTGCCGGGATCAGGAAATTTGTACGTTCCACCGCCGACCCATTCTGGACATCCATTCTCATTTGGAACACCACCGGGTTTCTTGTCGGCACCCGACTTCCCGACGCACGTCTTGCCGAATCAGTCTGGAATAATGTCTACACCACCAGCGACCCAACCGGTCATGCAACAAATACCAGTTGGTCAGCCGGGTCACGCGTCACACCATGAAGATTATGGTCGTGTGCAGCCGAGCAGTCTTCCAGTTGCCATGACTTCGCCGAGTGGTCTACCAGTGCAAGCGAGTAGTTCTGGTAGAATCGAGTTGTACCGACATTTAGAGAAAGTGTCAATTCCAACATTCAAGGGCGACAAGCGGCAATATGAGACGTGGAAGGCGGCGTTTGAGATGTGCATTGGCTGCGCTAACATTCCGGATGGGCTGAAGTTATTGCAGCTCCGAAAATACCTCGCGGGCGATGCACTACGGTCTATCGACACTCTTGGCTACTCGGCCGAGGCGTATGAGGCAGCACGACGTAGGCTGGAACGCAAGTTCGGTGGTCAGCGACGTCTAGTTGCAGTGCATCTAGAAGCCCTTGAGAAGTTCCCAGCGATGAGATCTGCAAACGCCCAGGAGTTGGAGCGTTTTGCGGAGCTACTCGATGTCGCTGTGGTGAATTTGAAGGCGAGTGGTCAGACACAGGAGTTGGCTAACGGGACATTTTATGTCCGGCTAACACAGAAGCTGGGGGTGTCTCTTCTGCTGAGCTACCAGAAGTGGATACACCAGACAAGCACCTCTGAATCTGTCGAAGCGCTTCTGCAATGGGTGGAGCTGGAAAGCGAGTTCCAAGTACGAGCCCAGGAGACGATCCAAGGTATCTCCACGGCAACTCCAGTAGGGTCCACTCAAACAGCAAAGAGTCACCCGCTGAAGGGTCAGGCCAGTCATGGTGGAGTGAAGCATCAGGCATTCTTCGCTGACAAGCCCAAGAAGGCCCAGAGCAGCAGCAGTTGCCCGATCTGCACGAAGGTCCATCCCGTTTGGAAATGCCTAGAGTATCGGAAGCTGTCAATTGCAGAGCGTTGGCAGAAGGCCCGGACGCTCAAGCTTTGCTACCGTTGCCTTAACTCTGGTCATTTGGGAAATAACTGTCCCAGGTCGCAGCCCTGTGGTGCCGACGGTTGTACAGAGACCCACAAGGCGTTGCTGCACGGAAAGTCTAGTGCTACTACAGACTCGAATGGAGCCTCACAGAAGCCAGTGCTCCAGTCTAGCGCCTCCACGGAGGGGGGGGGGGGGGGTGACACCAGTTCCATGGCCACATATATGAGTAGTGTCGGCGTTAGAGCTGTCGCACTGCGAACCGTTCCCGTCATACTTCGCCACGGCAACAAGAATGTCACGGTCAACGCGCTGCTGGACGACGGCAGCACGCAGTCTTACCTTAATTGCGACGTTGCAGCACAGCTAGAGCTTAGCGCTCCCACACAAGAAGTGTCAGTGAGCACGCTGAACGGCCGCATCGAGACCCTAGAGACCATGCCAGTCGACTGCCACATCGAGAGTCTGGATGGCAGATTTATCACACAGTTCTCTGCTCTGACTGCCAAGAATGTCACCGGTGACCTTACACCTCATGATTGGTCGGTAGATCAGACACGGTATCCGCACCTCAACGGCATCGAGTTTCCGCAATGCCAGAAGAAGCGAGTAGAAGCGCTGATCGGCCTTGACCACGCTAGTCTCCACAGGTGCATGGAGGAAGTCTATGGTGAGGCTCATGAGCCATTCGCACGCAGAACGCCACTCGGGTGGACATGCGTTGGCAGGAGCACCAGACCGCAACAGACGACAAATTTCACACGCACGTACTTCGGAAAGGACGTCGACCTGAATGCACTGGTGAGAAGGATGTGGGAGGTGGGGGAACTTCCCCAGTTGTACAAATTCTGTGCAGATGATCAAGCCGTTTTTGATCAGACGGTCCAGTCGATGACCTACAAGAACTGAAGGTACCAGGTTTCGGAGCCGTGGATCAAGAGACCACCTCCGGACAACTACAGTCGAGAAACTGCAATGAAGCGGCTCATCGCAGTAGAGAGACGCCTGGCGAAGGAGCCAGACGTCGCTGAGGAATACCGAACCGTGATTCGCCGTCACTTAGAACAAGGGTATATCAGCAAGATCAGCAACGCAAGTGATGGCGACGGCTGGTATCTGCCGCACTTTGCTGTTGTACGACCTGGGGCTACATCCACAAAGGTGCGTGTGGTCTTTGATGCAGCAGCAAAGACGAAAGGCAAGTGTCTGAATGACTACATCAGCACTGGGCCCAAACTACAACGGGACCTCACCGACGTTCTCCTGCGGTTTCGGCGACACCCAAACGCACTGGTAGCCGACGTGGCAGAGATGTATCTACAAATCGAGTTGGAAGAGGATGACCGACAGTTCCATCGATTTCTTTGGCGAGAAGATACGGAGGACCAACCGGCCGTTTACCAGTACAATAGAGTGGTGTTCGGGATCAATACATCTCCATTCTTAGCTCAACTGGTCTCGCAAGAGCATGCGCGGCGGAACCAGGAGGAGTTTCCTATGGCAGCAGAAACCGTGTTGAAGTCCACGTACATGGACGATTCAATGGACTCGACAAAGTCAACAGAGCTAGCGATTCAGCTGTACCACGAGCTTATGGCGCTGTGGGGTCTCGCTGGAATGCATGTGCGAAAATGGATTTCCAACAATGTTGAGGTGCTCGCCGAAGTCCCCGAGGAGGACCGAGCCAAGGAAGTGGACCTCGCTAATGGAATCCTGCCGACGACCAAGACTCTCGGAGTTAAGTGGCGAGCAGAGGAAGACGAGTTCCTGATTCATGTCAAGCCGCCATCAGACATTGTCACCAAGAGAGCTTTCTTGAAGAACCTAGCCACATTGTTTGATCCGATCGGATTCGTACTGCCATTCACCATAGTTGGTTGGATGTTGTTCCAGAAGATGTGGCTAGCAGGTGCTGACTGGGACGACTCTCTGCCGCCAGAGCTAGGCGCAGAGGCGCAAAAGTGGTGTGCCGACATGGATGCACTCCAGGATGTCCGAGTTCACCGGTGTCTTCAACGCGATGAAGAGGTGGTGGAGACTCAGCTACAGGTATTCTGCGATGCCTCGCAAGATGCATATGGAGCAGTCGCTTATCTCTGTCATGTGTACCAGGATGGTACGAGGTCCAGTAGATTCGTCATGGCTTGAGCCAAAGTGGCGCCGTTATCAGCTGTTAGCATCCCCTGACTCGAGCTAATGGGAGCAGTCATCGGATGTCGTCTTGGTGTGTCCGTAGCCAAGACACCGCCATTGCAATGGAGAATGTCGTGTTCTGGAGTGACAGCATGGATGTCCAAGTGGTGGAAAAAGTACCCGGATCTCAGTGTCGGTGACATCGTCCTCGTTGTGTCAGCTGATACCCCCCGTGGCAGGTGGCCTCTTGGACGGGTGTTGGAGGTCTACCCTGGTTCTGACGGCAGAGTGCGTGTCGCTAAGCTCCAGGTCGGAGGCAAGCAGGTAACTAGGTCAGTTGTACGGCTATGTCCGGTTGTGAAAGGCTGACAGTCCGTACGCACGTTTTAGATGGACTTATCGCCATCTTTAGTCAGTTCGATCTCTTTTCTCATTTTACTCATTCTTTGATACGGATGTATCAAGGAGGGGGGTATGTTGGGAAGGCCGTCGTGGCCATGTGTTTTTTTAGGATGTATTTACTATTTATTCAATATTTCCCTCAGGATGTGAAATATGAAATGTCTCAGAAATTCAGTTTATTTTGGAACGCAATTTCGCGTACATGTAGTGATTTAGCCTACAGTTAGTTCACGAGTTATTTCGTAGGTTGTTTGTTTCTTGTGTTGCACAGTGCAAGACAAGAATTTGCACAACTGCACAAGAGTATTGACGTTGACTCTCAAAATGATTCTTGGTCGCATTTTGTTTGTTTCTTCTAAGTTTTGACAAAGGGACATGTATTTTCGTTTTGTCTTTTCTCGCAGTGTTTCCTTTCATTTCTAAGCCGCGACGCCGTCGCGTACTGCGGTACGACGGGTCACGTGCTGCCAACCTACTGCATTCTTTATTCACCAGTTTTCACGGCTACACTGCATGCATTGTATAATGACTCATGATTATTTTTTGCTCTGCGCTGAATCCCGTACTAGTGTAATGTAGGGGTTTTTCAGAGTTTGTTTGTTTTCGATGAGGCTCGGCAAGTTCGGTTCTTCGAAGAGAAAGGGTTGTTTTTTGTTGTTTGCGAAATATCTATTTTACTACCACGAAGTGTTCCCGTTGCGTGTGAGAACCTGCATGACAATAGTTGTGTTTCCTTTTAAGAAAACATAACAGTATGTATGTTGACTGAGAAAGTGGTGGACATCACGCAACTGCATCATAAATTACTATGTATGTTGTTAAAACAAAAGAGACAGCAGCACCCCCTGAAAACTGATATACCTGCGTTGTTTTACCACAGCCAGTTGCACCTCGCACAATGACGACACGGTTTGAACGTATGGCCTGCAGAATGTCAACGGCTACATTGGCAATAGGTAGTTCTTGACGCTTACTAATCCGCTGTAGAGAAGACAAAATGAGAATACATGCACACAGACAATAATTTCAAGAGCTACGCACACTAGTATGTCCGTGTGGTGACATGACTACTAATGCATACTAGTAATAGCAAGAGTCCACAAAGCAGCAGCTCTACTCGCTTTGATATACGGCAGATTTTTCTTGACATCAAAAACTACATAATCATTAGTCACTGACGAGTCCACAAAGGATGAAACAGTTCTGTCCGCAGATTGAGTAATCATTAGTCATGTACAGAGGTAGTGTTCATGACTTGGAAAACTAACTCGCTCACATGGCCAAGTGCTGAAGCGTTGTAAAAAAGAAAGAAAAAAGTTACTGGTTAGGATTCGCAGTGTCTTTAGCCAGTTTAGGAATGGGTGCGTCCACCTGACCGGTCTTCATTCCCTTAAAGGTAATAATATAGACACAGATATAGTATCGAATTCCCCTTTCTCTCTTTTAGCATTTTCCAAACAGCAATTTAGGTGGGCGTTGTCGTGATAGATCTAGTATACCTCCTGCAAAGCTGGGTCTGAAGCTTGTGCTTGCTGTTGGCGTTGATAAAGATCATCACTGAGCGCTTGACCAACAAGATCCTGCATAAGAACACATAAAAAGAAACAAAAAGAGGGGGGAGGGGAGCTATCAAAATAGGGAAGTGCCATACGCCTTTTCACTAAACTAAAATAGGCTAAGCCAAGCTAATTCCTGGTGTACTGTGCAGCTTGGGCACTCCAGTTTCTCATGCGCCTCACATTCACACCAAAAATTCAACTTTTAGTTCAGGTTGCTATGAGCACGCGTGTGGATGCATGATTTACCTCATGCATTTAAACATAATAGAAATCCTCAAAAGTGCAACTATTCGGTCACGATTTTCTACTAGTACCTCATGATGCATGTGACACTCATGGGCTTGAGCTGCCCAGTACAGCAGGAATTTCCCGGGGAGCTTGAGTGACTGTTGCATTCCTTGCTGATTTGTTGCTGTCGCTAGATCTTCTTTCTTGTCAGGTGGCACTGTTGTTCAGCAAGTGGTGTTTCGTGGTGGCTTCATTCAAGTTTCTGTGAGGGCAGGGATTATTCCCAAGTAATTTTGGGGCCGGAAGCTTAGTGCAAAGGCATGTCGCGGCACTCCATGTAAGCTTCCTTACCATAGGGTTGGGTTCTGCGAGTGTAGAGTCGCTGAAAAGTTCAAGATTTGAATACTTCCCTAAGTGAGTTTTAGCAGATAACTTTATTCAGACCACTTGTTGGGAATTGGGACATGACCTAGCAGCCTATGGCGGTGGTCTAACCCTAATTTCAGGATGGGCGCTCGTTGGAAAGATAGTGACAGGAGGGATACAGATCTTGGTATGGCCCCCTGCCTTCGGGCATGTACCGGTCGCTGCATCACAGAGTATCCACTTGAGTTCTTCTAACATATTCCTCGTACCATTCAAACTTGACTTGTATCCATCGCAGAAAGCTGGTTTTTCTTGCACACCAAATTCTAAGGACCATCTAGTATCTCCAAGATTCTGTAGTCAGAAGCGGCTGAATAGGCCTGTGGCTTTTGAGTGATGGACACCAAAGGGCTCAGAAGCAGTTGGATTGATTCCAGGGGCAGAGGAAAAATAAGTTACATCCATTAAAGGGGCACTCCGGGAATTTTTTCAGTAGTGTGTTCTCTTCATGGGGGCCTCATATGGTCTCCAAGGAATGGGGAATCGCAAAAACTAGACCCAAAAAGTCGATATATGAAGCCTGGGAGGGCCAAGTTTGTCTCCTCCGCGGAGGGTTTTGATGACGTCACGTGTGATTAGTATTCAAATTCCCTGCATTTGAAGGTGTTAGTTGTTTGAATTTTCTGGTGATGAAGAACGATGTTTGGTCGACATTCCCAAGCTTGACAACTGCGGCCATACTCCAAGGAACCTGAGGGGCCTCCTCAGGTGCCCCTGGTAGAAGTGCAGCGTGATGAAGGCCAGGAGATTGGAGGAGACGACTTCACTGGTCGACAATGAAGACGATTGGTGTTCCTGCCAGAAATGCGGAGTGATGCAGAGGGCAGTCGATTGCCTTTGCTGTCGAGAGAGCGACGGAGCTGTCAGCATTGACAGCGCTTTGACATGCATTACGCATCACCCCGACTTCCCGTCAGCTTGTCTAAACACTTACCAGCTCCTCGTCCGATCCCTCCTCCTGCTCGCGTTTTCGCTTGAGGTAAAGTGATTCCTTTCGAGGTGTTGTTTTCGGTGTGGAACTAGACTTTGCAGACACGCCTGAACTCGAAAATAACGTTGGCACTGCACCCTCCACGCGACGAGCTCGCTTTTTTCCTGACTGGCTGCTCATCGCTCCGCTAGCCACAAATTCGCTCATCAGATCGCGTTGAAAGCAGGTCGGTTCAAAGTGGGCTGAACACAAACGATCCCACTTTATTGGCTCAAAGAGCTTGTGCGTTTTCCCACCGGCGACTCGAGCTGCTCTGCCCATGATTTTGACACACGAAAGACGCAACTCAGCGTCGTGGGGAAACGTAAACCACATGAAATGTGTGCATGCCTCATCCTTCGGATCGTTTGAACAGCCGGGAGCACAGCACCTCCGCATGACAGACAGGAAATCTGAAGCTGGCACATCGACGACATGAAAGAAACAAACTTGACAACTACCCTGCAGCGCTTCACCTCGACAGTTTCAGCAGTGTTCCCATTCAAGCTCCGGGAGCGCGATTGAGCTCCTAGTCACACGTGACGTCATCAAAACCGTCCGCGGAGGAGACAAACTTAGCCCTCCCTGGCTTCATATATCGACTTTTTAGGTCTAGTTTTCGCGATTCCCCATTCCTTGGGGGCCATCCGAAGCCCCCATGAAGAGAACACACTACCAAAAAAATAACCGGAGTGCCCCTTTAACAGGGGAAGTTCACCCTAAAATGAAAACTTCACAACCTGTAGCGAAAAATGCACTGATTCCAACGGTGAAGGTCCCAGGTTGATCGGAGCAGCCGTTCCCGATTTATACCAGCTTGAAGTTTGCACTAAATTTGGTGACATCATGATGACGTCATTAAGTTGCCCAGACTAGGCCGGATTTATGACGTCAGAGAGATAGACTTTGTATGGGAGTAGATGGGGAAATTTCAGCATTTCGGCTCTCCATTGTCCCAAAGAAGTCGGATCTTTTTCAAACTTCGGTATGGGACATATGACACCCTACCGGTACCCCGCCTGGAAAACATTCTGGTATGAAAATCATTGTTTCAGAGAAACGAGAAAGAAACTGGTTTTTCCCCATCTACTCCCATACAAACTTCCCCTTTAAGTAGCAGTAGGATTGATTATAGGATTGATCATAGGGACCCAAACATAAGGCAGGGAAAGATGAGCAGCCCATCACGGCTTTCGTGAAGGCTGCACGCATGAACGTGAAGAAAGGAGAATAGAGAATATGAGGGTGTGTGTGGGGGGGGGGGGGTGAAAGCTAAGCCTATATACGTACTGGCGTTGACATGGCCAACTTCTCTTGTAAACTTTCATCTTGACGTCCAGTCCAGGGATTAAAGCCGATGGTAGGTGGCTCCCATATCACGACACCATCTCTGTCACCACGTGGTGCTCCCATGCTGCTTTCTGGCGCAATGATACGAGTTACTTCACCATCAGCTGTCTATGAAGGAAACATGAATGGAAAAGAATAATTTTCTTGACGACAAAATGCAATGAGACCAATGAACAACACAGACTTCAGGCTCTTTCCAATTAACATTTCCACAGCACTTTCATTGCCTTCTTTGGTAGACAGCAGTTCGCGACAGTTACCAATTACATGTACATATATCACCATTTCGGCAAAAAACCGAAGGTTGTGAGTTTTGAAAACGACTTTAGGTGACCCTTTTCTGTTTTCTTTCCCAAATCAAGGTTTGTGGGCTGGAATACCAATATGGGCAATTTTTTCCTTCTTCCTTCAATTACATTGATACATGTACTCCTAAATGAAGTACTTCTCGGCATCTTAGTTCGAACTGTTGTCCCTCGCACGGGAACGCGACTAGATGGTTGGAGGCGACAGTGTTGCGAATGGGAAAGGGTCCTCAGCGTCTGCTCTCACAACTCCATGTGAGACACTGACTCACGCTGCTGCCTGATGCTCACGAGGTGTTGATCATGCTGGAAACAGAGCGTCACTGTAAGTTGGTATCCCTAGTGATGTTTCGGCTCGGAGAGCACAACATAGTGCAGTGCTCTCAGAGCACAAATTTCACTACAGTCCATTCATAAAAAGATGATATCCTAGCGTTTGGCCATAAAGGGTCAAATTTTGAGTTTTTTCATAATTGCTTTTGCAATCCCCCAAGGGATGCTCTTCCAATTATGTTTCTGAAGTCTAATTCTTCAAAAAGTAAGCCATAACAAGAATAGGATTTCGGCCAGGTTTTCCCCAAAAGCACTGAATTGGGAAAAACATGAAAATCCATGCCATTTCAATCCACTTGCAACAGTACATTGTGCGGTTCAAACTCTAGTTGAGGTACCTTTTTCGGACCATTTTTAAGTTTCAAATTCCGCGGCACTTCACGGTGTACGACAAAATCACGAAAAATCACCAAATACGGGAGCTCACCATAGCCAGCGCTCATCTTCTTATGAATGGACTGTAGCCTGCTCAAGTTCAACTGATGAGGGGTGAATTCCTCGAAACACTATGATTGTATTGAGCAGGGAGTTGAGCTTTTTTTCTTGGAGGTTTGCCAAGTGGAAGGTTCGATGGACTTCTCGTGTGTTCCAGACACAGTCCTGAGTGAGTCAAGTGTCAAGTCAGTCGGTAGGAAGCGCGAGCTAAGATGTTTTGGAGCAATTATTGATATTGTCCCTGCCCTGAGAGCACTTCTATATTATTATCATGAATGTGGCAAGTTCAGCGTAACAATTGTCATGTATGTAGGGCGATGTTGCCACAATCATAGCATATAGCAGTATTCTCGGGGCAGTGAAAATATCAATATCCATCAGATGATCGATCAATTCGCGAAACTCAGAGTTACGAAACTGCAACAGTTTGAAAACTCTCATGTAAATACAGCCTAAAGCGGGATTCACAGAAGCATTTTTGCAATGTGCGATGCGACGGCCGCGAAACCGGAAAATCCCCATATCGCATCCATCTCGCAGCTCACGCAACTGTCGCAACTGGGCCATCGCAGAAGTTTCCTTCAAAATAGATATCAGCATACTTTCACTGAGTCGCAGCTACAACCAGAGGAAAAGAGAGCATTTTTTGTTGGCTAGTTTGCCTCTCAATTTCACCTACCTAACTTACTGGTTTAAACGGCATGTTACAAATGTTACAAATGTTACAAGTTACAAGGCGAGGACGACGCACAGTGCTCATCATGTTACAAGGCGAGGACGACGCACAGCGCTCATCGAAAACATGTTAAACTATCAAGCAAGGCTTCTATATTATAACTTACTGGTGTAGCTATGGGAAAGTTCAACTGAGCTAAATGATCGCGAATATCAGCTTGAAGCTCAGCTGGAATATCAACAACTGTTGGCTTCATCTGCACGAGGATGGGAAACAAAGAAATATTTCAATTTCATAAACTCCAGAGAAAACATTTCGATCCTAAAGTGTTCTAAATATACCACCCTCGAACCTCCACATAACTGAATATGATCTGTATCATTGATTTCTACTCGAAGTAGATCGACAATATTACAACCTTTCTGCCATTTTCAGTCTGTAAATTGGCGGTCATCACACCTGAACATCACATGCTCTACCTAGCTGCAAACACTGCTGCTGCTACCGTTGCAAGATGTGACAAAACTGGTTGCAGCTAGATAGAGCGTGTGATGTCTGGCGTATGCTGACCACCATTTTACAGACTATAGAAAGAGATTCAAAAGGAGTCTTCTGACCACAATTTTGACATGTTTTTAGGAAATAGCCGTAAATACGACCCTTGCTGGCAATATTCATAAACTCCTTGTGCATGCGTTACAGTATGTTGACAAGTGAAGTAGCCATCAATTGATGACAACGACCACCAGTGGTCACATGGTCCGAGCATCATTCCTCAGATATTCTGAGGTGTTCAATGGCAGGGAGTCGAGGAGGCAGCGACCCCTTTAGAAGCCGTAATATTTTCGGGATTTCAAGGGCCCGAAACAACAGATTAGTTCACTTTCGTGAACAATCGTTTTCGGTCGGTTTGTCGGAACAACAGATCGGAGTGTTCCCGGAAATCGGAATAGAAAAGGCAAGGCCTTGACAGTATGGATAACTCTCTGCCCCGGCACATGGAAGTATATGCAACACGGTGAACTATGATCAACTACCAGTAGTAGTGGTGACAGCGAGCGGAAAGCAAAAAATCAGTTATAAAAATCTGATAATTGCCACCAAAAATGCGTTCAAAAGTCTGGTTCATGAATATTCCCATTTCTTCTTTCAGAGTTTGGGCACAATACAGTTTTCTAAAATATCAAATTCAATCACATCTCAATGAATAGCCTCGCTCAAGACCTTTCCAATGGGCTGTCATTTGCGTAAATCGGAAAATCGGTCACAAAGTTATGGTACTTTTCGTGGCATGGGTACATCAAGTTGGCCTACATGAATGTCAAGACTTTGAGGGGGGTGCTTGAGCACCCAAAGCACCCCCCCCCCCCCCCCCCCCCGGGTATGCCACTGGTATATGTACATGTATACCATGGATTGCAAGGTATGTCAGTGGCAGGTATATGTAGTACACAGAAAATGTGTGATAAGACCTTCGAATAGAGGGGGGGGGGGGGGAGGGGTAGAGTCCATTCGAAATGCGTTACGTTTACAAACAAAATGCGAATTTCTGAGATGCTCCCTTAAAATGGGAAACGCACGCAAAAAGCAATGGAATCCATGCTGGCACCGACGTACGGGAAACCAATATTGTATTTCATATGTAGCACAACCGTAAAATGCCATACCAGCTGCACATACCTGATCACAAAGCTTTTTCACTGGCGCTTTACTGCTATCAATAGCACCCATGTGAAAAAGCTGACGAACAAGGGACAAGGCACAGGAATTTCCAGCCTGTTTCTTACTGTTGGCTAGTTCACAGGCACTGATGGCTGGTGGAGGGCACAATACACAAGAGTAGAAGATGAAAGTGACATCACTCATGACACATATGCACTGCACAGTAGTAGCAGCAGCACCATAACCAGTACTAGCACTATTAACAACAGTGCGAGCGAGTGGTGGCGACAGCAGGTGTAAGCAACAGCCAGGCACACGGCATTCATTCATACTTTCAGTGTCACAAATCCCCTAGCACTCCCTTGCATGGCATTTTGTTCAGCTGTCAGTATATTGACATACTGTGGGGATGATGGAGCCATTGCCCAATTTTGACTGCTTTTCCTAAGCAATAAAGCTAGAGTTTGTCATGTGATTCTCTGTGATTAAACTTTTTACATATTTGTAGGTGGCTGCTAACAATGATACAGGTTCGACATCTCACACGATTGTAGTGAAGTATACCACGTGCAGCTTGCAACTCCACATCTAAGCCGTTGCAAAACCGGAATACATTGTTTATGTCACTTGATGAGCCATGAAAGCCGAAAACTACGACTACAGTCTTGCATTGTGTCACTACGACTACAGTTTTGTATTGTTTTACTAAGACTACAGTTTTGTATTGTTTTACTAAGACTACAGTTTTGTATTGTTTTACTAAGACTACAGCCTTGTATTGTTTTACTAAGACTACAGACTTGTGTTGTACCAGTAGTGTGACCTGTATTTCTCAGTTTGAGCACTCTGGCAAGGAACGTTCGGGCCTGGTTTAAATCCGGCTTTGGGGAAATTGATTTTTCATCTTTTTTTCATTGCTATCAGGTTCGGCCTCATTTTCTCTGTGCTGCGCTGATGAGTCCACAAAGGACAAAACACTTCTGTCCGCACATTGAGTATTCTCAGTCATAATTATACTAATGAGTTCATGTTTAACGCATATTCTCGCCATATACTATTGAGAGTTTCAAAACAATAAGCAATCCTGATGAACATGCAGCAAGTTAACCGTTTAACTGTGTGAGCTTCCTGGAAAAAAGCACGCTTTGAAATCAAAGAAATATTCTGCACGAAAGCATGAAAAATGACAAACTCACTCTCCATGTCTAACTTACAACAAGCAAATATCTTCCTCGATCATGGAATCACAAAGGACATATCAATAGCATGGTAAATGTTGAAGCGCGGCATAAGTCCCATTTCATTTGGTGACCGAAAAGTTTCTTTGAGCTGCGATACAATTTGCTCTCACCTTGTGAGGAAAACTAAATTTGGTGACATCATTATGACGTCATTAACTTGCCCAGAATAGGCTAGGGCTGCGTTCGTTTTTAGCTACCTGGTGGAGTAGAGTAGAGTCACTCTACCGATAGAGGTAGATGGTAGAGACAAGTGTACGAACGCTGTTCTACCAGATCTAGTAGTTTACACGATGCGTACGTGAAATGTTTCTTTTTTTTATGGAGTTGTGTACAAATCCTTGATCTTGCTGGAAATCCCGTAGCTCTACCAACTTCTACCGGATTCTACCAACTTTTTTCCGGTAGAGCCGGTAGAGGAAAGTAGAATCTAACCTTTTGAGTAGAATTTTTTTTCAAAAAACGAACACCTCTACCGAAAGAAGTAGTTTCTACCCAAACCTGTAGATCAAAAACGAACGCCCCCTAGATCTGGGACGTCAGAGAGATAAGACGTTGTATAGAGCTTTTCAAGGTTGGACCAACGGTCACTTTTTGGGGTCAAGTGCAAGAAATCTTGAATCACTGGTGAACAGGCAAAGCCCAGTTCACGTTCACTTTGTATAGGAATGGATGCATGCAGGTGAAAGAATCACTAGAATGTATGGGAATGGATGCATGCAGGTGAAAGAATCACTAGAATGTATGGGAATGGATGCATGCAGGTGAAAGAAGCACTAGAATGGAGCTCCACTTGATGTCCGACACTCGTGTGGAGTCAGAGCAGTTGCCAGGAAGCCCTTCCATGGCTTGGGCGAAAAAGAACAAGCTTCAGAATCGCTCCAAGCGCTGGTGGAGACGAACCTGTCACATTTTGTGTATCTTACAATGCGTTTTGAAATGCGACTTGTTCACCACAATCTTAGGGTGAGCGCCGGTGGCGGGCACGACGCGTCGACCTTGAAAAAGCTCTATTGGAGAAGATAGGGAAATAACAGTATTTTGGCTCGAAATTGTCCCAAAGAAGTCGGATGTTTTTCAAACTTCGGTGTGGGACATATGGCACATTATCGGTATCCTGACTGGAAAAAAATTCTGGCAAGAAGTTCGGTTGTTGTAGAAAGAAAGAAAAAGATTTTTCCCTATCTACTCCCATACAAAGTTTATCTCTGTGATGTCACAAATCTGGCCTACTCTGGGCAAGTTAATGTTGTCATCATGATGTCATCAAATTTAGATGAAACGTCAAGCTGCTATAACTCTGGAACAGCTGGTCTGATCAACCTGGGACCTTCAATTTTTTTTTTTTTTTTTCTCTACAAAATCCACATATCTCCAGACACTGGGGTGAATGATGGAGTGTGGTGGTGGGGCCCATTAAGCTCCGCCGACCAGAGGTCTCGGCTTCATAGCTCCATGGACGCACCAAAGGGATATTGGGTGGGGAGGATTAAATTGAAAAAGAAAACAGACGAAAGAAAATGGAAAGATTGTATTGCTCAGTGAGCAAAAGAATAAGTTGAATATTGATGTGAACGCTGTTAGACTTTTAAATTCAAGAGGAGACTGTCCGTGAGGAGAGATTACATGTATGTCCAAGCAGGGTAGGACACTGTACCCTCTTACTCGCGTATGCTATGAGTGGCCCAGTTCCAGTTCGTTCTGAGGAGATGGTGATAAGCTGCTGTC
The DNA here is from genome assembly GCF_964019385.1 of Sycon ciliatum. Lineage (NCBI taxonomy): Eukaryota > Metazoa > Porifera > Calcarea > Leucosolenida > Sycettidae > Sycon > Sycon ciliatum. The sequence goes on from NC_088646.1 coordinate 14,104,344, forward strand.
TTGAACTTTTGGATGTTCTTTGGGTGAAATGGGTGGGGAATGATAGAGGTAGGCAGCTGGTTCCAAATTGGGATGACGGAGTGGGGAAAGGCTCGGCTCACATTGTTCCGGGAATTGGCAGGAAGAACATTCTGTAACTGATGGGGATGCGCGGTGGACAGTCGTACAGCCTGGCGGGTGAGGCGTGTGGTCCTGGGTTGGTGTGTCGGGGGTGGAGCCATTCTCGAGAGAAGAGCGGGAGAATTATCGCAAAGGGCTTTATACAGGAGGCAGAGGGCAGCGATGGTGCGGCGAATTATGAGGCTAGGAAGCCAGCATTGCGGATGTATTGCCTTGATGGCTCGCTCCTGCACCCAGTCCAGCCGATTCAAGTGGGAAGGAGCTGCCCCCATCCAGACGATTGGGCAGTACTCCATAACCGGCCGGACAAAGGCTTTGTAGGCTCGAAGCCGGGCAGGAATAGTCAGCAAGTGAAATGCCTTGCGCAAGGCTCCAAGTCTCTGCGTTGCTCGGACTACAACAGTTCGGATATGCTGGCTGAATTTTAGCTGATGGTCAAACGTGACGCCGAGTACTTTGATGGAGGGCTGCTCCTCGTCAGGAGTTCCATTGAAGACAATGGGGGGTATTGGCCAGTCCCGACGATGGTGGGAAATTGTAAGGGCCTGAGATTTGGCTGGCTCGAACTGCACTTTCCAATCCGAGCCCCAACTGGATACTAGGTCGACAGCAGCCTGGAGTACTCTAGCGTTGTCAGGAACAGCAGCGAGCGTTGCAATTTCGGCGTATATGGTTGTGTCATCGGCGAATGAGGCAAGGTTGGAGCCGATTGGGAGGTGGTCTTCAAGGTCGTTGACGTAGACCAAGAATAAGGTGGGCCCCAGGATACTGCCCTGTGGCACCCCAGCCTTAACTGGGCGTCTGGCTGATGTCTGGCCGGAGATGAGGACTTGAAGTGTGCGGTTGCAGAGGTAGTCTTGGAGCCACCGATGCAGGTCTCCCGAGATGCAATATTAACCCTTCAGGGCCCATGATTATTTCAAGGAATGCACTGCGTACGCGAGCCCAGTTACTTATCTGGTCGTAACTTTGGTGTCCTTTGGCCGATTTTGGTGATCTTGGGCTTTCTGGAAAGCTCTTGGCCAGAGAAACACAGCGATAGCTAGCTATCCATCATTGGATCCATAGAACCAGCGCCGCAGCGCGATTCGGCGCTCCAAAGCCAGCATTGTGAGCGCCCAACTCAAATTCTTTACCATTTCAACAAATCGTATCGCAGATGGCTCAGATTTTTTTACATGAGAGCTGAGAAACATGCCTTTGTGATGACATGAACTATCTGTGGCTGCATGGGCCGCGAGTGGGGGAAAACCCCCAAAACGAGTACAAAATGCACGCACCCGATTTGACTCTGCAGAGAGAACTTAGTTCGAGTCTTATAACTCCGCTCTCCGACATCGGATCGCCTTCGGGTTTTTTCGAGCCGATAGCCGAGACAATTCAAATGTCGACAGACCTTTCGATTGTCCGATTTGGTCCAAGGGACAGCCGAGTTACGCCAGGTTGCGCTTATAAAAGTATGCAAGTACACTGGTACAGATATATCCGTACTATGGGCCTCAAAGGGTTAAAACCAGTGCATCTTTCGCTACAGGTTGTGAAATTTTCATTTTAGGGTGAACTTCACACTATACACAATAATGCGGTTGCAGTTCTGCACACTAGTAACTCAGCCGAATCTTAACCAGAATTCAATGATCGAAAGGTCTAAGTGGTAGGGAAAACTCTGCGCTATGGCTTTGAACAAATCTCAAGTCTCTCCGGTGAAGTTGGAGGAAGCGGCAAGCAATCGAATATTTTCGGATTTTCTGCAATGCGTGCTGTGAGTCAAATAGTGCATGAAAAATCAATTTACCCCAGCTTCAGGGCAAGCAGCACGTGCCAAGACCAGTGTGGCGTGAAGCCACGGCGAGGAAAGCTTCCATTCGAAAGAAGAAGAAAAAAAGCAGTTGCAATCTAGGATCAGTGTGAAAAGGACTGATTTTGTCTCAGATCTGGAACTGGAGTCGCTTTTGGAGTACGTTGCAGCGGCAGGCATTGAGTAGTGCTCTTGATGAGTTTGGGCTCAGTGCAATCAACTGACCAAGAGCTTTCCAATAGATCTTCAAAATCGGGTAAGTAGAACCAAAGCTATGTTGGAAAGGTGTGTGGGTTTTGTGGCTACCACAAATTCTGAGGAAGCAAAAATAATGAAATAATGGACTCCAAAGGGTTCAACTACTCACTGCGACGAAGGCGGGGGACATCTATTGTAAGCTCAGCTTTGAACCGCCTAAACAGCCATAAACAGAGAAAACAGATACAAAAACATCAAAAAATGTCACTCTGCGCTGGTCGTCCATCCGTGTGGAGGTAAAGCAAGCGCGAGCAACATGCTGCTGAAGCGAGCGCAGGGTTGAAGCTGGATTGGTGACTGTGGTCGTGCCTGCTGTTTACTCCACAACACCGGCGCATAATGATGTACAAGACTTTGTGCGTGTTAAACACAAATTCGTGTTCCGTCAACGTCAACGTCAGTGTCAGCAAGTAGTACATTTTGTTCCCAAAATAACTTCGGGACAGTCTGTTTATGCTTTTGTATTGGACTCGTTCTCTAAAGTAAAGTAAAGTTAGCCGGATTCGTGGCCGCAAAACCTGACGTGTTTAGGAACACATCAAGCAAATACATTGGCATCGACGGGCCACCACTTCGCCCATATATCCTCAGTGTCGAATGCAGACCTCACAAGTGAGTCAGGGGAGAGGGGATAAGTCTCTCAACAAGTGGGCGTGTAAAGGTCCTATAACCCCATAAACCGCATCCTTGTTACCCTCACACCGAGCAAGTGAGTACCCAGTTCACCGTGGGTGTTGGCACAGTCCATTGGATGTAAAGTGGTACCCGCCCGCATCAGCGTGATTGAGAGAGCACTACACACACTCCCTGTTACCAGCGCAGGTTTGAACTCAGAACCTCATGATTCTCATGATCTCATGATTCTCATGATCTCATGATTCTCATGATTGGCAGGCGGCAAGCCTACAAACCAATCGCCTATACGCGTTGGCTACACTTGTGATAATTTAAGCCTAGTTCACATTCGACGGGGCGCGACGGGACGCGACGTAAGGATCGACGGGAAGCGACGGGACTGTCTGACAGCGTCCAATGTCAACACCAGGAACGGGAACGCAACCGTACTACCGTACAGATCGGGAAGCGACGGGAAGAGTTTGATCGATTCAACTTTTCATACCGTAGACGGGACGCAAGCTTACAGAACGGCTGCAATTCGAGTGTGAACAGGAGACGGTGTCGTGCGCCAACTACTCCCGATTCGTACTTGGAAATTTTTAGCATTTCGAACACTGCGCTTCCCATGATAACTCACAGAATGGCTAGCACAACTTGAGTTGAATTTTAGCAAGATAAGATCTCATGTCACTTATCGTATTTAGGGATAGTTCAGGAGCGTGACAGATGAACTATTCTATCATTTCCTGGGGCTATTATTGGAATGCCACAACTTTCAGGGCTAATTTTTGGTCTTCGTGAAAAACTGGTATTGTGAACTTGATTCCGCTTCTTTCAAGGAAAAATATTTGAAAAGAAGACCCGAAAAATGAGAAATTAGGTCCGAAAGTCACCCCGTCACGGACCGTGCCTTATGACTCGCGCCGTTCGACTTTCCACGGGAAGATCTATAGAGAAGGCAACCGTGACGATCGACTTCCCTTTAGAAAATAGCCAGGCAGCTGAGAGGAAGAGAGATGAACTTGCGAAAGCGAGAGAGGCGATCCCGAGCAGGAATATTTTGTCGCCAGCGCTGAAGCGACGAAGAGGACCAAAAATAGGATGAACCCTTCATTGGACAATAAATTCCTCATGGCTAGTTGTCATTCTCTACCTTACCTTCCATCGTACCAGGTTTTATCACCTGAAGTGCATGCGTTGTTGTCCAAAGTCTAAGTTCAAATTGTCGAAAGATAAGCGACCATATTGGTGACGCGGACCAAGTACTATGAGCTGATTTTGTTCAAATCACGCTTGAAATTAGTTCTTCTCCACGAAAATTCGCTGTACAGGAGTTCGTCGTAAACGAATACCTTTGACTTGATATGATGCCTGACCAACCATAGGATTGGCCCCAGGTCGTAGTAATGGAAAGTTCGCCGTTTCAGTGTTCGTTCTAACGAGGTTGACTGTACATATCAGTCCATGGGGCTGCATTCGGATAACTAGAAAGGATAACTTCTTACCTGCAGTGAGCAGGTCCTTCTGTGGTGATTCTGATCTCCTTGCTCTGCTTAGTCTGCTGTAGAAAGGCACAAAGCCTACCCTTGGCATTCTCCAGAGTCCAGCTACCATGTGACTGTGCCTCCGTAGCAGTCTGGATGACAAGAACGTGTACATGTCACAATCAGTCATGCCATCATCAAGCCACCATACATTAAAACACAGCTACAGTATGCTACAGAGGAAGTAAGGCCTAACATCTAAATGCCATTTAATAGGCCGCACCGAAAAAGTCTTTTGTTTCGGGCAACATGGCCAGAAAATACCGGTCAGTCGGCCGGCTTTCTTTTTTTTTGCTGATATTTTTTAAGCATGCCAGATGTAATTACCAGTATGCACATGTGTAGAGTACACAGCCCAGATACAAAATGCGTGGTTGATAAAGCAGGCGTACATAGCAATCGCAATCAACAGCTCAATCAGACCACCAGGAACAGTCAAACTGGACCGTGGTCATACTCTGAGACGCTGAGCACCAACACATCGTTCAGCGATCGTCGCGGGCCAGAAACTACAGATTCCTGTTGCTCCAATGTAAAAGACAAGAATTGGCGTCCGAACTCAAAAATGAAGTTCAACATTATCACTCATGTCAGCATCGTTCCGGCTTGACCCAGTTTTGACGGAGGCAGCAAACACTGCTTTGAAGCGAGTGATGCCTTCTGGATGAAGATTTTCCAACAAATTGCTCAGTGTACAATCCACCGTGATAAGGCAGCTGTTGACGACGGTCCGGCCGCCATCAACTATAGTGACGGAATCGTTTTGCCACTCGAGTTTCTAAACTACATGTCGGTGTCGAAAACGCTACACTTGGCAACTACAAGCGCCCTGCAACAAATCCGACTCGATTGAGTCTACTCAAAACAAAGGACTGAAACGACTAGCCAGAGCTAGGAAGGAAGAGCCTTCGGCCTGGCACACTGTGAAGTGCGCGCACGTACATGCGTAGGATGCGCACAATATATGCATATGTATGACTGCATACAAAAAAATCGGTCGGCGCTCAAAACATCGGTTAGTCGGGTTGCCCGAAACAAAGGATTTTTTTGGTGCGGCCGTACGTGTAGTTTTTCGGCGCTGAGTTGAATGATTTTAGTCCGAGAGCTCCCATGGTCTTATATTCCCAATCGAACTCACGCACTTCCACCGCAATAAGATGAGTGCGCTCAACTAGATAGTGGAATGTTTTCACTGAAAGCACCACTTTAACCCATTGAACGCTGATGACGTCTATAGACGTCATTGAAAATGCCCCCCATGCGCGGGATGACGTCTATAGACGTCATGAGATATATAGTGATTTCTGGCACTGTCTGGTGTGTAAAAGCCCTGTTAGTCATTTGGATCATGATCATCCCTCTTGTACGATAGGTCGTTGGTTCGAATCCCGCTTGGAAACACTACGCGTCTTTTTTTCTTCTCTTTTCAGCGATCTTTCAGCTGCAATTTCATGCATTTGGCGTATTTCACGCAATTAGAGCAAACTTGCGTCCCCTATTGTGAGGCGCTATTCTTTTTGGGGACTGTATCGATTCTGTCACCCTGTGGTTGATAGTCTTGGCAATCCTTTCCAAAAGATTTGAGGACCCCAGTTGCCAGAACCCTGGAGTTTTAGAACATGCTATTGGCCCTGTTTTTAGCATTTTATATGCAGAGTACCATAGGCAAGGCCCAGTAGCGCTGAATGGGTTAAGAAACATGGATGAAGATGACCATCTCAGAACCTGCTTTTCCCAATTCAATATGGTCCCGTATTGCATACACCAGTCACCAAAAACTATGTGGGCCGAAACTGATCATTTAATAGCGTGGATAGTTCACTCGAAATATATTTTGTGGAAGCTGACATATTGAAGTTTATTCTGAGGCCAGAGGCGAACGAACCCAGCCACTCCTGTCTGTTGGTCCGTTGCCTTAAAGCAGCCCAATTTCTCGTATCAAATTTTGGTGTAACAGAGGCAGTTTCAAAAGGGAATAATAGTAGTTAGTGATTCCACTTAAATTTGAGTTCAGAAATTCTATGGAAAGAGAAAAGGACCTATAAGTTACTAGTTATGACTAACAGTCCACCAAGGTAACGAGATAATATACAGTCAGATAGTGCGACAATAATGCGATTCGTAGATATGTTGGAGCTAGGTGTCAGGTCGTCGAATGTCTCAATATCCTTCTCAGTTTTGTGTCTTGTTGTCGCACTATCTGACTGTATATTATCTCGTTACCTTGGTGGACTGTTAGGTCCTTTTCTCTTTTACATATTACTATTGGCTCAATATCCGAGTTTTTATTCAGAAATTCTAGGTGCTATTTTTTCACCACGGCCAAGACAGAAATAAGATATGCCTCATGTGCGCATCCTTTACAATCGTGGCTTCATTGGTGAAAGGTGCTTTATCAGGAAGAGGCGAACCACTGTTCACCTGCTATAAGAAGAAGAACCACATGGCAAAAACCTTCGCAGGGACGTGAACATTTGCCATTGAGTAAACATCATAGTCTCGCTGTGACAATGTTTCCGAATCAAAATAATTATCAACAAACGAAAGGGCTTGAAAGTACAGGAGCCCTCGCTACACTTTGCTTTTTACCTAGGTCATCACGTGTTTTATTCGAACTGACGGAAACGATATCCGGGCACATTTTTTGTTTTGCAAAGACGTTTCTACTGGCATACGGCACATGTACGGGATAGCGCGTCACATGATCATGGCCTGACCACACACACACAGACATACGAATTAAAGCGGTGTGGACCCTGGCTAGCGCCAGACACTACTAAAGTAACATATTTTGTATAGCTACGGGAATAAATAACTTTGAGCCCGTTCCTATATTATGCGTGCACCACTGCGGGAAAAACGCCACCCCTCTACAGAGTGTAATAAAGTGTGCAGCATCCACAGTGGAAAGAGCAAAAGTCACGACTGTGGATAATTATGCAAGTGGTGCATGGTGGATGTTGCAAGTTGGACACTCGCGGTCAGTGGCACATTATCTAATGCAGGACATTCTGCGTAACTTATCACAAGAAGACTGTAGTGATAAATTCCTGTACACATGTATCAGCAATACCTAGACCGACACCAGAATGCATTGTCATGTCTGGAAAATCTCACCTCGTCTTGATATTGGAAAGTTTTCTCCAGAGACTGTTGCAATGCATCTAACAGACAGACATGAAATAAGAAAATGCATACATACACACACACCTCAGACCTCAGACCTGCCCATCGCGGAAGCGATGATAGCGAACAGCTATGTTAGACATAGCAACTTGTGCTGGGATTACACCATTCAACAGCTTGCAAGGCTGATGAATTGACCGCCACTAATTTTAGCCTGGTATCCACCACACAGCTGATTGAAGTGGCTTTTTCTGGCCAGTGAATCCCTATTTTTAATTTTTTCAATTATTTAATTTTTTTACACGCACGCCACACCACATACTCCGGCATACACTGGCTGTTGGTAACCACCCAGGAGAATGAAAGAAGAGCTAGGAGAATGAGAAAGAGAAGAAAGACGTGTGCGGCCGTAATTGTCGGGAATTGAACCTGCAACCTCTCGACTGGAAATCGACTGCACATACCACTGCACCATATGGGACACACACACACACACACACGCACACACACACACCATTTGACGCCCATCACCGGAGGCAATGATAGCGATGCTACAGCAGAAGCAACTTTAGGGTTCACGGATTGGCATGCTAGCGTCGCCAGCTACATCACGCACGTGACAGGCGCGTGCATATACTGTCCCACACAATCGGTCAGTGCTCAAATCGCATTTTCCCATCAATATCACTCACTTTCAACTCTACGGGATTCATTACGGTTGGCTCAAACTGCCTGAATTTTTGAATCCACACGCACGAAAGACGTTCCAAGACTTCCACCGTTCGTATTTTTTCAAACGAGTTCCTGGTTTTCCAGTAACTTTGGCCAAAGTTCGGCTAAAAAAACAGGGGGAGCCGTTGCGTTTCCGTAAAATACTGAACGGTAGAAGGATAGCCAAGGTCGAGAGCAAAACAACAAGCCATTATTTGTCAAAATCGAACAAGAAACGGCTCAGCGCATCTATTTTCCGTGCACGCGCGCGCGTACTTTGGCCGACAAGGTGTGGAGAATTTCTGAAGAAGAAGAATAACAAGAGCAGCAGCGCTCGGAACAGCCGTGCTGGATACTTCCAATCCCGACGATGGAGCGTGTTGGCTGTCGTGAGCTGCTGAAACGACCATGACATTTCTTTTTCTTTGTATACCCTACATATCTTGACGTGCCCTAGCTCAGTTTCGGCCTCTTTACAGGAAGAATATTTTCTTCCATGGCATCAGCGGCCAAACAGCAAGAGGAGCAACAGATCGAGATTTGCAGGGCAAACAAAGGATGCGTGCAGCTACATCTAGTCAGGTTCGATGCAGCTGCGCTTTGGCAGAACCTCAGCAGATAAGAAAAGACGACAGAGTGTCTCAGATGGAACTGGATCTTTCGCCAAGACCGCCACCGCCGCCATCATCAAGTCCAGGTCAGTCAGAAAAATGCAAAGCCCGAGTGAAGTGAAGCCACTGAAGCCAAGGAAAAATTCAAAAAGTACGCTCTCCGGCTAGACTTCGAGTCGATATTTTTTTACTTCGATAGGCGCTGTCGCGGCCTGTAGCGCGCGTCCATAATCCAAAATGGAGGCGCACGTGACGGGTGCTTTTAGTGGCAAGCCGTGAACCCTAAACTTAGGGAGTTCAGTCACGTGACAAATCAGCTGAAAACAGCCTTCACGCGGGTCACGTACATTAGCATGGTAGCGGTGGCACCATGGACTTCGCTGCAGTTTTTGTCGAATTGCTTTGTCCTGCTTTCTTTTTCAAAGTTGAAAGTTGGTGCGTTTGATAGCTGAGGTCTTCCTGCTCGTTTTGGTGCCGCACTTGCTTGGGCAACTGTAGTTTGAGCTTTTTGTTGTGAGGAGTGTAGTTTTCAATTGGATTTTTCATCCGTTTGGAGGGAGTACACGGCCAGGAAACACCCACCATCGTGTTCAGCGACCTCGAATTATGTAGAATAGTGCTTTCTTCTCGAGCTGGGGGATCGCTCTTCATCGCGCTTTCAAGACTTTCACCTCCTGGTCGCCCAAAAGGAATGAATTTCTGGACCCAATATGTTCAAGCGCTAGGAGTGTTTCAGATGATTTGTTGGCCCTAGTGAAAGATTGCACCTGACGGAGACTTTCGCTATTGCGACAAAGTGAGCTATGATTTTGTATTCGACTCGTCGCCTTGAAACCAGAAAGAAATTGCTATGGAGTGGTGCTCTGACATGGATCGCGTCAGTGATTGGATTGTACGCATATTTCACTATTGTGCATTTTACATGAAAAATGTACATGTACATGATTGATCAACTGTGTGACAGCCGCAGTAAAGTTGGGCATCTGAAGACCAAACTGCTGTATTTATTATTTGTACATGTATAATACAACCATAGCCATCAGTGCTCACTTCAATTTCATAGTAATGGAACTCGTGTTCAATGGATTTAGCATTGTTGCTATGGTGGTTGCTACGGGCGCCGCGCTCGTTCTCATTGGTCATCGCTTGCCGAAATATTATATTTTGGTCAATATTAGGACTAACCAACCTGTATTGCACCTATATTACACCTATCTCTTAGTCTGGTGGGACAAAGCCTATATATAGGCTCTAAAGAAATCCCATACTTCAGCTCATTTAAAAGGCGTTTCAAGCCTATTTATAGGCTCAGGCCAACTCAGCTGACTTTGGGAGGCCTGACAGGCTTTGGAAAGTCGGTTTCTTTTCAAAAAATCAAGAAAAAACTGTTTCAAACTCCACATCAAGCCCGCTAAAGTTTATTTTCATTGCGGCTGCTTTTCTTGTTGGACTTTCAAGACTGGATTTGACCCAAGCATGTGTATGATAGTGTGTTTCAGCAACCCAGTTATTGAGCACACACAAAATACCACCGCTCCTTCAGGCACACTCCACATGGACACTTGTTTCATGCAAACAACCGAGGTTGATTCTGCCAACATGCTGGCTAAAGCAGCCTGTTACTTATCTACTGATCATGCAATTTCAAAAACCAGAAGGAAACATGAATCAGCAAGCAACAGCAAAAGGGTCAGTGCTAACAAAACATACAGAAAAGCATGGGAGGAATATGCTAGCAAAATCTGCATAAGAACATTGGCGAATGCTAAGTACTTCATTGAATCAGCAATCAAGAGCAAAAGGGTCAGTACCAACAAAACATGCAAAAACGCTTAGGAGGATGCTGCTACCAAAAAATACAGAAGAACATCGGGGATTGCAAAGTACACTAAGGTCTAAAATGCCAATCCCAGGTGGAACAGCAAGCTGTACTACTGATGCCAGCCTTCAAAACAGCCCGGATGAAGACCAACATCACACGTGCCACATTCATAGTTAGAGCGGGCGCGTTTCCCTTGCTCTTTACAAAGGACACAATCACGCTGCGGAGTGGCTGCAGTGCTTTCTTGAATCGACCGGATGAGGTGTTTTCCAAGAAGCCTCTCTGCTGGTCGGTTTGCTACAGCGTCTGATGACCTTCGCCTCTTTCTTCCACTGCTACTGGCTCGCTCCTTGGCCTGGCACTCAGCCTGCAACAACTTTGTGGCAAGGGAACTCACAAACTGCAAGTGAGACTGGGTTGGCAAGGCGGTGGCATGACCTTTCATGCCTTCACGATGAATGATGTACGCGTTGCACACAGCAGTATCAATAATCCAAAAGAGAATCGAATGCCACCACTTGAGGGACTTGATCGAGCAGCTGTAGTACCCTCGCAGCTGGTCTGCCATATCAACGCCATTCATGTTGGAGTTGTAATCATGAATGACATTGAGCTTTTTCAGCTCAACATCCTCCGTGTGCGGGAGGCCAGTGTCGAGGTTTATCCTTGTTCTCTTTCTAGTGTAGACCACGTCCTCTAGCTTGTGATGACCGGTTGTTATCATGGGAACTGGCTTATTGTCATAAACGGTTAGAGCAACCACATTGCGCCGGCATGCCCATTTGACGGTGCCTCGTGCTTCTTCTGCTCCTTGGCCACGGCGAACAGTCTGCTTCACACAGTCGGGAATCCGATCTGAGCGCGCTGTACACGTGTACAGTTTGTTGTCCTCCAGCAGCTTTTCTGCCAGCAAGCAGCTTGAGTACAGATTGTCCACAAAGACATGATAGCCGTCACCTGGAAGCTGGCGCATCAGTTGATAAACAGCACTGAAAGTTTTGCTTAGGCCAGGAGTGGTGGCCACCTTGTTGTCAAACTGAAACTGGTACGAGTAGGTGTAGCCTGTCACTGGATCGCACAGAGCGTAGGCAAGAAATCCATCCCCAGCTCTCTTGAACTTGACCCTTGACTTGAACGCTGACCGGCCCTTGAAGGATATGTCCATTTCGTCTACTGACACACATTTGCCCGGCACAAACATCTCCTGGGAGTTGGTCAGTAGACCTGCCAGCCAAGGCCGCAACTTGTAGAGGACATCATAGTTTGCTGCACCGCGCTTAGGCTCTTGTCCGCTGTCGGCCAGATGAATAAACCGCTTGATTTGCTCAAAACGTACTAGGCTCATTGTCTTTTTAACAATCTCGCTCGCAAAGTTTGGGTCGGAAGACCAGTACAGGGATATGGAGGGGTACGGGTGTAGAGCATTGTGCAGTAGAATTCCAATCCACACCTTTAGCTCAGACACTGTCAGATCCTTCCATGGGCGTTGGTGTGGCATATCTTGCAGCACTACGCGGGCAATCCATTGGTGATAATACAAATTCGTTTGGGTCACACAAATTTTCAACATTTCTTCAGTGATGAACTTGGAAAATACAAACTCAGGATCTGCCAATTGCTCCACAGTCAGGTCGCCCTTGATGCCCGGAAGGCCGTTAAAAGTCGGCAGCTCATTTGTAGGCAGAACGTCAGTCCAGCCAACATTAATTTGCCGAGCTCTTCGTGCTGGCTGTTCACCGCTGCTGGCTGCCACAGCAGGAACATTCTCAGTCTCAGTCTCAACTTCATCACCGCTGCCGGTGTCCACCTCTCCATCCGACTCAAGCCCAGGAGCGCACTCTAAATCGCTGTTCGTGCCAGCTGACTCGTCCGCACTCGGAACCTCCATGATCAGCTGATAGCAGGAAGTAGTCTTCGCAAAGCCTTTCAATAGGCTTGAGAAAAAAGCACGACTCGCAAGGCAATACTCTTCGTTCTTTCTGTGAAAAAAGCGTTTCTCTCTCAGTTTTTATGGCCTACGTGGCACAGATATGTTTGTGTGGGCACTCAGCGGCCATATTTTGCCATGGCAATGCTTCAGCCTGTGCGTCGCCCCTGTCAACATGCCCAAAGCCTATATGTAGGCTTCACCAGACGAAGAGACACCTATATTGCACCTACAAGCCAGATTTCATAGCATTCTGACAATATTGTAATGTTGCTAAGCATTTGCTAGGCTTTCCGGAAAACCCTGTTGGTGCCACAGCAGTATGGCATTCCGCATACATCATGATGAAGGTTGGCGTATGACTTTGACGCCTCATATCTATGGTATCCTTCAAGATTTTTCATCCAAATTTTCTGTGCTATCTCCTGTACTATAGTTCTTCCCGAAAACAAACAGTTTTCTTGGTTTACTACGAAAGAAAAAAATACGGTGATATCCCTACTAAACTTGTCCTGGGATTGCACCATTCAACAGCTTGCAAGGCTGAAGAATTGACCACCACTATTCAGCCTGGTCACCACACAGCTATGAAGTGGCTTTTTCTGGCCATACACACACACACACACACACACACACACACACACACACACACACCAAACTTGTACTTTCGTTCACATTCGGAGGATAAGGGGTCGTCCGAAATTATAAGAATAAAAAAATCCGCCCTCATGCAAAATTTTCTCTGCCCCCCCCCCCCCCCCTTGTTTCCTATTATTTGTTATCTTTCCCATTTGGGAATTATAGTCCCCGGCCGATACCTAGTACCTATCCTACAATTCTAGTCCCCGGCCGATACCTAGTACCTATCCTACAATTCTAGTCCCCGGCCCATACCTAGTACCTATCCTACAATTATAGTCCCCGGCCCATACCTAGTACCTATCCTGAAACACACATGTAACGAGTGTCCATCGCCAGCGGACACGAGACCTTGTGGATTCTGGCAGAATCGGTATCTACCCCCACGGCGTGATGAACGTAGTGAGAGACTTGGCAGACTCAGACAGAGGCATAGTGAATAGTGATAGTAAATCATTAGTGATGTACAGGCTGTGTCGTGAACATTGGTACAGGAGTAGAGGGAATCCACAATGACCAATCAATCAAATGTAATCAAGGAAAGGACCACGAATCTGTTCAATCGGGGCTTGTATTATCTGAGTTTCATGCTTGTTACATTATGTGATTTGTAGGAGGCGAAAAAAATCAGAGTACTCGAACTCAGGACCTCATTGCAAACTCTCACCCCTAACAAGCATAGCATATTACTTCAAGTATGTACACTTCCAATAACGCGGGATTCGCACAAGCATATGCAAGTGCGCGTAAGTGTGCGTTTCCCACAATCATAAATACGCGTACATACTAACACTCACAAACAAGTACACCTTGCACACACAAAATATGTCATATACGTGCACACCCATGTATTAAAAAGGTATGCAAATAATAATTTACTGAGTAGCTACCACAACCTCCTGACTACGTGTGTCACACATGTAGAGGTGTGTATGAGCGCGGGCACACATACAACGTGCGCGACCACAAACGCGAGTGCGGGCGTGCATGCCATGTGTGTGTGTGTGTGTACATGTGCATGTACGCATCATAGGACTACAGTCAACTTCGCGTATAACGACACTCGGCGGGGCATCAGAAAAGTGTCCTTATTCGCGAAATGTCCTTATACCCGAAGTCTCATTATATGTATTACAGTTAGATGGGACCTTGCTCTGGGCTTGGAAATTCTGTCGTTATTCGCGAATTGTCGTTATATCCGCAGTCGTTATTAGCGAAGTTGACTGTACGCTTTTTTATGATATTATATTAATATCATAGCCTTCATAGGACTAGTACGGGTACTGTAGGAATAATAATTAGAGGTGTTGTATACGACATTTACAAATACTTCGCAGCATGACAATAATTATGAGAATAGCACACTCCGAATTTTTTCAGAGCTTCAGAGTATGCATATGGATTCAAACGGACGCAGGTTAGGAATTACATGATGTTGGCAGCTGAAGAGTTGCAGCTTTCGTAAAAATAAATAAAATAAAATAAAGAACATCCCAACAAGTAGCAGTAGTTCACCACTGATTTGCCACTCACTCTAGACTGCAATGTTTTCAGTGTACACGTATAAGTATGTTTCGCATGCAGGCATAGTGGGATGGTCTAAGACCATGATTGAGAAACAGAGGGTACCATATTCAAGTCCTGCTTGGAAGTGGAAGGATTGATCTACTCACCTCCCACCACTTTAGGAGCTGCATCCGCGCCTTAAATCCTTTAGGGTGGCGGCATTCCTATGGATGCGGAAAACTCGGCCTTCAGCTGAGTCTCACACAAACCGTGAAATTTAATTTCGCCACTTGAGAATCAGAACTTACTGCAATCTGTGCACCCACATTAGTCTCTGCCGAAATGGGCTGAGAGAAGGTTTTGGTTCTTGGTGTTGTACAGTCATGGAAACGCTTGGCTCTGTTCTCCCTGGTCATTTTTTCCGCGAACAAAATATTCCGGAGAGAAATCGAGCTGCGAAGCGAATTTCTTGCTCACAAATTTGCAGCAATAGCTCGACATCATGCCTAGGTATCCACTGACTAAATAGCAGAAAGAACGATAGGAGCCTTGAAGGAGAAATTACAAGTGAAGTATAAAACTGTTCTCTGACTGTCGATCACGATGAGGAGCTCAAGTTTTACTTGCTTGAGATGGGATACTCCCCGTTTTTGCACTCATCGACAAAAGCAAATCTAAAAACAGGTCCCAGGCTTACCATCTCTCTTGGTTGACACAGGAGGCGCCATTGATGTAGCGATGGGCTGTGGTATACGGGTGCCGGATGGAAACTGAACAGAAGCTCCACCTAAATATGGGCGCTTAGCTGCTGGTTCAGGATGACCACCTCCTTGCTGGCCCTGACTGTAGCCACTATGTACATGTGCTGTGGCTACATTGCCTCCATGATGATTACCCTGCCGCCCGCTAGTAAGTGCCTGATCATCATAGTGCTTCTGGTCTGAAGGAGCTGGTTGGTCAGAATACCTCTGTGCAGGAGCTGGAGGCGGCAGCCCACCATGTCGATGTTGCTGCTGCTGCTGCTGCTGTGGATGACTTTGCAACAGTGCTCTGCCCTGAGCCATAAACATACAAAAGCATACTATTCTAAATAAAATAATGTAGCAATCAAGGTAGGATAAAGCAGGATACAATGACAGCACCAAAATATCAAGGTGTGATTTCTCCAGACAGTTTTGTGTTCGCTTTTCACCAACATTGCATCTTGGTAATAATCCCAGGGCTCGCAGAAGGCATGTGGAGAAAGTGTGGTGCTAGCGCGGGTATGGTGCACGTGAGTCGCATGACCCCGCGTGAGCATCGATCGTGTGCATCAAGTACATATCCCGTGTATGTGTTCAGAAGACGGAACAGAGAAAAGAAAGAACCTTGACAGTTTTAGTTGTCATAGTCCTAGAGCCGATGCTTGCAATGTGGTCAAACATGTCCTTCCCTTGCTTCTCTCGGGGACATGCAGTTTATTACGTCCCCATCAACACCCATGTCAACTATGCCTGAGCCATTGTATACCTGAAAAATAGGGTAAATTAACCAGTAAACAGACCCACCACAGTCCATTCAGAAAAGGATGAGCGCTGGCTCTGCCGAGCTCCTTTATTTGGTGATTTTTCATGATTTTGTGGTACACGGTGAAGTGCCGCAAGACTTGAAACTAACTGTTACTTGAAAAAGGGTCCAAAAAGGTACCTCTACGAGGTGAATAGCAATTTCTGGACATGAAAATAAAATAGAGGCCCACTGGCTGTGTGTTTTACATTTTTCATATCTTTTTGTATCTATTGTATGGCCTAATCCTTCATCTTTCCAAATACGTGACAATTGCTCATGCTGTGATCCCAGAGACTTTATAGCAGGATGTTTTCGACAGGCCAATTTTTTGGCCTAAATTTCAGTGTATGGAATTCTGGACATGAAAGTAAAATAGCGTCAATAGGCATCCTATACTGCACCATTTTTGTTATTTTTCTATTGGTGGACTGCAGTTGGCTTCTTCACACTTCCAGCCAACAGGTCCAAGACTATACAGCGTCTGAAGTGGAGTGCACATGGGGAAGCCAACGATTCGTCCATTACTTCTTATTTTACTCAAAATTCTCATGCGACATAGTACCACAAAACTCGTTGAAATGCCTCCCAAGGAAAGGCTATCAACAAGGCACCGACAAGAGGAGAAACCACAACAGCCCAGCTGTCAACTACAACAAGAAAAAACTTCATCAACCTGACTGACTTGACTCTACACGCGACAAAAAATTATTTTACTCGAAATGTCCAGAAATGTACAATGTCCAGAAATAGCAATTCACCTCGTACTGGGGTTCGAACCACACAATGTACTGTTAATTACAGTTATGCAAGTGGTGTGAACGGGCTTCATGGTTTTTCCCCAATTCAGTGCTTTGGGGGCAAAACCTGGCCGATATCCTATTCTTGTTATGGCTTTCTTTTTGGAGAAATAGCCTTCAGAATCACAATTGGAAGAGGATTCCATCGGGGATTGCCAAAAAATTGCGAAAAAACTCAAAATTTGACCCATTTATGGCCAAAAGCTAGAATATAATCTTTTCATGAATGGACTGTAACCTCAGTTGCCGAATGAACACAGTAACCCAGTCTTTGGCGCAGATGACATTATAGGTGAAACCTGCTTAACCCTTTGTGGCATGTACTGTCATGGACATTAATTTGACGCGAGTTGAGGTCAAATTCAACTACTACAACATACATTTAGCAGTCCTCACAAAGGGTTTTAAGCAACCCCTGGTTTCACCAACCACCTATAAGTAGGGCTGAATCGATCGTGATATTTCCTTAGTGGCTTAGCTGATAATTATCATAACGATCGGCTTATCGGCTTAGCGACATATTTTCATTCCATATGGCAGAATCAACACAATCACGACACGGGATCAGTTTAAAAAAATTGGATTATGGGATTATGTGAATATAAATTCTACACGATTGTGGTAGCTCGAGTGAGTGCTCTGTGCACCTGGGTGTAGGGCATCGTGTACTTAGACTTTTTGTAGAGGGGGAAGGTCAATAAAATTTCTGCAACTCTTGAGTTTCATCAGCTAGCACTAGCCAACCGTGCTATGAAGCTGGTGATCGCCCGTGCGTGAAACTCTGAGTTACAGCAATACAGTGTCTTCTTTCGAGTTGCAATGATCAACTGCCACTACCCAGTCAAGATTCAGGTCGGCGAGTTTCTCAGTCCCGTGCGATCAAACATGGGCGACTGGTGGAGTTGCCAAGTAAACCCAACTCGTTGCAGCGCTTGTCCGAATCTGCAAAAGTTGAACTTCTCTAGTCCGATTCAGTAGCCGCGCCTGCAGGGTGCCCGAGTTGGAATATCGATGGGTTTTCCAACGCGAGGTGAGCGAAGAGATAGCACATCCTGCTCTGCCAGTAGAACGTGTTTTTCTCCGCTCGAACAGAAGTATGTTTCTCCACACCACGCTCAAAAATCATCCACAATCCAGTCCTCGGTTCGCTGGAGAACACCTTGGCAAAGGCGAGTGTTCGAGAAAAGAAGAGCCCACTAGTAAGGAAAAACTACACTTTTCAAAAGGTGAATCCATCATGTTCATTCTCATTTCAAGCGAAACATTTTTCTTGCTGCTACAGCCACCGGCACAGCATACAGTATACTGCATGATGCGCGTGAACTGAGTCTGTTGACCTGCACTGCAAGCTCCACGCCGCGCAGTGTATCAGGTGTACTGTCATACGTCACAATGCTTCTCGACGCGACCAATGGATGCATACACGGTATAAATAATACCTCTCGTCGTCAAAATTTGTACTTTTTCAAGCCGATAAGCCGTTAGCAACTAAAATACTCGTTCGATATCTTTCTAACGAGTATTACCGAGTAATCGGTATAATCGTTTCAGCCCTACCTATAAGACCATCGTTCTTTGGCAAGAAATAAGTGGAAGTACATGGGGATAACTTAGTTTCAGAGACCATCTACATTAAAACGCCATGATAGACTCGTCAAATGGGTGGTCACTGAAACCACGTTTCACTAGTAGTTGGTTGAGTTCCCAAGTTGACAACAACAACAACAACAACAACAACAACAACAACAACAACAACAACAACAACAACAACAACAGCAGCAGCAGCAGCAGCAGCAGCAGCAGCAGCAGCAGCAGCAACAGCAGCAGCAGCAGGGACTGCTTTCCTAACCAACACTATACTCTAAGTTAGGTGAAGGCTCAAGTCAGGAAAGGAAATAGGGCAAGAGCAGGGTCACAGGAAGGGTGTAACTTACATCATCAGCACTTAGTGCATCAGCGCAAACCTGACCTCCTTGCACAAGGTACTCCAGAAACTGTTTCGCAGCAAGGCCCTGGGCCTCTTTTTTGTTCTTTGCCTCTCCACAACTTACGTAATCAAACCCATTGAGCCTCAGCTGGATACGTGGAACAGAAAGAAAACACAAATCAGCATTCCTATCATGTGTTATTCACTGAAGGAGCACGAACCATTATCTAATACTGTAAAAGCCCGTGTATAGGCCCCGGGCATATAGAAAAGCAGCCTTGATTTCCTGGGCGTATACAAGGGCATGGGCATTATTTTGGAACCGGGCTTATACTTGGAATATATACAGTGCGTATCGGTTATAGCGTGGTTGTGTAAAAGAATATACCGCCTACAAGAATGAACTCTCATGTTTTCATAATCATAACATGGGTTTCAAGTAGGGGTGAAACGGTTCCATGTTTTTCATGTTCGGGTGCCCAAATGCCAGCATTGTTTCCCACGGTTCAGGTATCGGTTCCATGCACTTTTTTCTCCAGACCTACAAAATGCGTTCGCGACAATTATTTTTTAGAAAAAACATTTTTACGAGCAAGAATGAGACATCGGAGAGTCCAATTGTGAAGAAGATAATGACCAGAGAACTCTTTGGAAGAGTGGGGATCGTAAGGTAAGACATTTAAAATCTTGAGTAGCCTTGATGTGTACATGTATTTGTACAAGAACGAGATTTTTCGAGTTTCGGTTCAAAATTTGACGGAACGGGTACCCGATTCTTTTCAGCTGGCGGTTCCAAAACCGGTTCCTTACCCGAACCGTTTCACCCCTAGTTTCAAGTGCACTTTTATTCTTACAAGCAATTTATCGCATAGTAGAATATATCGGTCCTAAGAATGGACTTTGTGTAGCGAAACATGCCAGGTTAGTACAAAGTGTATCGCCTGTCGTAATAACATCTGTCCCATGCAGTTCTGATCTGACTCGCGTTGCGTCGTAGTGCTGCAGGTTCAACTGTTGTGGTCATGTAACTCATGTTGGATAGCCACATGGTAAGCCTATGGGACTATGAGTCTGACCAGCCGCATGCACAGTAGCATTACGCTGCACGTACGATGATCTTCCTGCCCCTGCGCACATGCATATGATATGTCACACTTGATGTATCATGTGTAAGAAATATCGGAAATAAGAATAGAAAGTCGTTTTTCGAACACCCACGCTATAACCGATACCTACTGTATATGTTGACATTCTTCCCTTGCTCAAAAACTGTATCCATTTCATTTTTTTAGCTGAGCATGCACACTATAAATACTGTATACTCGCTTGAATGAACCAGAAACAGTGTTCTGGTTGGGAAAAGCGATCCTGAAACACATCCATCAACACCGCAGTAAGTATTGGGTATCGGTACCTGTATATGTACTGGTGTTGCCGGCAAACCTGGGCGTATACATGGGCATGGGCGCTATTTTGAAACAAAAGAGTTGACTTCCCCTGACTGCGCGTGTACACGGAAGGTGGGCGTTATTTCGAGTGGGCGTATACACGAGCTTTTACGGTATGTATAGATTATTAGATGAGCCCGAGTTATTATGACTTTTATCAAGAGTACGTAACCACCAGAGTGTGCAACACCTGATTCAGATCTGCATAGGGTCTTGGTCGAACGTAGTCGGATCTTCTGATGTCGCGCGTACGCTCAACACCAGTGCAAGGCAGGGCACCTTTGTTTTTGAGTCGAGAGTCTTAGGTGTTTTTGGTGAAGAAAAGTCGAGCTGGAATGCACAAACGTAACGGGTGCTACAGGGTTGTGATATTACGTGCACCAATCTCGTGTGTCCGGGAAGATACGGTCCCGCGACTGGGCCACAGCGAGTTGACTTGTGAGTACGACCTCCTTTCTCGGCACGCTGCTTTTTCTTGGCAGGTTCTTCTTTGGAAGTTCGGTTCTCCTGTTTTTGGTAATCAAATGAAGGTGTCCTTTCAAACTGTGCTACTTTGATTGATGAATTTGATAAGTTCGTTTCATTTTTGACTGTACGGGCTCCAAAGGGTTAACGGCTGGTCCAATTGTTCACAGAACAATTTGCCGTGCCCTAACAAGCCCTTCTATGTATTTTGTTGTCCGAATTTCTCTTATCTTCGTACTTTTCAAGACCAAAACCTGATTGCTAATCTTTTTGAAACGGACTACAGTATATAGTTTTCTGAAGAGAAACGGGTGGGCGAGGTTGGGCCGAAGGAACACAACACGTCCGTTCCAGCCCTTGTCGTTGGTAAATAAATCTCTTGGAAAAAAAAACAATTTATAAAAACACTGGCAGCGCCTCGGTTTTTAAACAGGTCTTTATTGCCTACAAGGCTTGGGGGAAAACACTGCAAAAGAAAGCTCAATATTTCGTGACAGAGCAATATTCAATGTTGCACCTACAAAAGTGATCCTTTGTACGCCTTTTGTGCGCCTTTCGTCATGTGGCTATGGGACTTCGGGCCTCATCAGCACAGACACCTCCTCTCTCCAACAAAGAAACATACTCATCCTGAGCGGCTAAAATGTTATCTTGCCGAGGCAGAAAACACCATGATGTATGACTGTGCCATGGACAGCGTACACAGTTTCTACAAACCTGTTTGCACTGAAATCAGGGCCTGGATGTGAGGGAGTAAAGTCCCAAACATCAGATGAAAAGTGTGCACAACTATTCCTGATTTACAATATGCTACAGGAACAAAAACTGCAGAACACAAAGTCTGTGACAAAATTACCATACCTCACAATAAAATGTCAGCTGATGTGGATCACCTTCAGACTCAAATAGATACTCCGGCTTGATGTTTTGCTTGCCACACCAAGCATAGAGGAAATTTTTAAAATGGGCATAATCTGCCATTATCAGACTAGGACGAAACAAACAAACATGCGCACACCAACACAAATATACAAACATGCATACACATACAAACACACGCACATGCACACGCACATGCACACACACGCATACACACACACACGCATACACACACACACACACACACACACGCACACACACACACACACACACACACACACACACACACACACACACACACACACACCTTAACATGGCATGAAACAAATTGGCACTTTGTGTCACTGCGAGAAGAAGCAGAAAGAGGGCAGGTTCTATAATTATTTGTGTAATGTGACACGTACTTGAAGTAATTCAAATACGCTTTCTGTGCTCATCCGAGTCGAACAATTCATATTTCCACACGACTTGCATCTGTATCTGCATCTGCTTGCGTTGGTTGTGACTGCATCTTTAGACACCCATCACAGGAGTTGATATCAATGCTGGAACAAAACCTATCGCCACTTGTGCTGGTTTTGCACCATATAACAGCTTGCAAGCCTAAAGAGTGGGTCACCAGACTCACCACTATTTAGCCTGACCTACACCACATTCGTCGTTCGAGACCAGCGCTGGGAGCACGGAGCATGTACTGCGTTAACAAATGCGGTGATGCATACGTGAACCACTTTACTGTAAGACCACTAATGTTAACGAACACTTAATTCTAAAGACTTAACGAATTGTATGAAGTCGTTATGCGCAAAACAATGTACGTGTACAGCCATTCACCCGTTTTGACAGACAGAATTCGTTAACATTTCACCTCGTTTACTAACAAAAACCCCAGAGATCACTAACTTTAATGGCATAAAATATCTGGTCTTACGGTACATGCAATGAACTGTGCCGACACCCACAGTCAACTGGGTACTCACTACTCGGAGTGAGGGTAATAGAGATGCAGCTGACGAGGTTCGCCCCCTATCGGGCATTGGTCGTGAGACTCACCATATCACCATTGCTGTTAAGCCGGTGGTAACGTGGATGTGCAAGCTTTACTTTACTTACTACACCATATGACTTTTTAACTAGGGCTGAAAAGATCACTCGATAAATCACGTGTGAAAATCCATGTCGTACGTGCCGGGGAGCAAGAGCAACTTTCCTACGTAGATCTCTTTACGGATTTTTGAAAGCTCTTTCCTGCGTTCGGTCCTTCGTAGGACTTTTTGAAATATTTTTGTTTTCGAATTTTCTGGATGTATCCATGGCAACGTTCAGGTCGGGCGAAACACAAGGTCCACAGCACGTGGAAAACTAAATGGGGAATGTGGTGTAGGTTTGTGGTGCATGCGGTGGGGGCATGCAGCCGACACGTCTCCAACGCAACAAGGCATGCTTAGCAGTCGTGGAGAAATCACATAGAGCGAAACCAAGAGTACATGAAAACCAGAGTGTGCAGCTCTGATGGGTTGCTGTCACGGCAGAATTCCGTGATTACATCATTTTAGTGATGTAGTGCGCACAAGCAGGATTCAAGTAGGTCTCTTTCTGCACAACTGCAGAAGACATTCCATGCAGTTGTTACATTACGTGTAATCACCAGCCAAACAGTCTAAACATACCCACGGTCAATGGACCGTATGTGAATGACATCACGATTTATTGAAACAGGCATAGTTGTGGTTCGACACAATGCGTTTCACATTAGATAGCATTGTTTTCGTGCGATAAAGAGCTAAGGTTGCTCATACTGTGAAGACATCTCCACTGCCTGTCTCCTAATGGATGTCACTTCCGTGCTCTCAAATCGTGCTTATTTCGATTCGCTTCATGGCGCAGCCAAAAACTTACCCTAACAACCGGGAGCCCGCAACATGGTATGGTCCTTCTCTTCTTTTTTTAAATCCATGACTACATTGGCTCACCATCTGCATTCAAACTGTATTACCGTAAAAGCCCGTGTATAGGCCCCCGGGCGTATAGAATAGCAGCCTCGATTTCCAGGGCACGGACGTTATTTTGGAACCGGGCGTATACTTGGAATAGGGATAGCAGTAAGTATTGGGTATCAGTACCTGTACATGTACTGGTGTTTCCGGCATACCTGGGCGTATACTTGGGCATGAGCGCTATTTTGAAACAAAAGTGTTGTCTTCCCCTGACTGGGCGTGTACACGGAGGGTGGGCGTATACAGGGGCTTTTACGGTATTGCATTTACTAAGATGGAAAGTCAAAATGTTAGAGTGCCCGTTTCCAATGTTCCTCATGCACGTCGTACAGATGTACGAAATCCTGTAGGTGTGTAGTGTCCAGTTGGGTGTTCGCTGTGTGCTATACATGCGCATTTGACCAATTAAGCCCTATAATCAATGGCAGACAATCGATTTTCCAGCTTCATCACTTTGATTACAGCTAATGACTAGCTAGATCTCCTAAATTCGGAACAATGCTTCAAGCAGCTTTACTGTAACAAAAAAGGGACGCACTACTATTTTAATACTACTATTTCTGCATAGTATTTCACATAGTCAGAAGTTTTTGCTTTTTTTTGCTTTGAGCAAACACTTCCGACAGGCTGTGTGCAATAACAGTGCAACTGAGTGTTGGCCAATGTTACCATAGACGAATTTTAGCTAGATCTTCGTCCTTGAAAACTTTCGTGGGAAATGCATTCAGGACACGTTACGTAGTGGGAGTAGCAGCAAACATAATAGGGTCCTGAATGTTCAACACCCGACCGGGTCTACGGGATTTTACAAGACTCTACGAAATTTCGCACATCTGTATAACGAGCATACGGCGTATGAATGGACTGTAGGCATATGTGAGATGGTGTGGCACTGCACTCGAGTACTCCCAGGTACAAGGTGCACTGGACTGGACTCAGGTGTGGTGACTGCTGTACGCTGCATTACGTGCTCGTTATGGAATAAGGGCTGAACGCTGTAAGAAGGTCAAAGCAGCTAGCTGTCCGGAGATTGAGTAACTCCCAACGCCATGCGAATTGACAATGCCAAATCTGTCACCTGTATCGTGTAAAAAACATATCTTTGTTGTGTCTCTCCTGCCTACATAACAGTATACCCGACGGTAAGAAGTGAAAGTATTTTCAACTACTACTTTGCAGGGATGAATTTATCCGGTATCGCACCGCAGTTTGCTAAGCAAAATTGATCTACTGCTACTCAAATATCACCGCGACTAGCAGAAAACTGCGATACATACAGGCTAGGCATGCCTAGCTTGCGTCGTCAAGTAACATGCACACAGTGCAGTGTAGGTGGTACATGACTATAGTCTCAATTTGCGTGCACACGTATGATGCAAGTAACCACACGTAGGGTGGAAGCTAGCGGGAAATGTACGCAGACATCTGCTTTGTGCCAATCGAAAATCAAAGATTGCTACACAATTGAGATTTTGTATAGCAAAAACTGCAATTCAAAATAATTACAGTAAATTCATCCCTGCTTTGTAATGCAATGCCCATCACAGAGACCAAACGCAACATGCATGTTAGGGGACACCAAACAACCCATTCTCTATACTATTATAAGTATAAGCAGTTGCAACTAGCTCGTTGAGTTGCACCTGTTTACTAGTATGTTTATCCTTTCGTGGCCAGCGATCAAGGACATCTGAGAATTGTAATTTTTGTACTCCTCCAAGGTGTGATTTTTGGCCTGCTGGGCCAAGCACAAGGAAGCCTTCTGCCAAAAAAAACTGAAGAAAATGGTTGTTGTTTGATCCTTTGGTGTAATCTTTGTCGCTAGTCGAAGCTAGTTGCTGTTCGGAGCAGAAACGCTGAAATTAACTATTTGCTGCATGTACTCATGCATGTACTCATGTACTCAGGCATGCAGTCTCACTCGCATCTTAGTTGTTTTTCTAGAATGGATGCTGCTCTGCGGCCCTTGGTGAACATTATCTGCGCTCGTGGAGCAGCTGAAAAGGACCACTAGTATGTCTTATTCCCGGTTTGAAAGTGGACAGACGACTTTCGTGCCTTGAAAAAGGAGTAGAGAGCGACAAAGGTCCGTCTGTAGCTGATTTTTCAGTGCTCCTCGTAGATTTTGATGGCAATAGAAAATTCTCAGACCAAAGTCAGCATGGCGGTGGGCGTGCAGATTTCTTGTGGATTTTTTAGTTGCTTCGTCTCGTACCTATGTCAGTATCGTGATGGTGAAGTGGACAGGATGATTCTCTTCCTCTAGGCTTCGTTCGGCCGACTTTGCTGTGTCCTCATTGAAATGTGTACGTACCATGACATGCGATTGCTGGCTATATAGCTATGCTTTTCTTTTCTTTTCTCTGAGTGCAACAAATTTACAGCACTGGTTTCACCGCGACATGCTGCTTCTCAAATCGGTCAAATAAGAAGAAGGAAAAAGAGGCTATAAATGCTACCTGCAACCTGGAAAAAATAGCACTTTCGTGTTGAAGGGGTGGGATGCTGAGTCCATGATCCACAGCACAAAAGTATTCACGAAATTAATCTAGAATATTTTTAACAGCATCGTTTCTTACCAGTGTTATCCTGGTCTACGCAACTACGTTCACAGAGCCGACGCACGCCATTCAAGGAGTCGTAGCATCCATCGCCAAGCTGCAAAGCAAGACTCAATCGCAACTACTACTACCAAGAGTACATGAAAACCAGTACTCTTACTTTGCTATTACTTAGCTCGAGTTGTCCAAGATTTGACCCACTGTTCAATATGTACCGGCTGCTTTTTCCTGCTTTTCAAACATCAACTGTTCGAACAAAATTTTAAAAGAGATTACAAAAACCGGACCATAAATTATGTACATTTTAAAAGAGATTACGTAACAAGAGTACATAAACCATAGGTTTATAATAAATTATGTACATAGTTTGTGCACTCTCTCGTAGCTAGCAGCTAGCTCGGGCCCGGGCCGGCCGGGCCGCGGGGATCACCGGATTTATGTACTCTAATTATTTTTTTCGTTCAAAAAGCAAGTCATTTTCATTCTGATATGGACTGCCATGTAAAACTCAGTAAAAGTCTAGTGATGCTGCCAAGACTGGGGAGCCATACAGCATCAGCCATCAGGCATCACCCTAGCTTCCATCCGCTGCCAGAATGATAAAGATTGGCTTTGCACTGGTTCAGTGCTGACGTACCTGCGTGGTGCACGCAAGGCATTCTTACCAGCTTCAGACTCGGCAGCGCTTGTTGTTGCATAGGCTGCGTCCGTTTTTAGCTACCTGGTAGAGTAGAGTAGAGTCACTCTACCGATAGAGGTAGATGGTAGAGCTAGCTAGAGGTAAGTGCACGAACGCTGTTCTACCGGATTTATAGTAGTTTAAAACACGATGTGTACTCTGAAGTACGTGAAATGTTTATTTTTTGTATGGAGTTGTGTACAAATCCTTGATCTAGCTGGAAATCCCGTAGCTCTACCAACTAACTTCCACCGGATTCTACCAACTTTTTCCTGGTAGAGCCGGTAGAGGAAAGTACAATCTACCCTTTTGAGTAGAATTTTTTTCAAAGAACGAACACCTCTACCGAAAGAAGTTTTCTACCCAAACCTGTAAATCAAAAACGAACGCCCCAATAAATCTGTCAAGAACATTGTACATGATCATCGCCGCGTGCGCTCGATCTACAATAATCATTGTTTTTATTCTGTTTTTGCCCGTACAAGACGCTTTGAGTTATTATTGTCTGTCCCTCCAGGATTCCGCGGCCGCGGTAAAATCCGCGGAATTCATTTTTTTTATATCCCGCGGAATTCACAGTTTTCACCGCAGAATCGTGAAAAACTTCGAGTCACGGTTTGGGGGCAATGCGAGCACGCGCTTCATATTCATGCACAGTGCAGTGTCCTGTCGCTATTTTGTTGCATTCAAACTGTACCAGTTTTCTTAGTTACTGTATTGAGCCTATCGTGTGTTTTCGACCACTAAATTTTTTATTGATACTTGTACATAGCATATAGCCATGTCTTTTCGCCGGTGCAGCGCCGCAGAAATACCGCAGTATTGCCGCAGAATTCACGCCATCCGCCGCATAATGTAGCGATTTGTGCCGCAGAATTCAGCGCAGAATTTCAACTTTCTGTCGGCGGATTCCTGGAGGGACAGTATTGTGTTAAAAAAATGTACGCGAAAAAAGAAATAGCGGTACGTGATCGGTGCTTTTGGTCCTTTTCTAAAACCCCTAAAAATGACCATCCGCGAAAACGGTTTCAGGGATTATTTCTGGCACAAAACCTATAGTATAGATAAAGTGCGGACCTCAACATGAAAATAAAAAAAGGAAATATGCGGACATGAGGGTCGCGCGCAAAGAGTTATAAGGGGCACATGTGAGCAGGAAAGAACTACACTCGTACAACGACGGCCTCAGCAGTTACGAGAGAGGCAGGGCAGTCCACCGGTGCATGCGAGGGGAAGAGGGAGCGACTTCCACGGATGCACATGACGCTAGCACGCACAAGGGCAAAGCTAAGGCGGCAGTGGATATGGGCCATGGTTGTCGAGTATGGCTCGCACGTCTTCTCCGCCAGCAGCGATGCGCTTGTAGAGCGACGAGGCGCACTTGCTCATGCCACCCGTATACGCGTAGTGGAAAACACTGCAGGCACAAACGATGCGTGCTCCACCTCACCCCTAAAAATAGGTCTAAAAAAGGTAGAATTTCGCAAAATTTTACCATGTGTACTCTTGCTCGCGTAGTCGACTATATGATGAGGCCTTTATGGCCGAAACAGCTTGCTGTCTACAGCATTGGGTATATACATGTATATATATAGACTAGAGTATAGTCCGCGATATGCGTGTTAAAACAAAATGGCGTCACGATTTATTGAAAGTGGTATACTGTGTAGTAAGTTGGTGGTACGGTACGAGTGTTCAAAACCATAATGGCATTTGAATTTCATACTGTTCCTCTTCTTTTTGACATGCTCTCTTTCCATCGTCCTTAACTTTTGTTTGTTGTGAGCTGCTTTGGCTTTCTCCTATACCTCGTCAAGTTGAGCATCTATCCGTTTTTGTTTCGCTCTGTAAAGAGCACTTAAGGTTCCCTGTAACAAGACGGCAACGTCTGTAGAGTCTTCCCTATCAAAATAATAAATTCTACTACGTATGGTCTTCCCTATCAAAATAATAAATTCTACTACGTAGGGTCTTCAAGAGTCCCTATCAAAATAATAAATTCTACTACGTAGGGTCTTCCCTATCAAAATAATAAATTCTACTACGTAGGGTCTTCCCTATCAAAATAATAAATTCTACTACGTAGGGTCTTCCCTATCAAAATAATAAATTCTACTACGTAGGGTCTTCCCTATAAAAAAAATAAATTCTACTTGAAGTACTACGTAGGGCTAGGGTCTTCCCTATCAAAATAATAAATTCTACTACGTAGGCTTACCGTTGGGTCTTCCCTATCAAAATAATAAATTCTACTACGTAGGGTCTTGACAAGAGTACATAACCCCCGGGGGGTTATGTACTCTTGGTCTTGAGCATTATGATCGAGCAGTGGAGATGTTCGCCGACACTGGAGTTGACATCCGCGTCGATGGTTGCCGGTACCTGGGTTCGGCTATTGGTACGCCTGCGTTCCTGGATAGCTTTGTTGAGCAGAAGGCAACAAGATGGCTCAACCTCGTGGAGAAGTCGTCCTCGTATGCGGAAACGCAACCACAAGCTGCATACGCTGCACTCACCCAAGGCCTGCAGAATAAGTGGTCTTTCCTCTGCCGCACCACACCAACAGCTGCTCTGACGCCTGTGGAGAAGCTGCTAATGGAGAGGCTCATCCCCGCTCTTACCGGCCATATTGTCAACTCGGAGGAAAGGTCAATTCTTGCGCTTCCATGTCGTCACGGAGGGCTCGGGCTGGGCAATCCCGTGGATCTCGCATCCCAGTATGATGCATCGCGAAGGGTGACTGAGTCCTTGCAGACCAACATCAAGCTGCAGACTATGGCGCTCGGCTCTGCAACCAGTCTCGTTCGTACTGCCAAGGCGGAGGTGAGGATAACAGCACGGAATGCTGTCAAAGCCCAAGCCCTGCAGCTCCGCTCCAGTGTGCCGGAGGCCAAGCAGCGTGTAATCGACCTGGCTGCGGAGAAGGGCTCTTCCAGTTGGCTGACCTGCAGGCCCTTGAAGCGCCATGGATTTGCCCTCTCCAAAGCGGAGTTTCGCGATGGAGTGCACCTAAGCCTAAGGTACAACTGGCAACCACAGCGCATGCCATCAGGGTGCGTTTGTGGAAGCCAGTTTACTGTGGCCCATGCCCTCTCGTGCCCCACCGGCGGTTACCCTACCATCAGACATAACGAGATCCGCGATGTGACCGCTGGTTTCTTGAAGCGTGTTGCCACCAACGTATCTGTAGAGCCTCATCTGGAGCCCCTGAGTGGGGAGCAGCTGCGCTATCGCACCGCCATCCGCGACGACCAGGCTCGCTTGGACGTAGCAGCAAATGGAGTGTGGGGAGGGCGGTTCGAACGCACCTTCTTCGACGTCCGGGTGTTCAACCCTTTTGCGTCTTCGAACCAGTCCTCCTCCATTTCTGCCACCTACGTTCGCCATGAGAAAGCGAAGAAGAGATCGTATGAAGAGAGGCTGCGGGAGATCGAGCATGCTGCATTTGTCCCGTTGGTCTTCTCGACAACCGGTGGCATGGGCAAGCAATCTGCCTCGCTTTACAAGCGAATTGCATCTCTCATTGCTGAGAAAAGCAGCGAACCGTATTCGGTTGTTATGTCATTCATCCGCTGCCGCCTTAGCTTTGCGTTGCTCAGAGCAAGTGTCATGTGCCTGCGTGGTAGCCGCTCTGTTTTCGCTGTACATGCACCTGTCTCTTCTTCTGCCTCCCTAGTTGCTGCCGAAGCTGGCACTTCCCGTCATTAATTTTATAGTCTTTAGTTCTTTAATATTATTACTTGCCATGGCGACCCCCGTAAGCCCAAATAGCTGGCAGGGCAGGGTTGGGCCTTTTTTTCTTTTACTTCCCAGGTGTAGCATTTTATCAGTCATTACGTATGATTTATACAGTGGCAGTACCAGGCGTGGGCCATCCCCTGGATTATCAAAATGGGTGCCTTTAACTGCCTTATCATTTTTTTCTGTTGTTTTTACACTATCTGTACTACGTAGGGTCTGCCCTATCAAAATAATAAATTCTACTACTATCAAGAGTACATAACGGTTATGTACTCTTGTTACGCGTGTTGAACTGCGCCGACACCAGGGAGTAGTACAATACGGTATTGTACTACTCCCTGCTTTTTACACTGCGCTTTCCAAATCCGACACCAGGCCCGGGAAATTTGAAACTCAGCTCAATATCGCCAAAAAGAGACTATTTTATCCCTGGCCCACAAGAGCTTCCCTGGTGGTATCGTCTTGTTCCGAGGCAATGTTTGGGAAGGTGCGGGCATTAGCTGCCCTTAGTTTCGCGGAAAGCTCCAAGCGATATCATTTTCCTCGCTTTCTCGCCAGAGTTTTCAAGACCGACGCAACTCGTCAAAAAGTACTCAGCGTAGATTTCGTGCCGAATTCCGCCCCAAACAATTTAGGCTGACCTATCACCACAAATCGAACCCACTGATATATATCTACGTATACACGAGCAATGGTTTGAGCCCAAAGAAGGACAACTTCACAACGAGCACACTTTCTGAGGGTAATATTTTCTATGTATATCAGCATTAGAACACCATCAAGACGACAAATTGACCAGCAGAAAGGCATGAAATTGCACTACAAATACAGCAGCTGTATACACATAAATAATGGAACAGAAAACTATGTAACTGGATGCCACCAAAAACAGTAAAGCATCCCAAATAGTATGCGCACACACTTATACATGAAGGAAGGCTATGTTGCCACCATACACTGGCTACGCACACGGACATAATTCTGGAGAGCTAAGCATCAGCGCGCACGCACACACACGCACACACACACACATATGCATGCACGCCCACATTCACGCATGCGCATGCACGCGTGCGCACACCCACATACGCACACATGTTGAAAAAATTCCCCAATTCTCACATTTCCGACTATTTTACAGCTGCAACATAAACAGTGACCACCGTGAATTCCTGCAATAGGCACACAAAGGGTAGTGCACAACAGAAATGACACACATTGTCATAAACGACCTGCCCAGGGCTGCTGAACCCGGAATACAACCAATCTCCAATTTTGGGGCTTTTTGCCCGCGCATCAGGACTTGGAACTCAAGCCAGTTATACCACAGTAAAATCTCCTGGGGCACTGCCTACGAGTGCAAGCGGCCTACTAGCAAACAAAAAATCTAAGCAATTCCAGCACTCACATTACAGCTGCGCCCATTTACCCACAAGTACATCGGAAAGAACAGGTGTGTAGGCATGCAAGAAACCAGACTAAGCACACGGAAAGAATAGACAACCAGCCATTGTGTCTCTCAGATTCTTCATCTGTAAAACCAGCTCAACAGCAGCATATGGCCAAGAGCATTACGCAATGCACTGTTACCATGACTGTGCACATCAGTTCAACAGCCGTGATGTAGAAGGCATGACTACCATATTACCCCCCTTCCCCAAGAAAAAATGTCTGCAAATGCAAACCTGTTTGAGGAAAAAAAAGAAAAGGAGAGAAAAAAAAGAAAAAGGAGAAAAAATGCAGACAAGAAAAGAACAATAAAATCGATAAGGAAAAGAGCAAGAATCAGCAAGAATCAATTCAAAGCAACAAATTCGATACACCCTGACACTGACAGGGTCAACTCACTGAAGATACATCAAACCTGTACCACGATACAAAACAAACCAAACCAAACCAGCAACTAAATCGCAAATTGGCATAGTTATGCAACATGGTCAGTCAAAATGGAGATATTACATCAACGCACCAGCAGCTTTCTCGGTGAGCTTGACAGTGCGGCCAGAGCGGGTTACATAGCCCTCGCGATAGAGCAAGCCAGACTGGGCATCTGGTCGTGGTAGGCATGATTGGTGACGTGATTGATCACTGGAGTCTGGATGAATCTGAGCATCAGCCTCTTTAATCTCAGATTCCACTCCTGTTTCACATGGAGCAGTAGGCTTAGCAGGTGGCACATCTGCCGAGGATTTCACTTCTGACGCTGTAGCTGGCTTAAGATCTGGCGTCGGAACTGGCTCGAGATCCAAAGACCGAGAAGAGGTGGCAGTTGATGACGCAGGTGAAGCATGTTCTCGCACATGCTGCCAATTTCGGAGCAGTATCCGCCTGCCATCAGTGACGCCGACTTGTCTGCCATATTGCTCGACCACGCGCCAAAGAATTATTGGGTCAGAATAGCCATCCTGCAAGACCACCATTGTGCCGGGATGCAGCATAGGCAACTGGCGAACACCGCGGCGACTATCATGCGAGACTGCCATGTCAGCTTTCGCGCGAATCTGATGAGAAGCATTCACAATGCGTGGGGTGGAATGGTGAGGTAGATGGGTGCGAACCACGCGACCGAAGATAGCCTCATTGGGTGACATGCCCAGCATTCGGTGCACCGAGTTGCGAATATGAAAGAGAACTTGTGGCAAACGGCGTTGCAAAGACAGGGACGGTCGTAGAGATTAAATTCTCTCTTTGACGACTCGATGAAGACGTCCCACCATGCCATTAATTCTGGGGTAGCGTGGGCTTGATCGATTGTGCTGAATACCCAACCACTGCAGGAACTGGGCCATTTCGGCTGAGGCAAACTGGGGGCCATTGTCGGACACCAACACGCTAGGCAGGCCAAACCTCGCGAATACTTCCATCAGCCGGTCAATGACAGCTGCGGTTGTGGTAGCTGACAAGGGAAGTAGTTCCGGATAGCGTGAACCGTAGTCAACGATGGATAATACTTGTTGACCCTCGATACACACCAGATCAACCGCCAGTTTCTGCCACGCTTCTTCAATTTCTGATGGCAGCAGGTCTTGTGCGGGGTTTGTATGACGGCGCCAACACTCCGAACACTGCTCGGCGAACTTGTCTGCATCTTTAGACATGCCGGTCCACCATACTCGTCGTCGCAAAGCATCCTTGAATATGTCCCGACCCGGATGACCTTCGTGGGCCAACTGCAGTACGGCATGTCGGAGAGCTTCTGGTATTACACAGCGGTTACCGAATAGCAGGATGCCGTCAATGGTCGTCAGCTGATATCGGATAAGGTAGTATGGCTCTTCGGCGGGTGTGACTTGCGACCATGATTGCATCAAGACGCGCTGCTGTATGCTGCGCAACAGGGAGTCATCACTAGTCGCCTTGGCGATATCGTCGATATTGACTGGGCACTCTTCCAAGACCAGGCCAATGAACTCGGCCATAGAGCGGGCTTCTTCTGGTGAGGCAGTTGAGTCTTGGACAGGCGCTCTTGACAATGTGTCTTCACACACCATCTGCTTCCCAGGTGCATGTGAGAAGGTGCACTGGTATGGCATGAGAGCGACCATCCAGCGCTGCAGCCGTGGTGGTACTTCGTCAAACGGCTTCTGGACGATTGAGATCAGGGGCTTGTGGTCGGTCACAACTTGAACAGATCTCCCCAGGACGTATTGTCGGAATCGAGTCAGAGAGAATACGATACCAAGCATCTCGTGCTCCAACTGGGGATAGCGGGATTCAACATCGGACAGTGAACGACTGGCGCAGGTGACAGGTAACCAAGTGCCTCTCTTGTCTTGCTTCCACAGAATAGCACCCGGACCAAGTGGAGATGCGTCACATGTTACCTTGGTTGGGACGTCCAAGGATGGCTTAAAGTACGCTAAGCACTCTGGCGACGAGGCCACGGCTGTCTTTGCGTCGGTGAATGCGGCTGTCAGCGCATCATCAACGATGAACGGTTGTCGCTGAGCCAGTTTCCTCAGCGGCTCAGTTGTCTGTGAAAGCTGCGGTATGGATTTGGCAAGGTACGTCACCATACCAAGGAAACGACGTACATCTGTCAAGGTCTGCGGCAGCTGCAACTGTTGGATTGCCAGTAGCTTGTCACTGTCAGGACGCACACCATCCTTGCTCAGCCAGTGTCCCAAGTACTTGATTTCTGACTGACGTACTCGACACTTCTCCCAGTTTAAGCGCAGATGGGCTTCGCTCAAACGACGGAGTACGGCAGCCATGCGCTCGTCGTGTTCCTGTCGATTGCGGGCATAGATGAGAATGTCATCTATATAGACAATAACTCCAGGTAGGCCGGCAAGGATGTCAGACACCACGCGTTGGAATATCTCCGGTGCGCAAGCAATGCCAAATGGGAGTCTCTTGAATCTGAAGAGGCCCTTGTGCGTTGCGAAAGTGGTGAACGGACGAGATTCATCGGCCAAAGGGAGCTGGTGAAAGCCAGATTCAGCATCCAGAACAGAGAACACTGTTGCACCGTCCAGCTGTGCATTGATTTCCTCAACGGTGGGAAGTAGGTGACGCTCCCGGACTACGATCTTGTTTAGCATGCGGTAGTCCACGCAGAGACGCAAAGCACCGCTCGACTTCCTGACCGGCATCAACGGTGAGACCCACGGAGTAGCTTCTCGCACTGGCTCGATTATGTCATGCTTCACCAGATGATCCAACTCCTTGGCAATTTCATCCCGGATGCTGAACGCGTGCCGACGGGGTGGGAGTGCTGTTGGAGTGGTGTCAGGGTCCGCTGTGATAGAGATGGGCACGTTCACCACATTGACTTCAGCAGAGGTCAGCAACTCCAGTTCGGAGATGACGTCCTCCGGGCCATACAGGATTTGGCGGCCAGACGCGACTGGGACAACAAAACAACTACAGTCGAATGTCACTTATCCGACCACTTCGGGAATCAGGCATGTTGGATAACTGAATATGTTGGATAACTGATATCATTTTTATGTGCATATATGGCTGGATTTCATTGATTTATGTACACAATACCTACATATATTCATGCATATTCATGAATTTCTCCATGTACACATACATGTTAGCATACTTGACCACATCTACTTCAAGTAAATGCATATTACACCGTATAATATACAAAACAAAACAAAAATTTAGAATTTTACTGTTGAGAGTCATAAAATTACCACTCCTGGGCTTGTCGGATAACCGATGCGCTCGTATAACTGGCGACCGGATAAGTGACATTCGACTGTACATACAATGCTGCGTGACCCAACAGAGATCGTCACATCAGCCATACCGAGTGTCGAGATGATGCCGCCATTGTACGCTTTCAAAATTCGATCACTCTTTCGCGTTGGCTGGACAACATCATCGGCTAGCACCGATCGGGTAGCACCTGTATCCAATAGACCTTCACAGGGACGGCCGTTGACGATCAGCGTCTTACGAAAAAATTGCTGGTGCTGAGAAGTATCCACTGAGAATGCGTAATCACAGAAATAGTTGGCGTCCTCCTCCTCCACCTGTTCGGATGCCATGCACGCGTTATCAGACTTGCGAGACAGGCATACTGTTGTGAAATGGCCGACTTTCGAGCAGTTGCCACAAGTAGAATCCGCTACAGGGCAATGCTGCTTGCCTCTTGGATGCGAGCGGCCACAGTACTTGCACTTCCCAAACTTCTTGTGCGCGGAGACGGGCTGGGAGTGTGAACCACGGTGAATTTGAGAGAATGAATTAGACAATGGAGTAGCTGCAGCGTTACCATAAAGCTTGCTGTCCGTGATAGAGGACTCGAGCGCAACAGCTTTGCTCACAGCATTGGCTAGTGTAAACTTTGACTCTTTGAGAAGTTCTTTACGTAGCTCCTGGTATCGCAGGCCCTCGATCAATTGGTCACGGATTTATCCCTGATCGATGGAGTCCACAGCAGTAGACGCAAATTCACAGCGATCAGCTGCTTCGCGCAGGCGTCCCACAAATGATGTGACAGACTCGCCTTCATTCTGACGAAGCTGACGGAACCGGTGGCGCTCCGATGTTGTGTTTGTGGCAGGATGAAAATGAGCAATTACAGCATCCGTCAGAGCTTTGTACTCACATCCGGCACTGCTATCAGCCTGAGCTGGTGGAGTAGGAACTACGATTCCTTTGACAATACGCCTGACAGCGAGGCCTGCAAGGTTCAGAAACAGCCTCTTCTTATCAGCTGCCGTCGTAACTCCACAAATTTTCAGGTAATCATCAATGTCCTCGAGCCACAATTCGAAATCGGCTCCGATGTCCAACTTTGTGGCTTTTTTGCCCGTACATCCGAACTTGGAAATCCAGCCAGTTACAGCAAGGTCAAATTTCCTAGGGCACTGCCTACGAGTGCAAGCGGCCTATTAGCCTAAACCAAAAATCGAAGCAGTTCCAGCACCCACATTGTAACTGGCCCCATTTACCCATAGGTACATTGAAATGAACAGGTGCACACAAATGGTCAAAAATTCACCAATTCTCACCTTACCGACTATTCACAGCTGCAACATGGACAGTGACCAGCGTGAATTCCTGCAATAGGCACACAAAGGGTAGTGCACAACAGAAATGACACACATTGCCGTGAACAACCTCCCCATGCTGCTGAAACCTGAAAATAATTTCGGGGTTATTGCGATCATTTTGGGGTGAGTGCGTGTGGGTGCCAGCGGCCTACCAAGAAACC
Organism: Sycon ciliatum; assembly: GCF_964019385.1. Taxonomy (NCBI): domain Eukaryota; kingdom Metazoa; phylum Porifera; class Calcarea; order Leucosolenida; family Sycettidae; genus Sycon; species Sycon ciliatum. Next base: position 14,141,745 of record NC_088646.1, read on the forward strand.
AAAAATAGAATCAATCTGAGCACTCACATAGGCAGGGAGACTCGGAGACTCGGAGAGAGAGAGAGAGAGAGAGAGAGAGAGAGAGAGAGAGAGAGAGAGAGAGAGAGAGAGAGAGAGAGAGAGAGAGAGAGAGAGAGGCGGACAGAGAGAGAGAGAGAGACACACACACACACACACACACACCTGTCCTGTCCTGTAGAGCCACTGCCACAGGGGTCACGTGGGCCCCGGAGGGGCATCAGAGAGGAAGATGGAGCACGCAGCCTGATGACGCCGGAGATGGTGGGGCAAACGGAACCGGCGAGAACACACGCATACATGGCTGAACGAATTACGCTGCTGGGCAGTCGGGCGCGGGCCAGTCCTCGAGCACCGGTGACGACCGCGGCCTTGCACAGACCGAAAGCAGCGGGCACACACAGCACAGTGCGCAGCACAGCAGGCATCCTGCACATAGACTTGCCGGGGCTCGGGAGGCTGAGGCTGAGGTGCGGAAAAGCGGTGAACAGCTAGACCACCCTTGCTGTCACACACACACACACACACACACACTTGTACTTGTACTTGTTGCTCACTGCCAAAACTGGCCACGTGGGTCTTCCCGGGAGAGGGGAGAGAGACTCAAAAGGAATCTTGGAAAGATGACTCAATTGGCTATTGAACCGCCCAACGGCCGACACCCCCTGAAATCCCCAAAACTCTGGGTGGACTTGAAAATGATCCCACTTATGGGCTCACCACACCTCAGTAAGTGGGTGAGGACAAGGTGCAGAAAAAGGATTGACGGCATCAGGGTATCCGTCCTGGGATCCAACTGCAGAACCCCTGCCCCCAGTGAAGGTAATACTTGCTACTAGTGTGGGTGGCTAAATCAGAGTGGATCTGATATAAGCTTCACTAGCACCATTGAGTACACAAGAGTTAATCTAGCCAGAAGCAGTTCATGGTTAACAGGTATGTATACTTCAAATAGAAAGTATATGAACCCTGGAACCAACAAAGGTGGCAGGTACAACATTACACCTTCAAGCAGCCGAGCCCGTTGGCAACAGACCCAACACTATCAGGCATACGTGTACCCACCAACCGAACAGGCCCGGCGGAAGCAATTGTTGATTGGTCCGGCCAAGTTTTTTCGCCAGCACAGCACTTGCGCACGTGTGACACAACACAATGTCTCTTTGCTTTGATCGTAGGTCAACCAAGACCATGTCTTGAAATAATTGTGACGCCTGACAAGAGCGCTTCACCACTGTCTTTTTCCCAAATTCCCGCCGAGGAAACGCGAAGGAAGTGGTTGGGTGGACTGGCACTTCTGGCACAGATATTTCGCTGGAAGAAGCCATAGCTGCTAAGCATGCACTGCAGCTAAGCTGACCAAACAGCGAGAAAAATTTGAAAAACTACTTCGTTCAGTAAAAGAATCTGAAGCACTTGACGAAATACCCTCAAGACTACAAAATTAATTACAATGTAGAATCCATCATGGCACGTGCTTTCAGGTCGCGCCACAGCTACAGGCGTCGCCCACACACAGGCCACAGCTAGCCCTCAAGCGCGCACACGTACACGGCAAGATCAGAGCGAGATCGCAAGTACGCGTACATGCAATCGATGATCACAACAGTCATAACGTTACTGCGTCGTAAAAAAATCGTCGGTGGCCGAAAAGTTGGTCCGGCCATGGCCGGACCGACCGGAGCGGCTCCGCCGGCCCTGCCGAACTAGCTGGCACCACACACACACACACACACACACACACACACACACACACACACACACACACACACACACACACACACACACACACACACACACACACACACACACACACACACACACACACACACACACACACACACACACACACACACACACACACACACACACACACACACACACACACACACACACACACACACACACACACACACACACACACACACACACACACACACACACACACACACACACACACACACACACACACACACACACACACACACACACACACACACACACACACACACACACACACACACACACACACACACACACACACACACACACACACACACACACACACACACACACACACACACACACACACACACACACACACACACACACACACACACACACACACACACACACACACACACACACACACACACACACACACACACACACACACACACACACACACACACACACACACACACACACACACACACACACACACACACACACACACACACACACACACACACACACACACACACACACACACACACACACACACACACACACACACACACACACACACACACACACACACACACACACACACACACACACACACACACACACACACACACACACACACACACACACACACACACACACACACACACACACACACACACACACACACACACACACACACACACACACACGAGTAACTAACCTGTTTATTGATAGTGTCAGGATAGTGTCCTGTTTATTGTATTTCATAGCTCGTGCAGGCAATGAACGATACTTAGGGCTGTCAACAACAAACCAAGCACAGTCATACGGAAAGACACACCCACACAAACACACACACATACAGACAAACACACACACACATGTGCAGCATGTGCACAGGCACACACACGGATGGAAAGAATATATGCATATGTACCGAAAAACAAATCAGCCACTCAATTCAGAGAGAGAGAAAGAAAGAAAGAGTGAGAGGAGAGAGAGAGAGAGAGAGAGAGAGAGAGAGAGAGAGAGAGAGAGAGAGAGAGAGAGAGAGAGAGAGAGAGAGAGAGAGAGAGAGAGAGAGAGAGAGAGAGAGAGAGAGAGAGAGAGAGAGAGAGAGAGAGAGAGAGAGAGAGAGAGAGAGAGAGAGAGAGAGAGAGAGAGAGAGAGAGAGAGAGAGAGAGAGAGAGAGAGAGGGAGGGAGGGAGGGAGGGAGGGAGGGAGGGAGGGAGGGAGAGGGAGAGAGAGAGGAACAGACAGACATATAGACACACATATACACATGCATACACAGACACACGGATAGGGAGACAGAGAGACAGTGAGACAGAGAGGGAGAGACAAAGAGACAGAAACAGAGAGATGGAGAGAGTATGTCTGGGTGTATGTATGTGTGTGTGTGTGTGTGTGTGTGTGTGTGTGTGTGTGTGTGTTAGGCGTGTAGTGCCAGCTAGTTCGGTTGGTGGGTACACTTACGCCAGATGGTGTTAGGGTTGCCATAAGGCTCTGCTGCTTGAAGGTGTATTTGTTGGTTTCAGGGTTCATATACTTGCTATAAGAAGTATACGTACATACCTGTTAACCCACATGCATGCACGCATATGTAATAGGTGTATGTATGCTACGACCTGAATACTCACTATTCGTATTTCCCGCTCGTTCCCCTTGGCAATGAGCCACTCACATAGAAGAGCGCATGCTCCAGTTCTGTTCTGTTCTAGTCTGCCTTGAGTTGTCGTTGTCCTGTTCTCCTTCTGTCTACACTCTTATCAAATACTTCTAATTATCCAATCATATAAAACCCTTGTGTTCCGGTGTGAGGGGGCATCATTAGCCGGGAGCAGCTAACATTGGTGGCAGCGGTAATGGAAATTGTTGTAAACTGCAACTTCTGGATTCGTCCTGCGTGGCCTTCGCTCCCAGTTTCCGATGTCATCTCCAGTCGTCCTATCGTCACAGTTTTGTCCGTCTTGAAGAAGTTAGTCCATCGTCCTCGTCCTTCATCATTCGTCTCTCCCGTCTCTTGTCAGTCGTCGTCACTGGTGGTCCCGGACACGACGTAAAACTGTGCCCAGAAGAAAAGGAAAGGGAAAAGAAGGATGATCGATGGATGGTCCCGGACACGACGTAAAACTGTGCCCAGAAGAAAAACTAAAACAGAAAAAAAGAAGGATGGAAGGTGAAGGCTGCAGTGTGAGGATGTGGACGGTGAGCAGCGCTTTGAGATGGCGGACGACATGGCAGACGGCGTGAGGAGTTTCGTTGGTGAGAGGGTACGTGTGTTGTTGTGAACGTGATGAGTATGTGAGTTTTGTATTTTCTGTTCTCCCAACATTTTCTTCTTTATTATTTGCTCTCCTCGAGGGTAAAGAGGCGCCCGCACAGCGCGTGTGTTCTGTTCGTTTTTTTATTTGCCCTTCTATGAGGATAACTAGAGGCCCCCACAGAGCCAGTGGATTCTGTTCTTTTTGTTATTTTTATGATTTGTGCTCTCACATTTTAGAATTTTTGCGTGATCGTGAGGCGGTGTGTTGAGTGCACACAATAAAACTTAAAAGAGAGCATGTCTGAGAATACCAAAGTATGTGTGCAAGTGGATCTCTCCGATTTCGCTCAAATTTTGCAGGTATGTTCCCTTTGGGGTGTAGATCGATTGTGCAAAGCCCTTGAAAAAGTTTCTGAAGGGAACCTTGAAACTTGCATACCCCTCAAATATGGCCGAAATATCACACTCTTTATGGGTCTACAAACGAGTCACGCCACAGCGTATACGAACAAGCTACGAACAAAACTCCATCAAGCCAACATTGCCTCACCTTAGAAGAGTTCCTGGAGCAGTACCGCTCAGCCACGCCAGGATCCCAGAAGACCAGGGCCACCCCCCCCCCCCCCCCGACGCCACAAATGATCGTCTTGAAAATAGCCAATTTACAACCGCTGCCAAAACAGCCAGCTACGTCCTCAATTGGCAAGAACTATACACCGGCAGATAGTAGAACACCTCTTCTAGCGCTGAGGACATCATCCGACATGTCCCCCGTCTTCCTTTTGGGGTTTTCTTGAAATAAACTTTTTTGAATTTTTCCACTCGACCAAAGTCATACCTGCGCAAGAAAGCTCGCCCCTCCGCAATGTCTCCTCAGCAATTTCTACTCCAACACTACTCCCAACGCTGCAGAATAAAGTGTATTGTTGACTCTGACAAGGAAAACCAGCGGTGATCACTTGTCACTCCAAACGCCAAGCTTCTCCTTGCGCCACCGACAATTTTTGAGGGGTATGCAAGTTTCAAGGTTCCCTTCAGAAACTTTTTCAAGGGCTTTGCACAATCGATCTACACCCCAAAGGGAACATACCTGCAAAATTTGAGCGAAATCGAAGAGATCCACTTGCACACATACTTTGTGCGGAATGAAGATTAGTTGGGTACAGTGGGAGAGCTAGGGGTGAGTTCAAACCGCACAAGGATCTAGAGTATTGAACAGTTTCCGTTTCTTTGAAGTGATATGGCACCAGCGGAGAACTCGCTGTTGCCCCAAGGTGAAAACGGAAAAAAGGTAACTCAACAGAAAAGAACAAGATGGATGTCATGTCGTGGTCTAGGTGTGAGCCCAGAATGGTGAACTCGCGAGGTACTACCAGTACGTATGTAAGTGGATGATGTAAAGTTGGAGAAACAAAGGCGTCGCGGCAAATTCAAACATGAGCAAGAGGGACAAAAACAGGAGAAAAAAAAGGTGAAGCCAGATCGCAACTCCTGTACATGTAGTAATATGATGACTTGGTTTGCATATGTGTATCTCTTAGCCTGTCAAACCCTATATATAGGGTTTTCAGCCGCGCGTTCTATCTTGAGCTCTCTTGAGAGCCCACTTGGCTGCTATGGCAACTAGACGCCTGGGCCTACATACGTAGAATGTACGTACGGTTCTCTTGCTGAAGACCGTGATCATTTTGTTGCTGTTTTCTTCGAGTACGGTTAGTTTTAGTGCAGCGCTGTCGTAACATTTTCTAGACCCTATATCTAGGGTTTGATTTTTCACGATGGAGGAAGAGCAACTTGAGTTAGTGGAGACGAACTCGGGCGATGAGAATGTTCCTGGCGACCTGGTGTCGACTCAGGATGATGATGTCGATGTTCCAGCAGCGTCGGATGCTCCTGAAGAAGAAGGCGAAGCATCAACAGCGGCTGTCGCAGCTGCCGCTCCCGCCATTGCCGTTTCTGCATCAGCTGATCCACACGTGGGTCGGAAGCAGCAAATGCGGCGACACTCGCGCACGTCGTAGGAGCGCTCCTGCTAACATCAATGGCAATGCAGTGAAAATATCAAAAAAAAACCAAGTGAAACTGTGTGTATTGTGTGCCCAGTTGTGAGGACTGATCAAACCCTTTCTTTAGGGGTCCTAACCCTATATATAGGGTCTTTATGTGTAGCGTTATGTCAAACCCTATATATAGGGTTTCCTGGTGACAGGCTAAGAGATAGCTGGAATAGAATCACGACACCCGTCGTGACACTCCCCCCAGAAAGACGGGAACGAAGTTAGTTACATACACGTATATGAAGATAAGAAATTGGGAGACGATAGATGGAAAGAGAAAGACAATACGAATTTTAACTATGATGCTGGCAAACAAGTCATCTTCACAACTTGTCGCTGTTGATTAGCTGCTGGAGTTGCTGGCGTTGCCTTGCAGGAGCTGCACGCTGCGGACGACCAGGCGGCGGCGTGGCGGCAGCGGCGGGTGTGGCTGTGGCGGCGAGTGTATCTGCGGCAGCGGCTTCGGCGGCGGGTGCTACATCCTCGCATTCCAGAGCATACAGAAGGCGCAACGGGCGTTTCAGCTGGCGTTTGTCTGCAGTGATGACTGTCGCCGACCGGATGTGACCGTCGGCGCTAACCTGGAGATCAACAATCCTAGCGAGCCTCCAGGTAGCTCTTGGTGCGTCATCAGTCAGCAAGACAATTGAGCCGACTGCTGGACCCGCTGTGGTGGCTCTATCACGCTGTTGAAGTCGCTGATGGCGGTCACGCAGTTCCGCCAAGTACTCATTGCGCCACTGTTGCCAGAAGGCATTCAGCAGGCGCTCACCCTTTGCCCACAGGGTGACCAGGTCGTGTGCTGGGGTGGCGTTCGGAACGTACTCCGGGTCGTTCGAATTGTCCGGCGAGGGCAGTGGTAGAGCTGTCGTAGTCCGGTGACAGAGAAATGCCGATGGTGTCAGCACAGCCGCGATGTCGTCACCGACGTATGTCAGCGGTCTCGAATTCAGGACTGCCTCGACTTCGCTCAGCATCGTCACCAGCTGTGACAACTGAAGCCGGGCGTTGCCGAGGGTCTTGCGCAGGCAGCGCTTTGCAAGCCCAACCATGCGTTCATAAAACCCGCCCATCCAGGGCGAGAGAGGCACGATAAACCGCCAGCATATCCTGGCAGATGTCAGAAGGTGCTGAAGGTCGTCACTTCGCACCGACGTCTCGAATGCCGTGTCCAGGGTCGTTCGCGCCAGAGCGAACTGAGGCGCGTTGTCGCACACAATAAGTTGGGGTGCGCCACGTCTTGATATGAAGCGCCGGAGCGCTAGCAGGAACTCAGACGTTGTCATGTGTTCAACACACTCCATATGGACGGCTCGTGTCGTCATACATGTGAACAGTGCCACCCACACTTTCTGTGGCTCTGCTTGCCGGAAGACGTACAGGGGGCCAAAGTAGTCCAGGCCAGTATTGGTGAACGCAGTGGCTCTGGAGACTCGTTCCATTGGCAATGGCGGGAAATCGGGCGTCGCAAACGGCAGTCCTTGAACGCGCTTACACATCACATATTCGTGTATTGCTTTCTTTGCCGCGGCACGACCAGTGGGTATCCAGTACTCCGTGCGGACTCGCGCGAGCGTGTGCGCGACACCATTGTGTAGCACTTTCTGATGCGCTTGCCGGATGACAAGTAGCGTGATGTGGTCCGCGGGGGGGCAGGAGAGCGGGAAACTTGGCGCTGTCTGCTAGGTCAGCGTTCTCCAAGCGCCCGCGGCAGCGGATGACGTCATCGGGGCCTTGAAAGAGCTTGAGCTGGATGAGCTGTTGCTGCTTTCCTTGGCGTAGAGCGGTGAGGACATCGGCGTACTCTGATGCCTGCCCGTGCTTGTGTTGTATCTCGCTTTTCTCTACCTGCTCCCAGTCCCGTGCCATCTCCACATTTATACAAAGGGACGACGATAACTACATTTAGAAGACTGTTTATTGACACGACGAAGAAACACAACTAGACATGACGAACTCAAGACGAAGACATGATGAACTCTCAAGACGAAGACGTGATGAACTCAAGACGAAGACTGCTTTTCACACCACAGCAACACGCGCATGCACCAACATGACGTACACACGACGTACACAAAATAACGTACTACAACATAACTCCCTCCCAAGAGTAGAATCGTCCTCGATTCTAATAGTAAACAGAGGAAAAAGAGGAAAAGACCACGCAAATCACTCAATCATACCACACCAGTCACACCCATGAATAAAACACCTCTGCCTGCACTGCAGATTATTAAAAAAACTCTGTCCGCCCACCCAGAACACCAGCCACGATCGCTGTCACACGTGTGGGAACTGATAACCTCAAAAACTCAAACTAACTAACGTGTTACTTCCTTTACAAAACGGTATCTTGTAAGGCTGCTTTGGCTCAACGCGAGCGCATCTTGGGTTCACTTAGACTCAAAACTGTAACTTATCACTAGACAACGTAATGAAAAACCAATGAAACAGAAACGACACGAGGAGACAAGCTCCAGGAAAAAGGGCTAGAAAACCGTATGTCGTACGTGAAGACCATGGGAACGTCGTAGGCGTACCATGGCGCAAAAGGTAAGTAAAATACTTTAGAAGACACGATAGAAAGAAGAAAGAAGACTGTATAATCAATTGCTTGTATGCTTGTATGTATGCTTGGTGCGAACCATTAGTTTGTGACAATACTCTTATTCATGCAATCTCTAACAAGCATGCAATATCTGACAAGCATGCAATATCTAACAAGCATGCAATATTCCACACTCCCTCCAGATGAGAGCTTAGAAATTAGTGTACTACATGTACCTGACTCATTCCTACAACAGCGTGATGCTACTAGAGTACAGAGCATGGTGCAACGTGATGCTCTCATCAAACACAGAATATTGCTGCTGCAGTTCTATAAGGAGCCAACATTAATCAGTTGCTGTCTGGCCTTATCAGCTGACCGGGCAGCATCTCTCTTCGGACGCATGGCGCCGGGGTGCGCACCAGATTACTGGATAGCGCCGACTGCCATGACCGTGGTAGGTGTCGCCTTCCGCTCTCTCTCTCTCTCTCTCTCTCTCTCTCTCTCTCTCTCTCTCTCTCTCTCTCGACTTCTTCACACTGAGATACTGCGGAGCCGCTGTCGACTTCTGCTCGGGGTTGTGGCTCGTGTAGCCGCTTCGGACCAGTGTACCAGATGGTACTGGTGAGCTCGCTGGGCTTCACTCCTCGCGACGGCAGGTCGGCTGGGTTCGAAGCTGTTGGGCAGTAGCTCCAGCAGGACGTCGGAACGAGACGTCGGATCTCTGTAACCCGGCTCTCAACAAACTGCTTCCAAGTTTGCTCCACTCCAGCTATCCACGCCAGTGCCACTTGGGAGTCTGACCAGCAGTGAATCTGATCAATCTTCAGATCTGCCAAAGTTGAGGAGACTGATGCCATCAGGCGAGCCAATACCAGTGCTGAAAGCAACTCGAGACGGGGAATGGTCTGTTGCTTCAGCGGCGCAACACGAGTCTTTGCAGCGACTAGCTGTACTGAAGTGCCCACTTCCGTCGTGAACACAATGTAGATCGCTGCTGCATAGGCTCTCTCGGACGCGTCACAGAAACCGTGTAGCTCGACACGTGTGATGTTGCCGTTCGCGTCTGTTGCGTAGTGCCGTGGCAATGAGACCGGTGGCATGGCCTTCAATTCCCGTATCATCGTCTGCCACTTGCCAAGACACTCTCCCTCCAATGGGTCATCCCAGCCCATCTTCAACTGGCATAGTTGTTGGTGAAATACCTTGAGGGTGATGGTGATAGGTGCCAGGAGTCCGAGGGGGTCATACAGCTTGGCTGACGCCGATAGGACTTGGCGCTTAGTTACTGGCGAGTCGACCTTGGTCGTGCTGAACACCTCGTCGACGCTGAACGTAAGACGGTCAGATGTCCTGTCCCATGGAATGCCCAGGACTTTGGTGGTGGCTGCGGATGAGCCGTTCAACATGGTCTTGGCATACGAGTCGTTGTCCACGGCGACAGTAGGCAGACCGTTAGTCGACAGTGGTGTCGCTGCGGTACCATTGACGATCTCATTCAACTCAGCGGAGTTGGAGACAAACTTGCGCAAGTTGAATCCGCCTGTTGCAAGGTGATTCTTGGCACGGTTGAACGATTCCAACGCATTTGCATTGCTGTTGCCGCCACTCGCAACATCGTCCACGTACAGACTCTGCAGCAGCTTCGTAGTGAACTCGGGATCAAACTTGGCGAGATGGTGTTGCAGGGTAGCGTTCAATAAGAATGGGCTAGCGGATACACCGAAGACAACACGCGTGAATCGGTACGTCTTGAGTACAGGCTGAGCGCTTGTGGGATTGTCGACCCAGAGGAAGCGTAGGACGTCGCGGTCGGCTGCCTCAATCCCAACCATCAAGAACGCCTTCTCTATGTCTGCGGTGAAGGCTACCGCATGCGTTCGGAACCGGAGCAGTATGCTGGTGATCTGCTCGAGCAGCGGTGGTCCCGTGTGGATGCAGTCGTTCAGGGACGGATGCGTCTTCACCTTGGCTGAGGCATCGTACACCACACAAACCTTCGTAGTGGTCTTGTCCTGCCGAATGACAGGATGGTGAGGCAGGTAATGTACTTCGCCCACCACGTCGTGCTCTGTAGTTGGCACCTCCTCGATGATGCCCTTCTGAAGTTGCTCTTGAATTACTGCATTGTATTCCTTCAGAATTTCTGGTGACTTCTGCAGTTTCTTGAGTGTTGACTGCAGCCGTTTCTCGGACAGACTGTAATTGTCTGGAAGCGCGCGATGATTCTCCCTCCATGGCAACCTGACCGTGTACCTCTGCCCATCGTAGCGGATGGTCTGTTGGAACAGCTGCAGAGTGTCCGGTTCATTAGGCAAGATGCCGATGGATTCAAGCTGCCAGAACGTCTGGAGTAGCTGGACCAAAGCACTGTCTGGATCTTGCACGGTAGATGGTTCGACATCGCAAGCGTGAACGGTTGCGACGTTAGTGGAGATGATGCCTGAATTACACCTGCCTGTTGGTCCGGACAGAACCCACCCGAGGCGAGTATCGAGAGCAGTTGGCCCATCATCTACACGAACGATGTCGCCCGTGACGATCTGCCAATAAACATCAGCGCCGAGTAGAATGTCGATGCTAGCTGAGCCGCCACAGTTGTCGGCGAGACTGAGATTCTGTAGAGACTCGTACGCTGTGACTACATCTGCGGTGTGCTGATTTTGCATGGGTGCACAGACTGATGGAACGACGATGCAGTTGACATGAATCCGGTTGCCATCGACGCACTGAATGTCCAGTTCGACCACGTCCCGGAGTGTGCTTGGGCTTGGCTGTTCGCCGCCAAACGCGTTTATCACTACACGTTCTTGACCGGAGCGGCGCACATCCAGCTAAGTCAGTACCGATGATGTAGCGTACGAGCGTTGGCTCCCACCGTCTAGCATTACTCGTACAGGCACTTTTCGATCTGGACGTTGAGGCGAGACCACCGAGGTCTGTGCAGTTTGTAGAAATACAGCTCCGCTGTCGCTGACAGTAGCTGCGGTTGTTGACGAAAACACTGACTTCGACCATTTTCCACTTCCGCCTTGTCTAGATGGCGGAGATGATGTCTTCGCGCCAGTCCCAGGCTGCTCTGACGACTTGGGTTCGCAAATGGACGTATGATGTCGATGCTCACATTTGCTACATCTCAGCCTGGACTTGCAGTCGCGAGCCATGTGGTTCTTCTTCAGGCAGATGAAGCAACGACCATTCTTGCGTATCAGCTCCTTGCGGCGCTTGATGTCTGTGATGGACGAACATTGCGAGGACTCGTGTCCGCGAGGACTCGGCCTGTTCGCAGCTCAGAAAATGACAATGACCATACTCATCTCGTTATATAGCTGGACATAGACAAGGGCACCAGGAGAAACAGTACCATTTCTCTAAAGAACTCGCCCAGGGCTGCTGAAAGCTGAATAATAACCTATGTCCAAGTTTAGGGCTTGGTACCCGTGAATCTTCACTTCTGACATGTCACAAGACTGTAGGCACGGAGATGACCAATCGCATTGCACCTAGCAGGGCCTAGATGAGGCCATCAAAGCATGCTACAAGAAGTAGAACTCCATATTTAGTGGAGCGGGCTTTGATTTTCCCATCAAAGCCCGCCCAGGCGGGCTTTGATTTTACGATCAAAGCCCGCTCCACTAGGGCTTTGATTCACTGATCAAGCTCGCTTTTTTTTACTTGACTCCGGCTCGAGAAGGTTGACAGTCGTGCTTTCAAGCGCGATAGGAAGATCGAAGTGCGTGTTCTTGTCAGAAATCCAATCAAAACAGTCGTGTTCACGTTCTATCAGCCAATCACAGCCCTTCGCGAAGTATTTACAAGTCCGATATGAGTTTCAAGCGCGGGTGCATGTCAGAAATGCAATCAAAACACTCGTACTCATGTTCGATCAGCCTACATCACAGCCCTTCGCGCTTCGCGCGGCGGGCTGTGATTAGGCGATCTCACACTCGTACTCTTGCTTGATTCCATACTTTGCGACTAAACTATTCACAGCAGTGCCAAATTTTCTGCGTCACTGAATGTGGGTGCCAGCGCCCTACAAGCAAACCAAAAATCAAACCAATGAGACCACTGACATTACAGCTGGCTCATGTTATAGAGAGGTACGTTGAAATTCAAAGGTGAGCACAAATGAGCAAAATCCGACATTTTCTCACCTTTCGGCCCGTTCGCAGCTCAGAAAATGACAATGACCAGACTCATCTCGTCGTGTAGCGGGACATAGACAAGGGCACACAGAGAAACAGTCACATTTCTCTAAAGAACTCAACCAGGGCTACTGAAAGCTGAATAATAACGGAAGGATTTTTTCTAGCCGTGCTGCGACCCACAGTTAAAGGGGAACTGTCACCAAAAATTTTCTTTGTCTTATCTTGTAGTTCTTTGGCTCCTGATCACGATGGTGTTATTCGTTTTTCTCTGCGATGGCTGGAAGTGGGTGAAAACTTGAAAAGAAGGTGCCCAAAATTGTCCCGAAGTACCGAGTGACGTCACGCCGGACTTGACCTCCACGCGTACATTCGTCGTCAAAAACGAAGTCCAGCCCGTGTGCTGGTCGATCGAGCCAACTATTCGATGTACGGTGCACGCTTGCCTTCTGAACTCGGACACTCGATGTGTACGTTGTACACAATGAGAACGCCAAAAAGGGACAAAATATACTAAAGTCGACAGCAATTTGTCGCACTGGTACTTCCTCCACGAAGCTCCAGCTCTTTGTTTTATTTGTGATTACGAAGGAGTGGAAGGATGTTTGTTTGCTGTTAGTGTGACACACATACCTCGTGCTTGAAAATGATGTCGTTGTATCGAAGCCGAAGGTGGCGGTGTTGCCCACTCGGCTCTGAAATGAAAGACGTCGGAGTTTGTCATCGGCATCTTCAGCAACATCGCCAGATGAATCGCCTTCACGTACCTACATTGCGTTCCTTTGGGGCTCGGGTTGGTGGTGTTATCGCCGGCCGGAGGAGTACTGTTTTCTGCATACGCACTCATCATCGTGTTGTTCCTCACACGAAAAGTTCAAAACAACGACGTACTTCCGTTCTCACAAAATAAAACTTAGATCCTCGTGGAAGAAGTCAAAAAGGTGAAAGCTCAGCTGCTTTTTATTTTGATTTGGCTGTGTAGCTGCACGTGGGTCACTGCCTCTTTGGCATTCTCCTTCGGTACGACGTACCCATCTGTGTTACAGTTCAAAAGGCACACGTGCACCGTACATTGGAACAGCTAGCTCAATCGACCAGCACACGGGCTGGACTTCGTTTTTGACGACGAATGTACGCGTGGAGGTCAAGTCCGGCGTGACGTCACTCGGTACTTCGGGACAATTTTGGGCACCTTCTTTTCAAGTTTTCACCCACTTCCAGCCATCGCAGAGAAAAACGGATAAAACCATCGTGATCAGGAGCCAAAGAACTACAAGATAAGACAAAAAATATTTTTGGTGACAGTTCCCCTTTAATTGGGAACTCGTGGCCTGGCACGAGGAACATGTATGCAGTGAATGGGATTTTCGGTCTTTGACCACTTGCTGGTGAGCTGATCTACTCACCTCCCACCGCTTTAGGAACTGCATCTGCGCCTTGATCCTTGAAGGGTGGTGGCGTTCCTACGGATGCGGAAAACCCGGCTTCCAGCCGAGTCTCACGCGAACCGTGAAAATTATATTATAGAGAGGTACGTTGAAATTCAAAGGTGAGCACAAATGGTCAAAATCCGACATTTTCTCACCTGTATGCCCGTTCGCAGCTCAGAAAATGACAATGACCATACTCATCTCGTTGTGTAGCTGGACATAGACAAGGGCACCAAGAGAAACAGTCACATTTCTCTAAAGTACTCGCCCAGGGCTGCTGAAAGCTGAATAATAACCTATCTCCAAGTTTAGGGCTTGGTACCCGTGAATCTTCACTTTGCGACTAAACTATTCACAGCAGTGCCAAATTTTCTGGGTCACTGAATGTGGGTGCCAGCGCCCTACAAGCAAACCAAAAATCAAACCAATGCGACCACTGACATTACAGCTGGCTCATGTTATAGAGAGGTACGTTGAAATTGGAAGGTGAGCACAAATGGTCAAAATCCGACATTTTCTCACCTTTCGGCCCGTTCGCAGCTCAGAAAATGAGAATGACCATACTCATCTCGTTGTGTAGCTGGACAAAGACAAGGGCACCAGGAGAATAACGTACTACAACAACAGTACCATTTCTCTAAAGAACTCGCCCAGGGCTGCTGAAAGCTGAATAATAACCTATGTCCAAGTTTTTAGGGCTTGGTACCCGTGAATATTCACTTTGCGACTAAACTATTCACAGCAGTGCCAAATTTTCTGAGTCACTGAATGTGGGTGCCAGCGCCCTACAAGCAAACCAAAAATCAAACCAATGCGACCACTCACATTACAGCTGGCTCATGTTATAGAGAGGTACGTTGAAATTCAAAGGTGAGCACAAATGGTCAAAATCCGACATTTTCTCACCTTTATGCCCGTTCGCAGCTCAGAAAATGACAATGACCATCCTCAACTTGTTGTGTAGCTGGACATAGACAAGGGCACCAAGAAAAAGACCCACATTCCTCTAAAGAACTCGCCCAGGGCTGCTGAAAGCTGAATAATAACCTATGTCCAAGTTTTTAGGGCTTGGTACCCGTGAATATTCACTTTGCGACTAAACTATTCACAGCAGTGCCAAATTTTCTGAGTCACTGAATGTGGGTGCCAGCGCCCTACAAGCAAACCAAAAATCAAACCAATGCGACCACTCACATTACAGCTGGCTCATGTTATAGAGAGGTACGTTGAAATTCAAAGGTGAGCACAAATGGTCAAAATCCGACATTTTCTCACCTTTATGCCCGTTCGCAGCTCAGAAAATGACAATGACCATCCTCAACTTGTTGTGTAGCTGGACATAGACAAGGGCACCAAGAAAAAGACCCACATTCCTCTAAAGAACTCGCCCAGGGCTGCTGAAAGCTGAATAATAACCTATATCAAAGTTTCGGGCTTTGTACCCGTGAATCTTTACTTTGCGACTAAACTATTCACAGCAGTGCCAAATTTTCTGGGTCACTGAATGTGGGTGCCAGCGCCCTACAAGCAAACCAAAATTCAAACCAATGCGACCACTCACATTACAGCTGGCTCATGTTATAGAGAGGTACGTTGAAATTCAAAGGTGAGCACAAATGGTCAAAATCCGACATTTTCTCACCTTTATGCCCGTTCGCAGCTCAGAAAATGACAATGACCATCCTCAACTTGTTGTGTAGCTGGACATAGACAAGGGCACCAAGAAAAAGACCCACATTCCTCTAAAGAACTCGCCCAGGGCTGCTGAAAGCTGAATAATAACCTATATCAAAGTTTCGGGCTTTGTACCCGTGAATCTTTACTTTGCGACTAAACTATTCACAGCAGTGCCAAATTTTCTGGGTCACTGAATGTGGGTGCCAGCGCCCTACAAGCAAACCAAAAACCAAACCTATGCGACCACTGACATTACAGTTGGTTCATGTTATAGAGAGGTACGTTGAAATTTGAAGGTGAGCACAAATGGTCAGAATCCGACATTTTCTCACCTTTCGACCCGTTCTAAGCTCAGGAATTGACAATAACCATCCTCATCTTGTTGTGTAGCTGGACATAGACAAGGGCACCCAGAAAAAGACCCACGTTTCTCTAAAGAACTCGCGCAGGGCTGCTGAAAGCTGAATAATAACCTATATCAAAGTTTGGGGCTTTTTTCCCATGAATCTTCACTTTGCGACTAAACTATTCACAGCAGTGCCAAATTTTCTGGGTCACTGAATGTGGGTGCCAGCGCCCTACAAGCAAACCAAAAATCAAACCAATGCGACCACTGACATTACAGCTGGCTCATGTTACAAGCACGTCACACCCTTCCTCCCAGTGGATCAATCCGGTTTTCGTGCCAATGATAGCACCGAACTCCAGCTCGCCAGACTCGTGCACGAGGTTTCCGAGAGCCGAGATAAAGGTCTTTCCGTCACATCTTGGTTTTTTGATCTCTCGAAGGCTTTCGACAGAGTCTGGCACGCCGGTCTCCTCAAGAAACTGCAACACCTCGGCCTGAAGGATACCGCCCTGCAATGGATGGTCAACTACCTCACCCATCGCCGTCAACGTGTTCGTGTCGGCGACGCCTTCAGTGAGTGGCAAGCCATACCAGCAGGGGTGCCCCAAGGATCCGTTCTATGCCCCCTGCTGTTCTTGATCTACACCATTGACCTGCCCTCTGCCTGCACCAACTCGAACACAAAGTGCAGCCAATTTGCAAATGACACGGCGCTCATCGCAACACACCAGAGCCGTTTGACATCGGAGTTGTCCCTGCAGTCAGCCGTTTCAGCTGCCGCAACCTGGCTGCGCAGATGGCACCTCCTCGTCAATGCCTCAAAGACCGTTACCTTGTCGTTCACACCAAACCACCAACTCAACATCACTCTTAACGGCACACCCCTAAAGCAAGTCAACGAACACCGTCACCTTGGAATCATACTACAAAACAACGTCCAATGGAACTCACATGTCACGCACATAATACAGTTGAACATCGATTATCCGCACATCAACTATCCGACCATTCGATTACCCGTAACAGTTTTTTTGGGCGCACGTGCCGTAGAGTACGCACTGTGCCTGTAGTGAGCCATTCAAAAAATACGAAAATTTTGAAAAGTAAAAAGTAAAAAGGTCGTGCGGCTAGTAATAACCACTGAAAGTGTGTGAGGGACAGTTTTTTCTTATCCGGAACATTTGCCTTATCTGAACACCGCCTGACAGTTGTCTGCCCAGAGGTGGTCGGATAATCGATGTTCAACTGTAAACAAATCCAAAACACTCCTTCACCAACTTCGTAAAACGCGAGGCCAACTTAACACCCCCAGTCTGCTCGTAATCTACACCGCCTACATTCGCCCGGTTATAGAGTACGGCAGTCTCGTGTTATCCAACACCACCCGCACACAGAAGGACCAATTAGAACGCGTTCAGCGACGAGCAGCCCGTATCTGCTTGCGGATACCCCTTTTTGCACCAGTCCATCACAGCTCACTTCTTCATCATCTCCAACTCCCCACATTAGTCTCCCGGCAACTCTTACGACAGGTTACTCTTGCCCACAACATCAAGTACATCCGCGCTCCCCTTCACCTGCAACAGCCTCATCTTGCACGACCAATCACAGAGCAGCCATATGCACTACGATACATGAGAACATACACATTGAGAACATCACACACATACCGACACACCAACTCACCCATCAACCTGTCCCTTCACAATTTCAACCAACTACCCCCCGACCTGCGTGAAACAAATAGCAAGCATGCGTTTAAATCAATGGCGTCTAGCCTCATTCTATCATGCATATGCTCCTGTAGTAGCTCACACTGTACCCCATCGTAACCCCATCCCCCTGCAATGTAATGGTTTCCTTACTTGCTAGACTGACTTTATATAATTCTGCACTGATTTGAATCATATTATCTTCCTTATTGGCCATGGGCCATCGTGGAAATAAAGAATAATAATGTTATAGAGAGGTACGTTGAAATTTGAAGGTGAGCACAAATGGTCAGAATCCGACATTTTCTCCCCTTTATGCCCATTCACAGCTCAGAAATTGACAATAACCATCCTCATCTCGTTGTGTAGCTGGACATAGACAAGGGCACCCGGAAAAAGACCCACATTTCTCTAAAGAAGTCGCCCAGGGCTGCTGAAAGCTGAATAAAAACCTATCCCCAAGTTTAGGGCTTGGTACCCGTGAATCTTCACTTTGCGACTAAACTATTCACAGCAGTGCCAAATATTCTAGGTCACTGAATGTGGGTGCCAGCGCCCTACAAGCAAACCAAAAATCCAAACCAATATGACCACTGACTTTACAGCTTGCTCACGTTATAGATAGGAACGTTGAAATTGGAAGGGGAGCAAAAATGGTCAGAATCCGACATTTTCTCACCTTTATGCCCGTTTACAGCTCAGAAATTGACAATAACCATCCTCATCTCGTTGTGTAGCTGGACATAGACAAGGGCACCCAGAAAAAGACCCACATTTCTTTAAATAACTCCCGCAGGGCTGCTGAAAGCTGAATAATACCCTATATCAAAGTTTGGGGCTTTTTACCCATGAATCTTCACTTTGCGAATAAACTAATCACAGCAGTGCCAAACTTTCTGGGTCACTGAATGTGGGTGCCAGCGCCCTACAAGCAAACCAAAAATCAAACCATTGCGACCACTGACATTACAGCTGACTGATGTTATAGAGAGCTGCATTTAAAAATTCAAAGGTGAGCACAAATGGTCAAAATCCGACATGTTCTCACCTTAATGCCCGTTCGCAGCTCAGAAAATGACAATGACCATCCTCATCTGGTTGTGTAGCTGGACATAGACAAGGGCAACAAGAGAAACAGTCACATTTCCCTAAAGAACTTGCCCAGGGCTGCTGAAAGCTGAACAATAACCTATCACCAAGTTTGGGGCTTTTTACCCGTGAATCTTCACTTTGCGACTGCACTATTCAAAGCAGGGCCAAATTTTCTAGGTCACTGAATGTGGGAGGCAGCGGCCTACAACCAAACCAAAAATCAAACCAATGCGACCACTGACATCATAGCTGGCTCATGCTGAGAGGTACGTTGACATTCAAAGGTGAGCACAAATGGTCAAAATCCGACATTTTCTCACCTTTATGCCCGTTCGCAGCTCAGAAAATGACAATGACCATACTCATCTGGTTGTGTAGCTGGACATAGACAAGGGCACCAAGAGAAACAGTCACATTTCTCTAAAGAACTCGCCCAGGGCTGCTGAAAGCTGAATAATAACCTATCTCCAAGTTTAGGGCTTGGTACCCGTGAATCTTCACTGTTTTCGTGAGATCCTGGTGCCCCGTGGCACAACCCTCGTCACAGACACAAGCTCCTAATTCTCTTGTTGGTTAGAAGGTGTTCTTTATTGATCTGTCCCTGTTCTCGGGAGTTGTGTGATTATAGGAAAAATAGTGTGCAAAGTGAGTCGGACATGTATGGAAAAGTGTTGTATCGTGCTCTTTACAGTGGGTGCCCAATCGGGCAAAGCACAAACGAAAAGGGTGCCGTGAGTCAGTGCTGTCATGCAGCAACATTCTCCCCCCTGGTTACGAACCGTGGGAGAGTTAACATAAACATGCAAAAAAGAACAGAAGAAAAGCGAAGAAGACTGTATTAAAACCTAGCAACCATCGTGTTATTTGAGTAGAAATGAGGGTGGACGGTCCATGGACGCACGAAACAAGAAAAAGGAAAACAAGAAAAAAAAGAGAAAAAAACAGCGCAGCTAGCTGCAGCTCAGAAGTGCGGGAGGCATGACAGCTCTACGACCGCACGTCCAGTACACAAATTTTCGCGGCGGGTCGGCGAAAAACGCTACCTGATGCGGTCTTGACGTCGACAACACGGACAACACCATCGCGGCCTGGATGGACAGCTGAGACGACACCTTTGGGCCAGGAACCCCGTGGTGCGTTGTCATCCGCGATAATGACAATGTCGTTTACGACGAGCTGCTTCGTTTGGCGGTTCCACTTTGTGCGGCGAGCGAGAGTTGGAAGGTACTCGCGAACCCAACGGCGCCAGAACATATCTGCAAGGGCTTGCGCAACGCGCCATTGGCGCCGCAGCGAGACATCTCCTGCCTGCGCGATTCCTTGAAGAATGGCACACGAGGAACCGATCAGGAAGTGGTTCGGAGTCAAGGCCTCGTCATCGGCGGCATCCAGACTGACATGTGTGAGAGGTCGACTGTTCACGAGTGCCTCTGCTTCTGCCAGTGCGGTCAGGAGGGTCTCCTCCTTGGGATGGCGCTCTTTGAGGATGGCGTGAAGTGCGGTCTTGATGGATCCAACGAGCCGCTCCCAGGCTCCGCCCATGTGGGGTGCCGCCGGCGGGTTGAACGACCATGTAATGCCGCCATGAGAAAGCTGGTCCTGGATGCGGGCTTCATTCAGCTCACGAATGGCCTGGCGGAGCTCTTTGGCGGCGCCTTTGAAGTTGGTTCCGTTGTCTGAGTGGATCACCAGTGGACAGCCTCGCCTGCTGATGAATCGCCGGATGGCCATTAGCGTTGAGTCTGTGGACAGGTCGTGCGCCAGCTCCACGTGAACGGCTCGGGTGGCGAGACAAGTGAAGAGAGCGCCGTACCGCTTCTCATGTCTGCGCCCAACAGTGACAGACAGCGGGCCGAAGTAGTCCAGTCCTGTCCGTGTGAAGGGTCGCTGAAAGGCGTCAGTGCGGCACTCTGGCAGGGCCGACATGATTGGTGGCTGCGGCTTGGCACGGAGATTCTTGCAATGCTGGCACTCGCTCCAGGTGCTTCTTACCGCTGTGCGGATACCGGGTACCCAGTACTTCTGACGCAGCTCGTTCACTACGCGATCCTGTCCTTGATGTAACGACCAGACATGGTGTTGCTGTATGAGCAGCCTAGTGAAGGCGTGCTTCGGCGGGAGCAAGACAGGTTGGCGCAGGTTCTTGTTTTCAACCTTTGCGTTCCGTACGCGGCTGTCAGAGCGCATGATGCCATTGTCGTCGATGAAGGGTGTCATCTGGACCAGGCGGCTGTCCTTGTTGACTGGCTTGCCATTGCGGAGCGCAGCGAGTTCTTCTGGGAAGCCTTCCGCTTGTGCAGCTTTCCACCAAAGACTCTCCGCGGCTCGTAGCTCGGGGACTGTCAGCGACGGCTTGGCAGTGTCTCTTCCTCCGTGTCTCAGGTGGCGAGTGAAGCGTAGCACCCAGGCGGTTGCTCTTACCAGGCGACACCAGCTTGAGAAGCGCTCGATCTCTGGTAGTGCTGCCTTCAGGCTGGGTGGCTCTGAGCTGTCTCCGGCTGCTGCGTGGACGCCACTGAACGCACGCTTCAGCTCGAGATCATCCGGGTCCGGCGTACGAGTCTCCTCGGCGGGCCAGTCTGCTTCGCCTTGCCTCAAATAGTCCGGGCCGCCAAACCAGCGATCGTCCGGCTGCAAGCGCTGGGCAGAGATGCCTCTGGAGAGGTCGTCGGCTGGATTCAGTCTTGTCGGTACCCAGTGCCACTGACCTACTTCTGTTGTGTCTGTTATTTCCGCGATCCGGTGGGCCACAAATGGTTTGAATTGCCGGGCGTCCGAGCGTATCCACAACAGCACCGTTCTGGAGTCTGTCCAGAATATGACCCGTGGAATTGAAATACGCAGCTGCTCCCGTACGGTACAGGATAGGCGCGAGGCGAGGACCGCAGCCTGGAGTTCCAGACGGGGTATCGAGGCCGGTTTCAGTGGAGCAACGCGTGCCTTCGCTGCAACTAGGGACACTGCCAGCTGAGTACCGTGGTTCGCTACTCTCAAGTACGCAGCGGCGCCGTATGCTTTCTCGCTTGCGTCAGCGAACACGTGCAGCTGGATGTCTGTAGCGACTGCAATCAACGGTGTGTAGCACCGTGGCACTTCTGCGGTGGCCACCTGATCTAGCTCTGCAGCCCAATCTGTCCATCTCAGTGCAAGAGATGCAGGGAGTTCATCATCCCAGCCTATGCCAGCTCTCCACACGTCTTGGAGAAGCATGCGTGCGATGATGGAGTGGCAGGACACCAGGCCGAGTGGGTCGAATACCGACATTGTGTGTCGCAGGACGCTTCGCTTCGTGACTGGTGCCTTTGGATCTGGCTTCGTGCCGCAGGAGAAGCCAAGAGTGTCCTTCGCAGGGTCCCATCGGAGGCCCAGGGTCTTCTCGATGGGGAGGTCGTGGCTGTGGACGTTCACGATTCTTGGTGACCTCAGATCTGATGGAAGGCTCTCGAGGACCGTCGGAGAGTTGCTCACCCAGTTACGGATCACAAACCCTCCCCCCTCGTGGACGTCCATCACCTTGCGAGTCAGTGCTACAGCTTCCTCGGTTGTTGGGGTGCTGTCGAAATAGTCGTCGACATAGTGGCACTCCTCTATGGCTGTCACGGTTCGCGCATCTCCAGAAGCCAAGTTGTGTGCATTGATGTTCTTCGCAAACTGGGCGGCGGTTGGTGAGCAGACTGCACCGAACGTCATCACGTCCATCTGGTACACATCAGCTGGTCTGCTTGCATCCATGTCGCGCCAGAGGAAGCGTTGTGCATGACGGTCTTCGGGACGCATCTTCACCTGGTGGAACATCTCCTTGATGTCTGCACCAAAGGCAACCTCATACAGTCGGAAGTTGTACAGAACTTGTGTGATCGGCGTCAGGAGGTCGGGGCCGGTGAGGAGGAAGTCGTTTAGAGACTTTCCATGCGACTTTGCCGCGGCGTCAAACACCAGTCGCACCTTGCCTTTCTCTTTGTTGTACACAGCAAAGTGTGGCAGGTACCATGTCCGCTCTGGCTGGTGGGTGGCCTCCTCAGGTGACAGCTTCCGGGCATACCCCTGTTCCAAATAGCTGTCGATCTTGCTCTGGTAGCCTTGTGCAAGCGTGTCATCCTTCCGCAGGCGCCTCTCCAGCTGCTCGAGACGCTGGGCAGCCGTTGCCTTGCTCCGTGGAAGGGTGATGTTGTCCTCCCGCCAGAGAAGCCCCGTTTGCCACCGGCGTCCGGTACGCGTGGTGAGAGTGTCTAGCAGCTGGAGTGCGCGGTCGTCAGCCTTGCTGCGGATTTTCGCAGGCTTGACCCCGAGGGAGTCTAGGGCGAACGACTGCTGGACCAGGTCATGGAGGTCGCTGTTGAGACCCCAGGTGGAGAGGACCACGCCTTCATCGATTCTGCAGCGGTCGGCGATCGTTTTGCCATGAACAACCCACCCTAGCTTGGTCTGAGTAGCTACGGGTGCGTTTGGAGGGCCCTCCGCGATCACCCGTGGTGCGATCAGGCTGTAATTATCCTGTCCGATTAGGAGTCTGGGCTTGGCACAAGACAGCGTTGGTAGTTCAAGTCCCTCCAGGTGGGGGCAGTTTTTCAGCCGTTGAGGGTTGATTGATTGTGTTGGCAGGTTGAACTTGGCATGAGTGTGGACGTTTGTCAAGGTGAAGCTGTCCTGTCTCTGCCTGCCAGCTACGCTGAATGTTACTACCTTGGAGCTGGACTCCTGGTGCTGCTTGCCATCCGTCCATGACAGCCTCAGGGGCCGCGTTGATCCTGCAAGTCCAAGTTCCTCCGCCAGTTCGCTTTCAATCAAGGACACTGTTGAGCCTTCGTCCAGGAGTGCGTATGTATCAGCCGCTGTGTCTCCGTTTCGTACCGTGACCGGAATCACCCTCAGCAGCACCCTTCCACTGTGTTCCGACACGTGGGTTGCCGAGGTGTATGTCGTCTCTGACATGCGTCCTAGCGGTGCTACACTTCCGCGGCCATCGCGGTGTAGTAGCGGATGGTGGGGTTTGCCACACGAGCAGGCCTTCTCCTCGCATACCCTCGCCAGGTGGCCTTCGCCAAGGCAGCGGAAGCACAGCCGTCTGTCACTAACGAACTGCCGACGGGCGTTAAGTGGCTCCGCGGCTAGCTGACGGCAGCTACTTGTGGTGTGCCCAGCTTTGCTGCAGAATAGGCAATGTGGCTTACCGGCGGTGGCCTCCACGACTGTGAACGTTTGGCCTGTGCGTGGAGTGGCATGACTGACGTCACATGGGCTCGGCTGAGCGACTAGGCATGCAGCCTTGGCCCTCTGTTGAAGCCAGGCAGAGAAGGTGTCCAGGTGCGGGTCTGTGCCGGTTTTAAGCACGTACTCTCCCCACTGGATCCGAAGCCCCCCAGACAGCTTGCCAACTAGCTCCTTGACCAATTGAGGGTTGTAGAGATGGCCGGTGCACTTTGTGCTTCGCATAGTGGCCACAAAGTTGCGGCACAGGGCGCTGATTTCAATCAGTACCTCGATGGCCTCCTCCGACTTCATGCCTCTCTGTGATTTCGTCTTCAGAATGAGATTCTGGACAATCTGGTCCGGGCGGCCGAACCTCATCCTCAAGATGGAGATGACCTCCCCTACATTGTCGGGGAGAGTCATCATCCCCTGTACAGCTTCCTTTGCCTTTCCGCGCAGCGCCTTTTGCAGTCGTCCAAGGTTCTCCCCGTTCGAGAATCCGCACTCTCTGGTCGTGTGCTCCAGGGCGAAGATGAATGCTGGCCACTCGTCAGCATGTCCAGAGAACTGAGGCAAGTCCTTGGCAGTGGACTGCCTTGCCATGAAATGGTGGGTGGTGAGATTCATGGGGTGTGACTGCCTTGCACTTGTAGGGGTAGGACGTGTGCCATTGGGCTCGTTCCCTGAAGCCCGCTCACCTTGGACTTGGTGGTCCAGTAACAGATCCTGGATTTGACCATTGGCTTCCTCAAGCGCTGCTCCCATGTTTCTCTCCGCACGCTCGGCGCGCTGTGCGCGCTCAGCTAGGCTAATGCGATCCGCGCATGTCAGCTCGGATCCGTTGCCGGTCTCCCGTGATCGACGGGACGAACTTGATCGGACGCTGGCATTACTGCTGCCGCTTGACCGGTTTCTGTTCAACTTCTTCTGGAGTTCTAGCTTCTTGCGGATCAGCTTTCGTTCTACTTCTGCAAGCTCCTCCGCGGCGATACGTTCCGCTTCCGCGTCGAGTTCGTCGATTGAGCGGAGCGAGCGCCGGCTGCTGCAAGACGTTGCTGATGAAGTGGTGAGTGAACGAGCGCTCATCGACCTGCTCCCGTTTTGGTACCCTGCGCTGGCTGCAGCAAGGCCTGCATTTTCGCCGATCTGCGCGTCGTTTGTGTACTGGACACGCTTTTGGTGTGCATGAGGCAAAAAAGGAACAGCCGGGGTCACAGAGCGCGTGTGAGTGTCATGCAAATCGGAACCTAAAAAGGACTGGCCAGCGTACGGCTGGTGAGGTGCTAAATCTACAGCAACATGATGTGGTGCGTGTACGGGATCATTGTTTGCATGCATTTGTGAGGTGCGTGTGTGCGAATATGAAAACGGCCTACTTGTAGAGGAAGCATTACACGTTTCAAAATTGTTTTCATGACTTTCATGAACAAACTCATTCGTGGAACTACTAACATTAGTATTACGAACAGCAGAACAAACAGGCATATAATTATTTGGTGTGTGGAGACCAGGACCTAACTGGTTGGTGCTTTCTCCAGCTCCACCTCGAGTGATTTCACTTAGCTCAGCCTCTTGTTCCGTCTTGACGATGTCAGCCATCTGCGTTGACTTGCCGGCGTCGTCCTGGGCTGCCGCTGCTGCTGTTGCGTTGTCGTCGTCTCCGAATCGCGTCGGTGCACGAGACAGACGGCCACTCCGTGTGGTGTACATAGGTTCGCTGTGGCGTCGATCCGCGACGCTCCTCAGCTCTCTGGTTGGTTCGAGTATGGCGATGCCGGACCCTCTCCGCAGAGAATCCGGCTCGAAGGAC
Organism: Sycon ciliatum; assembly: GCF_964019385.1. NCBI lineage: Eukaryota > Metazoa > Porifera > Calcarea > Leucosolenida > Sycettidae > Sycon > Sycon ciliatum. The sequence continues at coordinate 14,167,770 of NC_088646.1, forward strand.
CAATGTTTTCGTGAGATCCTGGTGCCCCGTGGCACAACCCTCGTCACAGACACAAGCTCCTAATTCTCTTGTTGGTTAGAAGGTGTTCTTTATTGATCTGTCCCTGTTCTCGGGAGTTGTGTGATTATAGGAAAAATAGTGTGCAAAGTGAGTCGGACATGTATGGAAAAGTGTTGTATCGTGCTCTTTACAGTGGGTGCCCAATCGGGCAAAGCACAAACGAAAAGGGTGCCGTGAGTCAGTGCTGTCATGCAGCAACATTCACTTTGCGACTAAATTATTCAAAGCAGTGCCAAATTTTCTGGGTCACTGAATGTGGGTGCCAGCGCCCTACAAGCAAACCAAAAATCAAACCAATGCGACCACTGACATTACAGCTGGCTCATGTTATAGAGAGATACGTTGAAATTCAAAGGTGAGCACAAATGGTCAAAATCCGACATTTTCTCACCTTTATGCCCGTTTACAGCTCAGAAATTGACAATAACAATCCTCATCTCGTTGTGTAGCTGGACATCGACAAGGGCACCAAGAGAAACAGTCACATTTCTCTAAAGAACTTGCCCAGGGCTGCTGAAAGCTGAATAATAGCCTATCTCCAAGTTTAGGGCTTGGTACCCGTGAATCTTCACTTTGCGACTAAACTATTCACAGCAGTGCCAAATTTTCTGGGTCAAAATAAAACCAATGCGACCACTGACATTACAGCTGGCTCATGTTATAGAGATACATTGAAATTTAAAGGTGAGCACAAATGGTCAGAATCCGACATTTTCTCACCTTTATGCCTGTTCACAGCTCAGAAATTGACAATAACCATCCTCATCTCGTTGTGTAGCTGGACATAGACAAGGGCACGCAGGAAAAGACCCACATTTCTCTAAAGAACTTGCGCAGGGCTGCTGAAAGCTGAATAATAACCTATATCAAAGTTTGGTGCTTTTTACTCATTTTGTAGATAGGTACGTTGAAATTGGAAGGTGAGCACAAATGGTCAAAATCCGACATTTTCTCACCTTTATGCCCGTTCGCAGCTCAGAAAATGACAATGACCATCCTTATGTGGTTGTATAGCTCGACATACACAAGGGCACCAAGAGAAACAGTCACATTTCTCTAAAGAACTTGCCCAGGGCTGCTGAAAGCTGAATAATAACTTAGTTATCTCCAAGTTTAGGGGTTGGAACCCGTGAATCTTCACTTTGCGACTAAACTATTCACAGCAGTGCCAAACTTTCCGGGTCACTGAATGTGGGTGCCAGCGCCCTACAAGCAAACCAAAAATCAAACCAATGCGACCACTCACATTACAGCTGGCTCATGTTATAGAGAGATACGTTGAAATTCAAAGGTGAGCACAAATGGTCAAAATCTGACATTTTCTCACCTTTATGCCCGTTTACAGCTCAGAAATTGACAATAACAATCCTCATCTCGTTGTGTAGCTGGACATCGACAAGGGCACCAAGAGAAACAGTCACATTTCTCTAAAGAACTTGCCCAGGGCTGCTGAAAGCTGAATAATAGCCTATCTCCAAGTTTAGGGCTTGGTACCCGTGAATCTTCACTTTGCGACTAAACTATTCACAGCAGTGCCAAATTTTCTGGGTCACTGAATGTGGGTGCCAGCGCCCTACAAGCAAACCAAAAATAAAACCAATGCGACCACTGACATTACAGCTGGCTCATGTTATAGAGATACGTTGAAATTCAAAGGTGAGCACAAATGGTCAGAATCCGACATTTTCTCACCTTTATGCCTGTTCACAGCTCAGAAATTGACAATAACCATCCTCATCTCGTTGTGTAGCTGGACATAGACAAGGGCACCCAGAAAAAGACCCACATTTCTCTAAAGAACTTGCGCAGGGCTGCTGAAAGCTGAATAATAACCTATATCAAAGTTTGGGGCTTTTTACTCATTTTGTAGATAGGTACGTTGAAATTGGAAGGTGAGCACAAATGGTCAAAATCCGACATTTTCTCACCTTCATGCCCGTTCGCAGCTCAGAAAATGACAATGACCATCCTTATGTGGTTGTGTAGCTCGACATACACAAGGGCACCAAGAGAAACAGTCACATTTCTCTAAAGAACTCGGCCAGGGCTGCTGAAAGCTGAATAATAACCTATCTCCAAGTTTAGGGGTTGGAACCCGTGAATCTTCACTTTGCGACTAAACTATTCACAGCAGTGCCAAACTTTCTGGGTCACTGAATGTGGGTGCCAGCGCCCTACAAGCAAACCAAAAATAAAACCAATGCGACCACTCACATTACAGCTGGGTCATGTTATAGAGAGGCACGTTGAAATTCAAAGGTGAGCACATTGGTCAAAATCCGACATTTTCTCACCTTTATGCCCGTTCGCAGGTCAGAAAATGACAATGACCATCCTTATCTCGTTGTGTAGCTGGACATGGACAAGGGCACCGAGAAAAACAGTCACATTTCTCTAAAGAACTCGCCTACGGCTGCTGAAAGCTGAATAATACCCTATCTCCAAGTTTAGGGCTTGGTACCCGTGAATCTTCACTTTGCGACTAAACTATTCAGAGCAGTGCCAAATTTTCTGCGTCACTGAATGTGGGTGCCAGCGCCCTACAAGAAAACAGAAAATCAAACCAATGCGGCCACTCACATTACAGCTGGGTCATGTTATAGAGAGGCACGTTGAAATTCAAAGGTGAGCACAAATGGTGGAAATCTGACATTTTCTAACCTTTATGCCCGTTTGCAGCTGAGAAAGTGACAATGACCCTCCTCATCTCGTTGTGTAGCTGGACATAGACAAGGGCACCAAGAAAAAGACCCACATTTCTGTAAAGAACTCGCCCAGGGCTGCTGAAAGCTGAATAATAACCTATCTCCAAGTTTGGGGCTTTTTACCCGTGAATCTTCACTTTGCGGCTAAACTATTCACAGCAGTGCCAAATTTTCTGGGTCACTGAATGTGGGTGCCAGCGCCCTACAGGCAAACCAAAAATCAAACCAATGCGACCACTGATATCATAGCTGGCTCATGTTATAGAGAGGTACGTTGACATTCAAAGTGAGCACAAATGAACAAAATCCGACATTTTCTCACCTTTATGCACGTTCGCAGCTCAGAAAATGACAATGACCATACTCATCTGTTTGTGTAGCTGGACATAGACAAGGGCACAAAGAGAAACAGTACCATTCATTGCCAGCAATCGAGGACATCTGAGAGTTGTAATTTTTGTACTCCTCCGAGGTGTGATTTTTGGCGTGCTGGGCCAAGCACAAGGAAGCCATCTGCAAAAAAACTGCAGAAAATGGTTGTTGTTTGATCCTTTGGTGTAATCTTTGTTTCTAGTCGAAGCTAGTTGCTGTTTGGAGCAGAAACGCTGAAATTGACTATTTTCTGCATGCACTCATACATGTACTCATGTACTCAGGCATGCAGTCTCACTCGTATTTTAGCTCTTTTTCTGGAATGGATGCTGCTCTGTGCCCCTTGGTGAACCTTTCCTGCGCTCGTGGAGCAGCTGATAATGACCACTGGTATGTCTGGTTCCTTGTTTGAAAGTGGAGAGTCGACTTTTGTGCCTTGAAAAAGGAGTAGAGAGCGATAAAGGTACGTCTGTGGCTTATTTTTGAGTGCTCCTCGTACATTTTTGATCGTGATAGAAATTCTCAGACCAAAGTCAGACCAAAGTCAGCGCGATGATGGCCGTACAGTTTTCTTGTGGATTTTTTAGTTGTTTCATCTCGTATCTATGTTAGTATCGTGATGGTGAAGTGGAGAGGGTGATTTTCTTCCTCTAGGCTTCGTTCGGCCGACTTTGCTTCGTCCTCGCTGAAAAGTGATCCTGAAAAAAAGGTCGATTCGCAAAATTAAGTTGATTTTGAATGTACGTGGTGACATGCGATTGCTGGCTATGTCTCTAAAGAACTCGCCCAGGGCTGCTGAAAGCTGAATAATAACCTATCTCCAAGTTTAAGGCTTGGTACCCGTGATTCTTCACTTTGCGACTAAACTATTCACAGCAGTGCCAAATTTTCTGGGTCACTGAATGTGGGTGCAAGCGCCCTACAAGCAAACCAAAAATCAAACCAATGCGACCACTGACATTACAGCTGTGTCATGTTATAGAGAGGTACGTTGAAATTGGAAGGTGAGCACAAATGGTCAAAATCCGACATTTTCTAACCTTTATGCCCGTTCGCAGCTGAGAAAGTGAACATGACCATCCTCATCTCGTTGTGTAGCTGGACATAGACAAGGGCACGAAGAAAAAGACCCACATTTCTCTAAAGAACTCGCCCAGGGCTGCTGAAAGCTGAATAACAACCTATCTCAAAGTTTCGCGCTTTTTCCCGTGAATCTTCACTTTGCGACTAACCTATTCACAGCAGGGCCAAATTTTCTTGGTCATTGATTGTGGATACCAGCGCCCTACAAGCCAACCAAATATCAAACCAATGCGACCACTGACATTACAGCTGGCTCATGTTATAGAGAGTTACTTTGAAATTCAAAGCTGAGCACAAATGGTGGAAATCCGACATTTTCTCACCTATATGCCCGTTTGCAGCTCAGAAATTGACAATAACCATCCTCATCTCGTTGTATAGCTGGACATAGACAAGGGCACCAAGGAAAACAGTCACATTTCTCGTCAGGCGAAATAGCACGTCATAGTACATTTTAGATCAGCGGGAAGAAGATGACGGCGTCCACTAATTTAGTATCTGTGCACACGAATCTGCTGTGTGTGTGACTCTGTGTGTCAGCTATGATATCATCTTCTGTGGTTCCATGCCTAGCAGGTACGTCTGTACCATCCTGCAAAGTTTGAATGACGTAGGTTGAGTGATCGCTCCGCGAAACATACTTTTTGAAATTCTCTTCATAGTATATCTTCCACCATTGAAATTTCGAATTTCTTCAAAAAAAGTGCTGAGAGGGGTGGCTTGCAACCTCGATATGGCTTGTTCCAGGCATGCTTTGGAGCCATCTTCTGTTGAAGTAGTGGCGGGGATCTGCCCTGCAACTGCTACAACAAAATATGATTCGATCTGAGAAAGGGTGAAACCGCGAATCTCGGTTGAATATTGAGTATTTCAAGCCTTTTCACGACGAAGATGGAGTTCTTTTTGGAGATGGACGTCGCGGCAAAGGACATGGTGTCCGACTTCTGGCGTCTGGTGAAGCCTGGGATAATTTGTCCAGTCAGGTCGGCAGCCTAACCGTCGGTAAGCTTGTGTTTGGATCCCGTTCTGCTCAATGTGGTAGATCACAAACAATTTGATATCGCACAAATTGATCTCAGTATCGTGCGTACGGTATTTTATGTTCAGAAAATCCCAAAGTGTCTCTGTGTGGCCGTCCTATGCCACGAGAAACTCCAATCAGGCTCCTATGTCGTCTGCCTTCATGATTGAATGTCCACTTCGTTTGAACAACGAACACAACAATCGAGGACGGCTTTGCAATGAAAAATACAGCTATACTGGAGCTGAAAAAAAGAAAGAAAAAAACGTGCTCAGGATGAGACTCGAGTACACGCATACTCTCCCAGCAGGTGAAACGCAAATTTTTGTGAAAAATTCGTGTCGCCGACTGACCAGTAATTTCGCCTGACGCTAAAGAACTTGCCCGGGGCTGCTGAAAGCTGAATAATAACCTATCTCAAAGTTTGGGGCTTTTTATCCGTGAATCTTCACTTTGCGACTAAACTATTCACAGCAGTGCCAAATTTTCTGGGTCACTGAATGTGGGTGCCACCGCCCTACAAGCAAATCAAAAATCAAACCAATGCGACCACTGACATTACAGCTGTGTCATGTTATAGAGAGGTACGTTGAAATTCAAAGGTGAGCACAAATGGTCAAAATCTGACAATTTCTTACCTTTATGCCCGTTCGCAGCTCAGAAATTGACAATTACCATCCTCAGATTGTTGTGTAGCTGGACATAGACAAGGGCACCCAGAATAAGACCCACATTTCTCTAAAGACCTCGCCCAGGGCTGCTGAAAGCTGAATAATAACCTATCTCAAAGTTTGGGGCTTTTTACCCTCGAATCTTCACTTTGCGACTAAACTATTCACAGCAGTGCCAAATTTTCTCGGTCACTGAATGTGGGTGCCACCGCCCTACAAGCAAATCAAAAATCAAACCAATGCGACCACTGACATTACAGCTGTGTCATGTTATAGAGAGGTACGTTGAAATTCAAAGGTGAGCACAAATGGTCAAAATCCGACATTTTCTTACCTTTATGCCCGTTCGCAGCTCAGAAATTGACAATTACCATCCTCAGATTGTTGTGTAGCTGGACATAGACAAGGGCACCCAGAATAAGACCCACATTTCTCTAAAGAACTCGCCCAGGGCTGCTGAAAGCTGAATAATAACCTATCTCAAAGTTTCGCGCTTTTTACCCTCGAATCTTCACTTTGCGACTAAACTATTCACAGCAGTGCCAAATTTTCTCGGTCACTGAATGTGGGTGCCACCGCCCTACAAGCAAATCAAAAATCAAACCAATGCGACCACTGACATTACAGCTGTGTCATGTTATAGAGAGGTACGTTGAAATTCAAAGGTGAGCACAAATGGTCAAAATCCGACATTTTCTTACCTGTATGCCCGTTCGCAGCTCAGAAATTGACAATTACCATCCTCAGATTGTTGTGTAGCTGGACATAGACAAGGGCACCCAGAATAAGACCCACATTTCTCTAAAGAACTCGCCCAGGGCTGCTGAAAGCTGAATAATAACCTATCTCAAATTGGGGCTTTTTACCCTCGAATCTTCACTTTGCGACTAAACTATTCACAGCAGTGCCAAATTTTCTGGGTCACTGAATGTAGGTGCCAGGAGGCCTACAAGCAAACCAAAAATCAAACCAATGCGACCACTGACATTACAGCTGGCTCATGTTATAGAGAGGTACGTTGAAATTGGAAGGTGAGCACAAATGGTCAAAATCCGACATTTTCTCACCTTTATGCCCGTTCGCAGCTTTTTTTGCACGCACCCAAGAATGCGCACACACATACACACAAACACACACGCACACACACACACACACACACACACACACACACACACACACACACATACCCAAGAATGCGCACACACATACACACAAACACACACGCACACAGCACGTTCAGCATCGGTAGCACAGACTCAGGGGCTGGGTTGCAAGGAAGAGTGCCTGACATTCACATGGTCGTGGGTTGAATCCCCTCTTGTGTACATCTGCTTTGTTCAAAATTTTCTTTTTCTAAGGTGGAGAGACAATGTATGTGTCCAAGAGGTTCTAAGGAATCAATTATTAGGGAGGTTTAGTCCCACGTAATCCGTGGGTACTCTACGTGTGTGTACCACGTGATGCTCAGTGACCCACGTACAGACGTTTTCTGATTCACGACATACCGTGTATGAAGGCTCAACCACGTTCCGCCAGAACGTGGGTGAAAATCAGAATGGAGTGCATTGTGCAAGCTGTGAGGGTGCTCAGCTGAAGAAGTTTCCGAAGTACGAAATCAAAATACTGGATGAGCTTCTTAGGCCCGGGTAGCTTCGTCTTTGACCAGGTTTGGGCCTTTCGCTTCATGCTTTTGTTTGTTCCTTGTGACTAAACACAACATTGCAACGTGGGTGCCCTTCATCCACTTTACGTGGATCACCCACGTACGCGTTTCCGTTACGTGGGAACTAAACCTCCCTATTAATAGTCAAGTATAACTGCGTATTTGACTAAGCAGTTCAATATGCGATATATTTGACCGCTTAGGTATCAAGGAAATCGGTGGGGTCAAATACTAAGAATAGGGATCTCAGCGCGTGCAGTGCGCAGGGTGTTTGCGCATACATTGCGTCATCGAGTTTTGAGTGCAGCTCGCAGACACAGCAGAGAATGGCGACGGTCGATTTTCGACACTAGCGGACGCGGTGGACACTAGCGGAATCGTCATCTTCATCGTCGTTCAAACATACTTTGTAATTCCCGCCGAAGGACAGCGTGGCCAAGGCGATATCGCCCCGGTCAATTTGCCTATAATTTGCCATGCGGCAGGAACCCACTTCAGAGAGGATTCAGTCAAAAATTCAGACGTTTTCTCCGGTTAGATTGTCCTAACTTCGATTTTCAGTGCATCAGCCATCGCGAACATCGCCGCCATTATCACTCAGAGAGAAGACATCGCGCTCAGTAGAAGAGGTGTTCACGCTGCGTCCAAGAGTGAAAGATTGTGCTCTTTGACCCTCCATAGTTCCTCTGAGAGAGTGTCTGGGAGATAGGTAGCTTGGAGATGGCCGTAGAACGTGCTTTCCTGGACGCAATATTCAGCCATTTCTACTGTCTTCTTCAACTTGATTTGTTCCGAAAAAATGTTCTTTTCCACGATTTCTGCACTGGACGCGTTTGGGATCGAAAATCTCACCTGCGCAGACTGGCTGCACAGTTCACGCGCTGAGATCCCTACTAAGAATGCGATAATGATTGTTAAACAGTTTCCTCTGAGACAAAAATGCGATAATACTCATAAAAAGGACACACTTCAGGCTCATTACAAACATCTTGAAAGTTTTTGTCTTCACAAGTATACTTTCAAGCCTTCTCGTCAGGTGAAATACAGGCAAGGGAAAAGGAACAGGAACAGTGGATTAAATACAGTAAGAAGGTGGTAAAACAGCGCAAAAAAAGAAAGAAGATAGCTAAAGTAAACAGCGAAAATTGCAATAATGCACACAAAGGTGCAAATGCGAGAAAACTCAATAAGCGTGACATGTAGTGCGACAACAAGAGACAACCACTGGACATACATGTAACTAACGAGGTTTTGACGACCTACCTAACAGCCTAAGTGTGAATTTGATTTGTTTCTGCTTGCAAAGGTTGGGTTTCTTTGTGTGCTGTTTTACCACCTTCTTACTGTATTTAATCCACTGTTCCTGTTCCTTTTCCCTTGCCTGTATTTCACCTGTCGAGAAGGCTTGAAAGTATACTTGTGAAGACAGAAACTTTCAAGATGTTTGTAATGAGCCTGAAGTGTGTCCTTTTTATGAGTATAATGATTGTTATTAGGGAATAAAATTGATATTAGCGGCATGCCCAGTGCTGTACTTGCACGGCTATTCTTCGACCTCCCATTTCTCCCAAGTCCGAGACGATAAGGAGCAGACGGGAAATATGTCTCTCACCTCGAACGGTTGTGGCAGTGTAACGTAGAAATAATTGTCAGCTGCTGCATTCCCTTCGTAGCTAAGCTATTTACGGACCATGTGCGCCGCTTGCTACAAACTGCTACAAACTATCCTGCTCTGACAATATCGTTCTAATCCCATAGAAGTTAGATTCAGAGGCAAATAGTAAGATTGTGCAAATAATTATAACTTGCGTTACGGGGACAACACGTGTTGTGTAGATACACAGGATGATCTAGTCTGGTTGGAGACAGGACACACAACGACAAGTATAGTGATTGCAGGCATCGCGCCTCTACTCCTTCCTCCACAGTCAGTCTGTGAGAGATGTCTGCATCTACAGAAATACGGACGATCTGCATATCCTGACTGTACGGTCGACTGTCTGTGTAGTGTGTAGTGTGTAGGCTAGCTAGCTGTGCAACGCGGAATACCATCATCATGATCGTGCATGATCTGATGCAGCTGCACGGGACGGTTTTGCGCGCCAGTGTGTTTCCTTGCTGCCACTGACTCTGTACTGTCTGTGAGTGCTGCGAGGTCAGCGCGCGTGGCCAGATCATGTAGATGTGGATCTTCTCCAGGCATTGGTAGTTCCACTCGCAGCGATATCTACATGTAGCGTAGATCTACACCATGCCCATGGCATCCGGTAGACAACTGAGCAGACCGGAAGTGTGTTTGGCCAACATAGATCTACCATCACTGACACTGACAGGTAACAAGTCATGTACGTACATTACGTATCTAATAATGACTGAGTACGACGAGGTCAATAGGAAATAAAAGCCGAAGCCGAGGTCTTTTACGAGGTTTTTATTTCCTATATACTGACCAAGTGCGAAGTCAATATTAGATTTAACACGACAAACAGTCCGTATTTCAAATTCCAGAACGATAACCTCATGAATCCCGGTTTTATGATTGCACAACCGTTGCACCACCACCTACTCATGCAGTGACAATGCGACACTAGGCACCGTTCAACTGCGCAACCCCTAAGCAGTCAAATATAAGCAGTCAATATAGCCCTTAGGAGTGAAATATGCAGGAATATTTGACTGCTTAGGTATGGCAAAATCTATGTGAGTCAATACTAAGGGAGTGATAACATGCCTTTTACTGACGGTGATCTCCTGCGCGCGTCAAAAGAAACGCTTCCGCAGTGCAGTGATCATGGTGATCGCCGTGGCCAATGGCAATGGTGACCTGGTGACTGGGTCTGGGGTCTGAACTGAAGTGAAGCAGTGAAGGAAAGACCAGCGAGCGCAGCTATGGTGTCAGTACATAATCATTCGAGGCGGAGGGGGGGGGGGGATTACAGCTAGCTGCTGGTCCAGTAAGACCCGAGTCTGAGATAGCATAGCCCAGGCTACGTGTGTGCCTAGCGAAATGCTGCGTAGGCGCGTAGCACTCTGTACATGTGATGATACGACCAAACAGGTGCACAGATGCCCCCCCCCCCCCCAAACAAACACCCTTCCTCCACTTGGCACTTCCAGTGCAGTGTGAGTCATGAATTTGTATACTCAGCAACCTACCAAGTCACATGCACATGCATGTGTGGATGGATGCACGCACGCACCCAAGAATGCGCACACACATACACACAAACACACACGCGCACAGACACAGACACAGACACACACACACACACTACTACTACTACTACTATCAATCAGCTACCCCTTGGGGTCACGCCGCCCTCCACTCAGAGAACTGAGCGCAAGGTGAGAGGCAGTGGCGCAAACAAAACAGAAAGTACAGCAAAATGAATTGAAAAAAAGGAAATCAAAACAAGCTGCCATATTGATGGAAAGGGACTCACAAACAGAGGAAGGAAATATCACAAACCAGATGAACAGTCTGCTGTAGGTCCACTATAACATGCAACGACTGAAGAAAGGAACAATATTAATGTGAACATGATGTTCTGTTCAACCATAACGTCTGTACTGCTTCGGCCTTCATGCACCAGGAAAGCACAATCTTGAGCTGGAGGGTGGGCACCGAACGTCCCACAAGGGCTCCACAAGACGTACTTTCACGAAACGACGAGGAGTATGCGCAGCAAGCTAACATCACAACACCATCGCCGCACGACGACTGGCCACTCAGGTCCAAACAACACGACAAATTCACAATTCCAGCACACACACACACACACACACCATTTGACCATTTTGACCATTTGACGCCCTTCGCCAGAGGCGATGATAGCGATGCTACAGCAGAAGTCATAGCAGATTGTGCTGGGATTGCACCATTCAACAGCTTGCAACGCTGCACACACACACACACACACATACAAACACACACACAAACACAAACACATACACCCCCCCCCCCCCCCCCCCCCACACACACACACACAATAGTCAAGGATAAGAAAGGTGAATCCACTCTAATGCACAGGTAATCAGTGAACCATGTGGATGTTTACTCCAATGGCTCCTCTCATGAAAGTTGTTGCCGCGGTCAGGCCAGTGAAATCATGTTCTGTGATTGCCCGTATAAGAGGCTTAAAGGGGAAGTTAAGGCAAAAATTAAAATTTCACCTGTTGTAGTCTTCGGGGTGCTGAGTCGAATGGTCTTGGTCCGAGGAAGCTGAGACGCTCCCTTCCTACTTGAATCCCAATCGAACTCGCGCACTTCCACCGAAACTGGGTGACTGCGCCCTACTAGATGGGGATTTGCATGCAAAATTTCACTAAAAGCGCCATTTCGTTCTTATAAAAGCACGGATGAGCACGATTGGCCCATATGTTGTAGTCTTTTGGACGCTAAATCGAATGGTCTTGGTCCGAAGAGGCTGCGATATAGCGTTCTGCTCTTATTTCCAATCGAACGCGGTACGTGATCCCGTACGGATGCGTACAAAAGACACCGTGCCTGCCAGTGCATGCAGTGCACTGACCGGTCGACCACTGCTGACTGTGCCGGTGCACAGACTCAGATGGCTGCAGTCTGTGAGACTGTGACACGATCGAGTACAATGACATGGCATCTCGATAACGCGATCTCATCAAGAGTTCATGGACTTTGGGTCTATGTTACATAGCCAGCTAGCCAGACGTACATGTCGACGAGGGTGTATGACGGGAAGAGTTCAAAGTGCACTGCACTGCATGCACTTTTTTTTATTTTTTTTTATTTTTACGAGAAGCCACGAACCTCGAGAACAGAATACTGCATGGTAGAGGTGGTTGCAGACGCAACTGTGGTGGTGAAAACTGGAGCATCTCCGCCGACCTGAGGTCTCGGCTTCAGCGACACTTCAGAGCACCAAAAACTGGGGAGGAGTAGGCACAGGGGGAGGGGAGGGGGGTACATTTATATAGAGGAAGGAAAAACGGAGAGATGATACATGTGATAGAGGAAGAAAAAAATAAAATAAAAAATAAATAAATAAAAAATAAATAAAATAATAAAAAATAAAAAAAATAAAAAGGGGGGAGCCAGGGTGCAAGCAGAGAGGGTGTTCAGGGAGTGTTCAGAGGGCATCTGTGGCTGAACGCCAGTCTCGGCTGCGGAGCGACTTGTAGGCGCCTTCCTTGAATGCCTGCATTCCCTTCTGCGTGGGAAGGTTGCGTAGCAGGGCAGATGGGAGACGATTCCAGTCTTGGATCGTGGCATGGGGGAATGATCGGAGAGCACTATTACGGGCTCCGGCGGGCAGTGTCGGTGCTAGTTGGTGCTGGTGCTGGTTCTTTTGCTGGTGGCGAGTGGAGCGCCGGTGCTGGTTTGCAACTGCCCTCGGTGGTGTCATGGTGGTCAGGATTGGGGGACCGTCGATCCAATGCAGCTTGTACAGGAATGTGAGTGCTGCGACTTGACGCCGAACAGTGAGGCTTGGGAGGTATGACCCTGGGCCGATGAGCTTTAGGGCTCGGTGCTGTACCCGGTCCAGCTGGTTCAGGGTAGACTGGGACGCACCCAACCATGAAAGCGGGCAGTACTCAAGTACTGGGCGGACGAAGCCGCGATACACTGCATACTTGGCCTTGCTGTCGAGAATGGGCAGGGCCTTCCTCATGAAGCCAAGACGTTAGTGACCACGGACTGCAACCTGTCGAATGTGGGAGCGAAAGGAGAGGCTCCGATCAAAGAGCACTCCGAGCAACTTCAGCTCCTCCACTTCCTCTATGGCCACCCCATTGAAGGTGGCTGGAGGAATCAGCCAGGGTTGACGGTGATGCGAAACTGTCAAGACTTGCGACTTTGTCGGCTCGAATGCGATCTTCCAGCTCTGGCCCAATTCAGCTAAGGCATCCACAGCAGTCTGGAGCTGCGCTAGGCCAACTGGGAGAGCGGTCAGGGATGGGATGCACTGATAAAGCGTGGTGTCATCTGCATATATGGCGAGCTGGGTTGTGGCTGGGAGGTGGTCCTCCATGTCATTGACATATAGGAGGAACAGAGTGGGGCCCAGTATGCTCCCTTGCGGCACACCTGAGCTGATTCGGAATTTAGGTGAGGTTTGTCCACTCACAACGGCCTGGATTCGTCTATCCGCCAGGTAGCTGTGGAGCCACTTGAGGAGGTTCCCGGACACTCCGTAAGCCTTTGCCTTGTGAAGGACACCTGCGTGGGAGACTTTATCGAAGGCCCCCGCAATGTCGACGGCAACAATACGTACAGCACCGCCAGCAGCTGCTATCTTGCTCCATTGGTGGTGTAGTCCTGTTAGGAGATCAGCAGGTCCTAACCCTCGACGAAAACCGAACTGGTGGTTTGAGAGTATATTATTTCGTTCGAGAAAGTTGGTGAGAGCACGGTTAACAACTGCTTCCATTGTCTTGGAGATGAGCGACAGGAGGGAAATGGGCCGATAGTTCGATGGGGCTGACTTTGACCGTTTCTTATGGACTGGGACGACACTTGCCACTTTCCAAGACTGTGGTTGTGTCCCCGACGTCCTGCACTGGCGGAAGAGCAAGCATAGTGGCACTGCAAGGTGCTCAGCGTTGGCTTTGAGGACTCTGCCCGGAACTGCATCAGGGCCTGACGCTTTCGAAGGATCAAGGGCCCTCAGCAATTTACGGACCTCAGCAGGGCGGAAGCGAATACTTAGGAGACGGCTTTGGGAGCGAGGCTGGACAAAGGGGAATTCAGATTCCTCATTGAAGTCCTGTGGGCCGAGGCTGCACTTATCGGCGAAGTACTGACCAAGGCACTTGGCCTTCTCCTGACTGGTTGTGTACTCAGTTCCATCAGCAGATCGGAGTGTTGGTATATCAGCGCTGCGGCCCTTGCCACCCGCACGCTTGATAGTGGACCACCATTCCTTGTCCCGAAGGCTACCAGTGGTGAGTTTCTGCCGGAGCATGGTAATATGCCGTTCTCTGTTTCGCTGGATGGTACTGCGTGCAGAGGCTGCAGCTGTGCGGTAGTGTGCTTTCTTATCAGCACTGTCGGGATTTGAGCGCATCTGGTGCCACATCTGTCGCTTGGTGTTGACTGCAGCTGTACACTCCGGTGTCCACCAAGGTTCGTCGGAGGGGCGCGATGAGATAACTCTGTTGGGTATGAATTGTGCCATTCCTTCGAGGATCCTCTTGGTGATGTTGTCGCAGCTGAGATCCGGTTCAGGTCCGAGCATGCTCTCCCAGTCTGTTGTTCGGTAGAAGTGGCCAAGCCGCTCCCAGTCTGCGCGGTGGTATCGCCAGACTCTACGCGATGTCTTGGGCTCACGGGTGAGCTTCACAGGAAAGTCAACTTGGAGGACAGCATGATCAGAGAGTCCAATAGGCGGGTGTGCCTTAACAGTTGCTGGTGAAGGGAAATCAGACATCACCAGGTCCAGGGTGTTATCACCTCGGGTGGGTACGTCGACATGTTGACTCAGGCCATGGTAGCAGCAGATATCCTCTGCATACTCTCCAGCTCGGGTGGTCTTGTTGCTGCAGAGCCGGGCAGCGTTATGCACATTGAAGTCGCCGGTCACAATGACATTTGATCCGTAGGTACGGGATGCCTCCAGCGTGTTGTCCAAGTATTCCAATAGCTGGAGATCTGTCTCCGAACAGGACCCGGGCCGATAGGCTGCACAGATAACAACTTTCTGTCCACTCTGCGTCGTGACACTCAGCCAGATGATCTCGTGATCATGGCACTGGATGTGATCAAGATGTTCATATCCTAGGCCAGCCTTCACCCAGACTGCTACTCCACCACCGTGTGCAGAGCGATCCTTGCGGATGGGGGTGTGATAGCCAGGCATGGCTGCTTCAGATTCGCTGCACTTCTCTGGCGTAAATTTTGTCTCTGTGACTACTGCTATATCTGGCTTCAGGGTCTGGAGGGTGTGGCGGAATTCTGCAAGCTTGGACGATAGGCCAAAGGCATTCGTCACCAAGAGTCTGAACATCGTTGGTTGGCTACTGGGCATCGTGCATGCTAGACGATCCCTTGAGGGCACCAGACGATTCATCAGTGTGCTGGAACTCACCAAGTTTGGATTGCAGTCCGAAGGGATTTGTCAGCAGGAGCGTTAGGCTTGGGGGAATCATTTGGATTGCTGCTCAGTGCGTTCCTTAAATCGCCATGGCCTCGCGTACAGGGGCCTTGGCCAGAAATTCTCAGTTGTGACCAGGGTGAGGTCCTTAGCGTCCACAGTTAGGTGGGCAGACACTCTTCCTGCCTCCGTGGTGTGGAGGCTGCAAGTGTGCACCGTTGCCGTACCCCCTGCTGCAACTGCACGCTGGCGGGTGAAGCATTTCAGTCCCTCCTCAGTACAGCTTGAGCTTAAATTGCCTACATACAAAACTGCCCTCCTGGACCTGGGAGGCTCTCCTGACACCAGTTGCCAGCTGTCGTCGTCTAAGACCTCCAGGACTGGCTTGGAGCGATGTTTAGCGCTCCTGCTGTAGGGGCCCTCAATGCCAATGTCAATGATCTCAGAATTACTGTCTTCCTCACCGGACGCCTCAGGGTCACTGCCAGTGTCACCCACGCTACGGGGCTCACCCGTACTAGCAGTGCACGCGGCAGCCTGGCCTGTGCGGGTACGGGTACGATTTCTTGACGATTTCGTAGATCTACTCTTCGTACGCTGGCTCTGCTGAGGAGCTTGAATATTTGGGAGAACACTTGCCTTGGCAATGGCGGCTTCCTTGAGGGAGACAACTTCCTGAGTCAGGCCTGACACTTGCCGCGACAGGTCATTGATTCTTTTGTTGAGGCGATCCTCGCGATCGGCCGACTCGGACGCTAAGTTCGCCAGGGTCTTCAAGTGATAACCTCAATCACAGACGACTCGATACCCGGGAGGGAGCACATGGGAGCACAACAGTTTTGTCTCTACCTCTGAGAGCCCCTTGAGGGCGGCCTTTGTAGCTGGGGGCATGGCCGCCAGAGGTGGGCCAGCCCTACTACACGATACTAACTAACTAATACTGCTAGTGGTCCTCTTGGCCACGCCGACGGGCTGCCAGAGACTGAAAAACTGCGGAGCTCAAAAATTTGCTTCCACTTCAGAAAAAAAACTGCTTTGAATCTGGGTGTGAAATGCCCTTCGTTTTCCTTTTTCATGGTGACACTATAGCCGCTCAGCACTGTGAGTTTTATTTTTGCTGCCACTACGTTTGCTATTCGTTTACCTCGAAAATGGCTGGCAGGGAGACCCCGACGAGTTCGCGTACAGAAGCCGTCGATGTATTAGCATATGCCAGGGAGCCACAGTACACGAGCGAGGAGCTCCAGAGTTTGCGTGACGGTGGCGATGAGCACGTTGAAAACGAGGAGGAAGCTGCTGCTGCTGCTGCTGCTGCTGCGAGCGTCGAAGAAGCCTGGCCTCCCCACACCAGAGTCGGCAACAGTTCCTGGTGTGAATGTACATGCTGCGTGCAGATGGAGTGTAGACTGGACTGCATATGCTGCCGTGAAGTGGATGCTGTGCTGCAGTTCCTCTCAGGCACAGCACCGAACAGTGCGTGTCTGAGACAGAGGAATTCAAAACCGGTTGCCTAAATAAACACGTTTTGACCATCGCCTTGCGCGGATACCTGGACATGACCAAGCAGCTCTGTAACCAGCCGCCGACACATTTTGACAATAGGTGAGTGAGTTCAACTTCAATTTTTATCTTGCTTTAGCTGTGGTGTGTAGATGTACGGATAAAAAAAAGGTCTTGGGAGGAGTGGGGTGAACTCGGTGTTTGGTCACAACCCACAAGTTCTCAGTAACAGTTCACTGTGGGTGGCACTAACAGCGCGGCTGGATAAACCTGTCCCAAACAGGGCTTGAACCAGGTACCTCGCCCTGGTCTGTCATCAGTGACGGTGGTCTCAGAGTGCGGCTGCCTGCTTCGTGCCTAGAATGGTAAAGAAATACTGGTAAACATGACAATTTGATCCAAATGATGACCTGATTTGCTCCATTTTGCATGGGAGAATGCAGTAGAAAATAATTGTAAGAACACTAGAAAAAACGGAGTGCAGCCAGGCATCAATCACCTCTTGCAAATGGTACGTACATGGACATCGTTGGCTGAACGCTGGCAGAACTAATGTACATGCATGTATAGTAGGGATGTAACAGCTGTAACAAGAAAGTAACCGCTGTATTCTATTTTGTTGGATCTGACAGACTGATCCGAGAATATTTGAAAAGGAAACTTCGAATGAACGTTTGAAGTATCATTAGTACGTGCAGGGACGTCCACCCCGTGAATCACTAAAATACACTGACCTGTGCTCTAAATTTCCAAACGTTTCACCTCAGCAACCCCTCCTACCCTAGTAAATTGTACTTCAGGTGGCTGACCGCATCACACGAAAATACTTTCCGACGCCCGTGACATGGATGCCAAAGCGTACTGGAAACGAAGATGGCTTAGTCAGCTGCTTTGAGATTTGCCAAAAGCTGTGACAGAAGTATCTATCTTCTTAGACGGGATTGGACTCTGTGAAAGTGTGATGTGCTATTCAGTCCACTTTCGTGAAGTCATGATGGATGGAATATTGTGTACTTTGCCCAGATCATTCAGATATGCTGCCTACCGACAGGTAACGTGGATGATCCATGGGAAAATGGGTCGTGGTGTAAGATGTCGTATCCCAGCCTGCCTTGTGGGAGCAATACGTCAGTGCTTTCCAAACCCTCCAGGTAAGCATTGATGTCACTTTATGGAGTGAATGCAAATACGAGTGAAATGTGGAAACTCCATTGCCTTGAAGTATGTTGAACTTGAAGATATCAACTTATGAATATAAATGAATGAACGGTTTGGGTGCGGATATGCCTGCGTGCATGTGTGTGTGCGTGTGTGTGTGTGTGTGTGTGTGTGTGTGTGTGTGTGTGTGTGATAATTGTCTGCGAAGGTGTACCGTACCATGGGTTTGAAGAAGCCAGAGATGAGGAGGCTACTCAGTGGCCTGAAGATTGACACCATAACTTTTATGAGGTAAGCAATGACTTGCCTTCTCTCTGTATACTTCAATATAAACAATGAACAATCTAGGATTCCTGTAGGATGGGCATTTTGGAATCAATGCTGCAATACTGAAGAACTGCATCTTACCTATTTTTACTACTTCAAGAAAAGTTCACTAAAGGGAAAGCACACTCACACAGTGGCACACTCCACATTCGTGCACAACGGAAAAACGATTCGGAGGAACAACAACCTTGAATTCTGTAGAACAATAGCATGGATGCTCGTAATAACAGAATACATTACGACATGGCTGTAGACTGGAGCATCTCCAGGTGTGCGTTCGCACCAATATGACTCGGAGGACAATAAATAAATATTCACAAACAAGGTAAGGTAAAACGAGAATCGTTCAAGAGGCTGTCTTAAAACATGTGGAAATAGGCGAGTGGCGACAACAAGCGCAGTGCAGCACAGCACAAGCTCTGGTGCATCCGGGAAGCTGAGTCATAAGTGAAGACACTTGTGGATATTTTAACATTATGTTAGAGATGGCTGTTCAATTGCTAAGCAAAGTTGGACTTGAAGGAATATAATAATTATATTGATGCCATGTAAAAAAATCCGTCATGGAACGATAAATAAACGCATGCCATATTCAAACTCAGTGCTGCGCATTGTGTAGTACGCACATTGGTTACACGCACCAGCTGTGTTGCCATGTGCTCATATTTGGGTGGGAACATCACATTGAACAACACACTACTGTTGTCCTTCATCTTCGCTGTCCTCTTCTTCCTCCTCCACATACCCTGCATCCTCCTCTAACGTTACTTCGTACTCTTCTTGTTCCTCCTCCTCCTCTGCTGCAACTGATGGTGATTCTGCTGTTGCTGCCATTGCCAATCTTGTTTTCAGGTTTGCGACAACTGTTGCCTTGACTGGGGCCCCGCGTCGCGACACGTTGACAGGCTTACACTTCTGGATGGCTGGGACTGTCAGCCTCTTCGTGGCCACATCACTGACCTGCTGCATCATGCTGTGCATGCATCCGTATTTCTTTTCACTGTAGATTTTTTTGGCAACGAAATCACCCTTCACTCGAGAAAACTGGACTTTGTACTGTGGCTGTCCTGTTGATGTTGTTGCCTGCTCTCTGCCAGCATTGAAGTTATGGTCGAGAGCAGCAAGCTGGGTTCGGGCCTCCATTCCCTCTCTACTGAATTGAATCCGCTTCGGCATGTACTTCGTCATCATGCTATGGTACACCTGCATGCACATGACGAACAAGAAAGTTATTCAGGTCACTGATACCTGGATTTGACTGATATGCTCCTTATGTCAATTATTGACAGAACTTACGTATGTTATGGGAACACAGTGCAATGCTGAGGGAGTCAATATTTTAGTACCACTCCCAATATGAGCACAGTGTTTCGATGATCGGTCTATGTTATGATAGGTGTTTGGATAACTGACCTTCCTCCATTGGACTGTTGCATATTTGTAAGTGAAAGTGATGCATCAAGGGTCTATTTCCTCCTTACCTCTACGTTTCCAGTGTGCTGAAAATCTGACAAGCGCATCAAATCTGCCAGCAGTCTCTTGTCTTGGACAACTGATTCCAGAACTTTGTACGCTGGAGACCCTAAGAAAGGCAGAAAGATATAGAATCAGAATCTATTAGTGCTGGTCTACTGTTAATTTTTGTGTGCGTGGGTAAAAGTGTATACGTACGCGTGAGATGCTCAGAAATTGTAGTGCTCATGCATGACTTACTGATAGGGGTGTCATCGAGTAGTAGGGTACCCGTGCTACCCGTAAATAGAGTGGGTATTATGGTTAGGGGTGAAAGGGGTGATCCGGGTAACCCGGGTACCCGTCTGTTTAGCTGCTGATCCGTTAGCAAACGAGTACCCGTTAGTCGTGTACGACGGTATGGTACGTTATAATTAGCTGGCTTGTACAGTTGTACAGTTCGATGTACAGTTTGAATGTGTTGTTGCTAGTTTGATCCTGCTACATATGACAATTTGGACTGTTTTGCATGTAGCGCAGTAAGTGGGCGTGCTGCGGTTGTCGCGATGTAGTGCATTCGCTGTGAATTGCATGACATCGCATGTCCTCCTGGCACGAAATGCGAAAGGCTATTGTATAGCAACTGTTACTATTGGCTGCTAAAGGGTACCCGATAGCCCGCCCGTTAAGCCACGTACCCGTTTGTAACCTCGAAGGGTAACCGTTTCACCCCTAATTATGGTACCAGTTTACTCCTGAGAACCCGATCGGGTAGTTGGAGTACGGAGTTTTCGCAACGGTGCATGAAAAAAAAGAAGCATACCTGCAGTGTACACTGTCTATGTAGCGCAAGTGCACATTCAATGTACAAACTATGTCAAGAAAATACCTGATAGGGTGCCCATGCTACCCGGATAGAAATACCCAATCTCGTTACCCGGCCAAACCCCTACCCGTTGCAGCCCTACTTATTGAAATTGATAGTGATAGTGACATAACTTTCACGTTTTACTGACCTGGTGTCAGCCACTTCTTCTGTCGCTGCTCATCGGTGGAAAGTGGAGGATGTGCACACTGCGTGAAAAGTGTACCCTCAGTCCAGCTATGTCGGTTGACGATGTGGTAGAGGACTGAGTTCCACTTTTCACGCAGCAGCACGGCATTGCCTCCGCACGACCGGGCGCAGTACCACAAGTGGTTATTGATGGCTGGTAACCACTCGAGCAAGGCCTGCTGGTCTTTTCTCCTGCATCCTGCCCTGATCTTGGATGCGACACTCTTGGCATAGTGCCATACATCAAACTGATGCTTGATGGAGTGGCGTCCTCGCATCTCCTTCTTTATGCTGGGGCTCCGGTCAGTGACAACAGTGGCAATCTGGAGAAGGGGACGAAGCACGTAAATGTACACATAAAAGGAGAGAAATGTAGGATTTGTGGGTGTTTTCCTCAGGGTCATAAATCATCAAAACAAGCAGAACTTCAAAATGATATTGCAAGTGGCACATTGTTTTAAAATAAGGAAATATATCCAATCTGTACACACCTTCAACCCTTGCTCCAAACACTGAACGGTCAAGTGTAACAACGAATCCCATTTTCTCCATTGCCACTGAACTGGTTGTGTCTGTGGACATCGCCAGATGGTAATCAACAATTAGGTCAGATGCAACATCCATAAAGGTGTATGTCCCAAATCGTGCGGAATACCCAGGGCTGTCACACCTGCCATCGCCAGCTACAGTGAGTTGTCTGCCTACAGCGTAGCATAGCAAAGACAAAATATGCAGAAACTGTCCTCCTCCTCATCAACAAGGTGTGGGTACAGACTAGGGTCCGGCGGATTCTGCCGGCAGAAAAATTAGCAGAATTCGGTACTTTTTCTGGTAAGTTTCATGCAGGTTTGGTATGTGGATAAAGAAATGGAGCAGAATTCGAGGAATTGCCCGCCATAAGGTTTGTATGGTTCTGCCAATTTCACTGCTCTTGGAGCAGAATCTGCCACCTTTTCGAGCATAATCCACCGGTCCCAAGTACAGACAAACTTTGCGTATAACGACACTCGGCAGGGCATCAGAAATGTGTCCTTATTCGCGAAGTGTCCTTATTCGCGAAGTCTCATTATAATGTATACAGTTAGATTTGACTTTGCTCTGGGCATGGGAATTCTGTCATTATTCGCGAATTGTCGTTATTCCGTAGTCGTTATTAGCAAAGTTGACTGTACTCCCAAGTGCCAGTAATCTGGTTGTGAACACAAACAGCTAGAAATACTGATGGGGTTTTAAGTAGGCATGGCCCATGCCGGTAATATTCGCTGGCCAAGGCAGTGAGCAGATTCTCCTGTACTGTTGTCTCTCAGTTACAACACAGACAATCCAACAATGCCACACAGTTTTGTATACTATAGCACATACAGGTAGCAAAGACACCTTACCTAACAAAAGTGAATGAACACGTGTACGCTCTGCAAGCCATGCCGCTTGGATGACTGGAAATACAAACTTCTGTTGTATTGAATAGAAAGTGACTGCAGACATGAATTTCAGGTGGAAAAATTCAGCAAACTTGCTGAATTTACTGTAGGTGCCGCCACACAGAAGGATGGCTGCTACAAGCAGAACAGAACCTGCAGTGCAAAGTGCCAAGATTCAAGTACACACAGCTATCACTGTCTTGATCACGATGTGCCAGTCACTTAAACTTCATGTACTGAAGTATATTGTTTGTTTGTCTCGATAAGATTTCAGCATGCAGCTCTCAAATCCCAAACATCACTGACTCTCCCATGAACCATGCTTTTTTTTAACTCCTGAATTCTCCTCCCACCCAAATATATGCAGTGCCAAAAACCAACCCAAGTTTCAGTAATAGGAGAAATGGTGATTTAACTTAAGAGAAATGGAAGCCAGAAAATACCAGAAATACATGTACTCACACAGTGACTGTCGTTGACTCCCCGTGGTGGTGTGCGACCGCCAAATGACGACACAGCCCTGCTCACATATCATCTTCACCACTAGCATGGGACCAACTACGGTTTTGCTTTGACTGATAACTTTCCCTCCGCACTTGGGGCAATACTTCATTAGCGTAAAGAGGGACGACTCACAGACAAAGTACATGTCTTCAGGTGATGTGTCACTGGCTGGAGGAGAGCTATCAGATTCGCTGTGGGAGTCGGAACTTTCAGTGCCTGGCACATACTCTGATAAGTTCGATATTATAGTCTCTGTGCTAGATACTTGGACACCAGGTGCCGCTTTGGTGGGAGTAGATGGTTGGAGAGTGTTGATGCCAGTGACTGTTTCCCCGAGACCACCCTCTTCTTCCCTGACTCAGCTCCCATCATGCCCACCTATAAAAGTAGAGAATCACATGTGGGGGATTAGAATCAAATCAATATTAACCCTTTATTACCGGATTACTTGCACAGCATGCACCAGAATTACGAATTTCAGCACAATTTCCAACTTCACCAGGTCATAACTTTGGTCTCCTTCACTTGATTTTCACAATCTAGGGCTCGTTGGAAAGCTCTTGGCGAGAGCAACGCCTTGGCTCCAAGCTCCATTATCCAGTCGCCACAAATCAGGCGCGGTAACACAGCAAAGTCGTCTCCAAGCCTGATATGCAAACAAATTCGTCCCATCAACGCCATTCCACTCTCCTTCATCGCAGAACGCTCAAATTTGTTTGAGACGATTCAAACTTCAGCCGACTACGTTATTATCATGTGCTCAGTCGCTCAAAGAGCACACGAAAAGGGAGTTTCCCCAAAAATGGCGAAGTGATCGATCAAAAATTTGAATTTGCCGAGATGAGAATACGGCGCGCGATATCTCTGGCGTCCGACATCGTAACACTTCGGCGATTGTTGCATTGGATAGCTTGGAGTTTCCGCTACCAAATAGACCTTTCGATTGTTGAATTGGCACAAGAAATGATGGAGTTACGAAGATATTACTGGCCTACAGACTTTCGATCATAGATGATCGAAAGTCTGCAGGCCGGTAATAAAGGGTTAAAGAATGGATGAGCAAATTGTACTCTACCTATAGTTCTATACGTACTGTTCAAGTATACATTTTGTTCTTCTGAAGATACACAGAAAACCCTACGCATACCATCCTCAAAGCGAGTGGTCAGACCATTTGTGGGGGCATTATAAACTTGTATTTATTGTACTGCAGTCAAACCTCGTTAGGATGAACTTCAAGGGACCGAACAAGTTTGTTTGTCTTATCCGGAATTCGTATTATCCAGACCTGACAAAAAATTGATATGCATATTATGGATTGTATTTATGTGAAGGTGCATGCTGTGGCAAACTGTAAGACATTGTTTTCATAACATAACCCAGCAACAGGTAAGTACAACATGATGTGCAGTGACTTCATGACAGCATGTCCTCCGCCTTGTAACATGTTTTGCCAGAACAAGATGCCTCAATTATCGGAAAAAAAATTACAGCCAGCGCACTCAAGGGGACTGAAAGTTCATACTGCACGCTGATTCTGTTCAAATCACCCTTGAAATTAGTTCGTCTTCACGAAAGTTCGCCGTACAGGAGTTCGTCGTGAACGAATAACTTTGACTTGATACTGATGCCTGGCCAACCATAGGATTGGCCCTAGTTCGTACTAAAGGAAAGTTCGCCTTATCAGTGTTCGTCCTAATGAGGTTTGACTGTATTTCAAAGTAGACAATCAGCAGAGATGGGCACATGCACATGTGGGCTTTGGAAATAACTCCAATACTCAGATAATCGGTCGCAGAAAGTCAAGGGACTCGCTTACCTTGGCACTGCTCACTGCATACGCCGTCTTGGTAATGCTATCATGGTCTTGTAGCTCAATAGTTGGGTATTCCGTGGCTGTGACAGTTGCAGAGGCTATGGGGGGCTGAACTCGATGTTGAGAAATTGACGGCTGCTTGTCTGCTTGAGGCGATATCTGTAACAACATGGTAAAGGCAACTGTTGAAATTGTTTGCAGTTATGGCCAGCTATGCAGTTGGTATGTATGCCGCCGTGAGTTATGGCCGAGCATTATGCATCAGTCCGAATAGGCCTTTTCAAGCAATTCGCCGATATTTATATACAGTATAATTATCTACAGCGTATAAGTTTAGTTTGGCTTCTGGCTACTCTGAAAGCACATGCATCCTAAGATCTGCATACCGGTAGTGGTGTTTTGGTGAAAAGTACAAGTTATTCTGACCACAGACTTTAGTCAAGTAACAATGGATCAGGTACTGTCTGTGCCGAACTGAAACACTGTATAACAGTCACAGTGCTTCACTTCTCCTTCACTAGAATAATCTAGAGCGGAAACACATTCCGCATCAGGTACCGGTACGCGGTATAAAAGCCCGTACCTTATTTGCTTCCCTTTTCTGTTGGTAAGTAGACTTCCGGCGTTTCGGCGGAGGTGGATGGTGTGGCCAAAGTCTGAGGGACGGAACAGCGGTTGGCTTCAGATGTAGCCTTGGTGGAGTGGTAGCCGAGGGCACATCCGCAATAAAGTCGTCTGGATGTACAAAATGAGCAGAGCAGACCGCGCAGGTATCGAGCAACGTAACCCTCCTCAGTGCTCTCACCCAAGCGGCGCGTCGTTTTGCCTCTGCGGGGAGTCTGTGAAGGGAGATGCCTCCACCGCTACGATTTCCGCAGCCCACAACGGCACAGGCAGGCATTGCCGGTGGTGGAAGGAAACAAAAATAGAAAAACAAACCAAAGGTACCGAGCTGCTAGCGTCGCCATGAACCAGGATAGCGAAAGGAATTCAGACTTGGTTGGCGATGTACTTCAAACAAAGACTCGAAGTTGTGCATTGCTATTGTTGGCAGTGCACTTTGAACTCTTCCCGTCATACACCCTCGTCGACATGTACGTCTGGCTAGCTGGCTATGTAACATAGACCCAAAGTCCATGAACTCTTGATGAGATCGCGTTATCGAGATGCCATGTCATTGTACTCGATCGTGTCACAGTCTCACAGACTGCAGCCATCTGAGTCTGTGCACCGGCACAGTCAGCAGTGGTCGACCGGTCAGTGCACTGCATGCACTGGCAGGCACGGTGTCTTTTGTACGCATCCGTACGGGATCACGTACCGCGTTCGATTGGAAATAAGAGCAGAACGCTATATCGCAGCCTCTTCGGACCAAGACCATTCGATTTAGCGTCCAAAAGACTACAACATATGGGCCAATCGTGCTCATCCGTGCTTTTATAAGAACGAAATGGCGCTTTTAGTGAAATTTTGCATACAAATCCCCATCTAGTAGGGCGCAGTCACCCAGTTTCGGTGGAAGTGCGCGAGTTCGATTGGGATTCAAGTAGGAAGAGAGCGTCTCAGCTCCCTCGGACCAAGACCATTCGACTCAGCACCCCGAAGACTACAACTGGTGAAATTTTAATTTTTGCCTTAAGGAGGTTCGCGACGGTTAGCGCCATGTTGGATTTCCGAATCTTTTTCTGAAAAATAATGCCTTTCGGAGTGGAAAAATAATGCCTTTCGGAGTGGAAAAATAATGCCTTTCGGAGTGGAAAAATGGGACGCGATCATGCACAGTAAACTACAATCATGCAAGCAGTTTGACCCCATGACTTCGCGATGATGACTTCGCAGCGCCTGCTCGAGTCGAGACAAGATTTGAGGAAGAAGCTCAGCCACTAGTGGACTTGCGGATTTGTTTTGACATTGGCGGTTTTTGGATAGCTCGGTTCTCCTGCCGACGTGTCGTGGGGATGAAGACGCGGGAGAGTAATCCGTCACCCACGACGCGCCTCTCATTCTGCGTTCTGGACGATGCAAGAAGCCGAGGAGGGGGACGCTTCGCAAACTCAAACGATCGATCGAGTTCCTGAAAAACGGAAAGGGCGATCTCCACCACTAACGCCACTGGATTCGACTCCCGCGAAGAGGTCGTTCAGTGCCCCTCTTCACGGTCGACGAATCGTTCATCTCAGGTATCTGGCTGTGGGATTGTCTGCGTGCCAGAATCCTGGATGTGGCAAACCTCTGGCGCTCATTGATTGCGGTGAAGAGAAGAGGTACGACCTGGGCAGCGTACTTGTCATTCCGTGGCAGCAGTGTGGGATGGAGAATTTTATAGATACAGATAGCCCTGTAACTGCTCAACACCCTGGCCCCCGTGCTTCCACAAGCAACACCAAAGCTGCTTTGGGTAAGTGTGTTTTTCAATCTCATAAGATTTATTCATGATATTTGCGAGTCATTGCCACCCTATGGCTATGGAAATGTATGAGCACACTGTATGCGCGGCGGCCGCGAGCGTGTGTGTTTGCATAGACCTGCATGTTTGTGCATGTGTGCACCATACGCATGTATGAACATGCACATGCATAATTATGCGCTCATGTGGACGTGCCCTCGCACACATACTATACACACGTGCATGACCGCTCCCAGGGCATGTTGGTGTGACATGTGTATGCGGGCATCTCCACTCATGCACATGAGTGTGCACATGCATGTGGGTGGGTACGCACACGTGCGTGAATGTATGTGTGTGTACGCGCGCG